>NW_028136176.1:0-621595 GCF_964662115.1 Mustela nivalis
TGCACAGTAATTTGAGCTATGTTCTGGGACTGGTACGTGAATAACCAGGTTGGTTTGAGATGAAGGACTCAGGTCAAGGCAGGTCACACCTGCCAGATATGGGTCCCGCTATCTAGGTGGCTACCAGGAGGTCGGGGCTCGAGCTGTGTCAGACAAAGCATTAGTTCACAAGGTGGCCTATGATATTGTGGTGCTATAGAGGGCTGTGCTGGTGGAACCTTATATGGAGTTTCACGCAGACCCATAGGGCACCTCTTTTTTCTTGTGGGCAGGCAGAAGGCATTGTGGCTCCCAAATTCCCAATATGGGGGACTTGAAGGCGAGGAGTGTGAGAACAGAAGGCAGAAAACACAATCTATGCTTAATCTCAGTGCCGAGAACATGGCCGTTCCAATGTGCAGTGGTTCTTCGAGATCTCCAGCATCTGAGTACAGGCGAGGGTCAGATGTCTGCTCATGATAGAGTTTGTATCTATCGTGGCCAACAAATGAAATATCCAGCATCTGAGTAAAGGTGGATTTCAGATGTTTACGCACACTGGAGTTTGTGTCTCTGATGACCGAATGGAGGAGTGGCATCAAGAGGCTGATGCATGTGAGATGCTCCAAACAGCAAGGTTGTTTTTTCTACTGGACAGTTAGAGTCTGGTATGTTTTCTGCAGGGCCCCCCATGTGAAAAGTATGGGTAGCAGAGCCCTTCCACATGGATGCCTGGAAAGCACACCTCCATTGACCAATGCAGCTGAGGAACATGCAGGTTCTTTACGGTGCTTCTGGGGCGAAGCACCAAGGTCTTGAGTTGACATGGAATCTCTTGAAGATGGGTTACAATGCTGGTTTTTTTTACCAGGTAGATCTTAGAATGTGTTGGTGGCTAAGGTGCCTGCAAGGTTCTCCTACCCTGAGGGTTTAACGCAGGTCGAAGAGCACGTTTACCTTCTGGGGACAGGAGATGTAGTGTTTTGTGGCTCAGGGACCACATGCCATATCATAAGTTCCTATTCAAGAACAGGCCTCTGAAGACAGATGCCCGACAACCTAATCTAGGGTTCCAATGAGTCCCAGGGGCATGAGAGGTTCAATCTTCAGACTTAGGAAAGTTGACTTGGGTGTCTGCCAGGATGTAGGTGATCAGGGAGTTTCAGACTGCGCACTTATGTCCAGAGTAACCTCCAATATTGGGGTGGCCACAGGGGTCTTGAATGTTTCAACCAACTCTGGAGGGTTTGGTTAACTGACATGCACAATTTCCATGGGGATGGCAAGCACAGTCCTGTGGTGTGGCTCCAGAGACTCCACCCTGGAGGGCATGTGAGCCATGGTTCTGGGAGGGAAGTCTGCAAACACAAACTCGGGTTAGGTTTAGTGGCTAGGTTATCGCAGGGCAATGTGTAGACCTGGAAGGCTACTCGTCAGGAACAGTAACTGGAATGACCCGAAGGTGGAAGCACAGGCTTTTATATCTGGATTGTGTGTCTAGGGTGACCTCAGAATGTAGCTGTGGCCTCATGGGTCCATGGGAGATTTTTCCTCTAAGGATACTGGCGGCTCCCAATATTTTGATGACTTTTTGAGATGGGAAGACTGCTATTTTCGATCTTACGTGTGCCCCAAAACAGGGATTCCAGAGATGGGCTCTGGGTCTAGGCGCCTGGAAAATCCCACCAAGGGTTGGGATTTGGGATTATGGGCAGACCAGGCCTGCAATGCAGGATCTTGGTGGTGCAACTGAGAGGGCTTGTTTGGAAGCATGCTCAGGCTGAGCATTACAATGCCTGTTTGTGCCCAGGGTGGCCCTCAGGAGTGGGCGTGGTCCATTGTCCATTTTCTGGCTCCCACACTGAGGGATGGACACACATTCCAATGGCCAGGTTTCCAGCCATGGGGAAAGGAGGAAATATCTATTGTGCTTCATGTTCCCCCATAGGCAGGGATTACAGCAAAGGTCTGGGGACAGATGCCTGAATACCAAGGATGCATAGAGATGACAGATTTGGGCCATGGCCGTTCTCACATGCTGGATATGGGCCCCGCTCTCTGGGTGGCTGACACGAGGTCTGGGCTCAGGCTGTGTCAGACACAGCACTAGTGGCCAGAGAAGTCTATATATTGGGTTCTCTCCAGGGCCGAGTAAATTGATCCTCATGTAGGGTTTCTGGCCAGACTCACGAAGCACTTCTTTCTGTGGGGCAGGCAGAATGCTGCCTTATGGATCCAGAATTCCCTATCAAGAGGGTTTGGGGACAAATGGGTGAGAATGCAATTGTAAACACCAGCTATGCTTAAATTGAGTGCCAAGCGGAAGTCAGTTTCAATGTGCAGCAGCTTATACGAGATATCCAGCACCTGAGTAAGGGCAGATGTCAGATATTTGCTCACACTTGAGTTTGTGTCTAGGATGACGACTAATGGAGGGGTGGCTTCAGGAGGCAATGGAGGATTACCCACGCTTAAGATTGTGAGATGCTCCAAACAACAAGGTTTCCTTCTAATGGACAGGAGGAGTCTGTTTTTTTTTCCTCCAGGGTCCCTCAAGTGGAAGTTTGCGTAGCAGAGCCCTCCCGCATGGATGACTGGAAAGCACACGTCCAATGACCATTGCAGCTGAGGAACATGACAGGTTCGTTTTGGTGGTTCTGGTGCCAAGTACCAAGGGCCTTGAGTTGACTTGGAATCTCTTACAGATGTGTCCCAAAACTGGTTTGTTACAAGGGAGTTCTTAGAATGTATTGGTGGCTATGGGCCACGCTGAGGGTTTGGCACAGGTCGATGTGCACAGTTTCCATCTATGGAGAGGAGATGTTCTGTTTTGTGGCTCAGGGTACATATGTTGTATCCTGACTTGGTATTCAAGAACAGGCCTCTGAGGATTGATGCTTGCAACCTAATCTAGAGATCCAATGATGTCCTTGGTGCCCATCAGGTTCAATTTTCTTACTAAGGACCATTGATATGGTTGTCTGACTGGATGTAGGTGATCAGGGTGTTTCAGACTGTGCATTTGCATCCAGAGCCACTTCCAATATTGGGGTGGGCTCAGGGGCCTTGCAGGTTTCTCCTAACTTGGAGGCTTTGGGGAACTGTGATGGGCACAGTTTCCTTGGGGATGGCAGGCCCAGTCCTGTGGTAAGGCTTCAGAGACCACCTCCTTGAGGATATGAGAGCCATGGTTTTGGGAGGGAAGTCTGCAAACACAAATTTGGGTCAGGGATAGTGGCAAGGTGATGGCAGGTCCAATGCCTAGACCTAGAAGGCATCACGTCAGGAACTGTAATTAGGGTGACTGAAAGCTGGTAGCACAGGCTTTTCTATCTGGATTGTGTGTCCAGGATGGGCTCTGAATGTAGACGTGGTCTCATGGTTCAATGGGAGACTTTTCCTCTCTAAGGATCCTGGTGGATCTCCATAGATTGGTGGTTTTTCAGAGAAGAAAAGAGTGCTCTTTTCCATCTTAGGGGTGCTCCAAAACAGGGAAGAATGCTGTTTTCCAACTTAGGCTTATGCCAAAACAGGGATTCCAGAGACGGGCTCTGGGTCTGGGTGCCCGGATATCCCACCAAGTGTTAGGATTTGGGCCTAGGGGCATTTTAGGCCTGCAATGCAGGATCCTAATGGTGTAACAGAGAGGGCTTGTTTGAAAGCATGCTCAGGCTGAGGGTCATCATGCCTCTTTGTGCCCAGGGGGGCCCACAGGAGAGGGCGTAGTCTCATTGGCCATACAGCTGGATCCCACTTTGAGGGTTGGACACCCATTGCAACAGCCAGGCTTCCTGCAATGGAAAGAGGAGTTCTCTATTGTGCTTCAGGTTCCCCCATTGGCAGGGTTACAGGAAAGGTCTGTGGAAAGTTGCCTTAATACCAAGGATGTGTACAGATGACAGGCTAAGAATTCCCAGGTAACAAAACAGCATTGTTACCCATGTTCATGACATTCCATGTAGAAATAAGCCCTTAGTACTTCGCCCCAGAGCCACCAGAATGAACTTGCCATGTTCCTAAGCTGCAATGGTCAGTGGAGGTGTGGTTTCCAGGCAACCATATGGGGGTGCTCTGCTACACAAACTTTGCAATTGGCTGGGACCCTTGAGACAAAAAAACAGAATGCCCCTGTCCGGTAGAAGGAAACCTTCTGTTTGGAGCATCTCACAAGCCCCAGCGTGGGAAATTCTCCATTTCCTCTTGAAGCCACCACTCCATTTGTCAGTCATCATAGACACAAACTCCAGCATGAGCAAACATCTGACATCCGCCCTTACTCAGGTGATGGATTTCAATTCGATCGCTGCACACTGGAATTGCCTTTAGTTTGACTGAATTAAGCCATAGCTTGGGTTTACAATTCCATCCTCAGTCTACTGGTCCACAAGCCCTATTGTGAGGGAATTCTGGAGCTACAACACAATATTCTGCCTTCCCCATAGAAAGAAAAAGGGCCTGGAGAGTCTGCCCAGAAACTCCATATGATGGTCAATCTTCTCGGTGCTAGACGGAACCCTGATTCATAGGCTGCCCTGGGCACTAGTGCTGTGTCTGACATAGCCGGAGCCAGGACCTAGTGTCAGCCACAGAGAGATCAGGGCCCATATCCAGCATGTGAGACCAGCTATGGCCCAAGTCTGTCTTCTCTTCTATTCTTGGTATTCAGGCATCTGTACCCACACCTTTGCTGAAATCCTTGCCATTGGGGGAACCTGAAGCACAATAGAGAACTCCTCCTTCCCCATGGAAGGTATTCTGACAGTTGGGATAGTTGCTCAACCCTCAAAGTGGAAGGCAGCTCCATGGCCAAGGAGACCATGTGCACTCATGATGGCTTCCCCGGGCACAAGCAGGCATTGTGACCTCAGCCTGAGCATGCTTTCAACCAAACGCTCTCAATTGCATCTCTGGGACCCCGAATTGCAGGCCTAGTACACACCTAGGCCCAAATCCTAACCCTAGTGGGATTTTACAGGGGCCCAGACACAGAGCCCATCTCTGGAATCCCTATTTTGGGGGACCCTTAAGATGGAAAACAGCACTCTTCCCTTCCCCGAGATAGTCACCAAACTCATGGTAGCCACCAGGATCCTTGAGTGGAAAAATCTGCCATAGACCCATGAGAACACACCTGCATTCCGAGGCCATCCTGGACATACAATCCAGATACATATCATGTGCTATCACCTTTGAGTCATCGGATTTACAGTTCCTGACGAGCTGCCTTCCAGGTCTATGCATTGGGCCTGCAATCACCTTGCCATTAACCTAAACTGAGTTTGTGTTTGCAGACTTCCTTCCTAAAACCATGGCTCACATGACCTCCAGGTTCTGGCATCTGAAGCCACACCACAAGACTGTGCATGAGATCCTCAAGGAAACTGTGCCCATCACTTTTGCCCGATACCTTTAGATTAGGAGAAACCTGCAAGGCCCCTGAGCGCAGCCAAATAATGGAGGCCGCTCTGGGCACAAATGCACAGTCTGAGACACCCTGATCACCTCCATACAGGCAGACACCCAAGTAAATGCTCCTGAGTCAGAAGATTGAACCTGACATGCCCCGAGGACTTCATTGGCACACTAGATTAGGTTTACAGGTATCTGTCGTCAGAGGCCTGCTCTGGAATATCAACTTATGATAAAATATATAGTCCCTGAGCCACAGAACAGAATATGTTCTCCCCAAAAAGGAAGCCATGCTCCTGGAATTGTGTCATACCCTAAGGGTATTTGGATCCTGAATGGCCCCTTAGCAACCAGCACATTCTATGATATTCCTGGTAACAAACCATCATTGTGCCCCATCTTCATGAGACTCCATGTCAACTCAAGGTCTCGATATATTGCCCCAGAGCCACCAGAATGCACCTGCCATGTTCCTCAGCTGCAATGGTCAATGGAGGGGTGATTTCCAGGCATCCCTGTGGGGTTCTCTGCTACAAAACTTTCCACATGGAGAAACCAGAGAAAACAAACCAGACTTCTCCTGTCCGGTAGAAAGAAACTTTGCTATTTGGAGCATCTCACAAGCCCCAGCATGGGAAATCCTCCATGGCCTCTTGACGCCACCCTTCCATTTGTGGGTAATCACAGACACAAACTCCAGTGTGAGCAAACATCTGACATCCACCCTTACTCAGGTGCTGGATATTCGAAACGGCAGCTGCACACTGGAACTGCCTTTTGCTTTTCACTGAACTTAACCATAGCTTTGTATTACTATTCTATCCTCACCACACTGCTCCACAATATCTCTTGATAGGGAATTCTGGAGCCACAACGCAGTATTCTGCCTTCCACATAGAAAGAAGAAGGACCTGTTGAGTCTGCCCAGAAACTGCACATGAGGATCAATCTACTCAGACCACGAGGCAACCCTGATTAATAGATTTCCCTGACCACTAGTGCTGTGTCTGACAGAGTCTAAGCCCCGACCTCGTGTCAGCCACCCAGAGGTGAGGGCCCATATTTAGCATGAAGATCGGCCATGGCCCTGGGCCATCATCTGTACCCATCCTTGGTATCCAGTCATCTGTCCCCCAAACTTTGCTGGAATTCCTGCCAATGGCGAACCTGAAACACAATAGAGAACACCTCCTTCCCCATGGCAGGAATATTGGCTGTTGGGATGGTTGTCCAACAGCGTGGGAGCCAGCTGCATGGCCAAGGAGACCATGCCCACTCCTGAGGGCCGACATGGGCACAGGCAGGCATGGTGATCCTCAGCCTGAGCATGTTTTCAAACAAACACTCTCAGTTGCTCCTCCAGTACCAGCATTGCAGGCCTGGTATGCCCCTAGGCCCAAATCCTAACACTTGGTGGGATTTTCCAGGTGCCCAGACCCAGAGTCTGTCTCAGAATCCCTGTTTGGGGCACCCTTAAGATGGAAAACAACACTCTTCCCTTCCCTGAGAAAGGCACCAAACTATTGGGAGCCGCCAGGATCCTTAGAGAGAAAAAATCTCCCATGGACCCATGAAAACAAACCTGCATTCCGAGGCCATCCTGTCCACACAATCCAGAGAGAAAAGTCTTTGCTACCGACTTCGAGTCATCCTATTTACATTTCCTGACGAGCTGACCTCCATGTCTATGCATTGGGCCTATGATCATCTCGACACTAACCCTAACCCCAGTTTGTGTTTGCCGACTTCTCTCCCAATACCATGGCTTACATGCCCACCAAGATGTGGTCCCTCAAGCCACATCACAGGAAAGTTCCTGCCATCCCCAAGAAAACTGTGCCCATCAGGTTGTCCAAACCCTCCAGATTAGGAGAAACCTGCCAGGCCCCTGAACCCACCCCAATATTGGCGGTTGCTCTGGATGCAAACGTGCAGTCTGAAACACCCTGAGCACCTCCATCGAGGCAGAAAGCCAAGTCAATGGTTCTGAGTCAGATGATTGAACCTGACATGCCCCTAGGACTTCACTGGAACCCTAGATTGGGTCTTCAGACATCTGTTCTCAGAGTCCTGTTCTGGAATACCAAGTTATGATACAACATGTGGTCCCTGATTCCCACAACAGAACATCTCCTGTCTCCAGAAGGAAAATGTGCTCTTGGATCTATGTCCAACTTTCAGGGTAGATGGATCCTGCATGACCCATTAGCCCCAGCACCTTCTATGATCTCCCTGGTAACAAACCAGCATTGTGACCCAACTTCCTGAGACTTGATGCCAACTCAAGGTGTTGGTACTTTGCCCAAGAGCCATGAAACGAATCTGCCATGTTCCTCAGGTACAAAGGTCAATGGACGTGTGCTTTCTAGGCATCCAAGAGGTAGTTCTCTGCTACACAAAAATTCCACATAGGGAACCCTAGAGCAAACAAATAAGACTGCTCCTGTCAGATTGAAGGAAACCTTGGTTGTTTGGAGCATCTCACAAGCCCCAGCCTGGGAAGTCCTCCACATTCTCTTGATGCCAACCCTCCATTTGTTAGTCATCATAGACACAAATTCCAGCATGAGCAAACATCTGACATCTGCTCTTACTCAGGTGCTGGATATTCGAATCAGTCACGCACACTGGAAATACCTTTCACTTGACACTGTATTCTTGCATAGTTTGGGTTTACAATTCCATCCTCACCCTACTGGACTGCAAGTCCTCTTGAGAGGGAATTAGGGAGACAAAACGCAACATTCTGCCTTCCCCATAGAAAGAAGAAGGGCCTGGTGAGTCTGCCCAGAAACTCCCCATGAAGATCAATCTACTTGGCCCTCGAGGGAACCCCGATTTATACTTTGCGCTGGCCACTAGCACTGTGTCTGAGAGAGCCTGAGCCCCAACCTCGTGCCAGCCACCCAGAGTGTGGGGCCCTTATCCAGCATGTGGGACTGGCCATGGCCCAGTCATCTCTACCCATCCTTGGTATTCCGGCAACTATCCCAGATCTTTGCTGGAATCCCTACCAGAGGGGGAACCTGAAGCACAATTGAGAACTCCTCCTTCCCCATGGCAGGAAGCCTGGCTGTTGCTATGGGTGCCCAACCCTCAGAATTAGAACCAGCTGCATGGCCAATGAGACAACGCCCAATCATAAGGGCCGCCTGGGCCAAAGCAGGCATTGTGTCCCTCAACCTTAGCATGCATTCAAACAAATGCTCTCAGTTGTTTCTGCAGGGTCCCGCATCGCAGGCCTGGTATGCCCTTAGGACCAAATCCTAACACTTCGTGGGATTTTCCATGCCAACATAACCAGAGCCCGTCTCTGGAATCTCTGTTTTGAAGCACCCCTATGATGGAAAACAGCACTCTTCCCTCCCCTGAGAAAACTATTAGGAGCTGCCAGGATGCGTAGAGAGGAAAAATCTCCCAGGGCTCCATAAGACCACACCTTCATTCCGAGGCCATCCTGGACACACAATCCAGATACAAGAGACTGTGCTACCACCTTCGAATCACCTGGTTTACAGTTCCAGACGAGCTGCCCTACAGACCTACGCATTGGGCCTGTGATCACCTCGCCATTAACCCTACCCCAAGTTTGTGTTTGCAGACTTCTTTCCCAAAACCATGGCTCACATGCCCTCTATGATGGGTCTCTGTAGCCACACCACAGGAAAGATCCTGCTATCCCCAATGAAACTGTGTCAATCACAGTTGCCCAAACCCTCCAGATTAGGAGAGACCTGCAAGTCCCCTGAGCCCAGTCCAATATTGGAGGCCACTCTGGACACAAATGCACAGTGTGCAACACCCTGATCACCTCCATCCAGGAAGACACCCAAGTCAATGGTCCTGAGTCAGAAGATTGGTCCCGGAACCCCACAATAGAATATCTCCTGTCCCCAGATGGAATTCGTGCTCTTCAACTTGTGTCAAGGGTCGGGGTATATGAATTATGCACAGCCCCTTAGCCCCCAGCACATTCTAAGATCTCTCTGGTAACAAACAAACAGCATTGTGATCCATCTTCATGAGATTCCATGTCACTTCAAGTCCTTGGTAATTCGCCCCAGAGCCACCAGAATGAACCTGCCATGTTCCTCACCTGATATGGTCAGTGGAGGTGTGCTTTCCAGGCATCCATGTGGGAGTGCTCTTCTACTTATTCTTTCCACATGTGGGACCCTGGAGCAAACAAACCAGACTGCCACTGACCAGTAGAAGGGAACCCTCTGTTTGGAGCATCTCAGAAGCACCAGCAGGAGAAATCCTCCATGGCCCTTGACACAACCCCTCCATTTGTCAGTCATCATAGACAAAAACTCCAGCATGAGAAAACATCTGAAATCTGCCGTTATTTAGATTCTGCATTTTCTTTTCCACCACTGCACACTAGAACTGCGTTTCACTTGACACTGAATTTATCCATAGCTTGGGTTTAGAATTCCATCCTCAGCCTCCTGGTCTGCAAGCCCTCTAGAGAGGGAATTTGGAGCCACAAGGCAACATTCTCCATTCCCACTAGAAAGAAATAGGGCCTGGTGAATCTTGCCAGAAACTCCACATGAGGTTCAATCTACTTGGCACTCGATGGAACCTTGATTTATAGGCTGTCCTGGGCACTAGTACTAGTACTAGTACTAGTACTAGTACTAGTACTAGTACTGTGTCTGACAGAGCCTGAGCCAAGACCTAGTTTCAGGCACCCAGAGATATGAGCCCATATCCAGCATGTGAGATTGGCCAGGGCCCAAGTCCATCATCTCTACCCATCCTTGGTATTCAGGCACCTGTCCTCAGACCTTTTATGTAATCCCTACCAATGGGGTAACCTAAAGCACAATAGAGAACTCCTCCTTCCCCATGGTAGGAATCCTTGCTGTTGATATGAGTGTCCAAACCTCAAAGTGGGAGCCAGCTGCATGGCCAAGGAGACAATGCCCACTAATGAGGGCTGCCCTGGGCACAAGTAGCCATTGTAACCCTCAGCTTGATCAAGCCTTCAAAAAAATGCTCTTAGTTGCACCTCCAGGATCCTGCATTGCAGGCCTGATATGCCCTTAAGCCCAAATCCTAACACATCGTGGGATGTTCCATGTGCACATACCCAGAGCCCGTCACTCGAATCCCTGTTTTGAGGCACCCCTAAGATGGAAAACAGCACTCTTCACTTCCCTGAGAAAGCCACCAAACTAATGGGATCCCCCAGGATCCTTGAGAAGAAGAATCTCCCATGGTCCCATGAGTCCACACCTGTATTCAAAGGCCAGCGTGGATATGCTATCCAGATACAAGAGACTGTGCTACTGGCTTCGAGTCACCTGATTTACAGTTCCTGACGTGCTGCCCTCCAGATTTTTGGATTGGGACTGTGAACACCTCTCCATTAACCTTATCCCGAGTTTGTGTTTGCAGATCTCTCTCTAAAAACCATAGCTCACATGTCCTCCAGGATGGGGCCCCTAGAGTCACACCACAAGACTGTGCTTGCCATCCCCAAGGAAACTGGGCCCATCACAGTTGCCCAAACCCTCCTGATTAGGAGAAACCCGGAATGCTCCTGAGCACATCCCAATATTGGAGGCTGCTCTGGATGCAAATGCACAGTCTGAAACACCCTGATCACCTCCATCCAGGCAGACACCCAAATCAATGGTCCTGAGTCAGATAATTGAACCTGACATGGCCCTAGGACCTCATTGGAAGAGGGATTAACTTTTCAGGCACCTTTCCTCAGAGGCCTCTTCTGGAATACCAACTTATGATACAAATTATGGCCCCTGAGCCCCAGGGTGGGAAATCCTCCATGGCCTCTTGACGCCACCTCTCCATTTGTTGGTCATCGTAGACACAAACTCCAGCCTGAGCAAACATCTGACATCCGCCCATATTCAGGCGCTGATATTGGAATCAGCTGCTGCACACTGGAACTGCCTTTCGCTTTGCAATGAATTTAAGCCTAGCTTCAGACTACAATTTCATCCTCACCCTACTGGTCTGCCATATCTCTTGATAGGGAATTCTGGAGCCACAACGCAACATTCTGCCTTCTTCATAGATAGAAGGACCTGGTGAGTCTGCCCATAAACTGCACATGAAGATCAATATACTCAGCCCAGGAGGGAACCCCTATTTATAGTTTGCCCTAGCCACTAGTGCTGTGTCTGACAGCGCCTGAGCCCCTACCTCGTGTCAGCAACCCAGAGGGTGGGGCCCACATTAACCATGTGAGACCGGCCATGGCCCAGGGCTGTCATTACTACCCATCCTTGGTATTCAGGCATCTGTCCCCTAGATCTTAGCTGGAATCCCTACCAATGGGGGGACCTGAAGCACAATAGAGAATTCATCCTTCGCCATGGCAGGAATCCTGGCTTTTGGATGGGTGTCCAACCCTAGGAATGGGAACTGGCTGCATGGCTGAGTAGACATCGCCCAATCCTGATGGCCTCCGGGGCACAAGCAGGCATTGGGACCCTCAGCTTGACCATACTTTCAAATAAACGCTCTCAGTTGCACCTCCAGGATCCCGCATTGCATGCCTGGTATGGCCCTAGGCCTAAATATTAACCCTTGGTGGGATTTTCCAAGCACTTAGACCCAGAGCTCATCTCTGGAATGCCTGTTTTGGGGCACGCCTAAGCTGGAAAACAGTACTCATCCCTTCCCGGAGAAATCCAACAAACTATTGAGAACCGCCAGGATCCTTGAGAGGAGAAATCTCCCATGGACCCTTGAGACAACACCTGCAATAAAGGCCATTCTGGAAATTAAATCCAGATACAATTACCTGTGCTACCACCTTTGAGTTACGTGATTTACAGTTCCAGACTTGCTGCCCTCCTGGTCTATGGATTGGGACTATGATCACCTTGCCACTAACCCTAACCTAAGTTTGTGTTTGCAGACTTCTCTCTCAAAATCATGGCGCACATGTCCTCCAGGATGGGGTCTCTGGAGTCACACCACAGGACAGTTCCTGCAATCCCCAAGGAAACTGCCCATCACAGTTGTCCAAAAACCCCATATAAGGAGAAACCTGCAAGGAACCTGAGCCAACCCTAGTATTGGATGCCACTCTGGACACAAATGCACAGTCTGAAACACCCTCATCACCTGCATCCAGTCAGACACCAGAGTCAATGATCCTGAGTCAGAAGATTGAATGACATTCCCCTAGGGCCTCATTCAAACCCTTTATTAGGTTTTCAGGCTTCTGTCCTCAGAGACCTGTTCTGGATTACCAATTTATGATACAACATATGGCCGCTGAGCCCCACAACAGAATATCTCCTGCCCCCAGAAGCAATCCGGGCTCTTGGGCCTGTGTCAAATCCTCAGGCTAGATGAATCCTGCATGGCCCATTAACCACCAGCACATTCTAAGATCTCCCTGGTAACAAACCAACATTTTGACCCATCTTCATGAGGTTCCATGTCCAATCCAGTCTTTATTTCTTCGCCTCAAAGCCACCAGATGCCATGTTCCTTCGCTGTCATGGTCAATGAAGGTGTGCTTTCCAGTCACCCATGTGGGAGATCTATGTTATCCGATCTTTCGACATGGGGAACCATGGAGGAAACAAATCAGACTGCCCCTGTCTGGTAGAAGGAAACCTTGCTGTTTGGAGCATCTCAAAAACACCAGATTGGGAAATCCTCCATAACCTCTTGACGCCACCCCTCCATTTTTGTGTCATCATAGACACAAACTCCAGCATGAGCAAATATCTGACATCCACCCTCACTCAAGTGCTGAATATTGGATTCAAACATTGCACACTGGAAATTTCTTTCGCTTGATACAGAATGTAACCATAGCTTAGGTTTACAATTCCATCCTCAGCCTCCTGGTCCACAAGCCCTCTTGATAGTGAATTCTAGAGCCACAAAACAGCATTCTGCCTTCCCCTTACAAACAAGAAGGGCCTGGTGAGTCTGCCCAGAAACCATACATGAGGATCAATCTGCTCGGCACTCGAGGGAACCCCAATTTATAGGCTGCCCTGGGCACTAGTGCTGTGTCTGACAGAGCCTGAGCCAAGACCTAGTGTCAGCCACCCAGTGATCGGGGCCCATATCCACGATTTGATACTGGCCATGGCCCATGTCCATCATCTTTACCCATCCTTGGTATTCAGGCCTCTGTCCCCAGACCTTTGCTGGAATCCCCGCTAATGGGGGAACCTGACGCACTATAGAGAACTCCTCTTTCCCCATGGCAGGATTCTGGCTGTTGGGATGGTTTTCCAACCCTCAAAGTGGGAGCCAGCTGCATGGCCAATGTGACCACGCCCACTCATGAGGGCCACCTGGGCATAAGCAAGTATTGTGACCCTCAGCCTGAGAATTATTTCAAACAAGACCTCTCAGTTGCACCTCCAGGATCCTGCATGCAGGCCTGGTAAGCCACTAGGCCCAAATCCTAACACTTGGTGGGATTTTCCAGGGGACCAAACCCAGAGTCCGTCTCTGGAATCCATATTTTGGGTCACCCCTAACATGAAAAACAGCACTCTTCCCTTCCCCGAAAAAGCCACCAACTATTGGGAGCCACCAGGATCCTTAGAGAGGAAAAATCTCCCATGGACCCATGAGGCCACAACTGCATTCTGAGGCCATCCTGCACACAATACAGAGAAAAAAGCCTGTGATTCTGCCTTTGAGTCACCCGATTAACAGTTCCTGAAAAGCTGCCATCCATGTCTATGCATGGGCCTGTGATAACCTTGCCACTAACCCTAACCCAAGTTTGTGTTTTCAGACTTCCCTCCCAAAACCGTGGCTCACATGCCCTCTAGTTTGTGATAACTGGAGCCACACCACGGGATTGTACCTGTCTTCCCAAAGGAAACTGTGATTGTCACTATTAAACAAACCCTCTAGATTAGGAGAACCCTGCAAGTTCCCTAAGCCCAGCCAATATTGGAGGCCACTCTGGACGCAAATGCACAGTCTGACACACCATATCACCTACATCCAGGCTGATATCCAAGTCAATGGTCCTCAGACAGAAGATTGAACCTGACATGCTCCTAGGATTCACTGGAACACTAGAATAGGTTTTCAGGTATCTGTACTCAGAAGGCTGTTCTGCATATCAATGTATGATACAATATGGTCACTGAGCCACACAAAAGAACATCTGTCCTTAGAAGAAAGCTGTGCTCTGGACCTGTGTCAAACACTCTGGGTAGATGAATCCTTCAAGGCCCCCTGGCAACCAGCACATTCTATGATCTCCCTGACAACATACCAGCATTGTGACCCATCTTCATGAGACTCCATGACAACTCCAGCCCTTGGTACATCGGCCCAGAGCCACCAGAATGAAACTGCCATGTTCCTCTGCTGCCATGGTCAATGTAGGTGTACTTTCCAGGCATCCAGCGGGAGTGCTCTGATACCAACTTTCCACATGGGGAACCCTGGAGGAAACAAACCAGACTCCCCTGTACGGTAAAAGGAATCTTTTCTGTATGGAGTATCTCAAGCCTGAGGGTGGGTAATCCTCCATGGCCTCTTGAGGCCACCCATCCATTTGTTGGTCATCATAGACACTAACTCCAGCGTGAGCAATCAACTGACATCTGCACTTACTCAAGTGCTGGATATTTGAATCAGCTGCTACACACTGGAATTGCCTTATGCTTGGCACTGAATTTAAAAGTAGCTTGGCGGGACGCCTGGGTGGCTCAGTTGGTTAAACAGCTGCCTTCGGCTCAGGTCATGATCCCAGCGTCCTGGGATCGAGTCCCACATCAGGCTCCTTGCTCCGCAGGGAGCCTGCTTCTCCGTCTGACTCTGCCTTCCACTCTGTCTGCCTGTGCTTGCTCTCGCTCGCTCTTTGACAAATAAATAAAATCTTGGAAAAAAAAAAAAGTAGCTTGGGTTTGCAATTCCAACCTCACCCTGGTGTTCAGTAAGCTCTCTTGATAGGGAATTCTGAAGCCACAACACAGCATTCTGCCTTCCCCATAGCAAGAAAAAAACAGCCTGGAGAGACTGCCCAGAAACCCTACATGAGGATAAATCTACTCGACCCTCGAGTGAACCCCATTTATAGGTTTACCTGGCCACTAGCGCTGAGTCTGACAGAACCTCGTCTCTGACCTCGTGTCAGGACCCAGAGACTGGGCTCCAACTCCAGAATGTGAGACCAGCCATGTCCCAGGGCTGTCATCTCTACCCATTCTTGATTCAGGCATCTGTCCCCAGACATTTGCTGAAATCCCTGCCAATGGGGGAACCAGAAGCACAATAGGGAAATCCTCCTTCCCCATGGCAGGAATGATGGCTCTTGGGATGGGTTTCCAGACCTCAGAGTGGTAGCCAGCTGAATGGCCAATGATAACCCGCCCACTCATGAGGGCCGCCCTGGACACAAGCAGGCATTGTGACCCCCAACATGAGCATGCTTTCAAACAAACACTCTCAGTTGCATTCCAGAATCCAAATTTGCAGGCCTGATATGCCCCTAAGCACAAATCCTAACACCTGGTGGGATTTTTCAGGGGCCCAGAAACACAGCCTGTCTCTGGAATCCCTGTTTTGGGACACCCCTAAGATGGAAAATAGCACTCTCCCCTTCGCCAAGAAAGCCACCATAGTATAGGGAGCCGCTAGGATCCTTGAGAGGAAAAATCTCCCATGGATCCATGAGACCACACCTGTATTCCGAGGCCATCCTGGACACAAAATCCAGATACACAAGCCTGTGCTACCACCTTCAAGGCAACTAATTTATAGTTCCAGACGAGCTGCCCTCCAGGTCTATGCATTGGGCCTGCGATCACCTCACCGCTAACCTTAACCCGAGTTTGTGCTTACAGACTTCTATCCCGAAACCATGGCTCATATTTCCTCCAGGATGGGGTCTCTGGAGCCACACCAAAGGACTGTGCCTGCCATCCCCAAGGAAAATGTGTCCGTCACATTTGCCTAAAACTTCGAGATAAGGAGAAACCTGCAAGGCCCCTGAGCCCACCCCAATACTGGAGGCCCCTCTGGACACAAATGTGCAGTCTGAAATACGCTGATCACCTGAATCCAGGCAGATACCCAAGTCAGTGTTTCTCAGTCAGAAGATTGAACCTGACATGCTCCTATGACCTCATTGTAACCCCTGATTAGGTTTTCAGGCATCTGTAATCAGAGACCTGTTCTGGAGTACCAACTTAAGATACAACATATGGTCCCTGATCCCCACAACAGAACATCTCCTTTCTCTAGATGGAAGCCGTGCTCTTGGAACTGTGTCAAACCCTCAGGGTAGATGAATCCTACTTGGCCCGTAGCCACCAGCAGATTCTAAGATCTCACTGGTAACAAGCCAGCATTGTGAGCCATCTTCATGAGATTCCATGTCAACTACAGGCCTTGGTACTTCACCCCAGAGCCTTCAGAAAGAACCTGTCATGTTCCTCAGCTGCAATGTTCAGTGGAAGTGTGCTTTCCAGGCATCCATGTGGGAGTGCTCTGCTACCCAAACTTTCCACATGGGGGACTCTCGAGCAAACAAATCTGACTGCCCTGTCCTGTAGAAGGAAACCTGGCTGTTTGGAGCATCTCACAAGCTCAAGTGTGGGAAATCCTCTATGACCTCTTTTCAACTCCTCTCCATTTGTCGGTCATTATAGACACAAACTCCAGCTTGAGCAAACATCTGACGTCTGCGCTTACTCAGGTGCTGGATATTCGAATCAGCCGCTGCACACTGGAAATGCCATTCGCTTGTCACTGAATTTATTCATAGCTTGGGTTTACAATTCCATCCTCACCCTACTGGTCTACAAGCCCTCATGATAGGGAATTCTGCAGCCACAACACAGCATTCTGCCTTCCCAATAGAAAGAAGAAGGGCCTGGTGAGTCTGCCCAGAAACTCCACATTATGATCAATCTACTTGTCCCTTGAGGGAACCCTGAATTATAGACAGCCCTGGCCCCTAGTGTTGTGTCTGACAGAGCCTAAGCCCCGACCTCGTGTCAGCCACCTAGAAGGCGGGGCCCATATCCCGCATGTTAGACTGGCCACGGAACAGAGCCGTCATCTTTACCCATCCTTGGTATTCAGGCATGTGTCCCCAGACCTTTCCTGGAATCCCTACCAATGAGGGAACCTGAATCACAATAGAGAAATCCTCATTCCCCATGGCAGGATTCCTGTAAGTTCGGAAGGGTGTCCAACACTCAGAGTGTTAGCCTACTGAATGGCCATTGAGACCACCCCCATTCCTGAGGGCCACCCTATGCAAAAGCTTGCATAGTGACCCTCAACCTGAGCATGCTTTCAAACAAACGCTCTCAGTTGTATCTCCAGGACTTGCATTGGAGGCCTGGTAAGCCCCTATGCCCAAATCATAACCCTTGGTGGGTATTTCCAGGTGCCCAGAGCCAGAGCACTTCTCTGCAATCCCTGTTATGGGACACCCTTAATATGGAAAACAGAACTCTTTCCTCTCTGAGAAAGCCACCACATTATAAGGAGCCGCCAGGATACTTGAGAGGAAATATCACCCATGGACACCTGAGACCACACCTGCATTCTTAGTCCATCGTGGATACACAATCCAGATAAAAAAGCCTGTGCTACCTCCTTTGAGGCATGCGATTTACATTTCACACGGAGCTTCCCTCCAGGAGTATGCATTGGGCCTACAATCACTTCGCCACTAAACCTAACCCGCATTTGTGTTTGCAGACTTCCCTCCGAAAACCATGGCTCTCATGCCCTCCAGCATGGGGTCTTTGGAGCCACACCACAGGACTGTGCCCACCATTGCCAAGGAAACTGTGCCCATCAAATTGCCCTATCTTTCCAGATTAGGAGAAACCTGCAAGGCCCCTGAGCCCACCCCAATACTGGTTGCCACTCTGTACACAAATGCACAGTCTGGAACACCCTGATCACCTACATCTAGGCAGACTTTGAAGTCAATGATACTGAGTCAGAGGATTGAACCTGACATTCCGTTAGGATTTTATTGGAACCCTAGATTAAATTTTCAGGCATCTATCCTCAGAGGCCTGTTCTGCAATACCAAATTATGATACATTTGGTCCGTTAGCCCCACATCAGAACATCTCTGGTCCGAGAAGGAAACCGTGCCCTTTGACCAGTGTCAAACCCTCAGGGTAGATGAATCCTACATGGTCCCTTAGCCACCAGCACACTCTAAGGTCTCCATGGTAACAAACCTGCATTATGACCCATCTTCATGAGACTTCATGTCAACTCCAGGCCTTGGTAATTTGCCCAAGAGCCACCAGAACGAATTGGCCATGTTTCTCAGCTGCAATTTTAATGGAGGTGTGCTTTTCAGGCATCCACGTGGGAGTGCTCTGCTACCCAAACTTTCCACATGGGGGACCCTGGAGCAAATAAACCAGTCTCCCCCTGTGTGGTAGAAGGAAACTTTGCTGTTTGAAGCATCTCACAAGCCCCAGCATGTGAAATCCTCCATGGTCTCTTGACGCCACCCCTCCATTCATCGGTCATCATAGACATAAACTCCAGCATGAGGAAATGTCTGACTTTCACCTTTACTCAGGTGCTGGATATCTGGAATCAGACACTGCACAATGGAACTGCCTTTTGCTTGGCACTGAATTGAACCTTAGCTTGAGTTTACAATTCCATCCTCACCCTACTGGTCCCCAAGCCCGCTTGATAGGGAATTCTGGGGCCACAACGCAGCTTTTTGCCTTCCCCTTAGAAAGAAGAAGGGCATGGTGATTCTGCCCAGAAACTCTGCATGAGGATCAATCTGCTCAGCCCTTGAGGGATCCCTGATTCATACTCAGCCCTGACCACTAGTTCTGTTTCTGACAGAGCCTGAGTGCTCAATTCATGTCAGCTACTCAGAGAGTCAGGCATGTGAGACTGGCCATGTCTCAGGTCCCTCATCTCTACCCATCCTTGGTATTCAGGCATCTGTCCCCAGACATTTGCTAGAATACCTGCTAATGGGGGAACCTGAGGCACAATAGAGAATTCTTCCTTTTCCATGGCAGGAATCCTGGTAGTTGGGATGGGTGTCCTACATTAAAGTGGTAGCCAGCTGCATGGCCAAGGAGACAACTCCCACTCATAAGGGCTGCCCTAATCACATCAGGCATTGTGACACTCAGACTAGCATGCTTTCAAACAAACGCTCTCAGTTGTACCTCCAAGTCACACATTGTAGGCCTGGTACTCCCCTAGGCCCAAATCCTAATCCTGGTGGGATTTTCCAAGCACCCAGACTCACAGCCCTTCTCTGGAATCCCTTTTTGGGGAACATCTAAGATTGAAAACAGCACTCTTCCATTCAAACGAGAAAGCCACCATACTATTGGGAGCTTCCAGGATCCGTAGAGAGGAAAATACTCTCATGGAAACATTAGAACACACCTGCATTCCAAGGCTATCATGGACACACAATCAAGATACAAAAGCCAGTGCTAGTGCCTTCGAGGTACGTGATTTACAGTTCCTGACGATCTGCCCTCCAGGTCTATGCATTGGGCCTACGATCACCTCGCAACTCAACCTAATCCGAGTTTGTGATTGCAGACTTCTCTCCCAAAACCATGGCTTACATGCCCTCCACGATGGAGTCTCTGGAGCCACACCACAGGACTGTGCCTGCCACCCCCAAGGAAACCGTGCCCACAAATTTGCCTAAACCTTCAAGATTAGGAGAAACCTGCAAGGCCCCAGAGCCCACCCCAATATTGGAGGCCACTCTGTACACAAAGGCACAGTCAGAAACATTCTGGTTGCCTACATATAGGCAGACACCGAAGTCAATGTTCCTGAGTCTGATGATTCAACCTGAAATTCCCCTTGGACTTCATTGGAACCCTAGATGAAGTTTTTAGGCATCTGTCCTCAGAGGCCTGTTCTGGAATACCAACTTATGATACAACATTTGGTCCGTGAGCCCCACAACAGAACATCTCCGATACCCAGAAAGAAACCATGTTCTTCGACCGGTGTCAAACCATCAGGATAGACTAATCATACATGGCCCCTTAGCCACCAGCACATAGTAAGATTTCCGTGGTAACAAAACTGCATTGTGACCCAACTTTATTAGAATCCAGGCCTTGGTACTTTGCCCTAGAGCAACCAGAAAGAACCTGCCATGTTCCTTAGGTGCAATGGTCAATGTAGGTGTGCTTTCCAGTATCCACATGCGAGTACTATGCTACCCAAACTTTGCACATGGGGGAACCTGGTGTAAACAAACCAGACCTCCCCTGTCCAGTAGAAGGAAACCTTATGTTTGGATCAACTCACAGGCCTCAGCGTGTAAACTGCTCCATGGCCTCTTGATGCCACCACTCCATTGGTCGGTCATCATAGACACAAACTCCAGTCTAAGCAAACATCTGACATGCACCCTTATCCCGGTGCTGGATGTCTTGAATAAACCACTGCACATTGGAACTGCCTTCCACTTGGCACTGAATTGAACCATAGCTTGTGTTTACAATTCCATCCTCACCTGACTGGTCCCTAAGCCCTCTTGATAGGGAAAGCTGGGGCCACAACGCAGCATTCTACCTTCCCCATCGAATGAAGAAATGCCTGGTGAGTCTGCCCTGAAAACCCATATGAGGATCAATCAGGTCGGCCCTCGAGTCAACACCGATTTATAGGCTGCCATGGCCACTAGTGCCGTGTCTGACAGAGCCTGAGCTCGACTGAGTTTCAGCCACTAAAGAGAAGGCCCCATATCTAGCATTTGGGATTGCCATGGCCAAAGTATGTCATCTCTACCCATCCTTGATATTCAGGCACCTGTCCCCAGACCTTGGCAGCGATCCCTGCCAATTAGGGAACTTGAAGCACAATAGAGAACTCTTCTTTCCCCATGGCAATAAACCTGGCTTTTGGGATGGGTGTTCTACCCTCAAAGGGGGAGCCAGTTACAACATCAATGACACCACACACACTCCTGAGGACTACCCTTGGCACAAACAGGCATTGTGACCCTCACCCTGAGCATGCTTTCAAAAAATCCCTCTCAGATTCACCACAATGATCCCTCATTTCAGGCCTGGTATGCCTGTAGGTTCAAATCATAAAACTTGGTGGGATTTTCGAGGTGCCCAGACCCAGAGACCATCTCTGGAATTTTTGTTTTGGTGCACCCTTCAGATGGAAAACAGCACTCATCCCTTCCCCAAAAATGTCACCAAATTATGAGGAGCCACCAGGATCCATAGAGAGGCAATGTCTCCCATGGACCCATGAGAACACACCTGCATTCCGAGGCCATCCTGGACACACAATCCGGAGAGAAAAGCCTGTGCTACTGCCTTCCATTCACCCTAATTACAGTTCCAGATGAGCTGCTCTCAAGGTATATGCATTGGGCCTGTGATCACCTCGCCACTCACCCTAATTCGAATTTGTGTTTGCAGACTTATCTACCAAAACCATGGCACACATGCCCTCCAGGATGGGGTCTCTGGATCCACACTGCAGGACTGTCCCTGCCATCCACAAGGAAACTGTTTCCATCACAGTTGCCCAAACTGTCTAGATTAGGAGAAACCTACAAGGCCTCTGGGCCTACCCCAATTTCGGCGGCCGCTCTGAACACAAATGCACAGTCTGAAATACCCTGATCTCCTACATCCAGGAACACAGCCAAGTCAATGGTCCTGAGTCAGAATAATGAACCTAACATGCCCCTAGGACGTCATTGGAACCATTGATTCGGTTTTCAGACATGTGTCCTCAGAGGCCTGTTCTAGAATGCGAACTTATGATACAACATGTGGTGGCTGGGCCACACAACAGAACATCTCCTGTCCCCAGAAGGAAACCGTGCCCTACAATCTGTGCAAAATCCCAGAGTAGTAGATTCCTGCACAACTACTAAGCCACCAGCACATTCTAAGATCTACCTGGTAACAAACCAGCTATGTGGCCCATCTGCAAGAGATTCCATGTCAAATCAAGGACTTGGTACTTTGCTACAGAGACACCAGAATAAAGCTGCCATGTTCTTCAGTTGCAATGGTCAATGAAGTTGAACATTCCAGGCATCCATGCGGTAGAGCTCTGCTACCCAAACTTTCCACATGGGGGACCCTGGAGCAAATAAACCACACTCCACCTGTCCAGTAGAATGAAACCTTGCTATTTGGAGCAGCTCATGAGTCTCAACGTGAAAATCCCTCCATGGCTTCTTGACGCCACCCCTCCATTTGTCAGTCATCATAGACACAAACTCCAGTGTGAGCAAATATCCGACGTCCTCCCTTACTAAGGTGCTGGATATCTCGAAAAAGCTGCTGGACACAGGAACTGCCTTCCGCTTGGCAGTGAATTGACCTGTAGCTTGTGTTTACAATTCCTTCCTCACCCGACTGGTCCCCAAGCCTTCTTGATAGCGAATTATGGACACACAACACAGCATTCTGCCTTCCCGATAGAAACAAGTGCCTGGTGAGTCTGGCCAGAAACCCCACATGAGGATCAATCTGCTCGGCCCTATATCGGAGGGACCCTGATTTATAGGTTGCCCTGGCCACTAGTGCTGTGTCTGACAGAGCCTGAGCCCAGACCTAGTGTCAGTCACCAGAGTTTGAGCCCCACATCTAGTATTTGGGAATGCCATGGCTCAAGTATTTCATCTCTACCCATCCTTGGTATTCAGGCACCTGTCCCCAGACCTTTGCTGGAATCCCTGATAATGGGGCATCCTGAAGCACAATAGAGAACTCCTCCTTCTTCATATCAGGAAACTTGGCTGTTAGGATGGGTGTTCAACCCTGAAAGGGGGAGTCATTTACAAGTCCAGTGAGACCACACAAACGCCTCAGGGATGCCCTGGAGGCAAACAGGCCTTGTGACCCTCAGCCTGAGCATGCTTTCAAACAATCCTTCTCTGTTGCACCACCATGAACCCGCATTGCAGGCCTAATATGCCCTAAGCCCAAATCCTAGCACTTGTTGTGATGTCCCAGATGCCATGAACCAGAGCCCGTCTCTGGAATCCCTGTTTTGGGGCACCCATAAGGTGGAAAACATCACTCTCCCCTTCCCCGAAAAAGCCACCAAACTATGGAGAGCCACCAGGATCCATAGAGAGGAAAAGACTCCCATGGACCCATGAGACCACACCTGCATTCCAAGGCCATCCTGGACACACAATCCAGAGAGAAAAGCCTGTGCTACTGCCTTCCAGTCTCCCTAATTATAGTTCATGACGAGCTTCCCTCCAGGTCTACGCATTGGGCCTGTGATCACCTCGCCACTCACCCTAATTTGTATTTGTGTTTGCAGACTTCTCTCCCAAAACCATGGCTCACATGCCCACCAGAATGTGATCTCTGGAGCCACACCACAGAACTCTGGCTGCCAACCCCAAGGACACTGTGCATATCAGATTTGCCCAAACCTTCCAGATTAGGAGAAACCTGTGTGGCCCCTGAGCCCACACCAATATTGCCGGCCAGTCGGGATGGAAATGCGCAGTCTGAAACACCCTTATCACCTACATCCAGGGAAATAGCCAAGTCAATGATCGTGAGATAGACGATTGAACTAAAATGCCAGTAGGCTCTCAATGGAACCCCATTAGGTTTTTAGGCATCTGTCCTCAGGGGCCTGTTCTGAAATACCAATCTATGACACATCATATGGTCTCTGAGCCACACGACAGAACATTCCCTGTCCCCAGAAGAATACCATGCTCTTGGACCTGTGCCAAACCCTCAGGGTAGGAGAATCCTGCATGGCACCTTAGCAATCAGCACATTCTAAGTTCTCCCTGGTAACAAACAAGCATTGTGACCCATCTGCAAGAGATCCCATGTCAACTCAAGGCCTTGGCACTTTGTCCCAGAGCCACCAGAACGAATCTGCCATGTTCCTCAGCTGCAATTGTCAATGGAGGTGTGCTTTCCTGGCATCCATGCCGGAGAGCTCTTCTTCACAAACTTTCCACATGGGGAAACCTAGAGTAAACAAACCAGACTTCACCTACACTGTACAAAAAAATGTTACTTTTTGCAGCAGTTCACAGGCCTCAGCATGTGAACTCCTCCATGGCCTCTTTATACCACCCCTCCACTTGTCGGTCATCATAGACAAAAACTCTAGTGTGAGCAAGCATCTGACATCCACCCTTATTCCAGTGCTGGATATCTCGAGTAAACTGCTACAAATTGGAACTGCCTTCTGCTTGGCACTGAATTTAACCATAGCTTTTGTTTACAATTCCACCCAAAACTGACTGGTTCCCAAGCTCTCGTGATTGGGAAACCTGGAGCCACAACACAGCATTCTGCCTTCCCTATTCAATGAACAAATGCCTGGGAATCTTCCCAAGAAACTCCACATGAGGATCAATGTGCTCCGCCCTCGAATCTACTCTGATATAAAGGCTGCCATGGCCACTAGCGCTGTGTCTGACAGAGCCTGAGCCCCGACCGAGTTTTAGGCCTCATATCTAGCATTTGGGATTGCTATGGCCCAAGTACGTCATCTCCACCCATCCTTGGTATTCAGGCACCTATCTCGAGACCTTGCTGGAAACCCTGCCAATGGGGCAACCTGAAGCAAAGAGGAACCTGACGGAAGAGAACTCATCCTTCCTCATGGCAGGACATTTGGCTGTTGGGTTGGGTGTCCAACTCTCTAAGAGGGAGCCAGATATATGACCAATGAGACCACTCCCACTCCTGAGGGCCGCCATGGGAGCAAACAGGCATTGTGAGACTCAGACTGAGCAAGCTTTCAAACAATCCCTCTCAGTTGCACCATCATGATCCCGCATTGCAGGCCTCATACACCCCTAGGTGCAAATCCTAACCCTTGGTGGGAAGTCCCAGATGCCCAGAAAAAGAGCCTGTATCTGGAATCCCTGTTTTGGGGCACCCATAAGATGGAAAACAACACTCTTCCCTTCCCCAAAAAAGCCACCAAACTATGAGCTGCACAGATCCATAGAGAGGAAAAGTTTCCCATGGACCCATGAGACTATACCTGCATTCCAAGGCCATCCTGGACACACAATATAGAGAGAAAAGCCTGTGCTACTGCCTTCCAGTCACCCTAATTACTCCTGACAAGCTGCACTCCAGGTCTACTCATTGGGCCTGTGATCACCTTTCCACTAACCATAACCCACATTTGTGTTTGCAGACTTCTCTCCCAAAACCATGGCTCATATGCCCTCCAGGACAGGGTCTCTGGATCCACAACACATGACTGGGCCTGCCATCCCCAAGGAAACTGTGCCCATCAAACCTGCCCAAACCTTCCAGTTTAGGAGAAACACGCAAGAGCCCTGAGCCCGACCCAATATTGTCGGCAGCACTGGACACAAATGCCAGTCTGAAACGCCCTGATCACCTACATCCAAGCAGACAGCCATTTCAATGTTCCTGGGTCAGAAGATTGTACCTGACATGCTCCTAGGACGTCATTGGAACACTAGATTAGGTTTTCAGGCATCTCTCCTCAGGGTCCTGTTCTGAAATACCAACTTAGGATACAACATGTGGTCCCTGAGCCACACAATAGAATATCTCCTGTCCCCAGTAGGAAACCATGCCCTTCGACCTGTGCCAAACCCTCAAGATTGGAGAATCCTGCACAGCACCTTAGACACCAGCACAAACTCTAGTTTGTGCGTTGACCCATACCACAAGCTTTCCATCTGCTGGACAGTCGAGTCCTGTTGAATGGCTCCAGGATGTCCCATACGGAAAGACTGGAGAGCAGGATTCGAAGGATGGATGCCTGTACAGCATACCTCACATTCCCATTGGCTCTTTGTGACAAGACATGTTTGAACTACTGGCTCTGGGGCGAGCTAACTAGGGGGCTGAATTGAAATGGACTCTCCTGCGGATGGGTCATATTGTGGGTTTGTGTGCATGGAGTCCTTGGAATATTTTGGCAGCTCAGGGGCCATGAAGTATTCGCCTAACCGAAGGGTGTAATATTGCTCCAATTAAAAAGAGATCCCTATGTGGAGATGAGACAGGTTCTCTTTGGTGCCTCAGAAAAGCCCCAGATACTGGTCTTCAAACCAGTTCTCTGAGTAGAGACACCTGGAAACCAAAGCTAGGGTTCAGATTAGAGCCTAGATGCCTGTCCGTTTCAATCTTCTGTCTCTGGGGACACTGTCTGAGTATCTAAGTGGAGATAGTTGCTCAGCTGGTGTCAGAGTGCCCCTCTTAGTCCATGGCCGAGGCATGGCCTTGGAGACCTTATTGGATTCTCCTAATCTCTAGGGTTGTGGCCAATGGATTGGGTACAGTTTTCTTGGAGAGGACTGGCACAGTCCTTCAGTGTGTCTCCATAGGCCCTAGCCTGGAGGGTGTGTGGGTCCGGGCTGTGGGCACAGAAGTCTGAAAACACAAACTCGGCTTGGGTGTGGAGCCGAGAGCATGGCAGGATGGACCCACAGACCGTGAGAGGAGATCCTCAGCTTATGAAAGAAGGGCAAATGGGAGGCAGTCACGCAAGCTTTTGTCTTTGGATGTTTTGTCTCCCATAGCCGTGGAATGTAGGGGTGACCTCAGGGGCTATGGAAGAGTCTCCCTCTCTGAGGAGTTGGTCCAGCTCTTAAGATTTTGGGGACATTTTGTGGGAAGGGTGGAGTCCTGCTGTCTGGCTCAGGTGTTCTTCCAGGAGAGGGACTCCAGATCACAGTCCTGGGTTTGAGCAAATGGAATACTCGAGCTCTTGTGAAGATTGGGATCATAGGGGCTTGGCAAGCCCCATATGCGGGCTCTTGGTCGAGGCCCTGAGAGATCTTACTTCGACATGGGGCCCATGCTGATGGTCCCAATGCGAGTTTGTACCCAAGGAGGCACTCAAGTTTAGGCTTGGCCTCAGGGGCCATGAAGGTTTCTCCTACACTGAAGGTATGACTCCATGCCAACAGCAAGCTTTCCAGCCATGGGGAAGGAGAAGATCTGATTTGTGCTTCAGTTACCCACGTTTGCCAGGATTTGATATAATATCTAGGGTCAGATGTCTGAAAACCCAGGTTGGGAAGAGATGACGGCATAAGGCCATGGCTTGTCTGATGTGCTTAGTGTGCAGCCAGCTGTTTCCTTGTCTGTCGGGACGTCAGGCTGTGTCAGACAGAGCATTACTGACCAGGGTAGCCTTTCCAGTTAGGGTGCGGTCGAGGCCAGAGCAGGTTGGTTCTCATTTGTGGTTTCTGGAGAGCCCCATAGGGCAACGTTTTTCTTCTGGTGGGCAGGCAGAAAACTGTGTTGTGGTTCTGGAATTCCCAGCGTGGAGGGCTTGTTTGCCAGGAGTGTGAAGAGGGAAGTCTGAAAACACAAGCTAGCGTTAGGTTTGGGGCCGAGGGCATGGCAGGCCCACTCTGCAGAGACTGAATCAAGATCTCCCGCATCTGAGGTCAGGGCGAGTATCAGACGTTGCCTCAGGTTGGAGTTTGTGTCCATTATGGCCCCTTCCTGAAGGGGGTGGGGGCGTCATGAGGCCAGGGAGGTTTCCCAACGCTGGGAGTTATGAGCTGCCCCAAACATCAAGGTTTCCTCTGTAGGACAGTCGAGTACTATGAGATGGTTCTAGGATGACCCCTACAGAAAGACTCGAGAGAAGGGGTCTAAGCATGAATGTCTGCAAATGCCACCTCACATTCCCACTGGCTGCTTGGGGCAAGGCAGGCTCAATCTGCAGGCTCTTGGGCGGGTTTCTCAGAGGGCTGAGTTGAAATGGACTCTCCTGAGGATGAGTCATACTGTGGGTTGGTGGCCATGGAGACCTTGGAATGTGGCGGGGGCTCAGGGACTCTGCAGGTTTCTCCAAACCGAAGGGTTTGACACAGCTCCAACAATGAAGCTTCCCATGTGGAGACGATAGTTGTTCTGTTTGGTGTCTCAGGAAAGCCCCAGATGCTGGTCTTCAAACCCAGGCCTCTGAGGAGTGACACCTGGAAACCAAAGCAAGAGTTCAGATTAGGGCCCAGGGGCCTGTCTGGTTCAATCTACTGTCTCTGCCGACATCTGTCTGTGTTTCTGCATGGGGGTAGTTGCTCAGCTTGTGTCAGGATGCCTTTGTCCAGAGTGGCTTATAGTAGTGGGATGTCCTCGGGGGCCTTGAGGTTTCTCCTATTCTGTGGGGTTATGGGCAATGGAATGGGCATAGTCTCCTTGGAGAGAGCAGGACAGTCCTGTGGTGTGGCTCCAGAGGCCCCAGCCTGGCGGCTGTGTGGGCCAGGGCTGTGGGGACAGACATCCAAAAACACAAACTCGGCTGAGGTTTGGGGCTGAGGTTATGGCAGGAGTGATCTACAGTCCGTGAGGGGAGCTCATTGTGATTAGAAAGTAAGGCGAGTGAGAGGCGGTCGTTCAGGCTTATGTCTCTGGATGTTGTATTCATGATGGTCATTTAATGTAAGCATGGTCTCATGGGCCATGGAAGTCTCCCTCTCTGGTGATTTGTCCGGCTCCCAAGAGATTGGGGTCATTTTGTGGGAAGGGAGGAGTCCTGTTTTATGCCTCATGTGTCCACACAATAGAGGGATTCTAGAGCAGAGCACTGGGTACATACAACTGGAATACCCACCCTCTGGTTAGGCCTGGGGTCCTATGGGCATGGCAAGCCCATATGCAGATTCTTGGTCCAGCCACTGAGAGACGTTACTTGAATAGTGGACTCATGCTGAGGGTCACAATGTGTGTTTGTGCCCAAGGTGGTCCTCAATATTGGGCGGGACCTCATTGAGCTTGAAGGTTTCTCCTACAGTGAACCTTGGACATGCCAACCTCAGGGTTTCTTGCCATGGGGAAGGAGGAGTTTTGATTTCTGCATCACGTTCACCTCTGGGCACTAATTGGAGATAAGGTCTAGGTTCTGAAGCCTGAAAACCGAGGTTTGGAAGAGATGACGACCTAAGGCCATGACGGGTCCGATGTGTTCAGTTTGGGGCCAGCTTTCTAGGTGTCGTTCAGGAGGTCTGCACTCAGGCTGTGCCAGACAGTGCATTCGTGCCCAGATACGCTGTATAATTGGGGTACAGTTGAGTGGCATGCAGAAGATAATTATTTGGGGTTTCTCCGTAGCCCCATAAGGCAAAGTCTTTCTTCTGGAGGGCAGGCAGAGTGCTGCATTCTGGCTCCGGAACTGCCAAACTGGAGGCCTTGCGGCCAGGAATGCAAGGATGTAAGTCTGAGAACTGAAGCTTTGCTTTGGTTTCAGGGTGAGGAAATGACAGGCACACTCTGCAGAGCTGAATTTAGATTTCATGCATTTGAGGTCAGGGCGAGGTTCATATATTGGCTCAGGTTGGAGTTTCTGTCCATGATGACCCCTTCATGAAGGGGGGTCATCACACCGCCATTGGTGTTTTCCCATGATGGCAGTAGTGAGATGCTCCAAACCACAAGGATTTTCTGCGGGTCAGTTGAAACCTGTTGGATGGCTCCAGGGCATCCCATATGGAACAATTGCAGAGCAGGGTTGTAAGGATGGATGCCTGGGCATCCGGCCTTGCATTCCAATTGTCTCCTAGCGAAACGGCACGTTTGATTGCTGCCTATGATGTAGCAGCCGAGGGGGCTGAGTTGAAATGCATTCTCCTGAGGATCGGTCATAATGTGGGATTGTGTCCATGGAGACCTTGGAATGGGGCAGTGGCACCAGGGCTCTGAAGGATGCTCCTAACCAGAGGTTTTGACACAGCTCCAAGAAGCATTTTTCCCATGGGGAAACAAGATTTGTTCTCATTGGTGCTTCAGTAACCCCCAATATGCTGGTATTGGAAACCAGAACTCTGAGGAGAGATGCCTGGAAACCAAGGCAATGGATCTGATTAGGGCCTGGGGCCTGTCTGGTTTAATGTTCTTCTCTCGGTTCATCTGTCTATGGGATTGAGTGGAGGTAGTTCCTCAGCTGGTGTCAGATTGCCCCTATTTGTCCTGGGCAGTCTACACTATTGGGATGGCCACTTTGACTTTGGAGGTTTCTCCTAATTTGCAAGTTTGTGGCCAATGAAATGGGCAGAATTCCTTTGGGGAGGGAAGGCACAATCCTGAGGTGTGGCTCTAGGGGCTCAAGCATGGAGGGTGTGTGGGTCAGAGCTGTGGGGACAGAAGTCTGAAAACAGAAACTCGTCTTGGGTTTGGGGACATAGGTATGGGAGGCCCGATCTACAGACCTTGAGCAGAACTCTTCAGGATATGAACAAAGAGTGAGTGTGAGGCACTTGCTCAGGCTTTTGACTCTGGATTTTGTGTCACTGATGGCCGTGGAATGTAGGGGCGTCCTCATGGACCATGGGTGAGACTTCCTCTATGGGGATTTGGATGATCCCAATATTTTGGGGTCATTCCGTGGGATGGGAGGAGTCCATTCTGTTTTTTTTTTTGTTTTGTTTTGTTTTTTTACCTCAGGTGTGCCACTAAAGAGGGATTCCAGAGCAGAACCCTGGGAAGGGGCGACTGGACAACCCGAACTCTGTATAAGATTGGGGGCCTAAGGGCATGGCAATCCCCATATGGGGTACCTTGGTCCAGCCACTGAGAGGTCTTACTTGAGTACAGTGCTCACACTGAGGGTCACAATGCATGTTTGTGCCCAATGTAGGCATCAAGCATGGGCGGGGACTCATGGGCCATGCTTGATTCTCCTACACTGAACTTTGGACAACATACAAACCACAATGTTTCTTTCCATGGGGAAGGAGGAATTCTGATTTCTGCATCATGTTCACCCCTGGGCAGTGACTGGAGATAAGATCTAAGTTCTGAATCCAGAAAATCGAGGTTGGGATGAGATGATAACCTAAGGTCATGGAGGGTCCGATGTGCTCAGTGTGCGGTCAGCTTTCTGGGTGTTGTTCAGGAGGTATGGATTCAGGCTGTGTCAGACAATGCATTAGTGCCCAGGTTAGAATGTATAATTTGGGTACAGTTGAGTTCCATGTAGGTTCATCCTCATTTATTGTGTCAGGGAAGCTCACTGGGGCAACATTTTTCTTCTGGTGGGCAGGCAGAGTGCAGCATTGTGGGTCCAGAATTGCCAAACTTGAGGGCGTCGGGACCAGGAGTGTGAGGACGTAAGTCTGAGATTATAAGCTAAACTTAAGTTTCAGGGCGAGGGCACGGCAGGCACCCTCTGCAGATCCGAATCAAAATCTCATTCATCTGAAGTCAGGACGAGGATCAGACTTAGGCGCAGGTTGGAGTTTCTGTCCATGATGGCCCCTTCATCAAAGGGGTGGAATCTCGAGGCCATGGAGGTTTTCCCACGTTGGGAGTTGTGGGATGCTCCAAACTGCAAGGATTCCTTCTGCGGGAAAATTGAGACCTGTTGGATGGCTCCAGGACATCCCATATGGAATGACTCCAGAGCCGGGTTCTAAGGATGGATGCCTGAGCAGACTGCCTCTTACACCAATTGTCTCCCTGCCACAAGACAGGTACGATCTGATGGCTATGCAGGAGCAATCGTGGGAGCTGAGTTGAAATGGACTCTCCTGAAGATGGGTCTTAATGTGTGTTTGTGTCCATGAGGACGTTGGAATGGGGTGGTGGCCCCAGGGCTCTAAAGGATTCTAACCGGAGATTTTGAAACCACTCGAAAGAGCAAGTTTTCCATGTGGAGACAAGATTTGTTCTAATTGGTGCCTCAGGAAACCCACATATGCTGGTTTTAGAAGCAGGCCTCTGAGGAGAGATACATAGAAACCACAGCAATGCATCCAATTAGGTCCTAGGAACCTCTCTGGTTCAATCTTCTTCTCTGTCGACATCTGTCTATTTTATGAAATGGAGGTAGTTGCTCAGCTGGTGTCAGACCGCTCCTGTTTGTCCGGGCGGCCTACACTATAGGGATGGCCTCGGGGACTTTGGAGGTTTCTCCTAAATTGTATGATTATGGACAATGGCATGGGCAGAATTCCTGTGGAGTGGGCAGGCACAGACCTGATGTGTGGCTCCAAGGGCCCAGCCTTGAGGGTGTGTGGGCAAGGACTGTGGGGACAGATGTCTGAAAAAACAAACTCAGCTTAGCTTTGGGGACGTAGGTATGGCAGGTCCGATTTACAGACTATGAGGAGAACTTTTTGGGATATGAATAAAGGGTGAAAGTGTGACACTTGTCAGGCTTTTGCCCCTGGATTTTGTGTCAATGATGGCTGTGGAATGTCAAGGAGTCCTCATGGGCCATGGAAGAGTCTTTCTCTCTGTGGATTTGGCCAGATCCCAATTGTTTTGGGTTAATCTGTGGGATTCAGTTTTGTTAACTAAGGTGTCCCACCAAAAGAGGGATTCCAGAGCAGAGCCCTGGACAACAAGAAATCTAACTAAAAATACGGGCCTAGGGGCATGGCAAGCCCAATATGCCTTCTAATGGTCCAGCCACTGAGAGGCCTTCATTGAGGACAGAACTCATGCTGAGGGTCACAATGCGTGTTTATGCCCTCGTGGTACACAAGCATGGGTGGGGACTCATGGTGCATGCTTGTTTCTCCTACACTGAATGATAGTCAACATGTCAACCACATGAGTTCTTGCCATGGGGAAGTATTAATTCTGATTTCTGCATGTCATTCACCCCTGGGCAGTGATTGGAGATAAGGTCTACGTTGTGAAGTCTGAAAACCGAGGTTGGGAAGAGATGACGACCTAAGACCATGTTGGGTCCGATATGCTCAGCGTGGAGCCAGCTGTCTGGGTGTTGGTCGGGAGGTCCAAGCTTGGGCTGTGTCAGACAGGGCCTTAGTGCCCAGGGTAGATTGTATAATTGGGGTACAACTGAGTGCCGTGCAGGTTGATCTTTATTTGGCATTTCTGGGTAGCCCCAAGGGCAATGTTTTTCTTCTGGAGAACAGGCAGAGTGCTGCATTGTGGCTCCGGAATTTCCAAAGTGGATGCCTTGTGGACGGGGAGTGTGAGGACGGAAGTCTGAGAACACATGTTAGGCGTAGGTTCTGGGCGAGGGCACGGCAGGCACCCTCTGCAGATCTGAATCGGGATATCATGAATCTGAAGTCAGGGCGAGGATCAAACCTAGGCTTAGGTTTGAATTTCTGTCCATTCTGGTCACTTTATGAAGGGGACAGCATCTCCAGTCCATGGAGGTTTACCCACAATGGAAGTTGTGAGATGCTCCAAACAACAAAGATTCCTTCTGATCAACAATTGAGACCTTTTGTATCACTCCAGTACATACCATACAGAATGACACCAGAGCAGGGATCTAAGGATGGATGCATGGGAAGCCCGCCTCACATTGCAGTTGTCTCCTAGCAAATAGACAGGTTTGATATGCTGGCTCTGTCAGAGCAACCAAGGGGGCTGAGTTGAAATGGACTCTCCTGAGGATGGATGCTAATGTGGGTTTGTGTCCATGGAGACCTTGGAATGGGGCGTTGGTGCATGGGCCCTGAAGGATTCTCCTAACCGGAGGTTTTGAGACATCTCCAAAGGACAAGTTTCCCATGTGGAGACGAGATTTGTTCTGATTGGTGCCTCAGGAAACCCCCATATACTGTTATTGGAATATAGGCCTCTGAAGAGAAATAACTGGAAACCAAAGCAATGGCTCCATTTAGAGCCTAGGGGCCTGTCCGGTTGAATCTTCTTCTCTGTGTACATCCATCTAAGGTATTAGTGGAGTTAGATGCTCAGCTGGTGTCAGATGGCCCTTGTTTGTCCCAGGCGGCCTACACTATTGTGAAGGCCTTGGGGACTTTGGAGGTTTCTCCTAATTTTATGATTATGGACAATGGAATGGGCAGAATTCCCGTGGAGAGGGAAGGCACAGTTTTGATGTGGCTCCAGGGGCCCCAGCCTGCAGGGTGTGTGCACCAGGACTGTGGAGACAGAAGTCTAAAACACAAACTCAGTTTAGGTTTAGGGACGTAGGTATGGCAGGCCCGATCTACAGACCGTGAGGAGAATTCTTCCGGATATGAAGAAAGAGAGATTGTGAGGCACTTGTTCAGGCTTTTGTTTCTGGATTTTGTGTCAACGATGGGCGTGGAATGTCGGGGAGGCCTCATGGGCCATGGACGAGTCTTCCGCTCTGTGGATTTGGCCCGATTCCAATTGTTTTGGGTCAAACTGTGGGATGGGAGGAGTCCTTTCAGTTTTGTTACCTCAGGTGTCCCACCAAAAGAGGGATTCCAAAGCCGAGCCCTGGGGAGGGGAGACTGGACAACCAGAAATCTGGTTAAAAATTGGGGCCTAGGGGCATTGCAAGCCCAATATGCTGTCTTTTGGTCCAGCCGCTGAGAGGCCTTACTTGAGAACTGGGCTCACGTTGAGGGTCACAATGCATGTTTGTGACCGACTTGGTCCTCAAGCATCTGTAGGGCCTCATGGGCCACACTGGTTTCAACTACACTTTACGTTGGACAACATGCCAACCACAAGGTTTCTTGCCATGGGGAAGGAGTTCTGATTCCTGCATCATGTTCAACCCTGGGTGGTGACTGGAGATAAGGTTTAGGATCTGAAGCCTGAAAACCGAGGTTGGAAAGAGATGATGACCTAAGGCCATGGCGGGTCTGATGTGCTCAGTGTGTGGCTATCTGGGTGGGTGCGAGCCAGGAGGTTCAGTCTCAGGCTGTGCCAGAAAGGGCAGTAGTGCCCAGGGCAGCCTGTATAATTGGGGTCCAGTCAAGTGGCATGCAAGTTGATCCTCATTTGGGGAATCTGGGTAGCCCCAGAGGGCAAAGTTTTTCTTCCGGAAAGCAGGCAGAGTGCTGCCTTGTAGTTCTGGAATTGCCAAACTGGAGGGCTTGTGGGCCAGGAATGTGAGGATGGAAGTTGAGAACACAAACTAGACTTACGTTTCTGGGCAAGGGCACGGCAGGCACACTCTGCAGAGCTGAATCAAGATGTCCTGCATCTGAAGTCAGGGCGAGGATCAGACGATCGCTCAGGTTGGAGCTTCTGTCCCTGATGGCCCCTTCATGAAGCGCAGGGGGCGGGATCACGAGGCCATGGAGGTTTTCCCACGATGGGAGTTGTGAGATGCTCCAAACAGTAAAGATTCTTCTGCGGGACTATTGAGACCTGTTGGTTGGCTCCAGGACTTCCCATACAGCATAATTCTGAGAATGGTTCTAAGTATGGATGTCTGGGAAGCCTGCCTCTCATTCCAATCATCTCCTAGCGACAAGACGGGTTAGATCTGCTGGATCAGGGGGAGCAACTGAGGGGGCTGAGTTGAAATGGACTCTCCTGTGGATGGGTCCTAATGTGGGTGTGTCTCCATGGAGACCTTGGAATGAGGCGCTGGCACCGGGAACCTGAAATGTCCTTCTAACCAGAGGCTTTGAGAGAGCTCCAACATGCAAGTTTCCCATGTGTAAACGAGATTTGTTCTGATGGGTGCCTCAGGAAAAGCCCTCAGCTGGTATTGGAAACCAGGCTTTTGAAGAGACATGCCTGTAAACCAAAGCTATGGATCCCATTATGGCCTGGGGTCCTGTCTGGTCAATCTTCTTCTCTGGGGACATCCATCTATGGTATGAGTGGAGGTAGATGCTCAGCTGGTGTCAGACGGCCCTTTATTGTCCCGGACAACCTACACCATTGGTATGGCCTCAGGGAATTTGGAGGTTTCTCCTAATTTGTATGGTTTTGGATAATGGAATGGGCAGAATTCCCATGGATTGGTAAGGCACAGTCCTAATGTGTGGTTCCAGGGGCCCAGCCTGGAGGGTGTGTGGCCCAGGACTTTGAGGACAGAACTCAAAAAACACAAACTCAGCTTAGGTTTGGGGACGTAGGTATGGCACGGTCGAACTACAAATCATGAGAAGAACTCTTCAGGATATGAAGAAAGAGCGAGTCTGAGGCGCTTGCTTAGGCTTTTGTCTCTGGATTTTGTATCAGCGATGGCCGTGGAATGTCGGGGAGGCCTCATGAGCCATGGACGAATCTTCCTCTCTGTGGATTTGGCCCTATCCCAATTCTTTTTCCTGAATCTGTGGAATGGGAGGACTCCTTTAAGGTTTGTTACCTGAGGTGTCCCACCAAAAGAGGAATTCCAAAGCAGAGCCCTGGGCAAGAGTGAAGGGACAACCCGAACTTGGTTAAAAATTGGGGTCTAGGGGCATGGCAAGCCCAATATGCTCTTTCTTCATGCAGCCACTGAGAGGCCTTGCCTGAGGACCGGGCTCAGGCTGAGGGTCACAATGTGTGTTTGAGACCAATGTGGCCCTCAAGCGTGGGCTGGGTCTCATGTGCCACACTGGTTTCAACTACACTGAAAGTTGGACAACATGCCAACCACGAGGTTTCTTGCCAAGGGAACGAGTTCGGATTTCTGCAACATTTTCAAACCTGGGCAGTGATTGGAGATAAGGTCAAGGTTCTGAAGCCTGAAAACCGAGGTTGGGTAGAGATGACGACCTATGGCCATGGCGGGTCCGATGTGCTCAGTGTGTGGCCAGCTGTCTGGGTGGGGCCAGGAGTTCCAGGCTCAGGCTGTGTCAGAATGGGCAATTGTGCCCACTTCAGCCTATATATTTGGTGTACAGCCAAATGGCGTGCAGGTTGATCCTCATTTGGGGTTTCTGGGTAGCCCCAGAGGGCAATGTTCTTCTTCCAGGGAGCAGGCAGAGTGCCGCATTGTACTTCTGGATTGCCAAACTGGAGGGCTTATGGGCCGGTAGTCTGAGGACGGAACTCCGAGAACACAAGCAAGGCTTAGGTTTTATGTGTGAGGACATGGCAGACCTGAATCGAGAACTCTTGCACCTGAAGTCAGGTTGAGCATCAGACGATGCCTCAGGTTTGACTTTCTGTCCCTGATGGCCCCTTCATAAAGGGGGGGAATCACGAGGCCGTGGGGGTTTTCCCACCATGGGAGTTGTGAGAAGCTCCAAACTGCAAAGATTCTACTGTGGGACAATTGAGACCAGTTGGTTGGCTCCAGGCCAACGATTCTGAGCAGGGTTCTAAGGATGGATGGCTGGGTAGCCCACCTCGCATTCCAATATTCTCCTAGCTACAAGACAGGCTAGATCTGTTGGATCTCGGGGAGCAACCGAGGACGCTGAGTTTAAATGGACTCTCCTGTGGATGGGTCCTAATATGTTTTTGTGTCTATGGAGACTGTGGCATTAAGCGGTGGCACTAGGGCCCTGAAGGCTTCTCCTAAACAGAGGTTTGACACAGGTCCACCATGCAAGTTTCCCATGTGTAGAGGAGATTTGTTCTGATGGGTGAGTCAAGAAACAGCCATATTCTGGTATTGAAATCCAGGCCTCTGAGGAGAGATGCCTGGAAAACAAAGCAATGAATCCGATTAGTGCCTAGGGGCCTGTTGGTTTCTTTTTACCTCGGGCGACATCTATCTATGGGTCAGAGTGCAGGTAGGTGCTCAGATGAACTCAGATTGCCCGTGTTTGTCCTTGGAAGCCAACACTATGGGATGGCCTCAGGGAATTTAAAGGTTTATACTTTTAGTTGCGTTGTCGCCATTGGAATGGGCTCACACAATTCCCTTGCGAGGGCAAGAACAGTCCTCAGGTTTGGCTTCAGGGGCCTGAGCCTATAGGGTGTGTAGGCCAGGGCTGTTTGGACAGTTGTCTGAAAACACAAACTCGACTTCTATTTCGGGTCATAGGTAGAGCAGGACTCATCTACAGACCATGAGGAGAACATTTTGGTATATGAAAAAAGGGCGAGTGTGAGGCTATTGCTCATGTTTTTGTCTCTGCATATCATGTCACTCATGGTCGTGAAATTTCCGGGTGACTTCATGGGAAATGGACGAGTCTTACTCTCTGGAGATTTGGCCCCTTCCAAAGAGGTTGGGGTCATTCTGTGGGATGGAAGAAGTCGTTTTTTTTTGTTGTTGTTGCTTTGTTTTGTTTCATTTTTTAACCTCCGTTGTCCCACCACATGAGGAATTCCAGAGTAGAGCTCTGGGGAGGGGTGACTGAACAACCAGAAATCTGCTTAAAAATTGGGGCCTAGGGCTATGTCAAGCCCATTATGACATCTAGTGATCCAGGCTCTGAGAGGACTTACTAGAGGACAGGACTCACCCTGAGGGTCACAATGCATATTTATGCCCTCGTCGCACTCAAGAATAGGCGGGCCTCAGGGTGAATGCTAGTTTCTCCTACAATGAACGTTGGACAACATGCCAACCACAAGGTTTCTTGCCATGTGTAAGGAGAAGTTCTGATTTCTGCATCACACTCACCCCCAGGCAGAGATAAAGTCTAGTTTCTGAGGCCTGAAAACTGAGGTAGGGAAGAGATGAGGACCTAAGGCCATGGCGAGTCTGATGTGCTCAGTGTGCGGTCAGCTGTCTGGGTGTTGGTCAGGAAGTCCGGGCTCAGGTTTTGTCAGACAGTGCATTAGTGCCCAGGTTAGACTATATAATTCGGGCAAAGTCGAGTACCGTGTAGGTTTATCTTCATATAAGGTGCCTTGGCAGCTCTTTAGGCAATATTTTTTTTTCCAGAAAGCAGGCCATGTGCTTAATTGTGGGACCGGATTTACCAATCATGAGGGCTTTGAGGCCAGGAGAGTGAGGTCGGAATTCTGAGAACAAAAGTTATACTTGGGCTCAGGGCAAGGGCACGGCAGGTACCCCCTGCAGATCTGAACCAATATCTCATCCATTTCAAGTCAGGGAGAGAATTAGACTTTGGCTTAGGTTGGAGTTTCTGTGCCTGACGGCTCATTCATGAAGGGAGCGGAATCTCGTGTCCATGGAGTTTTTCCCACGTGGGAGTTGTGGGTTGCCCCCTTCAAGAATTCCTTCTGCGGGACAATTGAGACCTTTGGGCAGCTCCAGGACATCCCATATGGAGTGACTCCATAGCACCGTTCGAGGGAGGATGCCTGGGAAGCCAGCCTCGCATTCCAATTGTCTCCTAGCAACAAGCCAGTTTAGATCTGATGGCTCTGCGGGAGCAACCGGGGTGACTGACTTGTAATGGACTTTCCTCAGGATGGGCCCTAATGTGTCTTTGTGTCCATGGGGCCTTGGAATGGGGCCGTGGCACCGGGACCCTGAAGTATTCTCCTAAGCTTTTGACAGAGCTCGATGCACATGTTTCCTTGTGGAGACGAGATTTGTTCTGATTGCTACCTCAGGAAAACACCTATGCTGGTATTGGAATCCAGGCTTTTGAGGAGACATGCCTCTCACCAAAGCAATGGATCCGATTGGCCAGGGTCCTGTCTGGTTCAATCTTCTTCTCTGAGGACATCCATCTATGGTATGAGTGGAGGTTGATGCTCAGCTGCTATCAGACCGCGCTTGTATGTCACGGGCGACATGCCCTATTGGGATGGCCTCAGGGATTTGGAGGGTTCTCCTAATTTTACGGTTTTGGACAATGGAATGGGCAGAGTTCCCATGGATTGGGTAGGCACAGTCCTTATGTGTGGCCCCAGGGACCGCAGCCTGGAGGGTGTGTGGCCCAGGACTTTGAGGACAGAAGTCTGAAAACATAAACTCAGCTTAGGTTTGGAGACGTAGGTATGGCAGGCCCGATCTATAAACCATGAGAAGAACTCTTCAGGATATGAAGAAAGAGCGAGTCTGAGGTGCTTGTTCAGTCTTTTGTCTCTAGATTCGGTATCAGCGATGGCCGTGGATTGTCTGGGAAACCTCATGGGCCATGGACGAATCTTCCTCTCTGTGGAATTGGACCGATCCCAATTCTTTTTCGTCAATCTGTGGAATGGGAGGTCTCCTTTCAGGTTGGTTACCTTAGGTGTCCCGCCAAAAGAGGAATTCCAAAGAAGAGCCCTGGGGAAAAGCGAAGGGACAACCCGAATTATGGGTAAAATTTGGGGCCTAGGGGCATGGCAAGCCCAATATGCTGTCTCTTCATCCAGCCACTGAGAGGCCTTACCTGAGGACTGGGATCAGGCTGAGGGTCACAATGTGTGTTTGTGACCAATGTGGCCCATAAACATGGGCGGGGCCTCATGGGCCACACTGGTTTCAACTACAATGAACATTGGAAAACATGCCAACCACATGGTTTCTAGCCACGGGGAAGGAGTTGTGATTTCTGCATCACTTACAAGCCTGGGCAGTGATTGGAGATAAGGTCTAGGTTCTGAGACTTGACAACCGAGGTTGGGAAGAGATGACGACCTAAGGACATGGCTCGTCCGGCGTGCTCAGTGTTCGACCAGCTTTCTGGGTGGGGCCAGGAAGTCCAGGCTCAGGCTGTGTCAGAATGGGCAATAGTGCCTAGGTCATCCTATATATTTGGGGTACAGTCGAATGGCATGCAGGTTGATCCTCCTTTGGAGTTTCTGGGTAGCCCCACAGGGCTATGTTTTTCTTCCTGAAGGCTGGCAGAGTGCTGCATTATAGTTCTGGTTTGCAAACTGGAGGGCTTGTGGGCCAGTAGTCTGAAGACGGAAATCTGATAACACAAGCTAGGCTTAGGTTTCTGGGTGAGGACAAGGCAGGAACAATCTACAGACCTGAATCGAGATCTCGTGCTTCTAAAGTCAGGGTGAGGATCAGAAGATCGCTCAGGTTGGTGTTTCTGTCCCTGATGGCCCCTTCATGAAGGGGAGGGGTCTCGAGTTCGTGGGGGTTTTCCCACGATGTTAGTTGTGAGAAGGTCCAAACTGCAAAGATTCTTGTGCAGGACAATTGAGACATGTTGGTTGGCTCCAGGGCAACGATTCCGAGCAGGGTTCTAAGGATGGATTCCTGGGTAGCCCACCTTGCATTCCAATTGTGTCCTAGCAACAAGACAGGTTATATCTGCTGGATCTGGGCGAGCAATCTGGATCTGGGTTGAAATGGACTCTCCTGTGGATGGATCCTAATATGTTTTTGTGTCTATGGAGACCTTGGAATGAAGGGGTGGCACTGGGGTCCTGAAGGGTTTTTTCAAACAGAGGCTTTGACACAGCTCCAACGTGCAAGTTTCCCATATGTAGATGAGATTAGTTCTGACGGATGAGTCAGGAAACAGCCATATGCTGGTATTGAAATCCAGGCCTCTGAGGAGAGATGACTGGATACCACAGCTATGGATCCGAATAGGGCCTAGGGGCCTGTTCGTACATTTTTACCTCTGGGGACATCAGTCTATGCGTCTGAGAGCATGTAGGTGCTCAGATGGGCTCAGATTGCTCCTGTTTGTCCTGGGAAGCCACCACTATTGGGATGGCCTCAGGGAGTTTGCAGGTTTATCCTATTAGTAGGTTGTGGCCATTGGAATGGGCACATACAATTCCCTTGTAGAGGGCAAGTACAGTCCTCAGGTTTGGCTCCAGGGGCCTGAGCCTGTAGGGTGTGTAGGCAGAGCTGTTTGGACAGTCTGAAAACACAAACGCGGCTTATGTTTCAGGTCATAGGTATGGCAGGATTGATCTACAGACCATGAGGAGAACTCTTCGGGATATGAATAAGGGGCGAGTGTGAGGCTCGTGCTCAAGTTTTTGTCTCTGGATATCGTGTCACTCATGGTCGTGAAATTTCCTGGTGACTTCATGGGAAATGGACGAGTCTTACACTCTGGGGGTTTGGCCCCGTACAAGGAGTTTTGGGTCATTCTGGGGATGGAAGAAGTCCGTTTTGTTGTTGTTGTTGATTTGCCTTGTTTTGTTTTTTAACCTCAGGTGTCCCACCAAATGGGGGATTCCAGAGTAGAGCCCTGGGGAGGGCCGACCGGACAACAAGAAATGTGGTTAAAAATTGTGGCCTAGGGACATGTCAAGCACATTATGACATCTAATGGTCGAGCCACTGAGAGGACTTACTAGAGCACAGGACTCACGCTGAGGGTCACAATGCGTGTTTATGCCCACTTCGCAAACAAGAATGGGCAGGGCCTCATGGTGAATCCTGGTTTCTCGTACACTGAACGTTGGACAACATGCCAACCATAAGGTTTCTTGCCATGGGTAAGGAAGAGTTCTGATTTCTGCATCACAGGCACCACTGGGCAGTGATTGGAGATAAGGTCTAGGTTCTGAAGCCTAAAAACTGAGGTAGGGAAGAGATGATGACCTAAGGCCATGGCGGGTCTGATGTGCTCAGTGTGCGGTCAGCTGTCTGGGTGTTGGTCAGGAGATCCGGGCTCAGGTTGTGTCAGAGAGTGCATTAGTGCCCAGTTTAGACTATATACTTTGGGTACAGTCGAGTGCCATGTAGATTTATCCTCATATAAGTTGTCTGGGCAGCTCGTTAGGCAAAATTTGTTTTCTAGAGGGCAGGCAGAGTGCTTAATTGTCGGTCCGGAATTTTAAACTTGAGGGATTCGTGTCCAGGAGTGTGAGGACGGAAGTCTGAGAACACAAGCTAGACTTGGGTTTCAGGGTGAGGACACGGCAGGTACCACTGTAGATCTGAACCTATATCTCATGCATCTGAAGTCAGGGCGAGGATCAGACGTTGGCTCAGGTTGGAGTTTCTGTGCATGACGGACCCTTCATGAAGGGAGCGGAATCTCAAGGCCATGGAGTTTTTCCCACGTTGGGAGTTGTGGGATGCCCACTTCAAGGATTCCTTCTGCGGGACAATTGAGACCTGTTGGGCAGCTTCAGGACATCCCATATGGAATGACTCCAGGGCACTGTTCGAGGTTGGATGCCTGGGAAGCCGGCCTCACATTCCAATTGTCTCCCAGCAACAAGACAGTTTAGATCTGATGGCTCTGCGGGAGAAACCGGGGTGGCTGACTTGAAATGGACTTTCCTGAGGATGGGTCCTAATGTGTGTTTGTGTCCATGAGGGCCTTAAAATGGGGCGGTGGCACCGAGACCCTGAAGTATTCTCCTAAGCTTTTGACATAGCTCGATGCACAAGGTTCCTTGTGGAGACGAGATTTGTTTTGATGCGTGCCTCAGGAAAACCTCTATGCTGGTATTGGAATCCAGGCTTTTGAGGAGACATGCCTGTAATCCAAAGCAATGTATCCGATTATGGCCTAGGGTCCTGTCTGGTTCAATCTTCTTCTCAGGGGACATCCATATATGGTATGAGTGGAGGTAGATGCTCAGCTGGTATCAGACCGCCCTTGTTTGTCCTGGGCGACCTGCACTATTGGGATGGCCTCAGCGATTTGTAGGGTTCTCCAAATTTTACTGTTTTGGACAATGGCATCGGCAGTATTCCCATGGATTGGGTAGGCACAGTCCTACTGTGTGACTCCAGGGGCCCCAGCCTGGAGGGTGTGTGGCCCAGGACTTTGAGGACAGAAGTCTGAAAACACAAACTCAGCTTAGGTTTGGGGACGTAGGTATGGCAGGCCCGATCTATAAACCATGAGAAGAACTCTTCCGGATATGAAGAAAGAGTGAGTCTGAGGGGCTTGCTCAGGCTTTTGTCTCTGGATTTTGTATCAGAGATGGCCGTGGAATGTCGGGGAGGCCTCATGGGCCATGGACGCATTTTCCTCTCTGTGGATTTGGCCCGATCCCAATTGTTTTTCGTCAATCTGTGGAATGGGAGGACTCCTTTCAGGTTTGTTACCTCAGGTGTCCCGCCAAAAGAGGAATTCCAAAGAAGAGCCCTGGGGAAAAGTGAAGGGAGAACCCGAACTATGGGTAAAATTTGGGGCCTAGGGGCATGGCATGCCCAATATGCTATCTCTTCATCCAGCCACTGAGAGGCCTTATTGAGGACTGGGATCAGGGTGAGGGTCACAATGTGTGGTTTTGACCAATGTGGCCCACAAACATGAGCGGGGCCTCATGGGCCACCCTGGTTTCAACTACACTGAACGTTGGACAACATGCCAACCACATGGTTTCTTGCCACGGGGAAGGAGTTGTGTTTTCTGCATCACTTTCAAGCCTGGGCAGTGATTGGAGATAAGGTCTAGGTTCTGAAACTTGACAACCGAGGTTGGGAAGAGATGACGACCTAAGACCATGGCGGGTCCGATGTGCTCAGTGAGCGGCCAGCTTTCTGTGTGGGGCCAGGTAATCCAGGCTCAGGCTGTGTCAAAAGGGCAATAGTGCCCAGGTCAGCCTATATATTTGGGGTACAGTCGTATGGCGTGCAGGTTGATCCTCTTTTGGAGTTTCTGGGTAGCCCCAGAGGGCAATGTTTTTCTTCCTGAGGGCAGGAAGAGTGCTGCATTATAGTTCTGGTTTTCAAACTGGAGGCTTGTGGTCCAGTAGTCTGAGGAAGGAAATCTGAGAACAAGCTAGGCTTAGGTTTCTGGGTGAGGACAAGGCAGGAACAATCTACAGACCTGAATCGAGATCTCGTGCTTATGATGTCAGGGCGAGGATCAGAAGATCGCTCAGGTTGGAGTTTCTGTCCCTGATGGCCCTTCATGAAGGGGCGGGGGGGTCATGAGGCCGTGGGGGTTTTCCCACGATGTTAGTTGTGAGAAGCTCCAAACTGCAAAGATTCTTCTGCAGGACAATTGAGACCTGTTGGTTGGCTCCAGGGCAACGATTCCGAGCAGGGTTCTAAGGATGGATGGCTGGGTAGCCCACCTCGCATTCCAATTGTGTCCTAGCAACAAGACAGGTTAGATCTGCTGGATCTGGGGGAGCAACCCAGGAGGCTGAGTTGAAATAAACTCTCCTGTGGATGGGTCCTAATGTCTTTTTGTGTCTATGGAGACGTTGGGATGTAGCGGTGGCACTGGGGTCCTGAAGGGTTTTTCCAAACAGAGGCTTTGACACAGCTCCAACGTGCAAGTTTCCCATATGTAGATGAGATGTTTTCTGATGGGTGAGTCAAGAAACAGCCATACGCTGGTATTGAAATCCAGGCCTCTGAGGAGAGATGACTGGATACCACAGCAATGGATCCGAATAGTGCCTAGGGGCCTGTTCGTTCCTTTTTACCTCTGGGGACATCAGTCTATTCGTCTGAGTGCAGGTAGGTGCTCAGATGAGCTCAGATTGCCCCTGTTTGTCCTGGGAAGCCACCACTATTGGGATGGCCTCAGGCAGTTTGGAGGTTTATCCTATTAGTAGGGTTGTGGCCATTGGAATGGGCACATACAATTCCCTTGTAGAGGGCAAGTACAGTCCTCAGGTTTGGCTCCAGGGGCCTGAGCCTGTAGGGTGTGTAGGCCAGAGCTGTTTGGACAGTTGTCTGAAAACACAAACGCGGCTTATGTTTCGGGTCATAGGTATGGCAGGACTGATCTACAGACCATGAGGAGAACTCTTCAGGATATGAAAAAAGGGCGAGTGTGAGGCTCGTGCTCAAGTTTTTGTCTCTGGATATCGTGTCACTCATGGTCGTGAAATTTCCGGGTGACTTCATGGGAAATGGACGAGTCTTACTCTCTGGGGTTTTGCCCCGTCCCAAGAGTTTTGGGTCATTCTTGGGATGGAAGAAGTCCGTTTTGTTGTTGTTGTTGTTGATTTGTTTTGTTTTGTTTTTTAACCTCAGGTGTCTCACCAAATGAGGTATTCCAGAGTAGAGCCCTGGGGAGGGCCGACCAGACAACCAGAAATCTGGTTAAAAATTGTGGCCTAGGGACATGTCAAGCCCATTATGACATCTAATGGTCGAGCCACTGAGAGGACTTACTAGAGCACAGGACTCACGCTGAGGGTCACAATGCGTATTTATGCCCTCTTCGCACTCAAGAATTGGCGGGGCCTCCGGGTGAATGCTGGTTTCTCCTACACTGAACGTTGGACAACATGCCAACCACAAGGTTTCTTGCCATGGGTAAGGACAAGGTCTGATTTCTGCATCACAGGCACCCCTGGGCAGTGTTTGGAGATAAGGTCTAGGTTCTGAAGCCTGAAAAACCGCAGTTGGGAAGAGATGATAACCTAAGGCCATGGCGGTTCTGATGTGCTCAGTGTGCGGTCAGCTGTCTGGGTGTTGGTCAGGAGGTCCGAGCTCAGGTTGTGTCAGACAGTGCATTAGTGCACAGGTTAGACTATATACTTTGGGTATAGTCGAATGCCATGTAGATTTATCCTCATATAAGGTGCCTGGGCACTCATTAGGCCAAATTTTTTTTTCTAGAGGGCAGGCAGAGTGCTGCATTGTGGGTCTGGAATTGCGAAACTTCCGGGCTTCGGGGCCTGGAGTGTGAGGACGGAAGTCTGAGAACACAAGCTAGACTTGGGTTTCAGGGCCAGGGCACGGCAGGTACCCCTGTAGATCTGAACCTATATCTCATGCATCTGAAGTCAGGGCGAGGTTCAGAAGTTGGCTCAGGTTGGAGTTTCTGTGCATGACGGCCCCTTCATGAAGGGAGCGGAATCTCGAGGCCATGGAGGTTTTCCCACGTTGGGAGTTGTGGGATGTCCCCTTCAAGGATTCCTTCTGCGGGACAATTGAGACTTGTTGGGCAGCTCCAGGACATCCCATATGGAATGACTCCAGGTCACCGTTCGAGGATGGATGACTGGGAAGCCCGCCTCGCATTCCAATTGTCTCCTAGCAACAAGACAGTTTAGATCTGATGGCTTAGCGGGAGAAACCGGGGTGGCTGACTTGAAATGGACTTTCCTGAGGATGGGTCCTAATGTGTGTTTGTGTCCATGAGGGCCTTAAAATGGGGCGGTGGCACCGGGACCCTGAAGTATTCTCCTAAGCTTTTGACATAGCTCGATGCACAAGGTTCCTTGTGGAGACGAGATTTGTTTTGATGGGTGCCTCAGGAAAACCTCTATGCTGGTATTGGTATCCAGGCTTTTGAGGAGACATGCCTGTAATCCAAAGCAATGTATCCGATTATGGCCTAAGGTCCTGTCTGGTTCAATCTTCTTCTCAGGGGACATCCATCTATGGTATGAGTGGAGGTAGATGCTCAGCTGGAATCAGACCGCCCTTGTTTGTCCCGGGCGACCTGCACTATTGGGATGGCCGCAGGGATTTGGAGGGTTCTCCAAATTTTACTGTTTTGGACAATGGCATCGGCAGAATTCCCATGGATTGGGTAGGCACAGTCCTAATGTGTGACTCCAAGGGCCCCAGCCTGGAGGGTGTGTGGCCCAGGACTTTGAGGACAGAAGTCTGAAAACACAAACTCAGCTTAGGTTTGGGGACGTAGGTATGGCAGGCCCGATCTATAAACCTTAAGAAGAACTCTTTCGGTTATGAAGAAAGAGCGAGTCTGAGGCGCTTGCTCAGGCTTTTGTCTCTGGATTTTGTATCAGAGATGGCCGTGGAATGTCGGGGAGGCCTCATGGGCCATGGACGCATTTTCCTCTCTGTGGATTTGGCCCGATCCCAATTGTTTTTCGTCAATCTGTGGAATGGGAGGACTCCTTTCAGGTTTGTTACCTCAGGTGTCCCGCCAAAAGAGGAATTCCAAAGAAGAGCCCTGGGGAAAAGTGAAGGGAGAACCCGAACTATGGGTAAAATTTGGGGCCTAGGGGCATGGCAAGCCCAGTATGCTATCTCTTCATCCAGCCACTGAGAGGCCTTATTGAGGACTGGGATCAGGGTGAGGGTCACAATGTGTGGTTTTGACCAATGTGGCCCACAAACATGAGCGGGGCCTCATGGGCCACCCTGGTTTCAACTACACTGAACGTTGGACAACATGCCAACCACATGGTTTCTTGCCACGGGGAAGGAGTTGTGTTTTCTGCATCACTTTCAAGCCTGGGCAGTGATTGGAGATAAGGTCTAGGTTCTGAAACTTGACAACCGAGGTTGGGAAGAGATGACGACCTAAGACCATGGCGGGTCCGATGTGTTCAGTGAGCGGCCAGCTTTCTGTGTGGGGCCAGGTAATCCAGGCTCAGGCTGTGTCAAAAAGGGCAATAGTGCCCAGGTCAGCCTATATATTTGGGGTACAGTCGTATGGCGTGCAGGTTGATCCTCTTTTGGAGTTTCTGGGTAGCCCCAGAGGGCAATGTTTTTCTTCCTGAGGGCAGGAAGAGTGCTGCATTATAGTTCTGGTTTTCAAACTGGAGGCTTGTGGTCCAGTAGTCTGAGGAAGGAAATCTGAGAACAAGCTAGGCTTAGGTTTCTGGGTGAGGACAAGGCAGGAACAATCTACAGACCTGAATCGAGATCTCGTGCTTATGATGTCAGGGCGAGGATCAGAAGATCGCTCAGGTTGGTGTTTCTGTCCCTGATGGCCCTTCATGAAGGGGCGGGGGGGTCATGAGGCCGTGGGGGTTTTCCCACGATGTTAGTTGTGAGAAGCTCCAAACTGCAAAGATTCTTATGCAGGACAATTGAGACCTGTTGGTTGGCTCCAGGGCAACGATTCCGAGCAGGGTTCTAAGGATGGATGGCTGGGTAGCCCACCTCGCATTCCAATTGTGTCCTAGCAACAAGACAGGTTAGATCTGCTGGATCTGGGGGAGCAACCCAGGAGGCTGAGTTGAAATGGACTCTCCTGTGGATGGATCCTAATATGTTTTTGTGTCTATGGGGATCTTGGAATGAAGCGGTGGCACTGGGGCCCGATGGGTTTTTTCAAACAGAGGCTTTGACACAGCTCCAACGTGCAAGTTTCCCATATGTAAATGAGATTTGTTCTGAGGGATGAGTCAGGAAACAGCAATACGCTGGTATTGAAATCCAGGCCTCTGAGGAGAGATGACTGGATAGCACAACAATGAATCCAAATAGTGCCTAGGGGCCTGTTCGTACCTTTTTACCTCTGGGGACATCAGTCTATGCATCTGAGTGCATGTAGGTGTCAGATGGGCTCAGATTGCTCCTGTTTGTCCTGGAGAGCCACCACTATTGGGATGGCCTCAGGGAGTTTGGAGGTTTATCCTATTAGTAGGTTGTGGCCATTGGAATGGGCACATACAATTCCCTTGGAGAGGGCAAGTACAGTCCTCAGGTTTGGCTCCAGGGGCCTGAGCCTGTAGGGTGTGTAGGCAGAGCTGTTTGGACAGTTGTCTGAAAACACAAACGCGGCTTATGTTTCAGGTAATAGGTATGGCAGTATAGATCTACAGACCATGAGGAGAACTCTTCGGGATATGAAAAAAGGGCGAGTGTCAGGCTCTTGCTCAAGTTTTTGTCTCTGGATATCGTGTCACTCATGGTCATGAAATTTCCGGTTGACTTCATGGGAAATGGACGAGTCTTACTCTCTGGGGGTTTGTCCCCATCGCAAGATTTTGGGGTCATTCTGTGGGATGGAAGAAGTCCGTTTTGTTGTTGTTGTGATTTGCCTTGTTTTGTTTTTTAACCTCAGGTGTCCCACCAAATGAGGTATTCCAGAGTAGAGCCCTGGGGAGGGCCGACTGGACAACCAGAAATCTGGTTACAAATTTGGGCCTAGGGACATGTCAAGCCCATTATGACATCTAATGGTCGAGCGACGGAGAGGACTTACTAGAGGACAGGACTCACACTGAGGGTCACAATGCGTGTTTATGCCCACTTCGCAAACAAGAATGGGCGGGGCCTCATGGTGAATCCTGGTTTCTCCTACACTGAACGTTGGACAACCTGCCAATGACAAGATTTCTTGCCATGGGTAAGGAAGAGTTCTGATTTCTGCATCACAGTCACCCTTGGGCAGTGATTGGAGATAAGGTCTAGATTCTGAAGCCTGAAAACAGAGGTAGGGAAGAGATGATAACCTAAGGCCATGGCGGGTCTGATGTGCTCAGTGTGCGGTCAGCTGTCTGGGTGTTGGTCAGGAGGTCCGGGCTCAGGTTGTGTCAGACAGTGCATTAGATCCCCCGTAGACTATATAATTTGGGTAAAGTCGAGTGCCATGTAGATTTATCCTCATATAAGTTGTCTGGGCAGCTCATTAGGCAAAATTTGTTTTCTAGAGGGCCACACACATTGTCGGTCCGGAATTGCCCACTTGAGGGCTTCGTGTCCAGGAGTGTGAGGACGGAAGTCTGAGAACACAAGCTGGACTTGTGTATCAGGGCGAGGACACGGCAGGGACCACTGTAGATCTGAACCAATATCTCATGCATCTGAAGTCAGGGCGAGGATCAGACGTTGTCTCACGTTGGAGTTTATGGGCATGACGGCCCCTTCATGAAGAGAGCGAAATCTCGAGGCCATGTAGGTTTTCCCACGTTGGGTGTTGTGGGATGCCCCCTTCAAGGATACCTTCTGCGGGACAATTGAGACCTGTTGGGCAGCTTCAGGACATCCCATATGGAATGACTCCAGGGCACCATTCGAGAATGGATGACTGGGAAGCCCGCCTCGCATTCCAATTTTCTCCTAGCAACAAGAGAGTTTAGATCTGATGGCTCTGCGTGAGCAACAGGAGTGACTGACTTGAAATGGACTTTCCTGAGGATGGGTCCTAATGTGTGTTTGTGTCCATGAGGGCCTTAAAATGGGGCGGTGGCACCGGGACCCTGAAGTATTCTCCTAAGTTTTTGACATAGCTCGATGCACAAGGTTCCTTGTGGAGACGAGATTTGTTTTGATGGGTGCCTCAGGAAAACCCCTATGCTGGTATTGGAATCCAGGCTTTTGAGGAGACATGCCTGTAAACCAAAGCAATGTATCCGATTATGGCCTAGGGTCCTGTCTGGTTCAATCTGCTTCTCAGGGGATATCCATCTATGTTATGAGTAGAGGTAGATGCTCAGCTGGTATCAGACCGCCCTTGTTTGTCCCGGGCGACCTGCACTATTGGGATGGCCTCAGGGATTTGGAGGGTTCTCCTAATTTTACGGTTTTGGACCATGGAATGGGCAGAATTCCCATGGATTGGGTAGACACAGTCCTAATGTGTGACAGCTGGGGCCCCAGCCTGGAAGGTGTGTGGCCCAGGACTTTGGACCAGAAGTCTGAAAACACAAACTCAGCTTAGCTTTGGGGAGGTAGGTATGGCAGGCCCGATCTATAAACCATGAGAAGAACTCTTCCGGATATAAAGAAAGAGCGAGTCTGAGGCACTTGCTCAGGCTTTTGTCTCTGGATTTTGTATCAGCGATGGCCGTGGAATGTCGGGGAAGCCTCATGGGCCATGGACGAATCTTTCTCTCTGGGGATTTGGTCCGATCCCAATTGCTTTTCATCAATCTGTGGAATGGGAGGACTCCTTTCAGGTTTGTTACCTCAGGTGTCCCGCCAAAAGAGGAATTCCAAAGATGAGCCCTGGGGAAAAGTGAAGGGAGAACCCGAACTATGGGTAAAATTTGGGGCCTAGGGGCATGGCAAGCCGAATATGCTGACTCTTCATCCAGCCACTGAGAGGCCTTACACGAGGCCTGGGATCAGGCTGAGGGACACAATGTGTGTTTGTGACCAATGTGGCCCATAAACATGGGCGGGGCATCATGGGCCACACTGGTTTCAACTACACTGAACGTTGGAAAAACATGCCAACCACTAGGTTTCTTGCCAAGGCGAAGGAGAAGTTCTGATTCTTGTATCACGTTCACTCCTGAGCAGTGAGTGGAGATAAGGTCTAGGTTCTAAAGGTGAAAACTGAGGTTGTGTAGAGTTGATGCCCTAAAGCCATTGTGGGTGTGATATGCTCTGTTTATGGCCAGCTGTCTGGGTGTTGGACTGGAGGTCTGCCCTCAGGCTGTTTCAGACAGGGCTTTAGTGCACTGGCTAGACTGTATAATTGGGGTTTGGTCGAGTGGCATGCAGGTTGTTACTCATTTGGCGTTTCTGGTTAGGCCTATAGGGCAATATTTTTCTTCTGGAGGGCAGGCAGAGTGCTGCATTGTGTCTCCAGAATTGCCAAACTGGAGGGGTGTGGCCAGGATTGTGAGGAAGGAAGTCTGAAAACACAAGCTAGCACGAGTTTTGGGGCCAAGAGCATGGCAGGCCCACTCTGCAGGGGCTGAATCGAGATCTCCTGCAGGTGAGGTCAGGGCGAGTATCAGATGTTGCCTCAAGCTGGAGTTTGTGTCCATGACGGCCCCTTCCTGAAGGGGGTGGGGGCGTCATGAGGCCAGGGAGGTTTCCCTACGCTGGGAGTTGTGAGCTGCTCCAAACTTCAAAGTTTCCTTCTTCAGGACAGTCGAGTACTATTGTATGGTTCCAGGATGCCCCATACAGAAAGACTCGAGAGCAGGGCCCTAAGCATGGATGCCGAGAAACGCCAACTCACCTTCCCATTGCCTGGTCGAGACAAGGCACGCTCAATCTGCGGGCTTTTGGGTGAGCTACCCAGAAGGCTGAGTTTAAATGGACTCTCCTGAGGATGAGTCATAATGTGGGTTGGTGGCCAAGGAGACCTTGGAATGTGGCAGTAGCTAAGGGACTCTGCAGGAATCTCCAACCCGAAGGGCTTGACACAACTCCAACAAGGAAGCTTCCCATGTGGAGATGAGAGGTCTTCTGTCTGGTGCCTCAGGAAAGCCCCGTATGCTGGTCTTCAAACCCAGGCCTCTGAGGAGTGATACCTGGACACCAAAGCAAGAGTTCATAATAGGGCCTAGGGGCCTGTCTGGTTCAATCTTCTTTCTCTGCGGATATCTGTCTGTGTGTCTGCATGGAGGTAGTAGTTGCTCAGCTTGTGTAATAATGCCAGTATTTGTCCAGTGCGGCTTGTGGTAGTGGGATGTTCTTGGGGACCTTGAGGTTTCTACTATTTTGTAGAGTTGTGGCCAATGGAATGGGCAGTTTCTTAGGAGAGAGCAGGCACAGTTCTGTGGTGTGGCTCCAGAGACCCCAGCCTGGAGGCTGTGTGGGCCATGGCTGTGCAGACAGACATCCAAAAACCCTAACTCAGCTCAGGTTTGGGGCCGAGGTTACGGCAGGCCTGATCTACAGTCCATGAGGGGAGCTCCTCTGGATATGAAAGAAGGGTGAGAGGGAGGCAGTCGCTCAGGCTTTTGTCTCTGGATGTTTTGTCCACAATGGCCGTTTAATGTAGGAGTTGCCTCATGGGTCGTAGAAGTCTCCCTCTCTGGTAGTTTGTCCAGCCCCCAAGAGTTTGGGGTCATTCTGTGGTAAGGGAAGTGTCCTGTTTCTGCTTCATGTGTCCCCCCAGTAGAGGGATTCTATAGCATAGCAGTGGGTACTGACAACTGGAATACTCGCCCTCTGGTTAAGCCTGGGGGCCTATGGATATGACAAGCCCCATATGCAGGATCTTGGTCCAGCCACTGAGAGGCGTTACTTTAATACGGGACTCACGCTGCAGGTCACAATGCATGTCTGTGCCCTAGGCGGCCCTCAAGCACTGGCGTGGCCTTTCGGACAATGCAGGTTTTCCCACATTGAACGTTGGACAACATGCCAACCACAAGGTTTCTGGCCATGGGGAAGGAGGAATTCTAATTTCTGCATCACGTTCACCCCTGGGCAGTGATTGGAGATAAGGTCTAGGTTCTGAAGCTTGAAAACCGAGGTTGGGAAGAGATGACGACCTACAGCCATAGCGGGTCCTATGTGTCCAGGTTGGGGCCAGCTGTCTGGGTATCATTTGGGATGTCTTGTCTCAGGCTGTGCCAGACAGGGCATTAGTATACAGGGTAGGCTGTATAATTGCTTTACAATCAAGTGGCATGCATTAGAAAATCATTTGGGGTTTCTTATTAGCAGTATAGGGCAAAGTTTTTCTTCTGGAGGGCAGGCAGAGTGCTGCATTGTGGCATCGGAATTCCCAAACTGGAGGGCTTGTGGGCCAGGAGAGTGAGAACGGAAGTCTGAGAACACAAGCTAGGCTTAGGTTTCGGGGCAAGGACATGGCAGGCACACTCTGCAGAGCTGAATTGAGATCTCATGCGTCTGAAGTCAGGTCGAGATTCAGACTTTGGCTCAGGTTTGAGTTTCTGTCCATGTTGGCCCCTTCAGGAAGGGGGGACATTATGAGCCCATGGGGGTTTTCCCTCTATTGGAGTTGTGAGATGCTCCAAACCGCAAGGATTCCTTCTGTGGGACAATTAAGATTTTTTGGATGGCTCCAGGACGTCTTATAAGGTATTTTTCCAGAACAGGGTTCTAAGTATGAATGCCTGGGCAGCCAGCCTCACATTCCAATTGTCTCCTAGCAACAAGAAACGTTTGATCTGCTGGCTTGGGGTAGCAACAGAGGGGGCTGAGTTGAAATGGACTTTCCTGAGGATGGTCTTAATGTTGGTTTGAGTCCATGGAGACCTTGGTATGGGGTAGTGGCACCAGGGCCCTGAAGGATTCTCCTAACCAGAGGTTATGACAAAGCTCCAATGAGCAAGTTTTCCATGGGGAGACGAGATTTGTTCTTATTGGTGCCTCAGGAAACCACCATATGCTGGTATTGGAAAGGAGGCCTCTGAGGAGAGATGCCTAAAAACCAAAGCAATGGATCTGATTAGGGCCTAGGGGCCTGTCCGGTTCAATATTCTTCTCTGGGGACATCTGTTGTCTGAGTGGAGGTAGTTGCTCAGCTGGTTTGAGATCACCCCTGTTTGTCCTGGGTGGCCTACACTAATGGGATGGCCTCGGTGACTTTGGAGGTTTTACCTCATTTGCAAGGTTGTGGCCAATGGAATGGGAAGAATTCCCTTGAAAGGGAAGCACAGTCCTGAGGTGTGGCTCCAGGGACCCAATTGTGGAGCGTGTTTGGTCCAGGGCTATTTGGACAAAAGTCTGAAAACACAAACTCCACTTAGGTTGGTGGATGTAGGTATGGCCGGCCCGATCTATAGACCGTGAGGAGAACTCTTCGGGATATGAACAAAGGGCGAATGTGAGGTGCTGGCTCATGCTTTTTTTTTTTTTTCTGGAATTGTGTCACCGATTGCCATGGAATGTCGGGGTGTCCTCATGGGTCATTGATGAGGCTCCCTTTCTGGGGATTTGACCCGATCCCAAGAGTTTGGGGTCATTCTGTGGGAAGGGAGGAGGCCTTTCTTGTTTTTTTGTTTATTTTTTTAGTATTATTATTTTTTTTTACCTAAGGTGGACCACCAAAAGAGGGATCCAAGAGCAGAGTCCTGGCGAGGAGCGACTGGACAACCAGACCTCTGGTTAACATTGGGACCTAAGAACATGGCAAGCCCCATATGTGGACTCTTGGTCCAGACACTGAGAGGCCTTCCTTGAGGATAGGTCTCACACTGAGTTTCACAATGTGTTTTTGTGCCCAAGGAGCCCCTCAAGTCAGGGCGTGGCCTAATGTACCATGCTGGTTTCTCCTACACTGAACGTTGCACAATATGGCAACGACAATTTTTCTGGCCATGGGGAAGAAGGAGTTCTAATTTCTGCAACACTTTCACTCCTGGACTGTGATTGGATTTAAGGTCTAGGTTCTGAAGCCTGAAAATTGAGGTTGGGAAGAGATGAAGACCTAAGGCCATGGTGTGGCTGATGTGCTCAGTGTTCGGCCAGCTGTTGAGTGTGGGTTGGGAGGTGCAGGCTCAGGCTGTGGCAGACAGGGAATTAGTGCCCAGGCTAGACTGTATCATTGGGGTGCAGTGGAGTTTCGTGCAGGATGGTACTCATTTGTGGTTACTGGGTAGCCCCAGAGGGCAACGTTTTTCTTCTGGAGGGAAGACACAGTGCCACATAGTGGCTCCAGAATTCCCAAACTGGAAGTCTTGTGGGCCAGGAGTGTGAGAAAAAAATTCTGAGAACACAAGCCAGACTTAGATTTCGGGGTGAGGGGACGGCAGGCACCCTCTGCAGAGATGATTCGAGATCCTGTATGCCTGAAGACAGAGCTAGGATCAGACGTTGGTTTACGTCGGAGTTTCTGTCCATGACGGCCCCTTCATGAAGGGGACGGTGTCACGAGGACATGGAGGTTTTCCCACCATGGGAATTGTGAGATGCTCCAAACCGCAATGATTCCTTCTGTGGGACAGTCGAGACCTGTTGGATGGCTCCAGGACATCCCATAAGGAAGTTATCCAGAGCAGGGTTCTAAGGATGAATGCCTGGGCAGCCTGCCTCCCATTCCAGGTGTCTCATAGCGCCAAGGCAAGTTCGATCTTCTGGATCTAGGGGAGCAACCGAGGCGGGTGTGTTGAAATGGGTGAGTTGAGGATGGGTCATAATGTGCATTTGTGTCCATGGAGACTTTGGAAGAGGGTGCTTGATCCGGTGCCTTGAGGGACGTTCATAACCGGAGGTTTTGATGGGCTCTAAAGAGTACGTATCCTATGTAGAGAAGAAAATTGTTTTGATGAGTGCCTAAGGAATCTCCCATATGCTGGTATGGGAAACCAGGCCTCTGAGGTAGATGACTGGAAACAAAAGCAGTCGAGATGATTAGGGCCTAGGTGCCTGTCCGGTTCAATCTCTTTCCTGAGGATACGTGTCTAAGGATCTGAGGGGATGTAGTTGCTCAGCTTGTGTCAGATCGCACCTGTTTGTCCTGGGCAGCCTATAATATTGGGATGGCTTCCGGACTTTGGAGTTTCTCCTAATCTATAGGTTTGTGGCCAATGGAATGGGCAGAAATCCCCTGGAGAGGGCAGGCACAGTTCTGAGTTTGGCTCTAGGGGCCCAGCCTTGAGGCTGTGTGGGCCAGGCCTGTGGGGACAAAAGTCTGAAAACACAAACTCCGCTTAGGATTGGGGACATAGGTATGGCACGCCCAATCTACAGACTGTGATAACACTTAGGGATATGAAAAAGGGTGAGTTTGAGGTGCTTGCTCAGGTTTTGTCTCTGGATTTGTGTCAACAATGTGGGTGGAATGCTGGCGTGGCCTCATGGGTTGTGGATGGCTTTCCTTCTCTGAGGATTTGACCCGATCCCAAGAGTTTGGGTACATTCTGTGGGATGGGAGGAGTCTTTTCTGTTTTTTATTTTATTTTATTTTATATTTTATTTTATGTACCTCAAGTGTCCCAATAAAAGAGGGATTCCAGAGCAGAGTCCTTGGGAGGGACAACTGGATATCCCCACCTCTGTTTAAGTTTGGGGGCCTAGGGGCATGGCAAGTCCAATAGGCGGGCTCTTGATTCAGACACTGAGAGGCCTTCCTTGAGGACAGGGCTCATGCTGAGGTTCACAATGCCTATTTGTGCCCAACAAGGCCCTCAAGCATGGGAAGTGCCTCATTGGCCACGCTAGATTATTCTACACTGAACTTTGGAGAATATGCCAACCACAAGGTTTCCAGCCATGGCGAAGGAAGAGTTGTGATTTCTGCATCACGTTAACCCCTGGACAGTGATTGGAGTTTAGGTCTAGGTTCTGAAACCCGAAAACTGAGGTTGGAAGAGATGAAGACCTAAGGACCTGATGGGTCCAATGAGCTCAGTGTGCAGCCAGCTGTTGAGCGTAGGTCTGGAGGTGTGGGCTCATGCTGTGTCAGACAAGGCATTAGACAGGGTAGACTGCATATTTGGGGTGCAGTCGAGTGGCGTTCAGTTGATCCTTATTCGGGTTTCTAGGTACCTCCATAAGGCAACGTTTTTCTTCTGGAGGGCAGGCAGTGTGCTGCGTTATGGCCCCAGTATTGCCAATCTGTAGGGCTTTTGGGGCAGGGGTGTGAGGACGGTAGTCTGAGAACACAAGCTAGGCTTAGTTTTGGGGGTGAGTGCACAGAAGGCACACTCTGCAAAGCTGAATCAAGATCTCATGCACCTGAAGTCAGGGCGAATATCAGACGTTTGCTCAGGTTGGAGTTTCTGTCCATGATGGCCCCTTTATAAAGTGGAGCGTCTCAAGAGACCATGTAGATTTTCCCACAATGGGAGTTGTGAGATGCTCCAGACTGCAAATATTCCTTCTGTGGGACACTTGAGACCTGTTGGATGGCTCTAGGATGTCCCATGTGGAACGACTCCAGAGTAGGGTTCTAAGGATGGATGCCTGGGCAGCCCGCCTCCCATTCTAGTTGTATCCTAGCAACAAGGCAGGTTTGATCTGCAGGCCCTGGGGGAGAAACCAAGGGGGTTGAGTTGACATGGACTCTCCCGACAATAGATCATAATGTGGGTTTAAGTCCATGGAGACCTTGGAATGGGGCGCTTGATCAGGGGCCCTGAAAGATTCTCCTAAACAGAGGTTTTTATAGAGCTCCAAAGAGTACATTTCCTATGTGGAGATGAGATTTTTCTGATGAGTGCCTCAGTAATCCCCCGTATTCTGGTATTGGAAACCAGGCCTCTGAGGAGAGATGCCTGGAAACAAAAGCAATGGATCCGATTAGAGCCTAAGTGCCTGTCCAGTTCAATCTTATTCTATGGGGATATCTGTCTCTGGGTCTGAGTGGAGGTAGTTTCCTAACTTGTGAAAGATCATCCCTGTTTGTCCTGGGCAGCCAACACTATTGTGATGGCCTCGGGGAGTTTGGAGGATTCTCCTAATCTATAGGGTTGTGGCCAATGGAAATGGCAGAATTCCAGTGGAGAGGGAAGCCACAGTCCTGAGGTGTGTCTCCAGGGGCCCCAGCTTGGATGGTGTGTGGGCCAGGACTGTGGGGACAGAAGTCTGAAAACACAAACTCAGCTTAGGTTTGGGGATGTATGTATGAAGGCTCGATCTACAGACCGTGAGAATTTTCCGGGCTATGAACAAAGGGCGAGTATGTGGCGCTTGCTCAGGGTTTTGTCTCTGGATTTTGTGTCAACGGTGGCCGTGGAATGTCGGGGTGTCCTCAAGGGCCATGGACAATTCTTTCTCTGGTGATTTGGCCTGATCCCAAGGGGTTGGGATCATTCTGTGGATGGGAAGAGTCCTTTCTGTATTTTTTTTTTTTTTACCTCAGGTGTTCCACCAAAGAGGGATTCCAGAGTAGAGCCCTGAGTAGGGGTGACTAGCCATCTCGAACTCTGGTTGAGATTGGGGGACTAGGGGCTTGGCAAGCCCCATATGTGGGCTGTTGTTTCAGTCACTAAGAGGCTTTACATGAGGATATAGTTCACGCTGAGGGTCACAATGTGTGTTTGTGCAAATTGTGGCCCTCAGGGATAGGTGGGGCCTCATAGTCCATGCTGCTTTCTCCTACAATGAACATTGGACAACATGCCAACCACTAGGTTTCTTGCCAAGGCGAAGGAGAAGTTCTGATTCTTGCATCACGTTCACTCCTGAGCAGTGAGTGGAGATAAGGTCTAGGTTCTGAAGGTGAAAACTGAGGTTGGGTAGAGATGATGGCCTAAAGCCATTGTGGGTGTGATATGCTCTGTGTACGGCCAGCTGTCTGGGTGTTGGACTGGAGGTCTGCCCTCAGGTTGTGTCAGACAGGGCTTTAGCGCACATGCTAGGCTGTATAATTGGGGTATGTTCGAGTGGCATGCAGGTTGTTACTCATTTGGCGTTTCCGGTTAGCCCTATAGGGCAACATTTTTCTTCTGGGGGGCAGGCAGAGTGCTGCATTGTGTCTCCAGAATTGCCAAACTGGAGGGGTGTGGCCAGGATTGTGAGGAAGGAAGTCTGAAAACACAAGCTAGCACGAGTTTTGGGACCAAGAGCATGGCAGGTCCACTCTGCAGAGGCTGAATCGAGATCTCCTGCAGTGAGGTCAGGGCGAGTATCAGATGTTGCTTCAAGCTGGAGTTTGTGTCTATGACGGCCCTTACATGAAAAGGGTGGGGGCGTCATGAGGCCAGGGAGGTTTCCCTACACTGGGAGTTGTGAGCTGCTCCAAACTTCAAAGTTTCCTTCTTCAGGACAGTCGAGTACTATTGGATGGTCCCTTGATGCCCCATACAGAAAGACTCGAGAGCAGGGGCCTAAGCATGGATGCCGAGAAACGCCAACTCACCTTCCCATTGCCTGGTGGAGACAAGGCACGCTCAATCTGCGGGCTCTTGGGTGAGCTACCCAGAAGGCTGAGTTTAAGTGGACTCTCCTGAGGATGAGTCATAATGTGGTTTAGTGGCCATGGAGACCTTGGAATGTGGCAGTAGCTAAGGGACTCTGCAGGATTCTCCAACCCGAAGGGCTTGACACAACTCCAACAAGGAAGCTTCCCAGGTGGAGATGAGAGATCTTCTGTCTGGTGCCTCAGGAAAGCCCCGTATGCTGGTCTTCGAACCCAGGCCTCTGAGGAGTGATACCTGGACACCAAAGCAAGAGTTCATAATAGGGCCTAGGGGCCTGTCTGGTTCAATCTTCTTTCTCTGCGGATATCTGTCTGTGTGTCTGCATGGAGGTAGTAGTTGCTCAGCTTGTGTCATAATGCCCCTATTTGTCCAGTGCGGCTTGCGGTAGTGGGATGTCCTTGGGGACCTTGAGGTTTCTACTATTTTGTAGAGTTGTGGCCAATGGAATGGGCAGTTTCTTAAGAGAGAGCAGGCACAGTTCTGTGGTGTGGCTCCAGAGACCCCAGCCTGGAGGCTGTGTGGGCCATGGCTGTGCAGACAGACATCCAAAATCCCTAACTCAGCTCAGGTTTGGGGCCGAGGTTACGGCAGGCCTGATCTACAGTCCATGAGGGGAGCTCCTCTGGATATGAAAGAAGGGTGAGAGGGAGGCAGTCGCTCAGGCTTTTGTCTCTGGATGTTTTGTCCACAATGGCCGTTTAATGTAGGAGTTGCCTCATGGGTCGTAGAAGTCTCCCTCTCTGGTAGTTTGTCCAGCCCCCAAGAGTTTGGGGTCATTCTGTGGGAAGGGAAGTGTCCTGTTTTCTGCTTCATGTGTCCCCCCTGTAGAGGGAATCTAGAGCATAGCAGTGGGTACTGACAACTGGAATACTCGCCCTCTGGTTAAGCCTGGGGGCCTATGGATATGACAAGCCCCATATGCAAGATCTTGGTCCAGCCACTGAGAGGCGTTACTTTAATACGGGACTCACGCTGCAGGTCACAATGCATGTCTGTGCCCTAGGCGGCCCTCAAGCACTGGCGTGGCCTTTCGGACAATGCAGAATTTCCCACATTGAACGTTGGACAACATGCCAACCACAAGGTTTCTGGCCATGGGGAAGGAGGAATTCTAATTTCTGCATCACGTTCACCCCTGGGCAGTGATTGGAGATAAGGTCTAGGTTCTGAAGCCTGAAAACCGAGGTTGGGAAGAGATGACGACCTACAGCCATAGCGGGTCCTATGTGACCATGTTGGGGCCAGCTGTCTGGGTATCGTTTGGGATGTCTTGTCTCAGGCTGTGCCAGACAGGGCATTAATATACAGGGTAGGCTGTATAATTGCTTTACAATCGAGTGGCATGCATTAGAAAATCATTTGGGGTTTCTTATTAGCAGCATAGGGCAAAGTTTTTCTTCTGGAGGGCAGGCAGAGTGCTGCATTGTGGCTTCGGAATTCCCAAACTGGAGGGCTTGTGGGCCAGGAGAGTGAGGACGGAAGTCTGAGAACACAAGCTAGGTTTAGGTTTCGGGGCAAGGACATGGCAGGCACACTCTGCAGAGCTGAATTGACATCTCATGCGTCTGAAGTCAGGTCGAGGATCAGACTTTGGCTCAGGTTTGAGTTTCTGTCCATGTTGGCCCCTTCATGAAGGGGGGACATTATGAGCCCATGGGGGTTTTCCCTCTATTGGAGTTGTGAGATGCTCCAAACCGCAAGGATTCCTTCTGTGGGACAATTAAGATTTGTTGGATGGCTCCAGGACGTCTTATAAGGTATTTTTCCAGAACAGGGTTCTAAGTATGGATGCCTGGGCAGCCAGCCTCACATTCCAATTGTCTCCTAGCAACAAGAAACGTTTGATCTGCTGGCTTGGGGTAGCAACAGAGGGGGCTGAGTTGAAATGGACTTTCCTGAGGATGGTCTTAATGTTGGTTTGAGTCCATGGAGACCTTGGTATGGGGCAGTGGCACCAGGGCCCTAAAGGATTCTCCTAACCAGAGGTTATGACAAAGCTCCAATGAGCAAGTTTTCCATGGGGAGACGAGATTTGTTCTTATTGGTGCCTCAGGAAACCACCATATGCTGGTATTGGAAACGAGGCCTCTGAGGAGAGATGCCTAAAAACCAAAGCAATGGATCTGACTAGGGCCTAGGGGCCTGTCCGGTTCAATATTCTTCTCTGGGGACATCTGTTGTCTGAGTGGAGGTAGTTGCTCAGCTGATTTGAGATCACCCCTGTTTGTCCTGGGCGGCCTACACTATTGGGATGGCCTCGGTGACTTTGGAGGTTTTTCCTCATTTGCAAGGTTGTGGCCAATGGAATGGGAAGAATTCCATTGAAAGGGAAGCACAGTCCTGAGGTGTGGCTCCAGGGACCCAAGTGTGGAGCGTGTGTGGTCCAGGGCTATTTGGACGAAAGTCTGAAAACACAAACTCCACTTAGGTTGAGGGATGTAGGTATGGCCGGCCCGATCTATAGACCGTGAGGAGAACTCATCGGGATATGAACAAAGGGCGAATGTGAGGTGCTGGCTCATGCTTTTTTTTTTTTTTTTCTGGAAATCTGTCACCGATTGCCATGGAATGTCGGGGTGTCCTCATGGGCCATCGATGAGGCTCCTTTTCTGGGTATTTGACCTGATCCCAAGAGTTTGGGGTCATTCTGTGGGAAGGGAGGAGGCCTTTCTTGTTTTTTTGTTTACTTTTTTATTATTATTATTATTTTTTTACCTAAGGTAGACCACCAAAAGAGGGATTCCAGAGCAGAGACCTGGGGAGGGGCGACTGGACAACCAGACCTCTGGTTAACATTGGGACCTAAGACCCGGCAAGCCCCATATGTGGGCTCTTGGTCCAGTCATTGAGAGGCCTTCCTTGAGGATAGGTCTCACACTGAGTTTCACAATGTGTTTTTGTGTCCAAGGAGCCCCTCAATTCAGGGCGTGGCCTAATGTACCATGCTGGTTTCTCCTACAGGGAACGTTGCACAATATGGCAACCACAAGTTTTCTGGCCATGGGGAAGATGGAGTTCTAATTTCTGCAACACTTTCACTCCTGGACTGTGATTGGATTTAAGGTCTAGGTTCTGAAGCCTGAAAACTGAGGTTGGGAAGAGATGAAGACCTAAGGCCATGGTGTGGCTGATGTGCTCAGTGTTCGGCCAGCTGTTGAGTGTGGGTTGGGAGGTGCAGGCTCAGGCTGTGGCAGACAGGGAATTAGTGCCCAGGCTAGACTGTATCATTGGGGTGCAGTCGAGTTTCGTGCAGGATGGTACTCATTTGTGGTTACTGGGTAGCCCCAGAGGGCAACGTTTTTCTTCTGGAGGGAAGACACAGTGCCACATAGTGGCTCCAGAATTCCCAAACTGGAAGGCTTGTGGGCCAGGAGTGTGAGAAAAAAATTCTGAGAACACAAGCCAGACTTAGATTTCGGGGTGAGGGGACGGCAGGCACCCTCTGCAGAGATGATTCGAGATCCCGTATGCCTGAAGACAGAGCTAGAATCAGACGTTGGCTTACGTCGGAGTTTCTGTCCATGACGGCCCCTTCATGAAGGGGACGGTGTCGCGAGGACATGGAGGTTTTCCCATGATGGGAATTGTGAGATGCTCCAAACCGCAATGATTCCTTCTGTGGGACAGTCGAGACCTGTTGGATGGCTCCAGGACATCCCATAAGGAAGTTATCCAGAGCAGGGTTCTAAGGATCGATGCCTGGGCAGCCTGCCTCCCATTCCAGGTGTCTCATAGCGCCAAGGCAAGTTCGCCTGCTGGATCTAGGGGAGCAACCGAGGCGGGTGTGTTGAAATGGGTGAGTTGAGGATGGGTCATAATGTGCATTTGTGTCGATGTAGACCTTGGAATGGGGTGCTTGATCCGGGGCCTTGAGGGATGTTCATAACCGGAGGTTTTTATGGCCTCTAAAGAGTACGTTTCCTATGTAGAGAAGAGAATTGTTTTGATGAGTGCCTAAGGAATCTCCCATATGCTGGTATGGGAAACCAGGCCTCTGAGGAGAGATGACTGGAAACAAAAGCAATCGAGATGATTAGGCCCTAGGTGCCTGTCCGGTTCAATCTCTTTCCTGAGGATACGTGTCTAAGGATCTGAATGGATGTAGTTGCTCAGCTTGTGTCAGATCGCCCCTGTTTGTCCTGGGCAGCCTATAATATTGGGATGGCCTCAGGACTTTGGAGTTTCTCCTAATCTATAGGGTTGTGGCCAATGGAATGGGCAGAAATCCCCTGGAGAGGGCAAGCACAGTTCTGAGTTTGGCTCTAGGGGCCCAGCCTTGAGGCTGTGTGGGCCAGGCCTGTGGGGACAAAAGTCTGAAAACACAAACTCCGCTTAGGATTGGGGACATAGGTATGGCACGCCCAATCTAAGGACCATGATAACACTTAGGGATATGAAAAAGGGTGAGTTTGAGGTGCTTGCTCAGGTTTTGTCTCTGGATTTGTGTCAACAATGTGGGTGGAATGCTGGCGTGGCCTCCTGGGTTGTAGATGGCTTTCCTTCTCTGAGGATTTGACCCGATCCCAAGAGTTTGGGTACATTCTGTTGTGTGGGGGGAGTCTTCTCTGTTTTTTATTTTATTTTATTTTATATTTTATTTTATGTACCTCAAGTGTCCCAATAAAAGAGGGATTCCAGAGCAGAGTCCTTGGGAGGGTCAAATGGATATCCCCACCTCTGTTTAAGTTTGGGGGCCTAGGGGCATGGACAGTCCAATAGGCGGGCTCTTGATTCAGACACTGAGAGGCCTTCCTTGAGGACAGGGCTCATGCTGAGGGTCACAATGCCTATTTGTGCCAACAAGGCCCTCAAGCATGGGAAGTGCCTCATGGGCCACGCTGGATTCTCCTACACTGAACGTTGGAGAATATGCCAACCACAAGTTTTCCAGCCATGGAGAAGGAAGAGTTGTGGTTTCTGCATCACGTTCACCCCTGGACAGTGATTGGAGTTTAGGTCTAGGTTCTGAAACCCGAAAACTGAGGTTGGGAAGAGATGAAGACCTAAGGACCTGATGGGTCCAATGAGCTCAGTGTGCGGCCAGCTGTTGAGCGTAGGTCTGGAGGTGTGGGCTCATGCTGTGTCAGACAAGGCATTAGACAGGGTAGACTGCATATTTGGGGTGCAGTCGAGTGGTGTTCAGTTGATCCTTATTCGGGTTTCTAGGTAGCTCCATAAGGCAACGTTTTTCTTCTGGAGGGCAGGCAGTGTGCTGCATTGTGGCCCCAGTATTGCCAATCTGTAGGGCTTTTGGGGCAGGGGTGTGAGGACGGTAGTCTGAGAAAACAAGCTAGGCTTAGTTTTGGGGGTGAGTGCACAGAAGGCACACTCTGCAGAGCTGAATCAAGATCTCATGCACCTGAAGTCAGGGCGAATATCAGACGTTTGCTCAGGTTGGAGTTTCTGTCCATGATGGCCCCTTTATAAAGTGGAGCGTCTCAAGAGGCCATGTAGATTTTCCCACAATGGGAGTTGTGAGATGCTCCAGACTGCAAAGATTCCTTCTGTGGGACACTTGAGACCTGTTGGATGGCTCTAGGATGTCCCATGTGGAACGACTCCAGAGTAGGGTTCTAAGGATGGATGCCTGGGCAGCCCGCCTCCCATTCTAGTTGTCTCCTAGCAACAAGGCAGGTTTGATCTGCAGGCCCTGGGGGAGAAACCAAAGGGGTTGAGTTGACATGGACTCTCCCGACAATAGATCATAATGTGGGTTTAAGTCCATGGAGACCTTGGAATGGGGCGCTTGATCCGGGGCCCTGATAGATTCTCCTAAACAGAGGTTTTTATAGAGCTCCAAAGAGTACATTTCCTATGTGGAGATGAGATTTTTCTGATGAGTGCCTCAGTAATCCCCCGTATTCTGGTATTGGAAACCAGGCCTCTGAGGAGAGATGCCTGGAAACAAAAGCAATGGATCTGATCAGAGCCTAAGTGCCTGTCCAATTCAATCTTATTCTATGGGGATATCTGTCTCTGGGTCTGAGTGGAGGTAGTTTCCTAACTTGTGAAAGATCATCCCTGTTTGTCCTAGGCAGCCAACACTATTGGGATGGCCTCGGGGAGTTTGGAGGATTCTCCTAATCTATAGGGTTGTGGCCAATGGAAATGGCAGAATTCCCCTGGAGAGGGAAGCCACAGTCCTGAGGTGTGTCTCCAGGAGCCCCAGCTTGGATGGTGTGTGGGCCAGGACTGTGGGGACAGAAGTCTGAAAACACAAACTCAGCTTAGGTTTGGTATGTATGAAGGCTCGATCTACAGACAGTAAGAATTTCCCGGGCTATGAACAAAGGGCGAGTATGTGGCGCTTGCTCAAGCTTTTGTCTCTGGATTTTGTGTCAACGGTGGCCGTGGAGTGTTGGGGTGTCCTCAAGGGCCATGGACAATCCTTTCTCTGATGATTTGGCCTGATCCCAAGGGGTTGGGATCATTCTGTGGATGGGAAGAGTCCTTTCTGTATTTTTTTTTTTTTTACCTCAGGTGTTCCACCAAAGAGGGATTCCAGAGTAGAGCCCTGAGTAGGGGTGACTAGACATCTCGAACTCTGGTTGAGTTTGGGGGACTAGGGGCTTCGCAAGCCCCATATGTGGGCTGTTGTTCCAGTGACTAAGAGGCTTTACATGAGGATAGGGCTCACGCTGAGGGTCACATGTGTGTTTGTGCAAATTGTGGCCCTCAGGGATAGGTGGGGCCTCATAGTCCATGCTGCTTTCTCCTACAATGAACATTGGACAACATGCCAACCACTAGGTTTCTTGCCAAGGCGAAGGAGAAGTTCTGATTCTTGCATCACGTTCACTCCTGAGCAGTGAGTGGAGATAAGGCCTAAGTTCTGAAGGTGAAAACTGAGGTTGGGTAGAGATGATGGCCTAAAGCCATTGTGGGTGTGATATGCTCTGTGTACGGCCAGCTGTCTGGGTCTTGAACTGGAGGTCTGCCCTCAGGCTGTGTCAGACAGGGCTTTAGTGCACAGGCTAGACTTATAATTGGGGTATGGTCGAGTGGCATGCAGGTTGTTACTCATTTGGCGTTTCCGGTTAGCCCTATAGGGCAACATTTTTCTTCTGGAGGGCAGGCAGAGTGCTGCATTGTGTCTCCAGAATTGCCAAACTGGAGGGGTGTGGCCAGGATTGTGAGGAAGGAAGTCTGAAAACACAAGCTAGAACGAGTTTTGGGGCCAAGAGCATGGCAGGCCCACTCTGCAGAGGCTGAATCGAGATCTCCTGCAGGTGAGGTCAGGGCGAGTATCAGATGTTGCCTCAAGCTGGAGTTTGTGTCCATGACGGCCCCTTCCTGAAGGGGGTGGGGGCGTCATGAGGCCAGGGAGGTTTCCCTGCGCTGGGAGTTGTGAGCTGCTCCAAACTTCAAAGATTCCTTCTTCAGGACAGTCGAGTACTATTGGATGGTTCCAGGATGCCCCATACAAGAAGACTCGAGAGCAGGACCCTAAGCATGGATGCCGAGAAACGCCAAATCACCTTCCAATTGCCTGGTCGAGACAAGGCACGCTCAATCTGCGGGCTCTTGGGTGAGCTACCCAGAAGGCTGAGTTTAAATGGACTCTCCTGAGGATGAGTCATAATGTGGGTTGGTGGCCATGGAGACCTTGGAATGTGGCAGTAGCTAAGGGACTCTGCAGGATTCTCCAACCCGAAGGGCTTGACACAACTCCAACAAGGAAGCTTCCCATGTGGAGATGAGAGGTCTTCTGTCTGGTGCCTCAGGAAAGCCCCGTATGCTGGTCTTCGAACCCAGGCCTCTGAGGAGTGATACCTGGACACCAAAGCAAGAGTTCATAATAGGGCCTAGGGGCCTGTCTGGTTCAATCTTCTGTCTCTGCGGATATCTGTCTGTGTGTCAGCATGGAGGTAGTAGTTGCTCAGCTTGTGTCATAATGCCCCTATTTGTCCAGTGCGGCTTGCGGTAGTGGGATGTCCTTGGGGACCTTGAGGTTTCTACTATTTTGTAGAGTTGTGGCCAATGGAATGGGCAGTTTCTTAGGAGAGAGCAGGCACAGTTCTGTGGTGTGGCTCCAGAGACCCCAGCCTGGAGGCTGTGTGGGCCATGGCTGTGCAGACAGACATCCAAAAACCCTAACTCAGCTCAGGTTTGGGGCCGAGGTTACGGCAGGCCTGATATACAGTCCATGAGGAGAGCTCCTCTGGATATGAAAGAAGGGTGAGAGGGAGGCAGTCGCTCAGGCTTTTGTCTCTGGATGTTTTGTCCACAATGGCCGTTTAATGTAGGAGTTGCCTCATGGGTCGTAGAAGTCTCCCTCTCTGGTAGTTTGTCCAGCCCCCAAGTGTTTGGGGTCATTCTGTGGGAAGGGAAGTGTCCTGTTTTCTGCCTCATGTGTCCCCCCAGTAGAGGGATTCTATAGCATAGCAGTGGGTACTGACAACTGGAATACTCGCCCTCTGGTTAAGCCTGGGGGCCTATGGATATGACAAGCCCCATATGCAGGATCTTGGTCCAGCCACTGAGAGGCGTTACTTTAATACGGGACTCACGCTGCAGGTCACAATGCATGTCTGTGCCCTAGGTGGCCCTCAAGCACTGGTGTGGCCTTTCGGACAATGCAGGTTTTCCCACATTGAACGCTGGACAACATGCCAACCACAACGTTTCTGGCCATGGGGAAGGAGGAATTCTAATTTCTGCATCACGTTCACCCCTGGGCAGTGATTGGAGATAAGGTCTAGGTTCTGAAGCCTGAAAACCGAGGTTGGGAAGAGATGACGACCTACAGCCATAGCGGGTCCTATGTGTCCATGTTGGGGCCAGATGTCTGGCTGTCATTTGGGATGTCTTGTCTCAGGCTGTGCCAGACAGGGCATTAGAATACAGGGTGGGCTGTATAATTGCTTTACAATCGAGTGGCATGCATTAGAAAATCATTTGGGGTTTCTTATTAGCAGCATAGGGCAAAGTTTTTCTTCCTGAGGGCAGGCAGAGTGCGGCATTGTGGCTTCGTAATTCCCAATCTGGAGGGCTTGTGGGACAGGAGAGTGAGGACGGAAGTCTGAGAACACAAGCTAGGCTTAGGTTTCGGGGCAAGGACATGGCAGGCACACTCTGCAGAGCTGAATTGAGATCTCATGCGTCTGAAGTCAGGTCGAGGTTCAGACTTTGGCTCAGGTTTGAGTTTCTGTCCATGTGGGCCCCTTCAGGAAGGGGGGCATTAGGAGGCCATGGGGGTTTTCCCACTATTGGAGTTGTGAGATGCTCCAAACCGCAAGGATTCCTTCTGTGGGACAATAAAGATTTGTTGGATGGCTCCAGGACGTCTTATAAGGTATTTTTCCAGAACAGGGTCCTAAGTATGGATGCCTGGGCAGTCAGCCTCACAATCCAATTGTCTCCTAGCAACAAGAAACGTTTGATCTGCTGGCTTGGGGTAGCAACAGAGGGGGCTGAGTTGAAATGGACTTTCCTGAGGATGGTCTTAATGTTGGTTTGAGTCCATGGAGACCTTGGTATGGGGCAGTGGCACCAGGGCCCTGAAGGATTCTCCTAACCAGAGGTTATGACAAAGCTCCAATGAGCAAGATTTCCATGGGGAGACCAGATTTGTTCTTATTGGTGCCTCAGGAAACCACCATATGCTGGTATTGGAAACGAGGCCTCTGAGGAGAGATGCCTAAAAACCAAAGCAATGGATCTGACTAGGGTCTAGGGGCCTGTCCGGTTCAATATTCTTTTCTGGGGACATCTGTTGTCTGAGTGGAGGTAGTTGCTCAGCTGGTTTGAGATCACCCCTGTTTGTCCTGGGCGGCCTACACTATTGGGATGGCCTCGGTGACTTTGGAGGTTTTTCCTCATTTGCAAGGTTGTGGCCAATGGAATGGGAAGAATTCCCTTGAAAGGGAAGCACAGTCCTGAGGTGTGGCTCCAGGGACCCAAGTGTGGAGCGTGTGTGGTCCAGGGCTATTTGGACAAAAGTCTGAAAACACAAACTCCACTTAGGTTGGGGGATGTAGGTATGGCCGGCCCGATCTATAGACCGTGAGGAGAACTCTTCGGGATATGAACATAGGGCGAATGTGAGGTGCTTGCTCATGCTTTTTTTTTTTTTTCTGGAAATCTGTCATCGATTGCCATGGAATGTCGGGGTGTCCTCATGGGCCATCGATGAGGCTCCCTTTCTGGGGATTTGACCTGATCCCAAGAGTTTGGGGTCATTCTGTAGGAAGGGAGGAGGCCTTTCTGGTTTTTTTGTTTATTTTTGTTTATTTATTTTTTTTTTTTACCTCAGGTGGACCACCAAAATAGGGATTCCAGAGCAGAGACGTGGGTTGGGGCAACTGGACAACCAGACCTCTGGTTAACATTGGGACCTAAGAACATGGCAAGCCCCATATGTGGGCTCTTGGTCCAGACACTGAGAGGCCTTCCTTGAGGATAGGTCTCACACTGAGTTTCACAATGTGTTTTTGTGCCCAAGGAGCCCCTCATGTCAGGGCGTGGCCTAATGTACCATGCTGGTTTCTCCTACAGGGAACGTTGCACAATATGGCAACCACAAGTTTTCTGGCCATGGGGAAGATGGAGTTCTAATTTCTGCAACACTTTCACTCCTGGACTGTGATTGGATTTAAGGTCTAGGTTCTGAAGCCTGAAATCTGAGGTTGGGAAGAGATGAAGACATAAGACCATGGTGTGTCTGATGTGCTCAGTGTTCGGCCAGCTGTTGAGTGTGGGTTGGGAGGTGCAGGCTCAGGCTGTGGCAGACAGGGAATTAGTGCCCAGGCTAGACTGTATCATTGGGGTGCAGTCGAGTTTCGTGCAGGATGGTACTCATTTGTGGTTACTGGTAGCCCCAGAGGGCAACGTTTTTCTTCTGGAGGGAAGACACAGTGCCATATTGTGGCTCCAGAATTCCCAAACTGGAAGGCTTGTGGGCCAGGAGTGTGAGGAAAAATTCTGAGAACACAAGCCAGACTTAGATTTCGGGGTGAGGGGACGGCAGGCACCCTCTGCAGAGATGATTCGAGATCCTGTATACCTGAAGACAGAGCTAGGATCAGACGTTGGCTTAGGTCGAAGTTTCTGTCCATGACGGCCCCTTCATGAAGGGGAGGGTGTCACGAGGACATGGAGGTTTTCCCACGATGGGAATTGTGAGATGCTCCAAACCGCAATGATTCCTTCTGTGGGACAGTCGAGACCTGTTGGATGGCTCCAGGACATCCCATAAGGAAGTTATCCAGAGCAGGGTTCTAAGGATGGATGCCTGGGCAGCCTGCCTCCCATTCCAGGTGTCTCATAGCTCCAAGGCAAGTTCGATCTGCTGGATCTAGGGGAGCAACCGAGGCGGGTGTGTTGAAATGGGTGAGTTGAGGATGGGTCATAATGTGCATTTGTGTCCATGTAGACCTTGGAATGGGGTGCTTGAACCGGGGCCTTGAGGGATGTTCATAACCGGAGGTTTTGATGGAGCTCTAAAGAGTATGTTTCCTATGTAGAGAAGAGAATTGTTTTGATGAGTGCCTAAGGAATCTCCCATATGCTGGTATTGGAAAACAGGCCTCTGAGGAGAGATGACTGGAATCAAAAGCAATGGATCTGATTAGGGCCTAAGTGCCTGTCCAGTTCAATCTTATTCTATGGGGATATCTGTCTCTGGGTCTGAGTGGAGGTAGTTTCCTAACTTGTGAGAGATCATCCCTGTGTGTCCTGGGCAGCCAACATTATTCGGATGGCCTGGGGGAGTTTGGCGGATTCTCCTAATCTATTGGGTTGTGGCCAATGGAAATAGCAGAATTCCCCTGGAGAGGGAAGCCACAGTCCTGAGGTGTGGCTCCAGGGGCCCCAGCTTGGATGGTGTGTTGGCCAGGCCTGTGGGGACAGAAGTCTGAAAACACAAACTCAGCTTAGTTTTGGGGATGTATGTATGAAGGCTCGATCTACAGACCGTGAGAATTTTCCGGGCTATGAACAAAGGGCGAGTATGTGGCGCTTGCTCAGGCTTTTGTCTCTGGATTTTGTGTCAACGGTGGCCGTGGAATGTCGGAGTGTCCTCAAGGGCCATGGACAATTCTTTCTCTGGTGATTTGGCCTGATCCCAAGTGGTTGGGATCATTCTGTGGATGGGAAGAGTCCTTTATGTATTTTTTTTTACCTCAGTTCTCCCACCAAAGAGGGATTCCAGAGTAGAGCCCTGAGTAGGTGTGACTAGACATCTCGAACTCTGGTTGAGATTGGGGGACTAGGGGCTTGGCAAGCCCCATATGTGGGCTGTTGTTCCAGTGACTAAGAGGCTTTACATGAGGATAGGGCTCACGCTGAGGGTCACAATGTGTGTTTGTGCAAATTGTGGCCCTCAGGGATAGGTGGGGCCTCATAGTCCATGCTGCTTTCTCCTACAATGAACATTGGACAACATGCCAACCACTAGGTTTCTTGCCAAGGCGAAGGAGAAGTTCTGATTCTTGCATCACGTTCACTCCTGAGCAGTGAGTGGAGATAAGGTCTAGGTTCTGAAGGTGAAAACTGAGGTTGGGTAGAGATGATGGCCTAAAGCCATTGTGGGTGTGATATGCTCTGTGTACGGCCAGCTGTCTGGGTGTTGGACTGGAGGTCTGCCCTCAGGCTGTGTCAGACAGGGCTTTAGTGCACAGGCGAGACTGTATAATTGGGGTGTGGTCGAGTGGCATGCAGGTTGTTGCTCATTTGGCGTTTCCGGTTAGCCCTATAGGGCAACATTTTTCTTCTGGAGAACAGGCAGAGTGCTGCATTGTGTCTCCAGAATTGCCAAACTGGAGGGGTGTGGCCAGGATTGTGAGGAAGGAAGTCTGAAAACACAAGCTAGCATGAGTTTTGGGGCCAAGAGCATGGCAGGCCCTCTCTGAAGAGGCTGAATTGAGATCTCCTGCAGGTGAGGTCAGGGCGAGTATCAGATGTTGCCTCAAGCTGGAGTTTGTGTCCATGACGGCCCCTTCCTGAAGGGGGTGGGGGCGTCATGAGGCCAGGGAGGTTTCCCTACGCTGGGAGTTGTGAGCTGCTCCCAACTTCAAAGTTTCCTTCTTCAGGACAGTCGAGTACTATTGTATGGTTCCAGGATGCCCCATACAGAAAGACTCGAGAGCAGGGGCCTAAGCATGGATGCCGAGAAACGCCAACTCACCTTCCCATTGCCTGGTGGAGACAAGGCACGCTCAATCTGCGGGCTCTTGGGTGAGCTACCCAGAAGGCTGAGTTTAAATGGACTCTCCTGAGGATGAGTCATAATGTGGGTTGGTGGCCATGGAGACCTTGGAATGTGGCAGTAGCTAAGGGACTCTGCAGGATTCTCCAACCCGAAGGGCTTGACACAACTCCAACAAGGAAGCTTCCCATGTGGAGATGAGAGGTCTTTTGTCTGGTGCCTCAGGAAAGCCCCGTATGCTGGTCTTCGAAACCAGGCCTCTGAGGAGTGATACCTGGACACCAAAGCAAGAGTTCATAATAGGGCCTAGGGGCCTGTCTGGTTCAATCTTCTGTCTCTGCGGATATCTGTCTGTGTGTCTGCATGGAGGTAGTAGTTGCTCAGCTTGTGTCATAATGCCCCTATTTGTCCAGTGCGGCTTGCGGTAGTGGGATGTCCTTGGGGACCTTGAGGTTTCTACTATTTTGTAGAGTTGTGGCCAATGGAATGGGCAGTTTCTTAGGAGAGAGCAGGCACAGTTCTGTGGTGTGGCTCCAGAGACCCCAGCCTGGAGGCTGTGTGGGCCATGGCTGTGCAGACAGACATCCAAAAACCCTAACTCAGCTCAGGTTTGGGGCCGAGGTTACGGCAGGCCTGATCTACAGTCCATGAGGAGAGCTCCTCTGGATATGAAAGAAGGGTGAGAGGGAGGCAGTCGCTCAGGCTTTTGTCTCTGGATGTTTTGTCCACAATGGCCGTTTAATGTAGGAGTTGCCTCATGGGTCGTAGAAGTCTCCCTCTCTGGTAGTTTGTCCAGCCCCCAAGTGTTTGGGGTCATTCTGTGGGAAGGGAAGTGTCCTGTTTTCTGCCTCATGTGTCCCCCCAGTAGAGGGATTCTTGAGCATAGCAGTGGGTACTGACAATTAGAATACACGCCCTCTGGTTAAGCCTGGGGGCCTATGGATATGACAAGCCCCATATGCAGGATCTTGGTCCAGTCACTGAGAGGCATTACTTTAATACGGGACTCACGCTGCAGGTCACAATGCATGTCTGTGCCCTAGGTGGCCCTCAAGCACTGGCGTGGCCTTTCAGACAATGCAGGTTTTCCCACATTGAACGCCGGACAACATGCCAACCACAACGTTTCTGGCCATGGGGAAGGAGGAATTCTAATTTCTGCATCACGTTCACCCCTGGGCAGTGATTGGAGATAAGTCTAGGTTCTGAAGCCTGAAAACCAAGGTTGGGAAGAGATGACGACCTACAGCCATAGCGGGTCCTATGTGTCCATGTTGGGGCCAGATGTCTGGCTGTCATTTGGGATGTCTTGTCTCAGGCTGTGCCAGACAGGGCATTAGAATACATGGTGGGCTGTATAATTGCTTTACAATCGAGTGGCATGCATTAGAAAATCATTTGGGGTTTCTTATTAGCAGCATAGGGCAAAGTTTTTCTTCCTGAGGGCAGGCAGAGTGCGGCATTGTGGCTTCGGAATTCCCAATCTGGAGGGCTTGTGGGCCAGGAGAGTGAGGACGGAAGTCTGAGAACACAAGCTAGGCTTAGGTTTCGGGGCAAGGACATGGCAGGCACACTCTGCAGAGCTGAATTGAGATCTCATGCGTCTGAAGTCAGGTCGAGGTTCAGACTTTGGCTCAGGTTTGAGTTTCTGTCCATGTGGGCCCCTTCAGGAAGGGGGGGCATTATGAGGCCATGGGGGTTTTCCCACTATTGGAGTTGTGAGATGCTCCAAACCGCAAGGATTCCTTCTGTGGGACAATAAAGATTTGTTGGATGGCTCCAGGACGTCTTATAAGGTATTTTTCCAGAACAGGGTCCTAAGTATGGATGCCTGGGCAGTCAGCCTCACAATCCAATTGTCTCCTAGCAACAAGAAACGTTTGATCTGCTGGCTTGGGGTAGCAACAGAGGGGGCTGAGTTGAAATGGACTTTCCTGAGGATGGTCTTAATGTTGGTTTGAGTCCATGGAGACCTTGGTATGGGGCAGTGGCACCAGGGCCCTGAAGGATTCTCCTAACCAGAGGTTATGACAAAGCTCCAATGAGCAAGATTTCCATGGGGAGACCAGATTTGTTCTTATTGGTGCCTCAGGAAACCACCATATGCTGGTATTGGAAACGAGGCCTCTGAGGAGAGATGCCTAAAAACCAAAGCAATGGATCTGACTAGGGTCTAGGGGCCTGTCCGGTTCAATATTCTTTTCTGGGGACATCTGTTGTCTGAGTGGAGGTAGTTGCTCAGCTGGTTTGAGATCACCCCTGTTTGTCCTGGGCGGCCTACACTATTGGGATGGCCTCGGTGACTTTGGAGGTTTTTCCTCATTTGCAAGGTTGTGGCCAATGGAATGGGAAGAATTCCCATGAAAGGGAAGCACAGTCCTGAGGTGTGGCTCCAGGGACCCAAGTGTGGAGCGTGTGTGGTCCAGGGCTATTTGGACAAAAGTCTGAAAACACAAACTCCACTTAGGTTGGGGGATGTAGGTATGGCCGGCCCGATCTATAGACCGTGAGGAGAACTCTTCGGGATATGAACATAGGGCGAATGTGAGGTGCTTGCTCATGCTTTTTTTTTTTTTCAGGAAATCTGTCATCGATTGCCATGGAATGTCGGGGTGTCCTCATGGGCCATCGATGAGGCTCCCTTTCTGGGGATTTGACCTGATCCCAAGAGTTTGGGGTCATTCTGTAGGAAGGGAGGAGGCCTTTCTGGTTTTTTTGTTTATTTTTGTTTATTTATTTTTTTTTTTTACCTCAGGTGGACCACCAAAATAGGGATTCCAGAGCAGAGACGTGGGTTGGGGCAACTGGACAACCAGACCTCTGGTTAACATTGGGACCTAAGAACATGGCAATCCCCATATGTGGGCTCTTGGTCCAGACACTGAGAGGCCTTCCTTGAGGATAGGTCTCACACTGAGTTTCACAATGTGTTTTTGTGCCCAAGGAGCCCCTCAAGTCAGGGCGTGGCCTAATGTACCATGCTGGTTTCTCCTACAGGGAACGTTGCACAATATGGCAACCACAAGTTTTCTGGCCATGGGGAAGATGGAGTTCTAATTTCTGCAACACATTCACTCCTGGACTGTGATTGGATTTAAGGTCTAGGTTCTGAAGCCTGAAATCTGAGGTTGGGAAGAGATGAAGACATAAGACCATGGTGTGTCTGATGTGCTCAGTGTTCGGCCAGCTGTTGAGTGTGGGTTGGGAGGTGCAGGCTCAGGCTGTGGCAGACAGGGAATTAGTGCCCAGGCTAGACTGTATCATTGGGGTGCAGTCGAGTTTCGTGCAGGATGGTACTCATTTGTGGTTACTGGGTAGCCCCAGAGGGCAACGTTTTTCTTCTGGAGGGAAGACACAGTGCCATATTGTGGCTCCAGAATTCCCAAACTGGAAGGTTTGTGGACCAGGAGTGTGAGGAAAAATTCTGAGAACACAAGCCAGACTTAGATTTCAGGGTGAGGGGACGGCAGGCACCCTCTGCAGAGATGATTCGAGATCCTGTATACCTGAAGACAGAGCTAGGATCAGACGTTGGCTTAGGTCGAAGTTTCTGTCCATGACGGCCCCTTCATGAAGGGGAGGGTGTCACGAGGACATGGAGGTTTTCCCACGATGGGAATTGTGAGATGCTCCAAACCGCAATGATTCCTTCTGTGGGACAGTCGAGACCTGTTGGATGGCTCCAGGACATCCCATAAGGAAGTTATCCAGAGCAGGGTTCTAAGGATGGATGCCTGGGCAGCCTGCCTCCCATTCCAGGTGTCTCATAGCGCCAAGGCAAGTTCGATCTGCTGGATCTAGGGGAGCAACCGAGGCGGGTGTGTTGAAATGGGTGAGTTGAGGATGGGTCATAATGTGCATTTGTGTCCATGTAGACCTTGGAATGGGGTGCTTGAACCGGGGCCTTGAGGGATGTTCATAACCGGAGGTTTTGATGGAGCTCTAAAGAGTATGTTTCCTATGTAGAGAAGAGAATTGTTTTGATGAGTGCCTAAGGAATCTCCCATATGCTGGTATTGGAAAACAGGCCTCTGAGGAGAGATGACTGGAATCAAAAGCAATGGATCTGATTAGGGCCTAAGTGCCTGTCCAGTTCAATCTTATTCTATGGGGATATCTGTCTCTGGGTCTGAGTGGAGGTAGTTTCCTAACTTGTGAGAGATCATCCCTGTGTGTCCTGGGCAGCCAACATTATTCGGATGGCCTGGGGGAGTTTGGCGGATTCTCCTAATCTATTGGGTTGTGGCCAATGGAAATAGCAGAATTCCCCTGGAGAGGGAAGCCACAGTCCTGAGGTGTGGCTCCAGGGGCCCCAGCTTGGATGGTGTGTTGGCCAGGCCTGTGGGGACAGAAGTCTGAAAACACAAACTCAGCTTAGTTTTGGGGATGTATGTATGAAGGCTCGATCTACAGACCGTGAGAATTTTCCGGGCTATGAACAAAGGGCGAGTATGTGGCGCTTGCTCAGGCTTTTGTCTCTGGATTTTGTGTCAACGGTGGCCTTGGAATGTCGGAGTGTCCTCAAGGGCCATGGACAATTCTTTCTCTGGTGATTTGGCCTGATCCCAAGTGGTTGGGATCATTCTGTGGATGGGAAGAGTCCTTTATGTATTTTTTTTTACCTCAGTTCTCCCACCAAAGAGGGATTCCAGAGTAGAGCCCTGAGTAGGTGTGACTAGACATCTCGAACTCTGGTTGAGATTGGGGGACTAGGGGCTTGGCAAGCCCCATATGTGGGCTGTTGTTCCAGTGACTAAGAGGCTTTACATGAGGATAGGGCTCACGCTGAGGGTCACAATGTGTGTTTGTGCAAATTATGCCCCTCAGGGATAGGTGGGGCCTCATAGTCCATGCTGCTTTCTCCTACAATGAACATTGGACAACATGCCAACCACTAGGTTTCTTGCCAAGGCGAAGGAGAAGTTCTGATTCTTGCATCACGTTCACTCCTGAGCAGTGAGTGGAGATAAGGTCTAGGTTCTGAAGGTGATAACTGAGGTTGGGTAGAGATGATGGCCTAAAGCCATTGTGGGTGTGATATGCTCTGTGTACGGCCAGCTGTCTGGGTGTTGGACTGGAGGTCTGCCCTCAGGCTGTGTCCGACAGGGCTTTAGTGCACAGGCTAGACTGTATAATTGGGGTGTGGTCGAGTGGCATGCAGGTTGTGACTCATTTGGCGTTTCCGGTTAGCCCTATAGGGCAACATATTTCTTCTGGAGGGCAGGCAGAGTGCTGCATTATGTCTCCAGAATTGCCAAACTGGAGGGGTGTGGCCAGGATTGTGAGGAAGGAAGTCTGAAAACACAAGCTAGCATGAGTTTTGGGGCCAAGAGCATGGCAGGCCCACTCTGAAGAGGCTGAATCGAGATCTCCTGCAGGTGAGGTCAGGGCGAGTATCAGATGTTGCCTCAAGCTGGAGTTTGTGTCCATGACGGCCCCTTCCTGAAGGGGGTGGGGGCGTCATGAGGCCAGGGAGGTTTCCCTACGCTGGGAGTTGTGAGCTGCTCCCAACTTCAAAGTTTCCTTCTTCAGGACAGTCGAGTACTATTGTATGGTTCCAGGATGCCCCATACAGAAAGACTCGAGAGCAGGGGCCTAAGCATGGATGCCGAGAAACGCCAACTCACCTTCCCATTGCCTGGTGGAGACAAGGCACGCTCAATCTGCGGGCTCTTGGGTGAGCTACCCAGAAGGCTGAGTTTAAATGGACTCTCCTGAGGATGAGTCATAATGTGGGTTGGTGGCCATGGAGACCTTGGAATGTGGCAGTAGCTAAGGGACTCTGCAGGATTCTCCAACCCGAAGGGCTTGACACAACTCCAACAAGGAAGCTTCCCATGTGGAGATGAGAGGTCTTTTGTCTGGTGCCTCAGGAAAGCCCCGTATGCTGGTCTTCGAACCCAGGCCTCTGAGGAGTGATACCTGGACACCAAAGCAAGAGTTCATAATAGGGCCTAGGGGCCTGTCTGGTTCAATCTTCTGTCTCTGCGGATATCTGTCTGTGTGTCAGCATGGAGGTAGTAGTTGCTCAGCTTGTGTCATAATGCCCCTATTTGTCCAGTGCGGCTTGCGGTAGTGGGATGTCCTTGGGGACCTTGAGGTTTCTACTATTTTGTAGAGTTGTGGCCAATGGAATGGGCAATTTCTTAGGAGAGAGCAGGCACAGTTCTGTGGTGTGGCTCCAGAGACCCCAGCCTGGAGGCTGTGTGGGCCATGGCTGTGCAGACAGACATCCAAAAACCCTAACTCAGCTCAGGTTTGGGGCCGAGGTTACGGCAGGCCTGATCTACAGTCCTTGAGGAGAGCTCCTCTGGATATGAAAGAAGGGTGAGAGGGAGGCAGTCGCTCAGGCTTTTGTCTCTGGATGTTTTGTCCACAATGGCCGTTTAATGTAGGAGTTGCCTCATGGGTCGTAGAAGTCTCCCTCTCTGGTAGTTTGTCCAGCCCCCAAGTGTTTGGGGTCATTCTGTGGGAAGGGAAGTGTCCTGTTTTCTGCCTCATGTGTCCCCCCAGTAGAGGGATTCTTGAGCATAGCAGTGGGTACTGACAATTAGAATACTCGCCCTCTGGTTAAGCCTGGGGGCCTATGGATATGACAAGCCCCATATGCAGGATCTTGGTCCAGCCACTGAGAGGCATTACTTTAATACGGGACTCACGCTGCAGGTCACAATGCATGTCTGTGCCCTAGGTGGCCCTCAAGCACTGGCGTGGCCTTTCGGACAATGCAGGTTTTCCCACATTGAACGCCGGACAACATGCCAACCACAACGTTTCTGGCCATGGGGAAGGAGGAATTCTAATTTCTGCATCACGTTCACCCCTGGGCAGTGATTGGAGATAAGGTCTAGGTTCTGAAGCCTGAAAACCGAGGTTGGGAAGAGATGACGACCTACAGCCATAGCGGGTCCTATGTGTCCATGTTGGGGCCAGATGTCTGGCTGTCGTTTGGGATGTCTTGTCTCAGGATGTGCCAGACAGGGCATTAGAATACATGGTGGGCTGTATAATTGCTTTACAATCGAGTGGCATGCATTAGAAAATCATTTGGGGTTTCTTATTAGCAGCATAGGGCAAAGTTTTTCTTCCTGAGGGCAGGCAGAGTGCGGCATTGTGGCTTCGGAATTCCCAATCTGGAGGGCTTGTGGGCCAGGAGAGTGAGGACGGAAGTCTGAGAACACAAGCTAGGCTTAGGTTTCGGGGCAAGGACATGGCAGGCACACTCTGCAGAGCTGAATTGAGATCTCATGCGTCTGAAGTCAGGTCGAGGTTCAGACTTTGGCTCAGGTTTGAGTTTCTGTCCATGTGGGCCCCTTCAGGAAGGGGGGGCATTATGAGGCCATGGGGGTTTTCCCACTATTGGAGTTGTGAGATGCTCCAAACCACAAGGATTCCTTCTGTGGGACAATAAAGATTTGTTGGATGGCTCCAGGACGTCTTATAAGGTATTTTTCCAGAACAGGGTCCTAAGTATGGATGCCTGGGCAGTCAGCCTCACAATCCAATTGTCTCCTAGCAACAAGAAACGTTTGATCTGCTGGCTTGGGGTAGCAACAGAGGGGGCTGAGTTGAAATGGACTTTCCTGAGGATGGTCTTAATGTTGGTTTGAGTCCATGGAGACCTTGGTATGGGGCAGTGGCACCAGGGCCCTGAAGGATTCTCCTAACCAGAGGTTATGACAAAGCTCCAATGAGCAAGATTTCCATGGGGAGACCAGATTTGTTCTTATTGGTGCCTCAGGAAACCACCATATGCTGGTATTGGAAACGAGGCCTCTGAGGAGAGATGCCTAAAAACCAAAGCAATGGATCTGACTAGGGTCTAGGGGCCTGTCCGGTTCAATATTCTTTTCTGGGGACATCTGTTGTCTGAGTGGAGGTAGTTGCTCAGCTGGTTTGAGATCACCCCTGTTTGTCCTGGGCGGCCTACACTATTGGGATGGCCTCGGTGACTTTGGAGGTTTTTCCTCATTTGCAAGGTTGTGGCCAATGGAATGGGAAGAATTCCCTTGAAAGGGAAGCACAGTCCTGAGGTGTGGCTCCAGGGACCCAAGTGTGGAGCGTGTGTGGTCCAGGGCTATTTGGACAAAAGTCTGAAAACACAAACTCCACTTAGGTTGGGGGATGTAGGTATGGCCGGCCCGATCTATAGACCGTGAGGAGAACTCTTCGGGATATGAACAAAGGGCGAATGTGAGGTGCTGGCTCATGCTTTTTTTTTTTTTTTTTTTTTTCTGGAAATGTGTCACCGATTGCCATGGAATGTCGGGGTGTCCTCATGGGCCATCGATGAGGCTCCCTTTCTGGGGATTTGACCCGATCCCAAGAGTTTGGGGTCATTCTGTGGGAAGGGAGGAGGCCTTTCTTGTTTTTTTGTTTATTTTTTTATTATTATTATTTTTTTTACCTAAGGTGGACCACCAAAAGAGGGATTCCAGAGCAGAGTCCTGGGGAGGGGCGACTGGACAACCAGACCTCTGGTTAACATTGGGACCTAAGAACATGGCAAGCCCCATATGTGGGCTCTTGGTCCAGACACTGAGAGGCCTTCCCTGAGGAATGGTCTCACACTGAGTTTCACAATGTGTTTTTGTGCCCAAGGAGCCCCTCAAGTCAGGGCGTGGCCTAATGTACCATGCTGGTTTCTCCTACAGGGAACGTTGCACAATATGGCAACCACAAGTTTTCTGGCCATGGGGAAGATGGAGTTCTAATTTCTGCAACACTTTCACTCCTGGACTGTGATTGGATTTAAGGTCTAGGTTCTGAAGCCTGAAAACTGAGGTTGGGAAGAGATGAAGACCTAAGGCCATGGTGTGGCTGATGTGCTCAGTGTTCGGCCAGCTGTTGAGTGTGGGTTGGGAGGTGCAGGCTCAGGCTGTGGCAGACAGGGAATTAGTGCCCAGGCTAGACTGTATCATTGGGGTGCAGTCGAGTTTCGTGCAGGATGGTACTCATTTGTGGTTACTGGGTAGCCCCAGAGGGCAACGTTTTTCTTCTGGAGGGAAGACACAGTGCCACAGAGTGGCTCCAGAATTCCCAAACTGGAAGGCTTGTGGGCCAGGAGTGTGATGAAAAAATTCTGAGAACACAAGCCAGACTTAGATTTCGGGGTGAGGGGACGGCAGGCACCCTCTGCAGAGATGATTCGAGATCCTGTATACCTGAAGACAGAGCTAGGATCAGACGTTGGCTTAGGTCGAAGTTTCTGTCCATGACGGCCCCTTCATGAAGGGGAGGGTGTCACGAGGACATGGAGGTTTTCCCACGATGGGAATTGTGAGATGCTCCAAACCGCAATGATTCCTTCTGTGGGACAGTCGAGACCTGTTGGATGGCTCCAGGACATCCCATAAGGACGTTATCCAGAGCAGGGTTCTAAGGATGGATGCCTGGGCAGCCTGCCTCCCATTCCAGGTGTCTCATAGCGCCAAGGCAAGTTCGATCTGCTGGATCTAGGGGAGCAACCGAGGCGGGTGTGTTGAAATGGGTGAGTTGAGGATGGGTCATAATGTGCATTTGTGTCCATGTAGACCTTGGAATGGGGTGCTTGAACCGGGGCCTTGAGGGATGTTCATAACCGGAGGTTTTGATGGAGCTCTAAAGAGTATGTTTCCTATGTAGAGAAGAGAATTGTTTTGATGAGTGCCTAAGGAATCTCCCATATGCTGGTATTGGAAAACAGGCCTCTGAGGAGAGATGACTGGAATCAAAAGCAATGGATCTGATTAGGGCCTAAGTGCCTGTCCAGTTCAATCTTATTCTATGGGGATATCTGTCTCTGGGTCTGAGTGGAGGTAGTTTCCTAACTTGTGAGAGATCATCCCTGTGTGTCCTGGGCAGCCAACATTATTCGGATGGCCTGGGGGAGTTTGGCGGATTCTCCTAATCTATTGGGTTGTGGCCAATGGAAATAGCAGAATTCCCCTGGAGAGGGAAGCCACAGTCCTGAGGTGTGGCTCCAGGGGCCCCAGCTTGGATGGTGTGTTGGCCAGGCCTGTGGGGACAGAAGTCTGAAAACACAAACTCAGCTTAGTTTTGGGGATGTATGTATGAAGGCTCGATCTACAGACCGTGAGAATTTTCCGGGCTATGAACAAAGGGCGAGTATGTGGCGCTTGCTCAGGCTTTTGTCTCTGGATTTTGTGTCAACGGTGGCCGTGGAATGTCGGAGTGTCCTCAAGGGCCATGGACAATTCTTTCTCTGGTGATTTGGCCTGATCCCAAGTGGTTGGGATCATTCTGTGGATGGGAAGAGTCCTTTATGTATTTTTTTTACCTCAGTTCTCCCACCAAAGAGGGATTCCAGAGTAGAGCCCTGAGTAGGTGTGACTAGACATCTCGAACTCTGGTTGAGATTGGGGGACTAGGGGCTTGGCAAGCCCCATATGTGGGCTGTTGTTCCAGTGACTAAGAGGCTTTACATGAGGATAGGGCTCACGCTGAGGGTCACAATGTGTGTTTGTGCACATTGTGGCCCTCAGGGATAGGTGGGGCCTCATAGTCCATGCTGCTTTCTCCTACAATGAACATTGGACAACATGCCAACCACTAGGTTTCTTGCCAAGGCGAAGGAGAAGTTCTGATTCTTGCATCACGTTCACTCCTGAGCAGTGAGTGGAGATAAGGTCTAGGTTCTGAAGGTGAAAACTGAGGTTGGGTAGAGATGATGGCCTAAAGCCATTGTGGGTGTGATATGCTCTGTGTACGGCCAGCTGTCTGGGTGTTGGACTGGAGGTCTGCCCTCAGGCTGTGTCAGACAGGGCTTTAGTGCACAGGCTAGACTGTATAATTGGGGTGTGGTCGAGTGGCATGCAGGTTGTTACTCATTTGGCGTTTCCGGTTAGCCCTATAGGGCAACATTTTTCTTCTGGAGGGCAGGCAGAGTGCTGCATTGTGTCTCCAGAATTGCCAAACTGGAGGGGTGTGGCCAGGATTGTGAGGAAGGAAGTCTGAAAACACAAGCTAGCATGAGTTTTGGGGCCAAGAGCATGGCAGGCCCTCTCTGAAGAGGCTGAATCGAGATCTCCTGCAGGTGAGGTCAGGGCGAGTATCAGATGTTGCCTCAAGCTGGAGTTTGTGTCCATGACGGCCCCTTCCTGAAGGGGGTGGGGGCGTCATGAGGCCAGGGAGGTTTCCCTACGCTGGGAGTTGTGAGCTGCTCCCAACTTCAAAGTTTCCTTCTTCAGGACAGTCGAGTACTATTGTATGGTTCCAGGATGCCCCATAAAGAAAGACTCGAGAGCAGGGGCCTAAGCATGGATGCCGAGAAACGCCAACTCACCTTCCCATTGCCTGGTGGAGACAAGGCACGCTCAATCTGCGGGCTCTTGGATGAGCTACCCAGAAGGCTGAGTTTAAATGGACTCTCCTGAGGATGAGTCATAATGTGGGTTGGTGGCCATGGAGACCTTGGAATGTGGCAGTAGCTAAGGGACTCTGCAGGATTCTCCAACCCGAAGGGCTTGACACAACTCCAACAAGGAAGCTTCCCATGTGGAGATGAGAGGTCTTTTGTCTGGTGCCTCGGGAAAGCCCCGTATGCTGGTCTTCGAACCCAGGCCTCTGAGGAGTGATACCTGGACACCAAAGCAAGAGTTCATAATAGGGCCTAGGGGCCTGTCTGGTTCAATCTTCTGTCTCTGCGGATATCTGTCTGTGTGTCTGCATGGAGGTAGTAGTTGCTCAGCTTGTGTCATAATGCCCCTATTTGTCCAGTGCGGCTTGCGGTAGTGGGATGTCCTTGGGGACCTTGAGGTTTCTACTATTTTGTAGAGTTGTGGCCAATGGAATGGGCAATTTCTTAGGAGAGAGCAGGCACAGTTCTGTGGTGTGGCTCCAGAGACCCCAGCCTGGAGGCTGTGTGGGCCATGGCTGTGCAGACAGACATCCAAAAACCCTAACTCAGCTCAGGTTTGGGGCCGAGGTTACGGCAGGCCTGATCTACAGTCCATGAGGGGAGCTCCTCTGGATATGAAAGAAGGGTGAGAGGGAGGCAGTCGCTCAGGCTTTTGTCTCTGGATGTTTTGTCCACAATGGCCGTTTAATGTAGGAGTTGCCTCATGGGTCGTAGAAGTCTCCCTCTCTGGTAGTTTGTCCAGCCCCCAAGTGTTTGGGGTCATTCTGTGGGAAGGGAAGTGTCCTGTTTTTTGCCTCATATGTCCCCCCAGTAGAGGGATTCTAGAGCATAGCAGTGGGTACTGACAACTGGAATACTCGCCCTCGGGTTAAGCCTGGGGGCCTATGGATATGACAAGCCCCATATGCAGGATCTTGGTCCAGCCACTGAGAGGCGTTACTTTAATACGGGACTCACGCTGCAGGTCACAATGCATGTCTGTGCCCTAGGCGGCCCTCAAGCACTGGCGTGGCCTTTCGGACAATGCAGGTTTTCCCACATTGAACGTTGGACAACATGCCAACCACAAGGTTTCTGGCCATGGGGAAGGAGGAATTCTAATTTCTGCATCACGTTCACCCTGGGCAGTGATTGGAGATAAGGTCTAGGTTCTGAAGCCTGAAAACCGAGGTTGGGAAGAGATGACGACCTACAGCCATAGCGGGTCCTATGTGTCCAGGTTGGGGCCAGCTGTCTGGGTGTCGTTTGGGATGTCTTGTCTCAGGCTGTGCCAGACAGGGCATTAGAATACAGGGTGGGCTGTATAATTGCTTTACAATCGAGTGGCATGCATTAGAAAATCATTTGGGGTTTCTTATTAGAAGCATAGGGCAAAGTTTTTCTTCTGGAGGGCAGGCAGAGTGCTGCATTGTGGCTTCGGAATTCCCAAACTGGAGGGCTTGTGGGCCAGGAGAGTGAGGACGGAAGTCTGAGAACACAAGCTAGGCTTAGGTTTCGGGGCAAGGACATGGCAGCCACACTCTGCAGAGCTGAATTGAGATCTCATGTGTCTGAAGTCAGGTCGAGGATCAGACTTTGGCTCAGGTTTGAGTTTCTGTCCATGTTGGCCCCTTCATGAACGGGGGACATTATGAGCCCATGGGGGTTTTCCCACTATTGGAGTTGTGAGATGCTCCAAAACGCAAGGATTCCTTCTGTGGGACAATTAAGATTTGTTGGATGGCTCCAGGACGTCTTATAAGGTATTTTTCCAGAACAGGGTTCTAAGTATGGATGCCTGGGCAGTCAGCCTCACAATCCAATTGTCTCCTAGCAACAAGAAACGTTTGATCTGCTGGCTTGGGGTAGCAACAGAGGGGGCTGAGTTGAAATGGACTTTCCTGAGGATGGTCTTAATGTTGGTTTGAGTCCATGGAGACCTTGGTATGGGGCAGTGGCACCAGGGCCCTGAAGGATTCTCCTAACCAGAGGTTATGACAAAGCTCCAATGAGCAAGTTTTCCATGGGGAGACGAGATTTGTTCTTATTGGTGCCTCAGGAAACCACCATATGCTGGTATTGGAAACGAGGCCTCTGAGGAGAGATGCCTAAAAACCAAAGCAATGGATCTGATTAGGGCCTAGGGGCCTGTCCGGTTCAATATTCTTCTCTGGGGACATCTGTTGTCTGAGTGGAGGTAGTTGCTCAGCTGGTTTGAGATCACCCCTGTTTGTCCTGGGCGGCCTACACTAATGGGATGGCCTCGGTGACTTTGGAGGTTTTTCCTCATTTGCAAGGTTGTGGCCAATGGAATGGGAAGAATTCCCTTGAAAGGGAAGCACAGTCCTGAGGTGTGGCTCCAGGGACCCAAGTGTGGAGCGTGTGTGGTCCAGGGCTATTTGGACAAAAGTCTGAAAACACAAACTCCACTTAGGTTGGGGGATGTAGGTATGGCCGGCCCGATCTATAGACCGTGAGGAGAACTCTTCGGGATATGAACAAAGGGCGAATGTGAGGTGCTGGCTCATGCTTTTTTTTTTTTTTTTTTTTTCTGGAAATGTGTCACCGATTGCCATGGAATGTCGGGGTGTCCTCATGGGCCATCGATGAGGCTCCCTTTCTGGGGATTTGACCCGATCCCAAGAGTTTGGGGTCATTCTGTGGGAAGGGAGGAGGCCTTTCTTGTTTTTTTGTTTATTTTTTTATTATTATTATTTTTTTTACCTAAGGTGGACCACCAAAAGAGGGATTCCAGAGCAGAGTCCTGGGGAGGGGCGACTGGACAACCAGACCTCTGGTTAACATTGGGACCTAAGAACATGGCAAGCCCCATATGTGGGCTCTTGGTCCAGACACTGAGAGGCCTTCCCTGAGGAATGGTCTCACACTGAGTTTCACAATGTGTTTTTGTGCCCAAGGAGCCCCTCAAGTCAGGGCGTGGCCTAATGTACCATGCTGGTTTCTCCTACAGGGAACGTTGCACAATATGGCAACCACAAGTTTTCTGGCCATGGGGAAGATGGAGTTCTAATTTCTGCAACACTTTCACTCCTGGACTGTGATTGGATTTAAGGTCTAGGTTCTGAAGCCTGAAAACTGAGGTTGGGAAGAGATGAAGACCTAAGGCCATGGTGTGGCTGATGTGCTCAGTGTTCGGCCAGCTGTTGAGTGTGGGTTGGGAGGTGCAGGCTCAGGCTGTGGCAGACAGGGAATTAGTGCCCAGGCTAGACTGTATCATTGGGGTGCAGTCGAGTTTCGTGCAGGATGGTACTCATTTGTGGTTACTGGGTAGCCCCAGAGGGCAACGTTTTTCTTCTGGAGGGAAGACACAGTGCCACAGAGTGGCTCCAGAATTCCCAAACTGGAAGGCTTGTGGGCCAGGAGTGTGATGAAAAAATTCTGAGAACACAAGCCAGACTTAGATTTCGGGGTGAGGGGACGGCAGGCACCCTCTGCAGAGATGATTCGAGATCCTGTATACCTGAAGACAGAGCTAGGATCAGACGTTGGCTTAGGTCGAAGTTTCTGTCCATGACAGCCCCTTCATGAAGGGGAGGGTGTCACGAGGACATGGAGGTTTTCCCACGATGGGAATTGTGAGATGCTCCAAACCGCAATGATTCCTTCTGTGGGACAGTCGAGACCTGTTGGATGGCTCCAGGACATCCCATAAGGACGTTATCCAGAGCAGGGTTCTAAGGATGGATGCCTGGGCAGCCTGCCTCCCATTCCAGGTGTCTCATAGCGCCAAGGCAAGTTCGATCTGCTGGATCTAGGGGAGCAACCGAGGCGGGTGTGTTGAAATGGGTGAGTTGAGGATGGGTCATAATGTGCATTTGTGTCCATGTAGACCTTGGAATGGGGTGCTTGAACCGGGGCCTTGAGGGATGTTCATAACCGGAGGTTTTGATGGAGCTCTAAAGAGTATGTTTCCTATGTAGAGAAGAGAATTGTTTTGATGAGTGCCAAAGGAATCTCCCATATGCTGGTATTGGAAAACAGGCCTCTGAGGAGAGATGACTGGAATCAAAAGCAATGGATCTGATTAGGGCCTAAGTGCCTGTCCAGTTCAATCTTATTCTATGGGGATATCTGTCTCTGGGTCTGAGTGGAGGTAGTTTCCAAACTTGTGAGAGATCATCCCTGTGTGTCCTGGGCAGCCAACATTATTCGGATGGCCTGGGGGAGTTTGGCGGATTCTCCTAATCTATTGGGTTGTGGCCAATGGAAATAGCAGAATTCCCCTGGAGAGGGAAGCCACAGTCCTGAGGTGTGGCTCCAGGGGCCCCAGCTTGGATGGTGTGTTGGCCAGGCCTGTGGGGACAGAAGTCTGAAAACACAAACTCAGCTTAGTTTTGGGGATGTATGTATGAAGGCTCGATCTACAGACCGTGAGAATTTTCCGGGCTATGAACAAAGGGCGAGTATGTGGCGCTTGCTCAGGCTTTTGTCTCTGGATTTTGTGTCAACGGTGGCCGTGGAATGTCGGAGTGTCCTCAAGGGCCATGGACAATTCTTTCTCTGGTGATTTGGCCTGATCCCAAGTGGTTGGGATCATTCTGTGGATGGGAAGAGTCCTTTATGTATTTTTTTTACCTCAGTTCTCCCACCAAAGAGGGATTCCAGAGTAGAGCCCTGAGTAGGTGTGACTAGACATCTCGAACTCTGGTTGAGATTGGGGGACTAGGGGCTTGGCAAGCCCCATATGTGGGCTGTTGTTCCAGTGACTAAGGGGCTTTACATGAGGATAGGGCTCACGCTGAGGGTCACAATGTGTGTTTGTGCAAATTGTGGCCCTCAGGGATAGGTGGGGCCTCATAGTCCATGCTGCTTTCTCCTACAATGAACATTGGACAACATGTGAACCACTAGGTTTCTTGCCAAGGCGAAGGAGAAGTTCTGATTCTTGCATCACGTTCACTCCTGAGCAGTGAGTGGAGATAAGGTCTAGGTTCTGAAGGTGATAACTGAGGTTGGGTAGAGATGATGGCCTAAAGCCATTGTGGGTGTGATATGCTCTGTGTACGGCCAGCTGTCTGGGTGTTGGACTGGAGGTCTGCCCTCAGGCTGTGTCCGACAGGGCTTTAGTGCACAGGCTAGACTGTATAATTGGGGTGTGGTCGAGTGGCATGCAGGTTGTTACTCATTTGGCGTTTCCGGTTAGCCCTATAGGGCAACATATTTCTTCTGGAGGGCAGGCAGAGTGCTGCATTATGTCTCCAGAATTGCCAAACTGGAGGGGTGTGGCCAGGATTGTGAGGAAGGAAGTCTGAAAACACAAGCTAGCATGAGTTTTGGGGCCAAGAGCATGGCAGGCCCACTCTGAAGAGGCTGAATCGAGATCTCCTGCAGGTGAGGTCAGGGCGAGTATCAGATGTTGCCTCAAGCTGGAGTTTGTGTCCATGACGGCCCCTTCCTGAAGGGGGTGGGGGCGTCATGAGGCCAGGGAGGTTTCCCTACGCTGGGAGTTGTGAGCTGCTCCCAACTTCAAAGTTTCCTTCTTCAGGACAGTCGAGTACTATTGTATGGTTCCAGGATGCCCCATACAGAAAGACTCGAGAGCAGGGGCCTAAGCATGGATGCCGAGAAACGCCAACTCACCTTCCCATTGCCTGGTGGAGACAAGGCACGCTCAATCTGCGGGCTCTTGGGTGAGCTACCCAGAAGGCTGAGTTTAAATGGACTCTCCTGAGGATGAGTCATAATGTGGGTTGGTGGCCATGGAGACCTTGGAATGTGGCAGTAGCTAAGGGACTCTGCAGGATTCTCCAACCCGAAGGGCTTGACACAACTCCAACAAGGAAGCTTCCCATGTGGAGATGAGAGGTCTTTTGTCTGGTGCCTCAGGAAAGCCCCGTATGCTGGTCTTCGAACCCAGGCCTCTGAGGAGTGATACCTGGACACCAAAGCAAGAGTTCATAATAGGGCCTAGGGGCCTGTCTGGTTCAATCTTCTGTCTCTGCGGATATCTGTCTGTGTGTCAGCATGGAGGTAGTAGTTGCTCAGCTTGTGTCATAATGCCCCTATTTGTCCAGTGCGGCTTGCGGTAGTGGGATGTCCTTGGGGACCTTGAGGTTTCTACTATTTTGTAGAGTTGTGGCCAATGGAATGGGCAATTTCTTAGGAGAGAGCAGGCACAGTTCTGTGGTGTGGCTCCAGAGACCCCAGCCTGGAGGCTGTGTGGGCCATGGCTGTGCAGACAGACATCCAAAAACCCTAACTCAGCTCAGGTTTGGGGCCGAGGTTACGGCAGGCCTGATCTACAGTCCTTGAGGAGAGCTCCTCTGGATATGAAAGAAGGGTGAGAGGGAGGCATTCGCTCAGGCTTTTGTCTCTGGATGTTTTGTCCACAATGGCCGTTTAATGTAGGAGTTGCCTCATGGGTCGTAGAAGTCTCCCTCTCTGGTAGTTTGTCCAGCCCCCAAGTGTTTGGGGTCATTCTGTGGGAAGGGAAGTGTCCTGTTTTCTGCCTCATGTGTCCCCCCAGTAGAGGGATTCTTGAGCATAGCAGTGGGTACTGACAATTAGAATACTCGCCCTCTGGTTAAGCCTGGGGGCCTATGGATATGACAAGCCCCATATGCAGGATCTTGGTCCAGCCACTGAGAGGCATTACTTTAATACGGGACTCACGCTGCAGGTCACAATGCATGTCTGTGCTCTAGGTGGCCCTCAAGCACTGGCGTGGCCTTTCGGACAATGCAGGTTTTCCCACATTGAACGCCGGACAACATGCCAACCACAACGTTTCTGGCCATGGGGAAGGAGGAATTCTAATTTCTGCATCACGTTCACCCCTGGGCAGTGATTGGAGATAAGGTCTAGGTTCTGAAGCCTGAAAACCGAGGTTGGGAAGAGATGACGACCTACAGCCATAGCGGGTCCTATGTGTCCATGTTGGGGCCAGATGTCTGGCTGTCATTTGGGATGTCTTGTCTCAGGCTGTGCCAGACAGGGCATTAGAATACATGGTGGGCTGTATAATTGCTTTACAATCGAGTGGAATGCATTAGAAAATCATTTGGGGTTTCTTATTAGCAGCATAGGGCAAAGTTTTTCTTCCTGAGGGCAGGCAGAGTGCGGCATTGTGGCTTCGGAATTCCCAATCTGGAGGGCTTGTGGGCCAGGAGAGTGAGGACGGAAGTCTGAGAACACAAGCTAGGCTTAGGTTTCGGGGCAAGGACATGGCAGGCACACTCTGCAGAGCTGAATTGAGATCTCATGCGTCTGAAGTCAGGTCGAGGTTCAGACTTTGGCTCAGGTTTGAGTTTCTGTCCATGTGGGCCCCTTCAGGAAGGGGGGGCATTATGAGGCCATGGGGGTTTTCCCACTATTGGAGTTGTGAGATGCTCCAAACCACAAGGATTCCTTCTGTGGGACAATAAAGATTTGTTGGATGGCTCCAGGACGTCTTATAAGGTATTTTTCCAGAACAGGGTCCTAAGTATGGATGCCTGGGCAGTCAGCCTCACAATCCAATTGTCTCCTAGCAACAAGAAACGTTTGATCTGCTGGCTTGGGGTAGCAACAGAGGGGGCTGAGTTGAAATGGACTTTCCTGAGGATGGTCTTAATGTTGGTTTGAGTCCATGGAGACCTTGGTATGGGGCAGTGGCACCAGGGCCCTGAAGGATTCTCCTAACCAGAGGTTATGACAAAGCTCCAATGAGCAAGATTTCCATGGGGAGACCAGATTTGTTCTTATTGGTGCCTCAGGAAACCACCATATGCTGGTATTGGAAACGAGGCCTCTGAGGAGAGATGCCTAAAAACCAAAGCAATGGATCTGACTAGGGTCTAGGGGCCTGTCCGGTTCAATATTCTTTTCTGGGGACATCTGTTGTCTGAGTGGAGGTAGTTGCTCAGCTGGTTTGAGATCACCCCTGTTTGTCCTGGGCGGCCTACACTATTGGGATGGCCTCGGTGACTTTGGAGGTTTTTCCTCATTTGCAAGGTTGTGGCCAATGGAATGGGAAGAATTCCCTTGAAAGGGAAGCACAGTCCTGAGGTGTGGCTCCAGGGACCCAAGTGTGGAGCGTGTGTGGTCCAGGGCTATTTGGACAAAAGTCTGAAAACACAAACTCCACTTAGGTTGGGGGATGTAGGTATGGCCGGCCCGATCTATAGACCGTGAGGAGAACTCTTCGGGATATGAACAAAGGGCGAATGTGAGGTGCTGGCTCATGCTTTTTTTTTTTTTTTTTTTTTCTGGAAATGTGTCACCGATTGCCATGGAATGTCGGGGTGTCCTCATGGGCCATCGATGAGGCTCCCTTCCTGGGGATTTGACCCGATCCCAAGAGTTTGGGGTCATTCTGTGGGAAGGGAGGAGGCCTTTCTTGTTTTTTTGTTTATTTTTTTATTATTATTATTTTTTTTACCTAAGGTGGACCACCAAAAGAGGGATTCCAGAGCATAGTCCTGGGGAGGGGCGACTGGACAACCAGACCTCTGGTTAACATTGGGACCTAAGAACATGGCAAGCCCCATATGTGGGCTCTTGGTCCAGACACTGAGAGGCCTTCCCTGAGGAATGGTCTCACACTGAGTTTCACAATGTGTTTTTGTGCCCAAGGAGCCCCTCAAGTCAGGGCGTGGCCTAATGTACCATGCTGGTTTCTCCTACAGGGAACGTTGCACAATATGGCAACCACAAGTTTTCTGGCCATGGGGAAGATGGAGTTCTAATTTCTGCAACACTTTCACTCCTGGACTGTGATTGGATTTAAGGTCTAGGTTCTGAAGCCTGAAAACTGAGGTTGGGAAGAGATGAAGACCTAAGGCCATGGTGTGGCTGATGTGCTCAGTGTTCGGCCAGCTGTTGAGTGTGGGTTGGGAGGTGCAGGCTCAGGCTGTGGCAGACAGGGAATTAGTGCCCAGGCTAGACTGTATCATTGGGGTGCAGTCGAGTTTCGTGCAGGATGGTACTCATTTGTGGTTACTGGGTAGCCCCAGAGGGCAACGTTTTTCTTCTGGAGGGAAGACACAGTGCCACAGAGTGGCTCCAGAATTCCCAAACTGGAAGGCTTGTGGGCCAGGAGTGTGATGAAAAAATTCTGAGAACACAAGCCAGACTTAGATTTCGGGGTGAGGGGACGGCAGGCACCCTCTGCAGAGATGATTCGAGATCCTGTATACCTGAAGACAGAGCTAGGATCAGACGTTGGCTTAGGTCGAAGTTTCTGTCCATGACAGCCCCTTCATGAAGGGGAGGGTGTCACGAGGACATGGAGGTTTTCCCACGATGGGAATTGTGAGATGCTCCAAACCGCAATGATTCCTTCTGTGGGACAGTCGAGACCTGTTGGATGGCTCCAGGACATCCCATAAGGACGTTATCCAGAGCAGGGTTCTAAGGATGGATGCCTGGGCAGCCTGCCTCCCATTCCAGGTGTCTCATAGCGCCAAGGCAAGTTCGATCTGCTGGATCTAGGGGAGCAACCGAGGCGGGTGTGTTGAAATGGGTGAGTTGAGGATGGGTCATAATGTGCATTTGTGTCCATGTAGACCTTGGAATGGGGTGCTTGAACCGGGGCCTTGAGGGATGTTCATAACCGGAGGTTTTGATGGAGCTCTAAAGAGTATGTTTCCTATGTAGAGAAGAGAATTGTTTTGATGAGTGCCTAAGGAATCTCCCATATGCTGGTATTGGAAAACAGGCCTCTGAGGAGAGATGACTGGAATCAAAAGCAATGGATCTGATTAGGGCCTAAGTGCCTGTCCAGTTCAATCTTATTCTATGGGGATATCTGTCTCTGGGTCTGAGTGGAGGTAGTTTCCTAACTTGTGAGAGATCATCCCTGTGTGTCCTGGGCAGCCAACATTATTCGGATGGCCTGGGGGAGTTTGGCGGATTCTCCTAATCTATTGGGTTGTGGCCAATGGAAATAGCAGAATTCCCCTGGAGAGGGAAGCCACAGTCCTGAGGTGTGGCTCCAGGGGCCCCAGCTTGGATGGTGTGTTGGCCAGGCCTGTGGGGACAGAAGTCTGAAAACACAAACTCAGCTTAGTTTTGGGGATGTATGTATGAAGGCTCGATCTACAGACCGTGAGAATTTTCCGGGCTATGAACAAAGGGCGAGTATGTGGCGCTTGCTCAGGCTTTTGTCTCTGGATTTTGTGTCAACGGTGGCCGTGGAATGTCGGAGTGTCCTCAAGGGCCATGGACAATTCTTTCTCTGGTGATTTGGCCTGATCCCAAGTGGTTGGGATCATTCTGTGGATGGGAAGAGTCCTTTATGTATTTTTTTTACCTCAGTTCTCCCACCAAAGAGGGATTCCAGAGTAGAGCCCTGAGTAGGTGTGACTAGACATCTCGAACTCTGGTTGAGATTGGGGGACTAGGGGCTTGGCAAGCCCCATATGTGGGCTGTTGTTCCAGTGACTAAGAGGCTTTACATGAGGATAGGGCTCACGCTGAGGGTCACAATGTGTGTTTGTGCACATTGTGGCCCTCAGGGATAGGTGGGGCCTCATAGTCCATGCTGCTTTCTCCTACAATGAACATTGGACAACATGCCAACCACTAGGTTTCTTGCCAAGGCGAAGGAGAAGTTCTGATTCTTGCATCACGTTCACTCCTGAGCAGTGAGTGGAGATAAGGTCTAGGTTCTGAAGGTGAAAACTGAGGTTGGGTAGAGATGATGGCCTAAAGCCATTGTGGGTGTGATATGCTCTGTGTACGGCCAGCTGTCTGGGTGTTGGACTGGAGGTCTGCCCTCAGGCTGTGTCAGACAGGGCTTTAGTGCACAGGCTAGACTGTATAATTGGGGTGTGGTCGAGTGGCATGCAGGTTGTTACTCATTTGGCGTTTCCGGTTAGCCCTATAGGGCAACATTTTTCTTCTGGAGGGCAGGCAGAGTGCTGCATTGTGTCTCCAGAATTGCCAAACTGGAGGGGTGTGGCCAGGATTGTGAGGAAGGAAGTCTGAAAACACAAGCTAGCATGAGTTTTGGGGCCAAGAGCATGGCAGGCCCACTCTGAAGAGGCTGAATCGAGATCTCCTGCAGGTGAGGTCAGGGCGAGTATCAGATGTTGCCTCAAGCTGGAGTTTGTGTCCATGACGGCCCCTTCCTGAAGGGGGTGGGGGCGTCATGAGGCCAGGGAGGTTTCCCTACGCTGGGAGTTGTGAGCTGCTCCCAACTTCAAAGTTTCCTTCTTCAGGACAGTCGAGTACTATTGTATGGTTCCAGGATGCCCCATACAGAAAGACTCGAGAGCAGGGGCCTAAGCATGGATGCCGAGAAACGCCAACTCACCTTCCCATTGCCTGGTGGAGACAAGGCACGCTCAATCTGCGGGCTCTTGGGTGAGCTACCCAGAAGGCTGAGTTTAAATGGACTCTCCTGAGGATGAGTCATAATGTGGGTTGGTGGCCATGGAGACCTTGGAATGTGGCAGTAGCTAAGGGACTCTGCAGGATTCTCCAACCCGAAGGGCTTGACACAACTCCAACAAGGAAGCTTCCCATGTGGAGATGAGAGGTCTTTTGTCTGGTGCCTCAGGAAAGCCCCGTATGCTGGTCTTCGAACCCAGGCCTCTGAGGAGTGATACCTGGACACCAAAGCAAGAGTTCATAATAGGGCCTAGGGGCCTGTCTGGTTCAATCTTCTGTCTCTGCGGATATCTGTCTGTGTGTCTGCATGGAGGTAGTAGTTGCTCAGCTTGTGTCATAATGCCCCTATTTGTCCAGTGCGGCTTGCGGTAGTGGGATGTCCTTGGGGACCTTGAGGTTTCTACTATTTTGTAGAGTTGTGGCCAATGGAATGGGCAGTTTCTTAGGAGAGAGCAGGCACAGTTCTGTGGTGTGGCTCCAGAGACCCCAGCCTGGAGGCTGTGTGGGCCATGGCTGTGCAGACAGACATCCAAAAACCCTAACTCAGCTCAGGTTTGGGGCCGAGGTTACGGCAGGCCTGATCTACAGTCCATGAGGGGAGCTCCTCTGGATATGAAAGAAGGGTGAGAGGGAGGCAGTCGCTCAGGCTTTTGTCTCTGGATGTTTTGTCCACAATGGCCGTTTAATGTAGGAGTTGCCTCATGGGTCGTAGAAGTCTCCCTCTCTGGTAGTTTGTCCAGCCCCCAAGTGTTTGGGGTCATTCTGTGGGAAGGGAAGTGTCCTGTTTTTTGCCTCATATGTCCCCCCAGTAGAGGGATTCTAGAGCATAGCAGTGGGTACTGACAACTGGAATACTCGCCCTCGGGTTAAGCCTGGGGGCCTATGGATATGACAAGCCCCATATGCAGGATCTTGGTCCAGCCACTGAGAGGCGTTACTTTAATACGGGACTCACGCTGCAGGTCACAATGCATGTCTGTGCCCTAGGCGGCCCTCAAGCACTGGCGTGGCCTTTCGGACAATGCAGGTTTTCCCACATTGAACGTTGGACAACATGCCAACCACAAGGTTTCTGGCCATGGGGAAGGAGGAATTCTAATTTCTGCATCACGTTCACCCTGGGCAGTGATTGGAGATAAGGTCTAGGTTCTGAAGCCTGAAAACCGAGGTTGGGAAGAGATGACGACCTACAGCCATAGCGGGTCCTATGTGTCCAGGTTGGGGCCAGCTGTCTGGGTGTCGTTTGGGATGTCTTGTCTCAGGCTGTGCCAGACAGGGCATTAGAATACAGGGTGGGCTGTATAATTGCTTTACAATCGAGTGGCATGCATTAGAAAATCATTTGGGGTTTCTTATTAGAAGCATAGGGCAAAGTTTTTCTTCTGGAGGGCAGGCAGAGTGCTGCATTGTGGCTTCGGAATTCCCAAACTGGAGGGCTTGTGGGCCAGGAGAGTGAGGACGGAAGTCTGAGAACACAAGCTAGGCTTAGGTTTCGGGGCAAGGACATGGCAGCCACACTCTGCAGAGCTGAATTGAGATCTCATGTGTCTGAAGTCAGGTCGAGGATCAGACTTTGGCTCAGGTTTGAGTTTCTGTCCATGTTGGCCCCTTCAGGAACGGGGGACATTATGAGCCCATGGGGGTTTTCCCACTATTGGAGTTGTGAGATGCTCCAAACCGCAAGGATTCCTTCTGTGGGACAATTAAGATTTGTTGGATGGCTCCAGGACGTCTTATAAGGTATTTTTCCAGAACAGGGTTCTAAGTATGGATGCCTGGGCAGTCAGCCTCACAATCCAATTGTCTCCTAGCAACAAGAAACGTTTGATCTGCTGGCTTGGGGTAGCAACAGAGGGGGCTGAGTTGAAATGGACTTTCCTGAGGATGGTCTTAATGTTGGTTTGAGTCCATGGAGACCTTGGTATGGGGCAGTGGCACCAGGGCCCTGAAGGATTCTCCTAACCAGAGGTTATGACAAAGCTCCAATGAGCAAGTTTTCCATGGGGAGACGAGATTTGTTCTTATTGGTGCCTCAGGAAACCACCATATGCTGGTATTGGAAACGAGGCCTCTGAGGAGAGATGCCTAAAAACCAAAGCAATGGATCTGATTAGGGCCTAGGGGCCTGTCCGGTTCAATATTCTTCTCTGGGGACATCTGTTGTCTGAGTGGAGGTAGTTGCTCAGCTGGTTTGAGATCACCCCTGTTTGTCCTGGGCGGCCTACACTATTGGGATGGCCTCGGTGACTTTGGAGGTTTTTCCTCATTTGCAAGGTTGTGGCCAATGGAATGGGAAGAATTCCCTTGAAAGGGAAGCACAGTCCTGAGGTGTGGCTCCAGGGACCCAAGTGTGGAGCGTGTGTGGTCCAGGGCTATTTGGACAAAAGTCTGAAAACACAAACTCCACTTAGGTTGGGGGATGTAGGTATGGCCGGCCCGATCTATAGACCGTGAGGAGAACTCTTCGGGATATGAACAAAGGGCGAATGTGAGGTGCTGGCTCATGCTTTTTTTTTTTTTTTTTTTTTCTGGAAATGTGTCACCGATTGCCATGGAATGTCGGGGTGTCCTCATGGGCCATCGATGAGGCTCCCTTTCTGGGGATTTGACCCGATCCCAAGAGTTTGGGGTCATTCTGTGGGAAGGGAGGAGGCCTTTCTTGTTTTTTTGTTTATTTTTTTATTATTATTATTTTTTTTACCTAAGGTGGACCACCAAAAGAGGGATTCCAGAGCAGAGTCCTGGGGAGGGGCGACTGGACAACCAGACCTCTGGTTAACATTGGGACCTAAGAACATGGCAAGCCCCATATGTGGGCTCTTGGTCCAGACACTGAGAGGCCTTCCCTGAGGAATGGTCTCACACTGAGTTTCACAATGTGTTTTTGTGCCCAAGGAGCCCCTCAAGTCAGGGCGTGGCCTAATGTACCATGCTGGTTTCTCCTACAGGGAACGTTGCACAATATGGCAACCACAAGTTTTCTGGCCATGGGGAAGATGGAGTTCTAATTTCTGCAACACTTTCACTCCTGGACTGTGATTGGATTTAAGGTCTAGGTTCTGAAGCCTGAAAACTGAGGTTGGGAAGAGATGAAGACCTAAGGCCATGGTGTGGCTGATGTGCTCAGTGTTCGGCCAGCTGTTGAGTGTGGGTTGGGAGGTGCAGGCTCAGGCTGTGGCAGACAGGGAATTAGTGCCCAGGCTAGACTGTATCATTGGGGTGCAGTCGAGTTTCGTGCAGGATGGTACTCATTTGTGGTTACTGGGTAGCCCCAGAGGGCAACGTTTTTCTTCTGGAGGGAAGACACAGTGCCACAGAGTGGCTCCAGAATTCCCAAACTGGAAGGCTTGTGGGCCAGGAGTGTGATGAAAAAATTCTGAGAACACAAGCCAGACTTAGATTTCGGGGTGAGGGGACGGCAGGCACCCTCTGCAGAGATGATTCGAGATCCTGTATACCTGAAGACAGAGCTAGGATCAGACGTTGGCTTAGGTCGAAGTTTCTGTCCATGACGGCCCCTTCATGAAGGGGAGGGTGTCACGAGGACATGGAGGTTTTCCCACGATGGGAATTGTGAGATGCTCCAAACCGCAATGATTCCTTCTGTGGGACAGTCGAGACCTGTTGGATGGCTCCAGGACATCCCATAAGGACGTTATCCAGAGCAGGGTTCTAAGGATGGATGCCTGGGCAGCCTGCCTCCCATTCCAGGTGTCTCATAGCGCCAAGGCAAGTTCGATCTGCTGGATCTAGGGGAGCAACCGAGGCGGGTGTGTTGAAATGGGTGAGTTGAGGATGGGTCATAATGTGCATTTGTGTCCATGTAGACCTTGGAATGGGGTGCTTGAACCGGGGCCTTGAGGGATGTTCATAACCGGAGGTTTTGATGGAGCTCTAAAGAGTATGTTTCCTATGTAGAGAAGAGAATTGTTTTGATGAGTGCCTAAGGAATCTCCCATATGCTGGTATTGGAAAACAGGCCTCTGAGGAGAGATGACTGGAATCAAAAGCAATGGATCTGATTAGGGCCTAAGTGCCTGTCCAGTTCAATCTTATTCTATGGGGATATCTGTCTCTGGGTCTGAGTGGAGGTAGTTTCCTAACTTGTGAGAGATCATCCCTGTGTGTCCTGGGCAGCCAACATTATTCGGATGGCCTGGGGGAGTTTGGCGGATTCTCCTAATCTATTGGGTTGTGGCCAATGGAAATAGCAGAATTCCCCTGGAGAGGGAAGCCACAGTCCTGAGGTGTGGCTCCAGGGGCCCCAGCTTGGATGGTGTGTTGGCCAGGCCTGTGGGGACAGAAGTCTGAAAACACAAACTCAGCTTAGTTTTGGGGATGTATGTATGAAGGCTCGATCTACAGACCGTGAGAATTTTCCGGGCTATGAACAAAGGGCGAGTATGTGGCGCTTGCTCAGGCTTTTGTCTCTGGATTTTGTGTCAACGGTGGCCGTGGAATGTCGGAGTGTCCTCAAGGGCCATGGACAATTCTTTCTCTGGTGATTTGGCCTGATCCCAAGTGGTTGGGATCATTCTGTGGATGGGAAGAGTCCTTTATGTATTTTTTTTACCTCAGTTCTCCCACCAAAGAGGGATTCCAGAGTAGAGCCCTGAGTAGGTGTGACTAGACATCTCGAACTCTGGTTGAGATTGGGGGACTAGGGGCTTGGCAAGCCCCATATGTGGGCTGTTGTTCCAGTGACTAAGAGGCTTTACATGAGGATAGGGCTCACGCTGAGGGTCACAATGTGTGTTTGTGCACATTGTGGCCCTCAGGGATAGGTGGGGCCTCATAGTCCATGCTGCTTTCTCCTACAATGAACATTGGACAACATGCCAACCACTAGGTTTCTTGCCAAGGCGAAGGAGAAGTTCTGATTCTTGCATCACGTTCACTCCTGAGCAGTGAGTGGAGATAAGGTCTAGGTTCTGAAGGTGAAAACTGAGGTTGGGTAGAGATGATGGCCTAAAGCCATTGTGGGTGTGATATGCTCTGTGTACGGCCAGCTGTCTGGGTGTTGGACTGGAGGTCTGCCCTCAGGCTGTGTCAGACAGGGCTTTAGTGCACAGGCTAGACTGTATAATTGGGGTGTGGTCGAGTGGCATGCAGGTTGTTACTCATTTGGCGTTTCCGGTTAGCCCTATAGGGCAACATTTTTCTTCTGGAGGGCAGGCAGAGTGCTGCATTGTGTCTCCAGAATTGCCAAACTGGAGGGGTGTGGCCAGGATTGTGAGGAAGGAAGTCTGAAAACACAAGCTAGCATGAGTTTTGGGGCCAAGAGCATGGCAGGCCCTCTCTGAAGAGGCTGAATCGAGATCTCCTGCAGGTGAGGTCAGGGCGAGTATCAGATGTTGCCTCAAGCTGGAGTTTGTGTCCATGACGGCCCCTTCCTGAAGGGGGTGGGGGCGTCATGAGGCCAGGGAGGTTTCCCTACGCTGGGAGTTGTGAGCTGCTCCCAACTTCAAAGTTTCCTTCTTCAGGACAGTCGAGTACTATTGTATGGTTCCAGGATGCCCCATAAAGAAAGACTCGAGAGCAGGGGCCTAAGCATGGATGCCGAGAAACGCCAACTCACCTTCCCATTGCCTGGTGGAGACAAGGCACGCTCAATCTGCGGGCTCTTGGATGAGCTACCCAGAAGGCTGAGTTTAAATGGACTCTCCTGAGGATGAGTCATAATGTGGGTTGGTGGCCATGGAGACCTTGGAATGTGGCAGTAGCTAAGGGACTCTGCAGGATTCTCCAACCCGAAGGGCTTGACACAACTCCAACAAGGAAGCTTCCCATGTGGAGATGAGAGGTCTTTTGTCTGGTGCCTCGGGAAAGCCCCGTATGCTGGTCTTCGAACCCAGGCCTCTGAGGAGTGATACCTGGACACCAAAGCAAGAGTTCATAATAGGGCCTAGGGGCCTGTCTGGTTCAATCTTCTGTCTCTGCGGATATCTGTCTGTGTGTCTGCATGGAGGTAGTAGTTGCTCAGCTTGTGTCATAATGCCCCTATTTGTCCAGTGCGGCTTGCGGTAGTGGGATGTCCTTGGGGACCTTGAGGTTTCTACTATTTTGTAGAGTTGTGGCCAATGGAATGGGCAATTTCTTAGGAGAGAGCAGGCACAGTTCTGTGGTGTGGCTCCAGAGACCCCAGCCTGGAGGCTGTGTGGGCCATGGCTGTGCAGACAGACATCCAAAAACCCTAACTCAGCTCAGGTTTGGGGCCGAGGTTACGGCAGGCCTGATCTACAGTCCATGAGGGGAGCTCCTCTGGATATGAAAGAAGGGTGAGAGGGAGGCAGTCGCTCAGGCTTTTGTCTCTGGATGTTTTGTCCACAATGGCCGTTTAATGTAGGAGTTGCCTCATGGGTCGTAGAAGTCTCCCTCTCTGGTAGTTTGTCCAGCCCCCAAGTGTTTGGGGTCATTCTGTGGGAAGGGAAGTGTCCTGTTTTTTGCCTCATATGTCCCCCCAGTAGAGGGATTCTAGAGCATAGCAGTGGGTACTGACAACTGGAATACTCGCCCTCGGGTTAAGCCTGGGGGCCTATGGATATGACAAGCCCCATATGCAGGATCTTGGTCCAGCCACTGAGAGGCGTTACTTTAATACGGGACTCACGCTGCAGGTCACAATGCATGTCTGTGCCCTAGGCGGCCCTCAAGCACTGGCGTGGCCTTTCGGACAATGCAGGTTTTCCCACATTGAACGTTGGACAACATGCCAACCACAAGGTTTCTGGCCATGGGGAAGGAGGAATTCTAATTTCTGCATCACGTTCACCCTGGGCAGTGATTGGAGATAAGGTCTAGGTTCTGAAGCCTGAAAACCGAGGTTGGGAAGAGATGACGACCTACAGCCATAGCGGGTCCTATGTGTCCAGGTTGGGGCCAGCTGTCTGGGTGTCGTTTGGGATGTCTTGTCTCAGGCTGTGCCAGACAGGGCATTAGAATACAGGGTGGGCTGTATAATTGCTTTACAATCGAGTGGCATGCATTAGAAAATCATTTGGGGTTTCTTATTAGCAGCATAGGGCAAAGTTTTTCTTCTGGAGGGCAGGCAGAGTGCTGCATTGTGGCTTCGGAATTCCCAAACTGGAGGGCTTGTGGGCCAGGAGAGTGAGGACGGAAGTCTGAGAACACAAGCTAGGCTTAGGTTTCGGGGCAAGGACATGGCAGCCACACTCTGCAGAGCTGAATTGAGATCTCATGTTTCTGAAGTCAGGTCGAGGATCAGACTTTGGCTCAGGTTTGAGTTTCTGTCCATGTTGGCCCCTTCATGAAGGGGGGACATTATGAGCCCATGGGGGTTTTCCCACTATTGGAGTTGTGAGATGCTCCAAAACGCAAGGATTCCTTCTGTGGGACAATTAAGATTTGTTGGATGGCTCCAGGACGTCTTATAAGGTATTTTTCCAGAACAGGGTTCTAAGTATGGATGCCTGGGCAGTCAGCCTCACAATCCAATTGTCTCCTAGCAACAAGAAACGTTTGATCTGCTGGCTTGGGGTAGCAACAGAGGGGGCTGAGTTGAAATGGACTTTCCTGAGGATGGTCTTAATGTTGGTTTGAGTCCATGGAGACCTTGGTATGGGGCAGTGGCACCAGGGCCCTGAAGGATTCTCCTAACCAGAGGTTATGACAAAGCTCCAATGAGCAAGTTTTCCATGGGGAGACGAGATTTGTTCTTATTGGTGCCTCAGGAAACCACCATATGCTGGTATTGGAAACGAGGCCTCTGAGGAGAGATGCCTAAAAACCAAAGCAATGGATCTGATTAGGGCCTAGGGGCCTGTCCGGTTCAATATTCTTCTCTGGGGACATCTGTTGTCTGAGTGGAGGTAGTTGCTCAGCTGGTTTGAGATCACCCCTGTTTGTCCTGGGCGGCCTACACTAATGGGATGGCCTCGGTGACTTTGGAGGTTTTTCCTCATTTGCAAGGTTGTGGCCAATGGAATGGGAAGAATTCCCTTGAAAGGGAAGCACAGTCCTGAGGTGTGGCTCCAGGGACCCAAGTGTGGAGCGTGTGTGGTCCAGGGCTATTTGGACAAAAGTCTGAAAACACAAACTCCACTTAGGTTGGGGGATGTAGGTATGGCCGGCCCGATCTATAGACCGTGAGGAGAACTCTTCGGGATATGAACAAAGGGCGAATGTGAGGTGCTGGCTCATGCTTTTTTTTTTTTTTTTTTTTTTCTGGAAATGTGTCACCGATTGCCATGGAATGTCGGGGTGTCCTCATGGGCCATCGATGAGGCTCCCTTTCTGGGGATTTGACCCGATCCCAAGAGTTTGGGGTCATTCTGTGGGAAGGGAGGAGGCCTTTCTTGTTTTTTTGTTTATTTTTTTATTATTATTATTTTTTTTACCTAAGGTGGACCACCAAAAGAGGGATTCCAGAGCAGAGTCCTGGGGAGGGGCGACTGGACAACCAGACCTCTGGTTAACATTGGGACCTAAGAACATGGCAAGCCCCATATGTGGGCTCTTGGTCCAGACACTGAGAGGCCTTCCCTGAGGAATGGTATCACACTGAGTTTCACAATGTGTTTTTGTGCCCAAGGAGCCCCTCAAGTCAGGGCGTGGCCTAATGTACCATGCTGGTTTCTCCTACAGGGAACGTTGCACAATATGGCAACCACAAGTTTTCTGGCCATGGGGAAGATGGAGTTCTAATTTCTGCAACACTTTCACTCCTGGACTGTGATTGGATTTAAGGTCTAGGTTCTGAAGCCTGAAAACTGAGGTTGGGAAGAGATGAAGACCTAAGGCCATGGTGTGGCTGATGTGCTCAGTGTTCGGCCAGCTGTTGAGTGTGGGTTGGGAGGTGCAGGCTCAGGCTGTGGCAGACAGGGAATTAGTGCCCAGGCTAGACTGTATCATTGGGGTGCAGTCGAGTTTCGTGCAGGATGGTACTCATTTGTGGTTACTGGGTAGCCCCAGAGGGCAACGTTTTTCTTCTGGAGGGAAGACACAGTGCCACAGAGTGGCTCCAGAATTCCCAAACTGGAAGGCTTGTGGGCCAGGAGTGTGATGAAAAAATTCTGAGAACACAAGCCAGACTTAGATTTCGGGGTGAGGGGACGGCAGGCACCCTCTGCAGAGATGATTCGAGATCCTGTATACCTGAAGACAGAGCTAGGATCAGACGTTGGCTTAGGTCGAAGTTTCTGTCCATGACAGCCCCTTCATGAAGGGGAGGGTGTCACGAGGACATGGAGGTTTTCCCACGATGGGAATTGTGAGATGCTCCAAACCGCAATGATTCCTTCTGTGGGACAGTCGAGACCTGTTGGATGGCTCCAGGACATCCCATAAGGACGTTATCCAGAGCAGGGTTCTAAGGATGGATGCCTGGGCAGCCTGCCTCCCATTCCAGGTGTCTCATAGCGCCAAGGCAAGTTCGATCTGCTGGATCTAGGGGAGCAACCGAGGCGGGTGTGTTGAAATGGGTGAGTTGAGGATGGGTCATAATGTGCATTTGTGTCCATGTAGACCTTGGAATGGGGTGCTTGAACCGGGGCCTTGAGGGATGTTCATAACCGGAGGTTTTGATGGAGCTCTAAAGAGTATGTTTCCTATGTAGAGAAGAGAATTGTTTTGATGAGTGCCAAAGGAATCTCCCATATGCTGGTATTGGAAAACAGGCCTCTGAGGAGAGATGACTGGAATCAAAAGCAATGGATCTGATTAGGGCCTAAGTGCCTGTCCAGTTCAATCTTATTCTATGGGGATATCTGTCTCTGGGTCTGAGTGGAGGTAGTTTCCAAACTTGTGAGAGATCATCCCTGTGTGTCCTGGGCAGCCAACATTATTCGGATGGCCTGGGGGAGTTTGGCGGATTCTCCTAATCTATTGGGTTGTGGCCAATGGAAATAGCAGAATTCCCCTGGAGAGGGAAGCCACAGTCCTGAGGTGTGGCTCCAGGGGCCCCAGCTTGGATGGTGTGTTGGCCAGGCCTGTGGGGACAGAAGTCTGAAAACACAAACTCAGCTTAGTTTTGGGGATGTATGTATGAAGGCTCGATCTACAGACCGTGAGAATTTTCCGGGCTATGAACAAAGGGCGAGTATGTGGCGCTTGCTCAGGCTTTTGTCTCTGGATTTTGTGTCAACGGTGGCCGTGGAATGTCGGAGTGTCCTCAAGGGCCATGGACAATTCTTTCTCTGGTGATTTGGCCTGATCCCAAGTGGTTGGGATCATTCTGTGGATGGGAAGAGTCCTTTATGTATTTTTTTTACCTCAGTTCTCCCACCAAAGAGGGATTCCAGAGTAGAGCCCTGAGTAGGTGTGACTAGACATCTCGAACTCTGGTTGAGATTGGGGGACTAGGGGCTTGGCAAGCCCCATATGTGGGCTGTTGTTCCAGTGACTAAGGGGCTTTACATGAGGATAGGGCTCACGCTGAGGGTCACAATGTGTGTTTGTGCAAATTGTGGCCCTCAGGGATAGGTGGGGCCTCATAGTCCATGCTGCTTTCTCCTACAATGAACATTGGACAACATGTGAACCACTAGGTTTCTTGCCAAGGCGAAGGAGAAGTTCTGATTCTTGCATCACGTTCACTCCTGAGCAGTGAGTGGAGATAAGGTCTAGGTTCTGAAGGTGATAACTGAGGTTGGGTAGAGATGATGGCCTAAAGCCATTGTGGGTGTGATATGCTCTGTGTACGGCCAGCTGTCTGGGTGTTGGACTGGAGGTCTGCCCTCAGGCTGTGTCCGACAGGGCTTTAGTGCACAGGCTAGACTGTATAATTGGGGTGTGGTCGAGTGGCATGCAGGTTGTGACTCATTTGGCGTTTCCGGTTAGCCCTATAGGGCAACATATTTCTTCTGGAGGGCAGGCAGAGTGCTGCATTATGTCTCCAGAATTGCCAAACTGGAGGGGTGTGGCCAGGATTGTGAGGAAGGAAGTCTGAAAACACAAGCTAGCATGAGTTTTGGGGCCAAGAGCATGGCAGGCCCACTCTGAAGAGGCTGAATCGAGATCTCCTGCAGGTGAGGTCAGGGCGAGTATCAGATGTTGCCTCAAGCTGGAGTTTGTGTCCATGACGGCCCCTTCCTGAAGGGGGTGGGGGCGTCATGAGGCCAGGGAGGTTTCCCTACGCTGGGAGTTGTGAGCTGCTCCCAACTTCAAAGTTTCCTTCTTCAGGACAGTCGAGTACTATTGTATGGTTCCAGGATGCCCCATACAGAAAGACTCGAGAGCAGGGGCCTAAGCATGGATGCCGAGAAACGCCAACTCACCTTCCCATTGCCTGGTGGAGACAAGGCACGCTCAATCTGCGGGCTCTTGGGTGAGCTACCCAGAAGGCTGAGTTTAAATGGACTCTCCTGAGGATGAGTCATAATGTGGGTTGGTGGCCATGGAGACCTTGGAATGTGGCAGTAGCTAAGGGACTCTGCAGGATTCTCCAACCCGAAGGGCTTGACACAACTCCAACAAGGAAGCTTCCCATGTGGAGATGAGAGGTCTTTTGTCTGGTGCCTCAGGAAAGCCCCGTATGCTGGTCTTCGAACCCAGGCCTCTGAGGAGTGATACCTGGACACCAAAGCAAGAGTTCATAATAGGGCCTAGGGGCCTGTCTGGTTCAATCTTCTGTCTCTGCGGATATCTGTCTGTGTGTCAGCATGGAGGTAGTAGTTGCTCAGCTTGTGTCATAATGCCCCTATTTGTCCAGTGCGGCTTGCGGTAGTGGGATGTCCTTGGGGACCTTGAGGTTTCTACTATTTTGTAGAGTTGTGGCCAATGGAATGGGCAATTTCTTAGGAGAGAGCAGGCACAGTTCTGTGGTGTGGCTCCAGAGACCCCAGCCTGGAGGCTGTGTGGGCCATGGCTGTGCAGACAGACATCCAAAAACCCTAACTCAGCTCAGGTTTGGGGCCGAGGTTACGGCAGGCCTGATCTACAGTCCTTGAGGAGAGCTCCTCTGGATATGAAAGAAGGGTGAGAGGGAGGCATTCGCTCAGGCTTTTGTCTCTGGATGTTTTGTCCACAATGGCCGTTTAATGTAGGAGTTGCCTCATGGGTCGTAGAAGTCTCCCTCTCTGGTAGTTTGTCCAGCCCCCAAGTGTTTGGGGTCATTCTGTGGGAAGGGAAGTGTCCTGTTTTCTGCCTCATGTGTCCCCCCAGTAGAGGGATTCTTGAGCATAGCAGTGGGTACTGACAATTAGAATACTCGCCCTCTGGTTAAGCCTGGGGGCCTATGGATATGACAAGCCCCATATGCAGGATCTTGGTCCAGCCACTGAGAGGCATTACTTTAATACGGGACTCACGCTGCAGGTCACAATGCATGTCTGTGCTCTAGGTGGCCCTCAAGCACTGGCGTGGCCTTTCGGACAATGCAGGTTTTCCCACATTGAACGCCGGACAACATGCCAACCACAACGTTTCTGGCCATGGGGAAGGAGGAATTCTAATTTCTGCATCACGTTCACCCCTGGGCAGTGATTGGAGATAAGGTCTAGGTTCTGAAGCCTGAAAACCGAGGTTGGGAAGAGATGACGACCTACAGCCATAGCGGGTCCTATGTGTCCATGTTGGGGCCAGATGTCTGGCTGTCATTTGGGATGTCTTGTCTCAGGCTGTGCCAGACAGGGCATTAGAATACATGGTGGGCTGTATAATTGCTTTACAATCGAGTGGAATGCATTAGAAAATCATTTGGGGTTTCTTATTAGCAGCATAGGGCAAAGTTTTTCTTCCTGAGGGCAGGCAGAGTGCGGCATTGTGGCTTCGGAATTCCCAATCTGGAGGGCTTGTGGGCCAGGAGAGTGAGGACGGAAGTCTGAGAACACAAGCTAGGCTTAGGTTTCGGGGCAAGGACATGGCAGGCACACTCTGCAGAGCTGAATTGAGATCTCATGCGTCTGAAGTCAGGTCGAGGTTCAGACTTTGGCTCAGGTTTGAGTTTCTGTCCATGTGGGCCCCTTCAGGAAGGGGGGGCATTATGAGGCCATGGGGGTTTTCCCACTATTGGAGTTGTGAGATGCTCCAAACCACAAGGATTCCTTCTGTGGGACAATAAAGATTTGTTGGATGGCTCCAGGACGTCTTATAAGGTATTTTTCCAGAACAGGGTCCTAAGTATGGATGCCTGGGCAGTCAGCCTCACAATCCAATTGTCTCCTAGCAACAAGAAACGTTTGATCTGCTGGCTTGGGGTAGCAACAGAGGGGGCTGAGTTGAAATGGACTTTCCTGAGGATGGTCTTAATGTTGGTTTGAGTCCATGGAGACCTTGGTATGGGGCAGTGGCACCAGGGCCCTGAAGGATTCTCCTAACCAGAGGTTATGACAAAGCTCCAATGAGCAAGATTTCCATGGGGAGACCAGATTTGTTCTTATTGGTGCCTCAGGAAACCACCATATGCTGGTATTGGAAACGAGGCCTCTGAGGAGAGATGCCTAAAAACCAAAGCAATGGATCTGACTAGGGTCTAGGGGCCTGTCCGGTTCAATATTCTTTTCTGGGGACATCTGTTGTCTGAGTGGAGGTAGTTGCTCAGCTGGTTTGAGATCACCCCTGTTTGTCCTGGGCGGCCTACACTATTGGGATGGCCTCGGTGACTTTGGAGGTTTTTCCTCATTTGCAAGGTTGTGGCCAATGGAATGGGAAGAATTCCCTTGAAAGGGAAGCACAGTCCTGAGGTGTGGCTCCAGGGACCCAAGTGTGGAGCGTGTGTGGTCCAGGGCTATTTGGACAAAAGTCTGAAAACACAAACTCCACTTAGGTTGGGGGATGTAGGTATGGCCGGCCCGATCTATAGACCGTGAGGAGAACTCTTCGGGATATGAACAAAGGGCGAATGTGAGGTGCTTGCTCATGCTTTTTTTTTTTCTGGAAATCTGTCATCGATTGCCATGGAATGTCGGGGTGTCCTCATGGGCCATCGATGAGGCTCCCTTTCTGGGGATTTGACCTGATCCCAAGAGTTTGGGGTCATTCTGTAGGAAGGGAGGAGGCCTTTCTGGTTTTTTTGTTTATTTTTGTTTATTTATTTATTTTTTTACCTCAGGTGGACCACCAAAATAGGGATTCCAGAGCAGAGACGTGGGTTGGGGCAACTGGACAACCAGACCTCTGGTTAACATTGGGACCTAAGAACATGGCAATCCCCATATGTGGGCTCTTGGTCCAGACACTGAGAGGCCTTCCTTGAGGATAGGTCTCACACTGAGTTTCACAATGTGTTTTTGTGCCCAAGGAGCCCCTCAAGTCAGGGCGTGGCCTAATGTACCATGCTGGTTTCTCCTACAGGGAACGTTGCACAATATGGCAACCACAAGTTTTCTGGCCATGGGGAAGATGGAGTTCTAATTTCTGCAACACTTTCACTCCTGGACTGTGATTGGATTTAAGGTCTAGGTTCTGAAGCCTGAAATCTGAGGTTGGGAAGAGATGAAGACATAAGACCATGGTGTGTCTGATGTGCTCAGTGTTCGGCCAGCTGTTGAGTGTGGGTTGGGAGGTGCAGGCTCAGGCTGTGGCAGACAGGGAATTAGTGCCCAGGCTAGACTGTATCATTGGGGTGCAGTCGAGATTCGTGCAGGATGGTACTCATTTGTGGTTACTGGGTAGCCCCAGAGGGCAACGTTTTTCTTCCGGAGGGAAGACACAGTGCCATATTGTGGCTCCAGAATTCCCAAACTGGAAGGTTTGTGGGCCAGGAGTGTGAGGAAAAATTCTGAGAACACAAGCCAGACTTAGATTTCGGGGTGAGGGGACGGCAGGCACCCTCTGCAGAGATGATTCGAGATCCTGTATACCTGAAGACAGAGCTAGGATCAGACGTTGGCTTAGGTCGAAGATTCTGTCCATGACGGCCCCTTCATGAAGGGGAGGGTGTCACGAGGACATGGAGGTTTTCCCACGATGGGAATTGTGAGATGCTCCAAACCGCAATGATTCCTTCTGTGGGACAGTCGAGACCTGTTGGATGGCTCCAGGACATCCCATAAGGACGTTATCCAGAGCAGGGTTCTAAGGATGGATGCCTGGGCAGCCTGCCTCCCATTCCAGGTGTCTCATAGCGCCAAGGCAAGTTCGATCTGCTGGATCTAGGGGAGCAACCGAGGCGGGTGTGTTGAAATGGGTGAGTTGAGGATGGGTCATAATGTGCATTTGTGTCCATGTAGACCTTGGAATGGGGTGCTTGAACCGGGGCCTTGAGGGATGTTCATAACCGGAGGTTTTGATGGAGCTCTAAAGAGTATGTTTCCTATGTAGAGAAGAGAATTGTTTTGATGAGTGCCAAAGGAATCTCCCATATGCTGGTATTGGAAAACAGGCCTCTGAGGAGAGATGACTGGAATCAAAAGCAATGGATCTGATTAGGGCCTAAGTGCCTGTCCAGTTCAATCTTATTCTATGGGGATATCTGTCTCTGGGTCTGAGTGGAGGTAGTTTCCAAACTTGTGAGAGATCATCCCTGTGTGTCCTGGGCAGCCAACATTATTCGGATGGCCTGGGGGAGTTTGGCGGATTCTCCTAATCTATTGGGTTGTGGCCAATGGAAATAGCAGAATTCCCCTGGAGAGGGAAGCCACAGTCCTGAGGTGTGGCTCCAGGGGCCCCAGCTTGGATGGTGTGTTGGCCAGGCCTGTGGGGACAGAAGTCTGAAAACACAAACTCAGCTTAGTTTTGGGGATGTATGTATGAAGGCTCGATCTACAGACCGTGAGAATTTTCCGGGCTATGAACAAAGGGCGAGTATGTGGCGCTTGCTCAGGCTTTTGTCTCTGGATTTTGTGTCAACGGTGGCCGTGGAATGTCGGAGTGTCCTCAAGGGCCATGGACAATTCTTTCTCTGGTGATTTGGCCTGATCCCAAGTGGTTGGGATCATTCTGTGGATGGGAAGAGTCCTTTATGTATTTTTTTTACCTCAGTTCTCCCACCAAAGAGGGATTCCAGAGTAGAGCCCTGAGTAGGTGTGACTAGACATCTCGAACTCTGGTTGAGATTGGGGGACTAGGGGCTTGGCAAGCCCCATATGTGGGCTGTTGTTCCAGTGACTAAGGGGCTTTACATGAGGATAGGGCTCACGCTGAGGGTCACAATGTGTGTTTGTGCAAATTGTGGCCCTCAGGGATAGGTGGGGCCTCATAGTCCATGCTGCTTTCTCCTACAATGAACATTGGACAACATGTGAACCACTAGGTTTCTTGCCAAGGCGAAGGAGAAGTTCTGATTCTTGCATCACGTTCACTCCTGAGCAGTGAGTGGAGATAAGGTCTAGGTTCTGAAGGTGATAACTGAGGTTGGGTAGAGATGATGGCCTAAAGCCATTGTGGGTGTGATATGCTCTGTGTACGGCCAGCTGTCTGGGTGTTGGACTGGAGGTCTGCCCTCAGGCTGTGTCCGACAGGGCTTTAGTGCACAGGCTAGACTGTATAATTGGGGTGTGGTCGAGTGGCATGCAGGTTGTGACTCATTTGGCGTTTCCGGTTAGCCCTATAGGGCAACATATTTCTTCTGGAGGGCAGGCAGAGTGCTGCATTATGTCTCCAGAATTGCCAAACTGGAGGGGTGTGGCCAGGATTGTGAGGAAGGAAGTCTGAAAACACAAGCTAGCATGAGTTTTGGGGCCAAGAGCATGGCAGGCCCACTCTGAAGAGGCTGAATCGAGATCTCCTGCAGGTGAGGTCAGGGCGAGTATCAGATGTTGCCTCAAGCTGGAGTTTGTGTCCATGACGGCCCCTTCCTGAAGGGGGTGGGGGCGTCATGAGGCCAGGGAGGTTTCCCTACGCTGGGAGTTGTGAGCTGCTCCCAACTTCAAAGTTTCCTTCTTCAGGACAGTCGAGTACTATTGTATGGTTCCAGGATGCCCCATACAGAAAGACTCGAGAGCAGGGGCCTAAGCATGGATGCCGAGAAACGCCAACTCACCTTCCCATTGCCTGGTGGAGACAAGGCACGCTCAATCTGCGGGCTCTTGGGTGAGCTACCCAGAAGGCTGAGTTTAAATGGACTCTCCTGAGGATGAGTCATAATGTGGGTTGGTGGCCATGGAGACCTTGGAATGTGGCAGTAGCTAAGGGACTCTGCAGGATTCTCCAACCCGAAGGGCTTGACACAACTCCAACAAGGAAGCTTCCCATGTGGAGATGAGAGGTCTTTTGTCTGGTGCCTCAGGAAAGCCCCGTATGCTGGTCTTCGAACCCAGGCCTCTGAGGAGTGATACCTGGACACCAAAGCAAGAGTTCATAATAGGGCCTAGGGGCCTGTCTGGTTCAATCTTCTGTCTCTGCGGATATCTGTCTGTGTGTCAGCATGGAGGTAGTAGTTGCTCAGCTTGTGTCATAATGCCCCTATTTGTCCAGTGCGGCTTGCGGTAGTGGGATGTCCTTGGGGACCTTGAGGTTTCTACTATTTTGTAGAGTTGTGGCCAATGGAATGGGCAATTTCTTAGGAGAGAGCAGGCACAGTTCTGTGGTGTGGCTCCAGAGACCCCAGCCTGGAGGCTGTGTGGGCCATGGCTGTGCAGACAGACATCCAAAAACCCTAACTCAGCTCAGGTTTGGGGCCGAGGTTACGGCAGGCCTGATCTACAGTCCTTGAGGAGAGCTCCTCTGGATATGAAAGAAGGGTGAGAGGGAGGCATTCGCTCAGGCTTTTGTCTCTGGATGTTTTGTCCACAATGGCCGTTTAATGTAGGAGTTGCCTCATGGGTCGTAGAAGTCTCCCTCTCTGGTAGTTTGTCCAGCCCCCAAGTGTTTGGGGTCATTCTGTGGGAAGGGAAGTGTCCTGTTTTCTGCCTCATGTGTCCCCCCAGTAGAGGGATTCTTGAGCATAGCAGTGGGTACTGACAATTAGAATACTCGCCCTCTGGTTAAGCCTGGGGGCCTATGGATATGACAAGCCCCATATGCAGGATCTTGGTCCAGCCACTGAGAGGCATTACTTTAATACGGGACTCACGCTGCAGGTCACAATGCATGTCTGTGCTCTAGGTGGCCCTCAAGCACTGGCGTGGCCTTTCGGACAATGCAGGTTTTCCCACATTGAACGCCGGACAACATGCCAACCACAACGTTTCTGGCCATGGGGAAGGAGGAATTCTAATTTCTGCATCACGTTCACCCCTGGGCAGTGATTGGAGATAAGGTCTAGGTTCTGAAGCCTGAAAACCGAGGTTGGGAAGAGATGACGACCTACAGCCATAGCGGGTCCTATGTGTCCATGTTGGGGCCAGATGTCTGGCTGTCATTTGGGATGTCTTGTCTCAGGCTGTGCCAGACAGGGCATTAGAATACATGGTGGGCTGTATAATTGCTTTACAATCGAGTGGAATGCATTAGAAAATCATTTGGGGTTTCTTATTAGCAGCATAGGGCAAAGTTTTTCTTCCTGAGGGCAGGCAGAGTGCGGCATTGTGGCTTCGGAATTCCCAATCTGGAGGGCTTGTGGGCCAGGAGAGTGAGGACGGAAGTCTGAGAACACAAGCTAGGCTTAGGTTTCGGGGCAAGGACATGGCAGGCACACTCTGCAGAGCTGAATTGAGATCTCATGCGTCTGAAGTCAGGTCGAGGTTCAGACTTTGGCTCAGGTTTGAGTTTCTGTCCATGTGGGCCCCTTCAGGAAGGGGGGGCATTATGAGGCCATGGGGGTTTTCCCACTATTGGAGTTGTGAGATGCTCCAAACCACAAGGATTCCTTCTGTGGGACAATAAAGATTTGTTGGATGGCTCCAGGACGTCTTATAAGGTATTTTTCCAGAACAGGGTCCTAAGTATGGATGCCTGGGCAGTCAGCCTCACAATCCAATTGTCTCCTAGCAACAAGAAACGTTTGATCTGCTGGCTTGGGGTAGCAACAGAGGGGGCTGAGTTGAAATGGACTTTCCTGAGGATGGTCTTAATGTTGGTTTGAGTCCATGGAGACCTTGGTATGGGGCAGTGGCACCAGGGCCCTGAAGGATTCTCCTAACCAGAGGTTATGACAAAGCTCCAATGAGCAAGATTTCCATGGGGAGACCAGATTTGTTCTTATTGGTGCCTCAGGAAACCACCATATGCTGGTATTGGAAACGAGGCCTCTGAGGAGAGATGCCTAAAAACCAAAGCAATGGATCTGACTAGGGTCTAGGGGCCTGTCCGGTTCAATATTCTTTTCTGGGGACATCTGTTGTCTGAGTGGAGGTAGTTGCTCAGCTGGTTTGAGATCACCCCTGTTTGTCCTGGGCGGCCTACACTATTGGGATGGCCTCGGTGACTTTGGAGGTTTTTCCTCATTTGCAAGGTTGTGGCCAATGGAATGGGAAGAATTCCCTTGAAAGGGAAGCACAGTCCTGAGGTGTGGCTCCAGGGACCCAAGTGTGGAGCGTGTGTGGTCCAGGGCTATTTGGACAAAAGTCTGAAAACACAAACTCCACTTAGGTTGGGGGATGTAGGTATGGCCGGCCCGATCTATAGACCGTGAGGAGAACTCTTCGGGATATGAACAAAGGGCGAATGTGAGGTGCTTGCTCATGCTTTTTTTTTTTCTGGAAATCTGTCATCGATTGCCATGGAATGTCGGGGTGTCCTCATGGGCCATCGATGAGGCTCCCTTTCTGGGGATTTGACCTGATCCCAAGAGTTTGGGGTCATTCTGTAGGAAGGGAGGAGGCCTTTCTGGTTTTTTTGTTTATTTTTGTTTATTTATTTATTTTTTTACCTCAGGTGGACCACCAAAATAGGGATTCCAGAGCAGAGACGTGGGTTGGGGCAACTGGACAACCAGACCTCTGGTTAACATTGGGACCTAAGAACATGGCAATCCCCATATGTGGGCTCTTGGTCCAGACACTGAGAGGCCTTCCTTGAGGATAGGTCTCACACTGAGTTTCACAATGTGTTTTTGTGCCCAAGGAGCCCCTCAAGTCAGGGCGTGGCCTAATGTACCATGCTGGTTTCTCCTACAGGGAACGTTGCACAATATGGCAACCACAAGTTTTCTGGCCATGGGGAAGATGGAGTTCTAATTTCTGCAACACTTTCACTCCTGGACTGTGATTGGATTTAAGGTCTAGGTTCTGAAGCCTGAAATCTGAGGTTGGGAAGAGATGAAGACATAAGACCATGGTGTGTCTGATGTGCTCAGTGTTCGGCCAGCTGTTGAGTGTGGGTTGGGAGGTGCAGGCTCAGGCTGTGGCAGACAGGGAATTAGTGCCCAGGCTAGACTGTATCATTGGGGTGCAGTCGAGATTCGTGCAGGATGGTACTCATTTGTGGTTACTGGGTAGCCCCAGAGGGCAACGTTTTTCTTCCGGAGGGAAGACACAGTGCCATATTGTGGCTCCAGAATTCCCAAACTGGAAGGTTTGTGGGCCAGGAGTGTGAGGAAAAATTCTGAGAACACAAGCCAGACTTAGATTTCGGGGTGAGGGGACGGCAGGCACCCTCTGCAGAGATGATTCGAGATCCTGTATACCTGAAGACAGAGCTAGGATCAGACGTTGGCTTAGGTCGAAGATTCTGTCCATGACGGCCCCTTCATGAAGGGGAGGGTGTCACGAGGACATGGAGGTTTTCCCACGATGGGAATTGTGAGATGCTCCAAACCGCAATGATTCCTTCTGTGGGACAGTCGAGACCTGTTGGATGGCTCCAGGACATCCCATAAGGACGTTATCCAGAGCAGGGTTCTAAGGATGGATGCCTGGGCAGCCTGCCTCCCATTCCAGGTGTCTCATAGCGCCAAGGCAAGTTCGATCTGCTGGATCTAGGGGAGCAACCGAGGCGGGTGTGTTGAAATGGGTGAGTTGAGGATGGGTCATAATGTGCATTTGTGTCCATGTAGACCTTGGAATGGGGTGCTTGAACCGGGGCCTTGAGGGATGTTCATAACCGGAGGTTTTGATGGAGCTCTAAAGAGTATGTTTCCTATGTAGAGAAGAGAATTGTTTTGATGAGTGCCTAAGGAATCTCCCATATGCTGTTATTGGAAAACAGGCCTCTGAGGAGAGATGACTGGAATCAAAAGCAATGGATCTGCTTAGGGCCTAAGTGCCTGTCCAGTTCAATCTTATTCTATGGGGATATCTGTCTCTGGGTCTGAGTGGAGGTAGTTTCCTAACTTGTGAGAGATCATCCCTGTGTGTCCTGGGCAGCCAACATTATTCGGATGGCCTGGGGGAGTTTGGCGGATTCTCCTAATCTATTGGGTTGTGGCCAATGGAAATAGCAGAATTCCCCTGGAGAGGGAAGCCACAGTCCTGAGGTGTGGCTCCAGGGGCCCCAGCTTGGATGGTGTGTTGGCCAGGCCTGTGGGGACAGAAGTCTGAAAACACAAACTCAGCTTAGTTTTGGGGATGTATGTATGAAGGCTCGATCTACAGACCGTGAGAATTTTCCGGGCTATGAACAAAGGGCGAGTATGTGGCGCTTGCTCAGGCTTTTGTCTCTGGATTTTGTGTCAACGGTGGCCGTGGAATGTCGGAGTGTCCTCAAGGGCCATGGACAATTCTTTCTCTGGTGATTTGGCCTGATCCCAAGTGGTTGGGATCATTCTGTGGATGGGAAGAGTCCTTTATGTATTTTTTTTACCTCAGTTCTCCCACCAAAGAGGGATTCCAGAGTAGAGCCCTGAGTAGGTGTGACTAGACATCTCGAACTCTGGTTGAGATTGGGGGACTAGGGGCTTGGCAAGCCCCATATGTGGGCTGTTGTTCCAGTGACTAAGGGGCTTTACATGAGGATAGGGCTCACGCTGAGGGTCACAATGTGTGTTTGTGCAAATTGTGGCCCTCAGGGATAGGTGGGGCCTCATAGTCCATGCTGCTTTCTCCTACAATGAACATTGGACAACATGTGAACCACTAGGTTTCTTGCCAAGGCGAAGGAGAAGTTCTGATTCTTGCATCACGTTCACTCCTGAGCAGTGAGTGGAGATAAGGTCTAGGTTCTGAAGGTGATAACTGAGGTTGGGTAGAGATGATGGCCTAAAGCCATTGTGGGTGTGATATGCTCTGTGTACGGCCAGCTGTCTGGGTGTTGGACTGGAGGTCTGCCCTCAGGCTGTGTCCGACAGGGCTTTAGTGCACAGGCTAGACTGTATAATTGGGGTGTGGTCGAGTGGCATGCAGGTTGTGACTCATTTGGCGTTTCCGGTTAGCCCTATAGGGCAACATATTTCTTCTGGAGGGCAGGCAGAGTGCTGCATTATGTCTCCAGAATTGCCAAACTGGAGGGGTGTGGCCAGGATTGTGAGGAAGGAAGTCTGAAAACACAAGCTAGCATGAGTTTTGGGGCCAAGAGCATGGCAGGCCCACTCTGAAGAGGCTGAATCGAGATCTCCTGCAGGTGAGGTCAGGGCGAGTATCAGATGTTGCCTCAAGCTGGAGTTTGTGTCCATGACGGCCCCTTCCTGAAGGGGGTGGGGGCGTCATGAGGCCAGGGAGGTTTCCCTACGCTGGGAGTTGTGAGCTGCTCCCAACTTCAAAGTTTCCTTCTTCAGGACAGTCGAGTACTATTGTATGGTTCCAGGATGCCCCATACAGAAAGACTCGAGAGCAGGGGCCTAAGCATGGATGCCGAGAAACGCCAACTCACCTTCCCATTGCCTGGTGGAGACAAGGCACGCTCAATCTGCGGGCTCTTGGGTGAGCTACCCAGAAGGCTGAGTTTAAATGGACTCTCCTGAGGATGAGTCATAATGTGGGTTGGTGGCCATGGAGACCTTGGAATGTGGCAGTAGCTAAGGGACTCTGCAGGATTCTCCAACCCGAAGGGCTTGACACAACTCCAACAAGGAAGCTTCCCATGTGGAGATGAGAGGTCTTTTGTCTGGTGCCTCAGGAAAGCCCCGTATGCTGGTCTTCGAACCCAGGCCTCTGAGGAGTGATACCTGGACACCAAAGCAAGAGTTCATAATAGGGCCTTGGGGCCTGTCTGGTTCAATCTTCTGTCTCTGCGGATATCTGTCTGTGTGTCTGCATGGAGGTAGTAGTTGCTCAGCTTGTGTCATAATGCCCCTATTTGTCCAGTGCGGCTTGCGGTAGTGGGATGTCCTTGGGGACCTTGAGGTTTCTACTATTTTGTAGAGTTGTGGCCAATGGAATGGGCAGTTTCTTAGGAGAGAGCAGGCACAGTTCTGTGGTGTGGCTCCAGAGACCCCAGCCTGGAGGCTGTGTGGGCCATGGCTGTGCAGACAGACATCCAAAAACCCTAACTCAGCTCAGGTTTGGGGCCGAGGTTACGGCAGGCCTGATCTACAGTCCATGAGGGGAGCTCCTCTGGATATGAAAGAAGGGTGAGAGGGAGGCAGTCGCTCAGGCTTTTGTCTCTGGATGTTTTGTCCACAATGGCCGTTTAATGTAGGAGTTGCCTCATGGGTCGTAGAAGTCTCCCTCTCTGGTAGTTTGTCCAGCCCCCAAGTGTTTGGGGTCATTCTGTGTGAAGGGAAGTGTCCTGTTTTTTGCCTCATATGTCCCCCCAGTAGAGGGATTCTAGAGCATAGCAGTGGGTACTGACAACTGGAATACTCGCCCTCGGGTTAAGCCTGGGGGCCTATGGATATGACAAGCCCCATATGCAGGATCTTGGTCCAGCCACTGAGAGGCGTTACTTTAATACGGGACTCACGCTGCAGGTCACAATGCATGTCTGTGCCCTAGGCGGCCCTCAAGCACTGGCGTGGCCTTTCGGACAATGCAGGTTTTCCCACATTGAACGTTGGACAACATGCCAACCACAAGGTTTCTGGCCATGGGGAAGGAGGAATTCTAATTTCTGCATCACGTTCACCCTGGGCAGTGATTGGAGATAAGGTCTAGGTTCTGAAGCCTGAAAACCGAGGTTGGGAAGAGATGACGACCTACAGCCATAGCGGGTCCTATGTGTCCAGGTTGGGGCCAGCTGTCTGGGTGTCGTTTGGGATGTCTTGTCTCAGGCTGTGCCAGACAGGGCATTAGAATACAGGGTGGGCTGTATAATTGCTTTACAATCGAGTGGCATGCATTAGAAAATCATTTGGGGTTTCTTATTAGAAGCATAGGGCAAAGTTTTTCTTCTGGAGGGCAGGCAGAGTGCTGCATTGTGGCTTCGGAATTCCCAAACTGGAGGGCTTGTGGGCCAGGAGAGTGAGGACGGAAGTCTGAGAACACAAGCTAGGCTTAGGTTTCGGGGCAAGGACATGGCAGCCACACTCTGCAGAGCTGAATTGAGATCTCATGTGTCTGAAGTCAGGTCGAGGATCAGACTTTGGCTCAGGTTTGAGTTTCTGTCCATGTTGGCCCCTTCATGAACGGGGGACATTATGAGCCCATGGGGGTTTTCCCACTATTGGAGTTGTGAGATGCTCCAAACCGCAAGGATTCCTTCTGTGGGACAATTAAGATTTGTTGGATGGCTCCAGGACGTCTTATAAGGTATTTTTCCAGAACAGGGTTCTAAGTATGGATGCCTGGGCAGTCAGCCTCACAATCCAATTGTCTCCTAGCAACAAGAAACGTTTGATCTGCTGGCTTGGGGTAGCAACAGAGGGGGCTGAGTTGAAATGGACTTTCCTGAGGATGGTCTTAATGTTGGTTTGAGTCCATGGAGACCTTGGTATGGGGCAGTGGCACCAGGGCCCTGAAGGATTCTCCTAACCAGAGGTTATGACAAAGCTCCAATGAGCAAGTTTTCCATGGGGAGACGAGATTTGTTCTTATTGGTGCCTCAGGAAACCACCATATGCTGGTATTGGAAACGAGGCCTCTGAGGAGAGATGCCTAAAAACCAAAGCAATGGATCTGATTAGGGCCTAGGGGCCTGTCCGGTTCAATATTCTTCTCTGGGGACATCTGTTGTCTGAGTGGAGGTAGTTGCTCAGCTGGTTTGAGATCACCCCTGTTTGTCCTGGGCGGCCTACACTAATGGGATGGCCTCGGTGACTTTGGAGGTTTTTCCTCATTTGCAAGGTTGTGGCCAATGGAATGGGAAGAATTCCCTTGAAAGGGAAGCACAGTCCTGAGGTGTGGCTCCAGGGACCCAAGTGTGGAGCGTGTGTGGTCCAGGGCTATTTGGACAAAAGTCTGAAAACACAAACTCCACTTAGGTTGGGGGATGTAGGTATGGCCGGCCCGATCTATAGACCGTGAGGAGAACTCTTCGGGATATGAACAAAGGGCGAATGTGAGGTGCTGGCTCATGCTTTTTTTTTTTTTTTTTTTTCTGGAAATGTGTCACCGATTGCCATGGAATGTCGGGGTGTCCTCATGGGCCATCGATGAGGCTCCCTTTCTGGGGATTTGACCCGATCCCAAGAGTTTGGGGTCATTCTGTGGGAAGGGAGGAGGCCTTTCTTGTTTTTTTGTTTATTTTTTTATTATTATTATTTTTTTTACCTAAGGTGGACCACCAACAGAGGGATTCCAGAGCAGAGTCCTGGGGAGGGGCGACTGGACAACCAGACCTCTGGTTAACATTGGGACCTAAGAACATGGCAAGCCCCATATGTGGGCTCTTGGTCCAGACACTGAGAGGCCTTCCCTGAGGAATGGTCTCACACTGAGTTTCACAATGTGTTTTTGTGCCCAAGGAGCCCCTCAAGTCAGGGCGTGGCCTAATGTACCATGCTGGTTTCTCCTACAGGGAACGTTGCACAATATGGCAACCACAAGTTTTCTGGCCATGGGGAAGATGGAGTTCTAATTTCTGCAACACTTTCACTCCTGGACTGTGATTGGATTTAAGGTCTAGGTTCTGAAGCCTGAAAACTGAGGTTGGGAAGAGATGAAGACCTAAGGCCATGGTGTGGCTGATGTGCTCAGTGTTCGGCCAGCTGTTGAGTGTGGGTTGGGAGGTGCAGGCTCAGGCTGTGGCAGACAGGGAATTAGTGCCCAGGCTAGACTGTATCATTGGGGTGCAGTCGAGTTTCGTGCAGGATGGTACTCATTTGTGGTTACTGGGTAGCCCCAGAGGGCAACGTTTTTCTTCTGGAGGGAAGACACAGTGCCACAGAGTGGCTCCAGAATTCCCAAACTGGAAGGCTTGTGGGCCAGGAGTGTGATGAAAAAATTCTGAGAACACAAGCCAGACTTAGATTTCGGGGTGAGGGGACGGCAGGCACCCTCTGCAGAGATGATTCGAGATCCTGTATACCTGAAGACAGAGCTAGGATCAGACGTTGGCTTAGGTCGAAGTTTCTGTCCCCTTCATGAAGGGGAGGGTGTCACGAGGACATGGAGGTTTTCCCACGATGGGAATTGTGAGATGCTCCAAACCGCAATGATTCCTTCTGTGGGACAGTCGAGACCTGTTGGATGGCTCCAGGACATCCCATAAGGACGTTATCCAGAGCAGGGTTCTAAGGATGGATGCCTGGGCAGCCTGCCTCCCATTCCAGGTGTCTCATAGCGCCAAGGCAAGTTCGATCTGCTGGATCTAGGGGAGCAACCGAGGCGGGTGTGTTGAAATGGGTGAGTTGAGGATGGGTCATAATGTGCATTTGTGTCCATGTAGACCTTGGAATGGGGTGCTTGAACCGGGGCCTTGAGGGATGTTCATAACCGGAGGTTTTGATGGAGCTCTAAAGAGTATGTTTCCTATGTAGAGAAGAGAATTGTTTTGATGAGTGCCTAAGGAATCTCCCATATGCTGGTATTGGAAAACAGGCCTCTGAGGAGAGATGACTGGAATCAAAAGCAATGGATCTGATTAGGGCCTAAGTGCCTGTCCAGTTCAATCTTATTCTATGGGGATATCTGTCTCTGGGTCTGAGTGGAGGTAGTTTCCTAACTTGTGAGAGATCATCCCTGTGTGTCCTGGGCAGCCAACATTATTCGGATGGCCTGGGGGAGTTTGGCGGATTCTCCTAATCTATTGGGTTGTGGCCAATGGAAATAGCAGAATTCCCCTGGAGAGGGAAGCCACAGTCCTGAGGTGTGGCTCCAGGGGCCCCAGCTTGGATGGTGTGTTGGCCAGGCCTGTGGGGACAGAAGTCTGAAAACACAAACTCAGCTTAGTTTTGGGGATGTATGTATGAAGGCTCGATCTACAGACCGTGAGAATTTTCCGGGCTATGAACAAAGGGCGAGTATGTGGCGCTTGCTCAGGCTTTTGTCTCTGGATTTTGTGTCAACGGTGGCCGTGGAATGTCGGAGTGTCCTCAAGGGCCATGGACAATTCTTTCTCTGGTGATTTGGCCTGATCCCAAGTGGTTGGGATCATTCTGTGGATGGGAAGAGTCCTTTATGTATTTTTTTTACCTCAGTTCTCCCACCAAAGAGGGATTCCAGAGTAGAGCCCTGAGTAGGTGTGACTAGACATCTCGAACTCTGGTTGAGATTGGGGGACTAGGGGCTTGGCAAGCCCCATATGTGGGCTGTTGTTCCAGTGACTAAGAGGCTTTACATGAGGATAGGGCTCACGCTGAGGGTCACAATGTGTGTTTGTGCACATTGTGGCCCTCAGGGATAGGTGGGGCCTCATAGTCCATGCTGCTTTCTCCTACAATGAACATTGGACAACATGCCAACCACTAGGTTTCTTGCCAAGGCGAAGGAGAAGTTCTGATTCTTGCATCACGTTCACTCCTGAGCAGTGAGTGGAGATAAGGTCTAGGTTCTGAAGGTGAAAACTGAGGTTGGGTAGAGATGATGGCCTAAAGCCATTGTGGTTGTGATATGCTCTGTGTACGGCCAGCTGTCTGGGTGTTGGACTGGAGGTCTGCCCTCAGGCTGTGTCAGACAGGGCTTTAGTGCACAGGCTAGACTGTATAATTGGGGTGTGGTCGAGTGGCATGCAGGTTGTTACTCATTTGGCGTTTCCGGTTAGCCCTATAGGGCAACATTTTTCTTCTGGAGGGCAGGCAGAGTGCTGCATTATGTCTCCAGAATTGCCAAACTGGAGGGGTGTGGCCAGGATTGTGAGGAAGGAAGTCTGAAAACACAAGCTAGCATGAGTTTTGGGGCCAAGAGCATGGCAGGCCCACTCTGAAGAGGCTGAATCGAGATCTCCTGCAGGTGAGGTCAGGGCGAGTATCAGATGTTGCCTCAAGCTGGAGTTTGTGTCCATGACGGCCCCTTCCTGAAGGGGGTGGGGGCGTCATGAGGCCAGGGAGGTTTCCCTACGCTGGGAGTTGTGAGCTGCTCCCAACTTCAAAGTTTCCTTCTTCAGGACAGTCGAGTACTATTGTATGGTTCCAGGATGCCCCATACAGAAAGACTCGAGAGCAGGGGCCTAAGCATGGATGCCGAGAAACGCCAACTCACCTTCCCATTGCCTGGTGGAGACAAGGCACGCTCAATCTGCGGGCTCTTGGGTGAGCTACCCAGAAGGCTGAGTTTAAATGGACTCTCCTGAGGATGAGTCATAATGTGGGTTGGTGGCCATGGAGACCTTGGAATGTGGCAGTAGCTAAGGGACTCTGCAGGATTCTCCAACCCGAAGGGCTTGACACAACTCCAACAAGGAAGCTTCCCATGTGGAGATGAGAGGTCTTTTGTCTGGTGCCTCAGGAAAGCCCCGTATGCTGGTCTTCGAACCCAGGCCTCTGAGGAGTGATACCTGGACACCAAAGCAAGAGTTCATAATAGGGCCTAGGGGCCTGTCTGGTTCAATCTTCTGTCTCTGCGGATATCTGTCTGTGTGTCTGCATGGAGGTAGTAGTTGCTCAGCTTGTGTCATAATGCCCCTATTTGTCCAGTGCGGCTTGCGGTAGTGGGATGTCCTTGGGGACCTTGAGGTTTCTACTATTTTGTAGAGTTGTGGCCAATGGAATGGGCAGTTTCTTAGGAGAGAGCAGGCACAGTTCTGTGGTGTGGCTCCAGAGACCCCAGCCTGGAGGCTGTGTGGGCCATGGCTGTGCAGACAGACATCCAAAAACCCTAACTCAGCTCAGGTTTGGGGCCGAGGTTACGGCAGGCCTGATCTACAGTCCATGAGGGGAGCTCCTCTGGATATGAAAGAAGGGTGAGAGGGAGGCAGTCGCTCAGGCTTTTGTCTCTGGATGTTTTGTCCACAATGGCCGTTTAATGTAGGAGTTGCCTCATGGGTCGTAGAAGTCTCCCTCTCTGGTAGTTTGTCCAGCCCCCAAGTGTTTGGGGTCATTCTGTGGGAAGGGAAGTGTCCTGTTTTTTGCCTCATATGTCCCCCCAGTAGAGGGATTCTAGAGCATAGCAGTGGGTACTGACAACTGGAATACTCGCCCTCGGGTTAAGCCTGGGGGCCTATGGATATGACAAGCCCCATATGCAGGATCTTGGTCCAGCCACTGAGAGGCGTTACTTTAATACGGGACTCACGCTGCAGGTCACAATGCATGTCTGTGCCCTAGGCGGCCCTCAAGCACTGGCGTGGCCTTTCGGACAATGCAGGTTTTCCCACATTGAACGTTGGACAACATGCCAACCACAAGGTTTCTGGCCATGGGGAAGGAGGAATTCTAATTTCTGCATCACGTTCACCCTGGGCAGTGATTGGAGATAAGGTCTAGGTTCTGAAGCCTGAAAACCGAGGTTGGGAAGAGATGACGACCTACAGCCATAGCGGGTCCTATGTGTCCAGGTTGGGGCCAGCTGTCTGGGTGTCGTTTGGGATGTCTTGTCTCAGGCTGTGCCAGACAGGGCATTAGAATACAGGGTGGGCTGTATAATTGCTTTACAATCGAGTGGCATGCATTAGAAAATCATTTGGGGTTTCTTATTAGAAGCATAGGGCAAAGTTTTTCTTCTGGAGGGCAGGCAGAGTGCTGCATTGTGGCTTCGGAATTCCCAAACTGGAGGGCTTGTGGGCCAGGAGAGTGAGGACGGAAGTCTGAGAACACAAGCTAGGCTTAGGTTTCGGGGCAAGGACATGGCAGCCACACTCTGCAGAGCTGAATTGAGATCTCATGTGTCTGAAGTCAGGTCGAGGATCAGACTTTGGCTCAGGTTTGAGTTTCTGTCCATGTTGGCCCCTTCAGGAACGGGGGACATTATGAGCCCATGGGGGTTTTCCCACTATTGGAGTTGTGAGATGCTCCAAACCGCAAGGATTCCTTCTGTGGGACAATTAAGATTTGTTGGATGGCTCCAGGACGTCTTATAAGGTATTTTTCCAGAACAGGGTTCTAAGTATGGATGCCTGGGCAGTCAGCCTCACAATCCAATTGTCTCCTAGCAACAAGAAACGTTTGATCTGCTGGCTTGGGGTAGCAACAGAGGGGGCTGAGTTGAAATGGACTTTCCTGAGGATGGTCTTAATGTTGGTTTGAGTCCATGGAGACCTTGGTATGGGGCAGTGGCACCAGGGCCCTGAAGGATTCTCCTAACCAGAGGTTATGACAAAGCTCCAATGAGCAAGTTTTCCATGGGGAGACGAGATTTGTTCTTATTGGTGCCTCAGGAAACCACCATATGCTGGTATTGGAAACGAGGCCTCTGAGGAGAGATGCCTAAAAACCAAAGCAATGGATCTGATTAGGGCCTAGGGGCCTGTCCGGTTCAATATTCTTCTCTGGGGACATCTGTTGTCTGAGTGGAGGTAGTTGCTCAGCTGGTTTGAGATCACCCCTGTTTGTCCTGGGCGGCCTACACTAATGGGATGGCCTCGGTGACTTTGGAGGTTTTTCCTCATTTGCAAGGTTGTGGCCAATGGAATGGGAAGAATTCCCTTGAAAGGGAAGCACAGTCCTGAGGTGTGGCTCCAGGGACCCAAGTGTGGAGCGTGTGTGGTCCAGGGCTATTTGGACAAAAGTCTGAAAACACAAACTCCACTTAGGTTGGGGGATGTAGGTATGGCCGGCCCGATCTATAGACCGTGAGGAGAACTCTTCGGGATATGAACAAAGGGCGAATGTGAGGTGCTGGCTCATGCTTTTTTTTTTTTTTTTTTTTCTGGAAATGTGTCACCGATTGCCATGGAATGTCGGGGTGTCCTCATGGGCCATCGATGAGGCTCCCTTTCTGGGGATTTGACCCGATCCCAAGAGTTTGGGGTCATTCTGTGGGAAGGGAGGAGGCCTTTCTTGTTTTTTTGTTTATTTTTTTATTATTATTATTTTTTTTACCTAAGGTGGACCACCAACAGAGGGATTCCAGAGCAGAGTCCTGGGGAGGGGCGACTGGACAACCAGACCTCTGGTTAACATTGGGACCTAAGAACATGGCAAGCCCCATATGTGGGCTCTTGGTCCAGACACTGAGAGGCCTTCCCTGAGGAATGGTCTCACACTGAGTTTCACAATGTGTTTTTGTGCCCAAGGAGCCCCTCAAGTCAGGGCGTGGCCTAATGTACCATGCTGGTTTCTCCTACAGGGAACGTTGCACAATATGGCAACCACAAGTTTTCTGGCCATGGGGAAGATGGAGTTCTAATTTCTGCAACACTTTCACTCCTGGACTGTGATTGGATTTAAGGTCTAGGTTCTGAAGCCTGAAAACTGAGGTTGGGAAGAGATGAAGACCTAAGGCCATGGTGTGGCTGATGTGCTCAGTGTTCGGCCAGCTGTTGAGTGTGGGTTGGGAGGTGCAGGCTCAGGCTGTGGCAGACAGGGAATTAGTGCCCAGGCTAGACTGTATCATTGGGGTGCAGTCGAGTTTCGTGCAGGATGGTACTCATTTGTGGTTACTGGGTAGCCCCAGAGGGCAACGTTTTTCTTCTGGAGGGAAGACACAGTGCCACAGAGTGGCTCCAGAATTCCCAAACTGGAAGGCTTGTGGGCCAGGAGTGTGATGAAAAAATTCTGAGAACACAAGCCAGACTTAGATTTCGGGGTGAGGGGACGGCAGGCACCCTCTGCAGAGATGATTCGAGATTCTGTATACCTGAAGACAGAGCTAGGATCAGACGTTGGCTTAGGTCGAAGTTTCTGTCCCCTTCATGAAGGGGAGGGTGTCACGAGGACATGGAGGTTTTCCCACGATGGGAATTGTGAGATGCTCCAAACCGCAATGATTCCTTCTGTGGGACAGTCGAGACCTGTTGGATGGCTCCAGGACATCCCATAAGGACGTTATCCAGAGCAGGGTTCTAAGGATGGATGCCTGGGCAGCCTGCCTCCCATTCCAGGTGTCTCATAGCGCCAAGGCAAGTTCGATCTGCTGGATCTAGGGGAGCAACCGAGGCGGGTGTGTTGAAATGGGTGAGTTGAGGATGGGTCATAATGTGCATTTGTGTCCATGTAGACCTTGGAATGGGGTGCTTGAACCGGGGCCTTGAGGGATGTTCATAACCGGAGGTTTTGATGGAGCTCTAAAGAGTATGTTTCCTATGTAGAGAAGAGAATTGTTTTGATGAGTGCCTAAGGAATCTCCCATATGCTGGTATTGGAAAACAGGCCTCTGAGGAGAGATGACTGGAATCAAAAGCAATGGATCTGATTAGGGCCTAAGTGCCTGTCCAGTTCAATCTTATTCTATGGGGATATCTGTCTCTGGGTCTGAGTGGAGGTAGTTTCCTAACTTGTGAGAGATCATCCCTGTGTGTCCTGGGCAGCCAACATTATTCGGATGGCCTGGGGGAGTTTGGCGGATTCTCCTAATCTATTGGGTTGTGGCCAATGGAAATAGCAGAATTCCCCTGGAGAGGGAAGCCACAGTCCTGAGGTGTGGCTCCAGGGGCCCCAGCTTGGATGGTGTGTTGGCCAGGCCTGTGGGGACAGAAGTCTGAAAACACAAACTCAGCTTAGTTTTGGGGATGTATGTATGAAGGCTCGATCTACAGACCGTGAGAATTTTCCGGGCTATGAACAAAGGGCGAGTATGTGGCGCTTGCTCAGGCTTTTGTCTCTGGATTTTGTGTCAACGGTGGCCGTGGAATGTCGGAGTGTCCTCAAGGGCCATGGACAATTCTTTCTCTGGTGATTTGGCCTGATCCCAAGTGGTTGGGATCATTCTGTGGATGGGAAGAGTCCTTTATGTATTTTTTTTACCTCAGTTCTCCCACCAAAGAGGGATTCCAGAGTAGAGCCCTGAGTAGGTGTGACTAGACATCTCGAACTCTGGTTGAGATTGGGGGACTAGGGGCTTGGCAAGCCCCATATGTGGGCTGTTGTTCCAGTGACTAAGAGGCTTTACATGAGGATAGGGCTCACGCTGAGGGTCACAATGTGTGTTTGTGCACATTGTGGCCCTCAGGGATAGGTGGGGCCTCATAGTCCATGCTGCTTTCTCCTACAATGAACATTGGACAACATGCCAACCACTAGGTTTCTTGCCAAGGCGAAGGAGAAGTTCTGATTCTTGCATCACGTTCACTCCTGAGCAGTGAGTGGAGATAAGGTCTAGGTTCTGAAGGTGAAAACTGAGGTTGGGTAGAGATGATGGCCTAAAGCCATTGTGGTTGTGATATGCTCTGTGTACGGCCAGCTGTCTGGGTGTTGGACTGGAGGTCTGCCCTCAGGCTGTGTCAGACAGGGCTTTAGTGCACAGGCTAGACTGTATAATTGGGGTGTGGTCGAGTGGCATGCAGGTTGTTACTCATTTGGCGTTTCCGGTTAGCCCTATAGGGCAACATTTTTCTTCTGGAGGGCAGGCAGAGTGCTGCATTATGTCTCCAGAATTGCCAAACTGGAGGGGTGTGGCCAGGATTGTGAGGAAGGAAGTCTGAAAACACAAGCTAGCATGAGTTTTGGGGCCAAGAGCATGGCAGGCCCACTCTGAAGAGGCTGAATCGAGATCTCCTGCAGGTGAGGTCAGGGCGAGTATCAGATGTTGCCTCAAGCTGGAGTTTGTGTCCATGACGGCCCCTTCCTGAAGGGGGTGGGGGCGTCATGAGGCCAGGGAGGTTTCCCTACGCTGGGAGTTGTGAGCTGCTCCCAACTTCAAAGTTTCCTTCTTCAGGACAGTCGAGTACTATTGTATGGTTCCAGGATGCCCCATACAGAAAGACTCGAGAGCAGGGGCCTAAGCATGGATGCCGAGAAACGCCAACTCACCTTCCCATTGCCTGGTGGAGACAAGGCACGCTCAATCTGCGGGCTCTTGGGTGAGCTACCCAGAAGGCTGAGTTTAAATGGACTCTCCTGAGGATGAGTCATAATGTGGGTTGGTGGCCATGGAGACCTTGGAATGTGGCAGTAGCTAAGGGACTCTGCAGGATTCTCCAACCCGAAGGGCTTGACACAACTCCAACAAGGAAGCTTCCCATGTGGAGATGAGAGGTCTTTTGTCTGGTGCCTCAGGAAAGCCCCGTATGCTGGTCTTCGAACCCAGGCCTCTGAGGAGTGATACCTGGACACCAAAGCAAGAGTTCATAATAGGGCCTAGGGGCCTGTCTGGTTCAATCTTCTGTCTCTGCGGATATCTGTCTGTGTGTCTGCATGGAGGTAGTAGTTGCTCAGCTTGTGTCATAATGCCCCTATTTGTCCAGTGCGGCTTGCGGTAGTGGGATGTCCTTGGGGACCTTGAGGTTTCTACTATTTTGTAGAGTTGTGGCCAATGGAATGGGCAGTTTCTTAGGAGAGAGCAGGCACAGTTCTGTGGTGTGGCTCCAGAGACCCCAGCCTGGAGGCTGTGTGGGCCATGGCTGTGCAGACAGACATCCAAAAACCCTAACTCAGCTCAGGTTTGGGGCCGAGGTTACGGCAGGCCTGATCTACAGTCCATGAGGGGAGCTCCTCTGGATATGAAAGAAGGGTGAGAGGGAGGCAGTCGCTCAGGCTTTTGTCTCTGGATGTTTTGTCCACAATGGCCGTTTAATGTAGGAGTTGCCTCATGGGTCGTAGAAGTCTCCCTCTCTGGTAGTTTGTCCAGCCCCCAAGTGTTTGGGGTCATTCTGTGTGAAGGGAAGTGTCCTGTTTTTTGCCTCATATGTCCCCCCAGTAGAGGGATTCTAGAGCATAGCAGTGGGTACTGACAACTGGAATACTCGCCCTCGGGTTAAGCCTGGGGGCCTATGGATATGACAAGCCCCATATGCAGGATCTTGGTCCAGCCACTGAGAGGCGTTACTTTAATACGGGACTCACGCTGCAGGTCACAATGCATGTCTGTGCCCTAGGCGGCCCTCAAGCACTGGCGTGGCCTTTCGGACAATGCAGGTTTTCCCACATTGAACGTTGGACAACATGCCAACCACAAGGTTTCTGGCCATGGGGAAGGAGGAATTCTAATTTCTGCATCACGTTCACCCTGGGCAGTGATTGGAGATAAGGTCTAGGTTCTGAAGCCTGAAAACCGAGGTTGGGAAGAGATGACGACCTACAGCCATAGCGGGTCCTATGTGTCCAGGTTGGGGCCAGCTGTCTGGGTGTCGTTTGGGATGTCTTGTCTCAGGCTGTGCCAGACAGGGCATTAGAATACAGGGTGGGCTGTATAATTGCTTTACAATCGAGTGGCATGCATTAGAAAATCATTTGGGGTTTCTTATTAGAAGCATAGGGCAAAGTTTTTCTTCTGGAGGGCAGGCAGAGTGCTGCATTGTGGCTTCGGAATTCCCAAACTGGAGGGCTTGTGGGCCAGGAGAGTGAGGACGGAAGTCTGAGAACACAAGCTAGGCTTAGGTTTCGGGGCAAGGACATGGCAGCCACACTCTGCAGAGCTGAATTGAGATCTCATGTGTCTGAAGTCAGGTCGAGGATCAGACTTTGGCTCAGGTTTGAGTTTCTGTCCATGTTGGCCCCTTCATGAACGGGGGACATTATGAGCCCATGGGGGTTTTCCCACTATTGGAGTTGTGAGATGCTCCAAACCGCAAGGATTCCTTCTGTGGGACAATTAAGATTTGTTGGATGGCTCCAGGACGTCTTATAAGGTATTTTTCCAGAACAGGGTTCTAAGTATGGATGCCTGGGCAGTCAGCCTCACAATCCAATTGTCTCCTAGCAACAAGAAACGTTTGATCTGCTGGCTTGGGGTAGCAACAGAGGGGGCTGAGTTGAAGTGGACTTTCCTGAGGATGGTCTTAATGTTGGTTTGAGTCCATGGAGACCTTGGTATGGGGCAGTGGCACCAGGGCCCTGAAGGATTCTCCTAACCAGAGGTTATGACAAAGCTCCAATGAGCAAGTTTTCCATGGGGAGACGAGATTTGTTCTTATTGGTGCCTCAGGAAACCACCATATGCTGGTATTGGAAACGAGGCCTCTGAGGAGAGATGCCTAAAAACCAAAGCAATGGATCTGATTAGGGCCTAGGGGCCTGTCCGGTTCAATATTCTTCTCTGGGGACATCTGTTGTCTGAGTGGAGGTAGTTGCTCAGCTGGTTTGAGATCACCCCTGTTTGTCCTGGGCGGCCTACACTAATGGGATGGCCTCGGTGACTTTGGAGGTTTTTCCTCATTTGCAAGGTTGTGGCCAATGGAATGGGAAGAATTCCCTTGAAAGGGAAGCACAGTCCTGAGGTGTGGCTCCAGGGACCCAAGTGTGGAGCGTGTGTGGTCCAGGGCTATTTGGACAAAAGTCTGAAAACACAAACTCCACTTAGGTTGGGGGATGTAGGTATGGCCGGCCCGATCTATAGACCGTGAGGAGAACTCTTCGGGATATGAACAAAGGGCGAATGTGAGGTGCTGGCTCATGCTTTTTTTTTTTTTTTTTTTTTCTGGAAATGTGTCACCGATTGCCATGGAATGTCGGGGTGTCCTCATGGGCCATCGATGAGGCTCCCTTTCTGGGGATTTGACCCGATCCCAAGAGTTTGGGGTCATTCTGAGGGAAGGGAGGAGGCCTTTCTTGTTTTTTTGTTTATTTTTTTATTATTATTATTTTTTTTACCTAAGGTGGACCACCAACAGAGGGATTCCAGAGCAGAGTCCTGGGGAGGGGCGACTGGACAACCAGACCTCTGGTTAACATTGGGACCTAAGAACATGGCAAGCCCCATATGTGGGCTCTTGGTCCAGACACTGAGAGGCCTTCCCTGAGGAATGGTCTCACACTGAGTTTCACAATGTGTTTTTGTGCCCAAGGAGCCCCTCAAGTCAGGGCGTGGCCTAATGTACCATGCTGGTTTCTCCTACAGGGAACGTTGCACAATATGGCAACCACAAGTTTTCTGGCCATGGGGAAGATGGAGTTCTAATTTCTGCAACACTTTCACTCCTGGACTGTGATTGGATTTAAGGTCTAGGTTCTGAAGCCTGAAAACTGAGGTTGGGAAGAGATGAAGACCTAAGGCCATGGTGTGGCTGATGTGCTCAGTGTTCGGCCAGCTGTTGAGTGTGGGTTGGGAGGTGCAGGCTCAGGCTGTGGCAGACAGGGAATTAGTGCCCAGGCTAGACTGTATCATTGGGGTGCAGTCGAGTTTCGTGCAGGATGGTACTCATTTGTGGTTACTGGGTAGCCCCAGAGGGCAACGTTTTTCTTCTGGAGGGAAGACACAGTGCCACAGAGTGGCTCCAGAATTCCCAAACTGGAAGGCTTGTGGGCCAGGAGTGTGATGAAAAAATTCTGAGAACACAAGCCAGACTTAGATTTCGGGGTGAGGGGACGGCAGGCACCCTCTGCAGAGATGATTCGAGATTCTGTATACCTGAAGACAGAGCTAGGATCAGACGTTGGCTTAGGTCGAAGTTTCTGTCCCCTTCATGAAGGGGAGGGTGTCACGAGGACATGGAGGTTTTCCCACGATGGGAATTGTGAGATGCTCCAAACCGCAATGATTCCTTCTGTGGGACAGTCGAGACCTGTTGGATGGCTCCAGGACATCCCATAAGGACGTTATCCAGAGCAGGGTTCTAAGGATGGATGCCTGGGCAGCCTGCCTCCCATTCCAGGTGTCTCATAGCGCCAAGGCAAGTTCGATCTGCTGGATCTAGGGGAGCAACCGAGGCGGGTGTGTTGAAATGGGTGAGTTGAGGATGGGTCATAATGTGCATTTGTGTCCATGTAGACCTTGGAATGGGGTGCTTGAACCGGGGCCTTGAGGGATGTTCATAACCGGGGGTTTTGATGGAGCTCTAAAGAGTATGTTTCCTATGTAGAGAAGAGAATTGTTTTGATGAGTGCCTAAGGAATCTCCCATATGCTGTTATTGGAAAACAGGCCTCTGAGGAGAGATGACTGGAATCAAAAGCAATGGATCTGCTTAGGGCCTAAGTGCCTGTCCAGTTCAATCTTATTCTATGGGGATATCTGTCTCTGGGTCTGAGTGGAGGTAGTTTCCTAACTTGTGAGAGATCATCCCTGTGTGTCCTGGGCAGCCAACATTATTCGGATGGCCTGGGGGAGTTTGGCGGATTCTCCTAATCTATTGGGTTGTGGCCAATGGAAATAGCAGAATTCCCCTGGAGAGGGAAGCCACAGTCCTGAGGTGTGGCTCCAGGGGCCCCAGCTTGGATGGTGTGTTGGCCAGGCCTGTGGGGACAGAAGTCTGAAAACACAAACTCAGCTTAGTTTTGGGGATGTATGTATGAAGGCTCGATCTACAGACCGTGAGAATTTTCCGGGCTATGAACAAAGGGCGAGTATGTGGCGCTTGCTCAGGCTTTTGTCTCTGGATTTTGTGTCAACGGTGGCCGTGGAATGTCGGAGTGTCCTCAAGGGCCATGGACAATTCTTTCTCTGGTGATTTGGCCTGATCCCAAGTGGTTGGGATCATTCTGTGGATGGGAAGAGTCCTTTATGTATTTTTTTTACCTCAGTTCTCCCACCAAAGAGGGATGCCAGAGTAGAGCCCTGAGTAGGTGTGACTAGACATCTCGAACTCTGGTTGAGATTGGGGGACTAGGGGCTTGGCAAGCCCCATATGTGGGCTGTTGTTCCAGTGACTAAGAGGCTTTACATGAGGATAGGGCTCACGCTGAGGGTCACAATGTGTGTTTGTGCACATTGTGGCCCTCAGGGATAGGTGGGGCCTCATAGTCCATGCTGCTTTCTCCTACAATGAACATTGGACAACATGCCAACCACTAGGTTTCTTGCCAAGGCGAAGGAGAAGTTCTGATTCTTGCATCACGTTCACTCCTGAGCAGTGAGTGGAGATAAGGTCTAGGTTCTGAAGGTGAAAACTGAGGTTGGGTAGAGATGATGGCCTAAAGCCATTGTGGTTGTGATATGCTCTGTGTACGGCCAGCTGTCTGGGTGTTGGACTGGAGGTCTGCCCTCAGGCTGTGTCAGACAGGGCTTTAGTGCACAGGCTAGACTGTATAATTGGGGTGTGGTCGAGTGGCATGCAGGTTGTTACTCATTTGGCGTTTCCGGTTAGCCCTATAGGGCAACATTTTTCTTCTGGAGGGCAGGCAGAGTGCTGCATTATGTCTCCAGAATTGCCAAACTGGAGGGGTGTGGCCAGGATTGTGAGGAAGGAAGTCTGAAAACACAAGCTAGCATGAGTTTTGGGGCCAAGAGCATGGCAGGCCCACTCTGAAGAGGCTGAATCGAGATCTCCTGCAGGTGAGGTCAGGGCGAGTATCAGATGTTGCCTCAAGCTGGAGTTTGTGTCCATGACGGCCCCTTCCTGAAGGGGGTGGGGGCGTCATGAGGCCAGGGAGGTTTCCCTACGCTGGGAGTTGTGAGCTGCTCCCAACTTCAAAGTTTCCTTCTTCAGGACAGTCGAGTACTATTGTATGGTTCCAGGATGCCCCATACAGAAAGACTCGAGAGCAGGGGCCTAAGCATGGATGCCGAGAAACGCCAACTCACCTTCCCATTGCCTGGTGGAGACAAGGCACGCTCAATCTGCGGGCTCTTGGGTGAGCTACCCAGAAGGCTGAGTTTAAATGGACTCTCCTGAGGATGAGTCATAATGTGGGTTGGTGGCCATGGAGACCTTGGAATGTGGCAGTAGCTAAGGGACTCTGCAGGATTCTCCAACCCGAAGGGCTTGACACAACTCCAACAAGGAAGCTTCCCATGTGGAGATGAGAGGTCTTTTGTCTGGTGCCTCAGGAAAGCCCCGTATGCTGGTCTTCGAACCCAGGCCTCTGAGGAGTGATACCTGGACACCAAAGCAAGAGTTCATAATAGGGCCTAGGGGACTGTCTGGTTCAATCTTCTGTCTCTGCGGATATCTGTCTGTGTGTCTGCATGGAGGTAGTAGTTGCTCAGCTTGTGTCATAATGCCCCTATTTGTCCAGTGCGGCTTGCGGTAGTGGGATGTCCTTGGGGACCTTGAGGTTTCTACTATTTTGTAGAGTTGTGGCCAATGGAATGGGCAATTTCTTAGGAGAGAGCAGGCACAGTTCTGTGGTGTGGCTCCAGAGACCCCAGCCTGGAGGCTGTGTGGGCCATGGCTGTGCAGACAGACATCCAAAAACCCTAACTCAGCTCAGGTTTGGGGCCGAGGTTACGGCAGGCCTGATCTACAGTCCTTGAGGAGAGCTCCTCTGGATATGAAAGAAGGGTGAGAGGGAGGCATTCGCTCAGGCTTTTGTCTCTGGATGTTTTGTCCACAATGGCCGTTTAATGTAGGAGTTGCCTCATGGGTCGTAGAAGTCTCCCTCTCTGGTAGTTTGTCCAGCCCCCAAGTGTTTGGGGTCATTCTGTGGGAAGGGAAGTGTCCTGTTTTCTGCCTCATGTGTCCCCCCAGTAGAGGGATTCTTGAGCATAGCAGTGGGTACTGACAATTAGAATACTCGCCCTCTGGTTAAGCCTGGGGGCCTATGGATATGACAAGCCCCATATGCAGGATCTTGGTCCAGCCACTGAGAGGCATTACTTTAATACGGGACTCACGCTGCAGGTCACAATGCATGTCTGTGCTCTAGGTGGCCCTCAAGCACTGGCGTGGCCTTTCGGACAATGCAGGTTTTCCCACATTGAACGCCGGACAACATGCCAACCACAACGTTTCTGGCCATGGGGAAGGAGGAATTCTAATTTCTGCATCACGTTCACCCCTGGGCAGTGATTGGAGATAAGGTCTAGGTTCTGAAGCCTGAAAACCGAGGTTGGGAAGAGATGACGACCTACAGCCATAGCGGGTCCTATGTGTCCATGTTGGGGCCAGATGTCTGGCTGTCATTTGGGATGTCTTGTCTCAGGCTGTGCCAGACAGGGCATTAGAATACATGGTGGGCTGTATAATTGCTTTACAATCGAGTGGAATGCATTAGAAAATCATTTGGGGTTTCTTATTAGCAGCATAGGGCAAAGTTTTTCTTCCTGAGGGCAGGCAGAGTGCGGCATTGTGGCTTCGGAATTCCCAATCTGGAGGGCTTGTGGGCCAGGAGAGTGAGGACGGAAGTCTGAGAACACAAGCTAGGCTTAGGTTTCGGGGCAAGGACATGGCAGGCACACTCTGCAGAGCTGAATTGAGATCTCATGCGTCTGAAGTCAGGTCGAGGTTCAGACTTTGGCTCAGGTTTGAGTTTCTGTCCATGTGGGCCCCTTCAGGAAGGGGGGGCATTATGAGGCCATGGGGGTTTTCCCACTATTGGAGTTGTGAGATGCTCCAAACCACAAGGATTCCTTCTGTGGGACAATAAAGATTTGTTGGATGGCTCCAGGACGTCTTATAAGGTATTTTTCCAGAACAGGGTCCTAAGTATGGATGCCTGGGCAGTCAGCCTCACAATCCAATTGTCTCCTAGCAACAAGAAACGTTTGATCTGCTGGCTTGGGGTAGCAACAGAGGGGGCTGAGTTGAAATGGACTTTCCTGAGGATGGTCTTAATGTTGGTTTGAGTCCATGGAGACCTTGGTATGGGGCAGTGGCACCAGGGCCCTGAAGGATTCTCCTAACCAGAGGTTATGACAAAGCTCCAATGAGCAAGATTTCCATGGGGAGACCAGATTTGTTCTTATTGGTGCCTCAGGAAACCACCATATGCTGGTATTGGAAACGAGGCCTCTGAGGAGAGATGCCTAAAAACCAAAGCAATGGATCTGACTAGGGTCTAGGGGCCTGTCCGGTTCAATATTCTTTTCTGGGGACATCTGTTGTCTGAGTGGAGGTAGTTGCTCAGCTGGTTTGAGATCACCCCTGTTTGTCCTGGGCGGCCTACACTATTGGGATGGCCTCGGTGACTTTGGAGGTTTTTCCTCATTTGCAAGGTTGTGGCCAATGGAATGGGAAGAATTCCCTTGAAAGGGAAGCACAGTCCTGAGGTGTGGCTCCAGGGACCCAAGTGTGGAGCGTGTGTGGTCCAGGGCTATTTGGACAAAAGTCTGAAAACACAAACTCCACTTAGGTTGGGGGATGTAGGTATGGCCGGCCCGATCTATAGACCGTGAGGAGAACTCTTCGGGATATGAACAAAGGGCGAATGTGAGGTGCTTGCTCATGCTTTTTTTTTTTCTGGAAATCTGTCATCGATTGCCATGGAATGTCGGGGTGTCCTCATGGGCCATCGATGAGGCTCCCTTTCTGGGGATTTGACCTGATCCCAAGAGTTTGGGGTCATTCTGTAGGAAGGGAGGAGGCCTTTCTGGTTTTTTTGTTTATTTTTGTTTATTTATTTATTTTTTTACCTCAGGTGGACCACCAAAATAGGGATTCCAGAGCAGAGACGTGGGTTGGGGCAACTGGACAACCAGACCTCTGGTTAACATTGGGACCTAAGAACATGGCAATCCCCATATGTGGGCTCTTGGTCCAGACACTGAGAGGCCTTCCTTGAGGATAGGTCTCACACTGAGTTTCACAATGTGTTTTTGTGCCCAAGGAGCCCCTCAAGTCAGGGCGTGGCCTAATGTACCATGCTGGTTTCTCCTACAGGGAACGTTGCACAATATGGCAACCACAAGTTTTCTGGCCATGGGGAAGATGGAGTTCTAATTTCTGCAACACTTTCACTCCTGGACTGTGATTGGATTTAAGGTCTAGGTTCTGAAGCCTGAAATCTGAGGTTGGGAAGAGATGAAGACATAAGACCATGGTGTGTCTGATGTGCTCAGTGTTCGGCCAGCTGTTGAGTGTGGGTTGGGAGGTGCAGGCTCAGGCTGTGGCAGACAGGGAATTAGTGCCCAGGCTAGACTGTATCATTGGGGTGCAGTCGAGATTCGTGCAGGATGGTACTCATTTGTGGTTACTGGGTAGCCCCAGAGGGCAACGTTTTTCTTCCGGAGGGAAGACACAGTGCCATATTGTGGCTCCAGAATTCCCAAACTGGAAGGTTTGTGGGCCAGGAGTGTGAGGAAAAATTCTGAGAACACAAGCCAGACTTAGATTTCGGGGTGAGGGGACGGCAGGCACCCTCTGCAGAGATGATTCGAGATCCTGTATACCTGAAGACAGAGCTAGGATCAGACGTTGGCTTAGGTCGAAGATTCTGTCCATGACGGCCCCTTCATGAAGGGGAGGGTGTCACGAGGACATGGAGGTTTTCCCACGATGGGAATTGTGAGATGCTCCAAACCGCAATGATTCCTTCTGTGGGACAGTCGAGACCTGTTGGATGGCTCCAGGACATCCCATAAGGACGTTATCCAGAGCAGGGTTCTAAGGATGGATGCCTGGGCAGCCTGCCTCCCATTCCAGGTGTCTCATAGCGCCAAGGCAAGTTCGATCTGCTGGATCTAGGGGAGCAACCGAGGCGGGTGTGTTGAAATGGGTGAGTTGAGGATGGGTCATAATGTGCATTTGTGTCCATGTAGACCTTGGAATGGGGTGCTTGAACCGGGGCCTTGAGGGATGTTCATAACCGGAGGTTTTGATGGAGCTCTAAAGAGTATGTTTCCTATGTAGAGAAGAGAATTGTTTTGATGAGTGCCTAAGGAATCTCCCATATGCTGGTATTGGAAAACAGGCCTCTGAGGAGAGATGACTGGAATCAAAAGCAATGGATCTGATTAGGGCCTAAGTGCCTGTCCAGTTCAATCTTATTCTATGGGGATATCTGTCTCTGGGTCTGAGTGGAGGTAGTTTCCTAACTTGTGAGAGATCATCCCTGTGTGTCCTGGGCAGCCAACATTATTCGGATGGCCTGGGGGAGTTTGGCGGATTCTCCTAATCTATTGGGTTGTGGCCAATGGAAATAGCAGAATTCCCCTGGAGAGGGAAGCCACAGTCCTGAGGTGTGGCTCCAGGGGCCCCAGCTTGGATGGTGTGTTGGCCAGGCCTGTGGGGACAGAAGTCTGAAAACACAAACTCAGCTTAGTTTTGGGGATGTATGTATGAAGGCTCGATCTACAGACCGTGAGAATTTTCCGGGCTATGAACAAAGGGCGAGTATGTGGCGCTTGCTCAGGCTTTTGTCTCTGGATTTTGTGTCAACGGTGGCCGTGGAATGTCGGAGTGTCCTCAAGGGCCATGGACAATTCTTTCTCTGGTGATTTGGCCTGATCCCAAGTGGTTGGGATCATTCTGTGGATGGGAAGAGTCCTTTATGTATTTTTTTTTACCTCAGTTCTCCCACCAAAGAGGGATTCCAGAGTAGAGCCCTGAGTAGGTGTGACTAGACATCTCGAACTCTGGTTGAGATTGGGGGACTAGGGGCTTGGCAAGCCCCATATGTGGGCTGTTGTTCCAGTGACTAAGAGGCTTTACATGAGGATAGGGCTCACGCTGAGGGTCACAATGTGTGTTTGTGCACATTGTGGCCCTCAGGGATAGGTGGGGCCTCATAGTCCATGCTGCTTTCTCCTACAATGAACATTGGACAACATGCCAACCACTAGGTTTCTTGCCAAGGCGAAGGAGAAGTTCTGATTCTTGCATCACGTTCACTCCTGAGCAGTGAGTGGAGATAAGGTCTAGGTTCTGAAGGTGAAAACTGAGGTTGGGTAGAGATGATGGCCTAAAGCCATTGTGGGTGTGATATGCTCTGTGTACGGCCAGCTGTCTGGGTGTTGGACTGGAGGTCTGCCCTCAGGCTGTGTCAGACAGGGCTTTAGTGCACAGGCTAGACTGTATAATTGGGGTGTGGTCGAGTGGCATGCAGGTTGTTACTCATTTGGCGTTTCCGGTTAGCCCTATAGGGCAACATTTTTCTTCTGGAGGGCAGGCAGAGTGCTGCATTGTGTCTCCAGAATTGCCAAACTGGAGGGGTGTGGCCAGGATTGTGAGGAAGGAAGTCTGAAAACACAAGCTAGCATGAGTTTTGGGGCCAAGAGCATGGCAGGCCCACTCTGAAGAGGCTGAATCGAGATCTCCTGCAGGTGAGGTCAGGGCGAGTATCAGATGTTGCCTCAAGCTGGAGTTTGTGTCCATGACGGCCCCTTCCTGAAGGGGGTGGGGGCGTCATGAGGCCAGGGAGGTTTCCCTACGCTGGGAGTTGTGAGCTGCTCCCAACTTCAAAGTTTCCTTCTTCAGGACAGTCGAGTACTATTGTATGGTTCCAGGATGCCCCATACAGAAAGACTCGAGAGCAGGGGCCTAAGCATGGATGCCGAGAAACGCCAACTCACCTTCCCATTGCCTGGTGGAGACAAGGCACGCTCAATCTGCGGGCTCTTGGGTGAGCTACCCAGAAGGCTGAGTTTAAATGGACTCTCCTGAGGATGAGTCATAATGTGGGTTGGTGGCCATGGAGACCTTGGAATGTGGCAGTAGCTAAGGGACTCTGCAGGATTCTCCAACCCGAAGGGCTTGACACAACTCCAACAAGGAAGCTTCCCATGTGGAGATGAGAGGTCTTTTGTCTGGTGCCTCAGGAAAGCCCCGTATGCTGGTCTTCGAACCCAGGCCTCTGAGGAGTGATACCTGGACACCAAAGCAAGAGTTCATAATAGGGCCTAGGGGCCTGTCTGGTTCAATCTTCTGTCTCTGCGGATATCTGTCTGTGTGTCTGCATGGAGGTAGTAGTTGCTCAGCTTGTGTCATAATGCCCCTATTTGTCCAGTGCGGCTTGCGGTAGTGGGATGTCCTTGGGGACCTTGAGGTTTCTACTATTTTGTAGAGTTGTGGCCAATGGAATGGGCAATTTCTTAGGAGAGAGCAGGCACAGTTCTGTGGTGTGGCTCCAGAGACCCCAGCCTGGAGGCTGTGTGGGCCATGGCTGTGCAGACAGACATCCAAAAACCCTAACTCAGCTCAGGTTTGGGGCCGAGGTTACGGCAGGCCTGATCTACAGTCCATGAGGGGAGCTCCTCTGGATATGAAAGAAGGGTGAGAGGGAGGCAGTCGCTCAGGCTTTTGTCTCTGGATGTTTTGTCCACAATGGCCGTTTAATGTAGGAGTTGCCTCATGGGTCGTAGAAGTCTCCCTCTCTGGTAGTTTGTCCAGCCCCCAAGTGTTTGGGGTCATTCTGTGGGAAGGGAAGTGTCCTGTTTTTTGCCTCATATGTCCCCCCAGTAGAGGGATTCTAGAGCATAGCAGTGGGTACTGACAACTGGAATACTCGCCCTCGGGTTAAGCCTGGGGGCCTATGGATATGACAAGCCCCATATGCAGGATCTTGGTCCAGCCCCTGAGAGGCGTTACTTTAATACGGGACTCACGCTGCAGGTCACAATGCATGTCTGTGCCCTAGGCGGCCCTCAAGCACTGGCGTGGCCTTTCGGACAATGCAGGTTTTCCCACATTGAACGTTGGACAACATGCCAACCACAAGGTTTCTGGCCATGGGGAAGGAGGAATTCTAATTTCTGCATCACGTTCACCCTGGGCAGTGATTGGAGATAAGGTCTAGGTTCTGAAGCCTGAAAACCGAGGTTGGGAAGAGATGACGACCTACAGCCATAGCGGGTCCTATGTGTCCAGGTTGGGGCCAGCTGTCTGGGTGTCGTTTGGGATGTCTTGTCTCAGGCTGTGCCAGACAGGGCATTAGAATACAGGGTGGGCTGTATAATTGCTTTACAATCGAGTGGCATGCATTAGAAAATCATTTGGGGTTTCTTATTAGAAGCATAGGGCAAAGTTTTTCTTCTGGAGGGCAGGCAGAGTGCTGCATTGTGGCTTCGGAATTCCCAAACTGGAGGGCTTGTGGGCCAGGAGAGTGAGGACGGAAGTCTGAGAACACAAGCTAGGCTTAGGTTTCGGGGCAAGGACATGGCAGCCACACTCTGCAGAGCTGAATTGAGATCTCATGTGTCTGAAGTCAGGTCGAGGATCAGACTTTGGCTCAGGTTTGAGTTTCTGTCCATGTTGGCCCCTTCATGAACGGGGGACATTATGAGCCCATGGGGGTTTTCCCACTATTGGAGTTGTGAGATGCTCCAAACCGCAAGGATTCCTTCTGTGGGACAATTAAGATTTGTTGGATGGCTCCAGGACGTCTTATAAGGTATTTTTCCAGAACAGGGTTCTAAGTATGGATGCCTGGGCAGTCAGCCTCACAATCCAATTGTCTCCTAGCAACAAGAAACGTTTGATCTGCTGGCTTGGGGTAGCAACAGAGGGGGCTGAGTTGAAATGGACTTTCCTGAGGATGGTCTTAATGTTGGTTTGAGTCCATGGAGACCTTGGTATGGGGCAGTGGCACCAGGGCCCTGAAGGATTCTCCTAACCAGAGGTTATGACAAAGCTCCAATGAGCAAGTTTTCCATGGGGAGACGAGATTTGTTCTTATTGGTGCCTCAGGAAACCACCATATGCTGGTATTGGAAACGAGGCCTCTGAGGAGAGATGCCTAAAAACCAAAGCAATGGATCTGATTAGGGCCTAGGGGCCTGTCCGGTTCAATATTCTTCTCTGGGGACATCTGTTGTCTGAGTGGAGGTAGTTGCTCAGCTGGTTTGAGATCACCCCTGTTTGTCCTGGGCGGCCTACACTAATGGGATGGCCTCGGTGACTTTGGAGGTTTTTCCTCATTTGCAAGGTTGTGGCCAATGGAATGGGAAGAATTCCCTTGAAAGGGAAGCACAGTCCTGAGGTGTGGCTCCAGGGACCCAAGTGTGGAGCGTGTGTGGTCCAGGGCTATTTGGACAAAAGTCTGAAAACACAAACTCCACTTAGGTTGGGGGATGTAGGTATGGCCGGCCCGATCTATAGACCGTGAGGAGAACTCTTCGGGATATGAACAAAGGGCGAATGTGAGGTGCTGGCTCATGCTTTTTTTTTTTTTTTTTTTTCTGGAAATGTGTCACCGATTGCCATGGAATGTCGGGGTGTCCTCATGGGCCATCGATGAGGCTCCCTTTCTGGGGATTTGACCCGATCCCAAGAGTTTGGGGTCATTCTGTGGGAAGGGAGGAGGCCTTTCTTGTTTTTTTGTTTATTTTTTTATTATTATTATTTTTTTTACCTAAGGTGGACCACCAACAGAGGGATTCCAGAGCAGAGTCCTGGGGAGGGGCGACTGGACAACCAGACCTCTGGTTAACATTGGGACCTAAGAACATGGCAAGCCCCATATGTGGGCTCTTGGTCCAGACACTGAGAGGCCTTCCCTGAGGAATGGTCTCACACTGAGTTTCACAATGTGTTTTTGTGCCCAAGGAGCCCCTCAAGTCAGGGCGTGGCCTAATGTACCATGCTGGTTTCTCCTACAGGGAACGTTGCACAATATGGCAACCACAAGTTTTCTGGCCATGGGGAAGATGGAGTTCTAATTTCTGCAACACTTTCACTCCTGGACTGTGATTGGATTTAAGGTCTAGGTTCTGAAGCCTGAAAACTGAGGTTGGGAAGAGATGAAGACCTAAGGCCATGGTGTGGCTGATGTGCTCAGTGTTCGGCCAGCTGTTGAGTGTGGGTTGGGAGGTGCAGGCTCAGGCTGTGGCAGACAGGGAATTAGTGCCCAGGCTAGACTGTATCATTGGGGTGCAGTCGAGTTTCGTGCAGGATGGTACTCATTTGTGGTTACTGGGTAGCCCCAGAGGGCAACGTTTTTCTTCTGGAGGGAAGACACAGTGCCACAGAGTGGCTCCAGAATTCCCAAACTGGAAGGCTTGTGGGCCAGGAGTGTGATGAAAAAATTCTGAGAACACAAGCCAGACTTAGATTTCGGGGTGAGGGGACGGCAGGCACCCTCTGCAGAGATGATTCGAGATTCTGTATACCTGAAGACAGAGCTAGGATCAGACGTTGGCTTAGGTCGAAGTTTCTGTCCCCTTCATGAAGGGGAGGGTGTCACGAGGACATGGAGGTTTTCCCACGATGGGAATTGTGAGATGCTCCAAACCGCAATGATTCCTTCTGTGGGACAGTCGAGACCTGTTGGATGGCTCCAGGACATCCCATAAGGACGTTATCCAGAGCAGGGTTCTAAGGATGGATGCCTGGGCAGCCTGCCTCCCATTCCAGGTGTCTCATAGCGCCAAGGCAAGTTCGATCTGCTGGATCTAGGGGAGCAACCGAGGCGGGTGTGTTGAAATGGGTGAGTTGAGGATGGGTCATAATGTGCATTTGTGTCCATGTAGACCTTGGAATGGGGTGCTTGAACCGGGGCCTTGAGGGATGTTCATAACCGGAGGTTTTGATGGAGCTCTAAAGAGTATGTTTCCTATGTAGAGAAGAGAATTGTTTTGATGAGTGCCTAAGGAATCTCCCATATGCTGTTATTGGAAAACAGGCCTCTGAGGAGAGATGACTGGAATCAAAAGCAATGGATCTGCTTAGGGCCTAAGTGCCTGTCCAGTTCAATCTTATTCTATGGGGATATCTGTCTCTGGGTCTGAGTGGAGGTAGTTTCCTAACTTGTGAGAGATCATCCCTGTGTGTCCTGGGCAGCCAACATTATTCGGATGGCCTGGGGGAGTTTGGCGGATTCTCCTAATCTATTGGGTTGTGGCCAATGGAAATAGCAGAATTCCCCTGGAGAGGGAAGCCACAGTCCTGAGGTGTGGCTCCAGGGGCCCCAGCTTGGATGGTGTGTTGGCCAGGCCTGTGGGGACAGAAGTCTGAAAACACAAACTCAGCTTAGTTTTGGGGATGTATGTATGAAGGCTCGATCTACAGACCGTGAGAATTTTCCGGGCTATGAACAAAGGGCGAGTATGTGGCGCTTGCTCAGGCTTTTGTCTCTGGATTTTGTGTCAACGGTGGCCGTGGAATGTCGGAGTGTCCTCAAGGGCCATGGACAATTCTTTCTCTGGTGATTTGGCCTGATCCCAAGTGGTTGGGATCATTCTGTGGATGGGAAGAGTCCTTTATGTATTTTTTTTACCTCAGTTCTCCCACCAAAGAGGGATTCCAGAGTAGAGCCCTGAGTAGGTGTGACTAGACATCTCGAACTCTGGTTGAGATTGGGGGACTAGGGGCTTGGCAAGCCCCATATGTGGGCTGTTGTTCCAGTGACTAAGAGGCTTTACATGAGGATAGGGCTCACGCTGAGGGTCACAATGTGTGTTTGTGCACATTGTGGCCCTCAGGGATAGGTGGGGCCTCATAGTCCATGCTGCTTTCTCCTACAATGAACATTGGACAACATGCCAACCACTAGGTTTCTTGCCAAGGCGAAGGAGAAGTTCTGATTCTTGCATCACGTTCACTCCTGAGCAGTGAGTGGAGATAAGGTCTAGGTTCTGAAGGTGAAAACTGAGGTTGGGTAGAGATGATGGCCTAAAGCCATTGTGGGTGTGATATGCTCTGTGTACGGCCAGCTGTCTGGGTGTTGGACTGGAGGTCTGCCCTCAGGCTGTGTCAGACAGGGCTTTAGTGCACAGGCTAGACTGTATAATTGGGGTGTGGTCGAGTGGCATGCAGGTTGTTACTCATTTGGCGTTTCCGGTTAGCCCTATAGGGCAACATTTTTCTTCTGGAGGGCAGGCAGAGTGCTGCATTGTGTCTCCAGAATTGCCAAACTGGAGGGGTGTGGCCAGGATTGTGAGGAAGGAAGTCTGAAAACACAAGCTAGCATGAGTTTTGGGGCCAAGAGCATGGCAGGCCCACTCTGAAGAGGCTGAATCGAGATCTCCTGCAGGTGAGGTCAGGGCGAGTATCAGATGTTGCCTCAAGCTGGAGTTTGTGTCCATGACGGCCCCTTCCTGAAGGGGGTGGGGGCGTCATGAGGCCAGGGAGGTTTCCCTACGCTGGGAGTTGTGAGCTGCTCCCAACTTCAAAGTTTCCTTCTTCAGGACAGTCGAGTACTATTGTATGGTTCCAGGATGCCCCATACAGAAAGACTCGAGAGCAGGGGCCTAAGCATGGATGCCGAGAAACGCCAACTCACCTTCCCATTGCCTGGTGGAGACAAGGCACGCTCAATCTGCGGGCTCTTGGGTGAGCTACCCAGAAGGCTGAGTTTAAATGGACTCTCCTGAGGATGAGTCATAATGTGGGTTGGTGGCCATGGAGACCTTGGAATGTGGCAGTAGCTAAGGGACTCTGCAGGATTCTCCAACCCGAAGGGCTTGACACAACTCCAACAAGGAAGCTTCCCATGTGGAGATGAGAGGTCTTTTGTCTGGTGCCTCAGGAAAGCCCCGTATGCTGGTCTTCGAACCCAGGCCTCTGAGGAGTGATACCTGGACACCAAAGCAAGAGTTCATAATAGGGCCTAGGGGCCTGTCTGGTTCAATCTTCTGTCTCTGCGGATATCTGTCTGTGTGTCTGCATGGAGGTAGTAGTTGCTCAGCTTGTGTCATAATGCCCCTATTTGTCCAGTGCGGCTTGCGGTAGTGGGATGTCCTTGGGGACCTTGAGCTTTCTACTATTTTGTAGAGTTGTGGCCAATGGAATGGGCAGTTTCTTAGGAGAGAGCAGGCACAGTTCTGTGGTGTGGCTCCAGAGACCCCAGCCTGGAGGCTGTGTGGGCCATGGCTGTGCAGACAGACATCCAAAAACCCTAACTCAGCTCAGGTTTGGGGCCGAGGTTACGGCAGGCCTGATCTACAGTCCATGAGGGGAGCTCCTCTGGATATGAAAGAAGGGTGAGAGGGAGGCAGTCGCTCAGGCTTTTGTCTCTGGATGTTTTGTCCACAATGGCCGTTTAATGTAGGAGTTGCCTCATGGGTCGTAGAAGTCTCCCTCTCTGGTAGTTTGTCCAGCCCCCAAGTGTTTGGGGTCATTCTGTGGGAAGGGAAGTGTCCTGTTTTTTGCCTCATATGTCCCCCCAGTAGAGGGATTCTAGAGCATAGCAGTGGGTACTGACAACTGGAATACTCGCCCTCGGGTTAAGCCTGGGGGCCTATGGATATGACAAGCCCCATATGCAGGATCTTGGTCCAGCCACTGAGAGGCGTTACTTTAATACGGGACTCACGCTGCAGGTCACAATGCATGTCTGTGCCCTAGGCGGCCCTCAAGCACTGGCGTGGCCTTTCGGACAATGCAGGTTTTCCCACATTGAACGTTGGACAACATGCCAACCACAAGGTTTCTGGCCATGGGGAAGGAGGAATTCTAATTTCTGCATCACGTTCACCCTGGGCAGTGATTGGAGATAAGGTCTAGGTTCTGAAGCCTGAAAACCGAGGTTGGGAAGAGATGACGACCTACAGCCATAGCGGGTCCTATGTGTCCAGGTTGGGGCCAGCTGTCTGGGTGTCGTTTGGGATGTCTTGTCTCAGGCTGTGCCAGACAGGGCATTAGAATACAGGGTGGGCTGTATAATTGCTTTACAATCGAGTGGCATGCATTAGAAAATCATTTGGGGTTTCTTATTAGAAGCATAGGGCAAAGTTTTTCTTCTGGAGGGCAGGCAGAGTGCTGCATTGTGGCTTCGGAATTCCCAAACTGGAGGGCTTGTGGGCCAGGAGAGTGAGGACGGAAGTCTGAGAACACAAGCTAGGCTTAGGTTTCGGGGCAAGGACATGGCAGCCACACTCTGCAGAGCTGAATTGAGATCTCATGTGTCTGAAGTCAGGTCGAGGATCAGACTTTGGCTCAGGTTTGAGTTTCTGTCCATGTTGGCCCCTTCATGAACGGGGGACATTATGAGCCCATGGGGGTTTTCCCACTATTGGAGTTGTGAGATGCTCCAAACCGCAAGGATTCCTTCTGTGGGACAATTAAGATTTGTTGGATGGCTCCAGGACGTCTTATAAGGTATTTTTCCAGAACAGGGTTCTAAGTATGGATGCCTGGGCAGTCAGCCTCACAATCCAATTGTCTCCTAGCAACAAGAAACGTTTGATCTGCTGGCTTGGGGTAGCAACAGAGGGGGCTGAGTTGAAATGGACTTTCCTGAGGATGGTCTTAATGTTGGTTTGAGTCCATGGAGACCTTGGTATGGGGCAGTGGCACCAGGGCCCTGAAGGATTCTCCTAACCAGAGGTTATGACAAAGCTCCAATGAGCAAGTTTTCCATGGGGAGACGAGATTTGTTCTTATTGGTGCCTCAGGAAACCACCATATGCTGGTATTGGAAACGAGGCCTCTGAGGAGAGATGCCTAAAAACCAAAGCAATGGATCTGATTAGGGCCTAGGGGCCTGTCCGGTTCAATATTCTTCTCTGGGGACATCTGTTGTCTGAGTGGAGGTAGTTGCTCAGCTGGTTTGAGATCACCCCTGTTTGTCCTGGGCGGCCTACACTAATGGGATGGCCTCGGTGACTTTGGAGGTTTTTCCTCATTTGCAAGGTTGTGGCCAATGGAATGGGAAGAATTCCCTTGAAAGGGAAGCACAGTCCTGAGGTGTGGCTCCAGGGACCCAAGTGTGGAGCGTGTGTGGTCCAGGGCTATTTGGACAAAAGTCTGAAAACACAAACTCCACTTAGGTTGGGGGATGTAGGTATGGCCGGCCCGATCTATAGACCGTGAGGAGAACTCTTCGGGATATGAACAAAGGGCGAATGTGAGGTGCTGGCTCATGCTTTTTTTTTTTTTTTTTTTTCTGGAAATGTGTCACCGATTGCCATGGAATGTCGGGGTGTCCTCATGGGCCATCGATGAGGCTCCCTTTCTGGGGATTTGACCCGATCCCAAGAGTTTGGGGTCATTCTGAGGGAAGGGAGGAGGCCTTTCTTGTTTTTTTGTTTATTTTTTTATTATTATTATTTTTTTTACCTAAGGTGGACCACCAACAGAGGGATTCCAGAGCAGAGTCCTGGGGAGGGGCGACTGGACAACCAGACCTCTGGTTAACATTGGGACCTAAGAACATGGCAAGCCCCATATGTGGGCTCTTGGTCCAGACACTGAGAGGCCTTCCCTGAGGAATGGTCTCACACTGAGTTTCACAATGTGTTTTTGTGCCCAAGGAGCCCCTCAAGTCAGGGCGTGGCCTAATGTACCATGCTGGTTTCTCCTACAGGGAACGTTGCACAATATGGCAACCACAAGTTTTCTGGCCATGGGGAAGATGGAGTTCTAATTTCTGCAACACTTTCACTCCTGGACTGTGATTGGATTTAAGGTCTAGGTTCTGAAGCCTGAAAACTGAGGTTGGGAAGAGATGAAGACCTAAGGCCATGGTGTGGCTGATGTGCTCAGTGTTCGGCCAGCTGTTGAGTGTGGGTTGGGAGGTGCAGGCTCAGGCTGTGGCAGACAGGGAATTAGTGCCCAGGCTAGACTGTATCATTGGGGTGCAGTCGAGTTTCGTGCAGGATGGTACTCATTTGTGGTTACTGGGTAGCCCCAGAGGGCAACGTTTTTCTTCTGGAGGGAAGACACAGTGCCACAGAGTGGCTCCAGAATTCCCAAACTGGAAGGCTTGTGGGCCAGGAGTGTGATGAAAAAATTCTGAGAACACAAGCCAGACTTAGATTTCGGGGTGAGGGGACGGCAGGCACCCTCTGCAGAGATGATTCGAGATTCTGTATACCTGAAGACAGAGCTAGGATCAGACGTTGGCTTAGGTCGAAGTTTCTGTCCCCTTCATGAAGGGGAGGGTGTCACGAGGACATGGAGGTTTTCCCACGATGGGAATTGTGAGATGCTCCAAACCGCAATGATTCCTTCTGTGGGACAGTCGAGACCTGTTGGATGGCTCCAGGACATCCCATAAGGACGTTATCCAGAGCAGGGTTCTAAGGATGGATGCCTGGGCAGCCTGCCTCCCATTCCAGGTGTCTCATAGCGCCAAGGCAAGTTCGATCTGCTGGATCTAGGGGAGCAACCGAGGCGGGTGTGTTGAAATGGGTGAGTTGAGGATGGGTCATAATGTGCATTTGTGTCCATGTAGACCTTGGAATGGGGTGCTTGAACCGGGGCCTTGAGGGATGTTCATAACCGGAGGTTTTGATGGAGCTCTAAAGAGTATGTTTCCTATGTAGAGAAGAGAATTGTTTTGATGAGTGCCTAAGGAATCTCCCATATGCTGTTATTGGAAAACAGGCCTCTGAGGAGAGATGACTGGAATCAAAAGCAATGGATCTGCTTAGGGCCTAAGTGCCTGTCCAGTTCAATCTTATTCTATGGGGATATCTGTCTCTGGGTCTGAGTGGAGGTAGTTTCCTAACTTGTGAGAGATCATCCCTGTGTGTCCTGGGCAGCCAACATTATTCGGATGGCCTGGGGGAGTTTGGCGGATTCTCCTAATCTATTGGGTTGTGGCCAATGGAAATAGCAGAATTCCCCTGGAGAGGGAAGCCACAGTCCTGAGGTGTGGCTCCAGGGGCCCCAGCTTGGATGGTGTGTTGGCCAGGCCTGTGGGGACAGAAGTCTGAAAACACAAACTCAGCTTAGTTTTGGGGATGTATGTATGAAGGCTCGATCTACAGACCGTGAGAATTTTCCGGGCTATGAACAAAGGGCGAGTATGTGGCGCTTGCTCAGGCTTTTGTCTCTGGATTTTGTGTCAACGGTGGCCGTGGAATGTCGGAGTGTCCTCAAGGGCCATGGACAATTCTTTCTCTGGTGATTTGGCCTGATCCCAAGTGGTTGGGATCATTCTGTGGATGGGAAGAGTCCTTTATGTATTTTTTTTACCTCAGTTCTCCCACCAAAGAGGGATTCCAGAGTAGAGCCCTGAGTAGGTGTGACTAGACATCTCGAACTCTGGTTGAGATTGGGGGACTAGGGGCTTGGCAAGCCCCATATGTGGGCTGTTGTTCCAGTGACTAAGAGGCTTTACATGAGGATAGGGCTCACGCTGAGGGTCACAATGTGTGTTTGTGCACATTGTGGCCCTCAGGGATAGGTGGGGCCTCATAGTCCATGCTGCTTTCTCCTACAATGAACATTGGACAACATGCCAACCACTAGGTTTCTTGCCAAGGCGAAGGAGAAGTTCTGATTCTTGCATCACGTTCACTCCTGAGCAGTGAGTGGAGATAAGGTCTAGGTTCTGAAGGTGAAAACTGAGGTTGGGTAGAGATGATGGCCTAAAGCCATTGTGGTTGTGATATGCTCTGTGTACGGCCAGCTGTCTGGGTGTTGGACTGGAGGTCTGCCCTCAGGCTGTGTCAGACAGGGCTTTAGTGCACAGGCTAGACTGTATAATTGGGGTGTGGTCGAGTGGCATGCAGGTTGTTACTCATTTGGCGTTTCCGGTTAGCCCTATAGGGCAACATTTTTCTTCTGGAGGGCAGGCAGAGTGCTGCATTATGTCTCCAGAATTGCCAAACTGGAGGGGTGTGGCCAGGATTGTGAGGAAGGAAGTCTGAAAACACAAGCTAGCATGAGTTTTGGGGCCAAGAGCATGGCAGGCCCACTCTGAAGAGGCTGAATCGAGATCTCCTGCAGGTGAGGTCAGGGCGAGTATCAGATGTTGCCTCAAGCTGGAGTTTGTGTCCATGACGGCCCCTTCCTGAAGGGGGTGGGGGCGTCATGAGGCCAGGGAGGTTTCCCTACGCTGGGAGTTGTGAGCTGCTCCCAACTTCAAAGTTTCCTTCTTCAGGACAGTCGAGTACTATTGTATGGTTCCAGGATGCCCCATACAGAAAGACTCGAGAGCAGGGGCCTAAGCATGGATGCCGAGAAACGCCAACTCACCTTCCCATTGCCTGGTGGAGACAAGGCACGCTCAATCTGCGGGCTCTTGGGTGAGCTACCCAGAAGGCTGAGTTTAAATGGACTCTCCTGAGGATGAGTCATAATGTGGGTTGGTGGCCATGGAGACCTTGGAATGTGGCAGTAGCTAAGGGACTCTGCAGGATTCTCCAACCCGAAGGGCTTGACACAACTCCAACAAGGAAGCTTCCCATGTGGAGATGAGAGGTCTTTTGTCTGGTGCCTCAGGAAAGCCCCGTATGCTGGTCTTCGAACCCAGGCCTCTGAGGAGTGATACCTGGACACCAAAGCAAGAGTTCATAATAGGGCCTAGGGGACTGTCTGGTTCAATCTTCTGTCTCTGCGGATATCTGTCTGTGTGTCTGCATGGAGGTAGTAGTTGCTCAGCTTGTGTCATAATGCCCCTATTTGTCCAGTGCGGCTTGCGGTAGTGGGATGTCCTTGGGGACCTTGAGGTTTCTACTATTTTGTAGAGTTGTGGCCAATGGAATGGGCAATTTCTTAGGAGAGAGCAGGCACAGTTCTGTGGTGTGGCTCCAGAGACCCCAGCCTGGAGGCTGTGTGGGCCATGGCTGTGCAGACAGACATCCAGAAACCCTAACTCAGCTCAGGTTTGGGGCCGAGGTTACGGCAGGCCTGATCTACAGTCCATGAGGGGAGCTCCTCTGGATATGAAAGAAGGGTGAGAGGGAGGCAGTCGCTCAGGCTTTTGTCTCTGGATGTTTTGTCCACAATGGCCGTTTAATGTAGGAGTTGCCTCATGGGTCGTAGAAGTCTCCCTCTCTGGTAGTTTGTCCAGCCCCCAAGTGTTTGGGGTCATTCTGTGGGAAGGGAAGTGTCCTGTTTTTTGCCTCATATGTCCCCCCAGTAGAGGGATTCTAGAGCATAGCAGTGGGTACTGACAACTGGAATACTCGCCCTCGGGTTAAGCCTGGGGGCCTATGGATGTGACAAGCCCCATATGCAGGATCTTGGTCCAGCCACTGAGAGGCGTTACTTTAATACGGGACTCACGCTGCAGGTCACAATGCATGTCTGTGCCCTAGGCGGCCCTCAAGCACTGGCGTGGCCTTTCGGACAATGCAGGTTTTCCCACATTGAACGTTGGACAACATGCCAACCACAAGGTTTCTGGCCATGGGGAAGGAGGAATTCTAATTTCTGCATCACGTTCACCCTGGGCAGTGATTGGAGATAAGGTCTAGGTTCTGAAGCCTGAAAACCGAGGTTGGGAAGAGATGACGACCTACAGCCATAGCGGGTCCTATGTGTCCAGGTTGGGGCCAGCTGTCTGGGTGTCGTTTGGGATGTCTTGTCTCAGGCTGTGCCAGACAGGGCATTAGAATACAGGGTGGGCTGTATAATTGCTTTACAATCGAGTGGCATGCATTAGAAAATCATTTGGGGTTTCTTATTAGAAGCATAGGGCAAAGTTTTTCTTCTGGAGGGCAGGCAGAGTGCTGCATTGTGGCTTCGGAATTCCCAAACTGGAGGGCTTGTGGGCCAGGAGAGTGAGGACGGAAGTCTGAGAACACAAGCTAGGCTTAGGTTTCGGGGCAAGGACATGGCAGCCACACTCTGCAGAGCTGAATTGAGATCTCATGTGTCTGAAGTCAGGTCGAGGATCAGACTTTGGCTCAGGTTTGAGTTTCTGTCCATGTTGGCCCCTTCATGAAGGGGGGACATTATGAGCCCATGGGGGTTTTCCCACTATTGGAGTTGTGAGATGCTCCAAACCGCAAGGATTCCTTCTGTGGGACAATTAAGATTTGTTGGATGGCTCCAGGACGTCTTATAAGGTATTTTTCCAGAACAGGGTTCTAAGTATGGATGCCTGGGCAGTCAGCCTCACAATCCAATTGTCTCCTAGCAACAAGAAACGTTTGATCTGCTGGCTTGGGGTAGCAACAGAGGGGGCTGAGTTGAAATGGACTTTCCTGAGGATGGTCTTAATGTTGGTTTGAGTCCATGGAGACCTTGGTATGGGGCAGTGGCACCAGGGCCCTGAAGGATTCTCCTAACCAGAGGTTATGACAAAGCTCCAATGAGCAAGTTTTCCATGGGGAGACGAGATTTGTTCTTATTGGTGCCTCAGGAAACCACCATATGCTGGTATTGGAAACGAGGCCTCTGAGGAGAGATGCCTAAAAACCAAAGCAATGGATCTGATTAGGGCCTAGGGGCCTGTCCGGTTCAATATTCTTCTCTGGGGACATCTGTTGTCTGAGTGGAGGTAGTTGCTCAGCTGGTTTGAGATCACCCCTGTTTGTCCTGGGCGGCCTACACTAATGGGATGGCCTCGGTGACTTTGGAGGTTTTTCCTCATTTGCAAGGTTGTGGCCAATGGAATGGGAAGAATTCCCTTGAAAGGGAAGCACAGTCCTGAGGTGTGGCTCCAGGGACCCAAGTGTGGAGCGTGTGTGGTCCAGGGCTATTTGGACAAAAGTCTGAAAACACAAACTCCACTTAGGTTGGGGGATGTAGGTATGGCCGGCCCGATCTATAGACCGTGAGGAGAACTCTTCGGGATATGAACAAAGGGCGAATGTGAGGTGCTGGCTCATGCTTTTTTTTTTTTTTTTTTTTTTTCTGGAAATGTGTCACCGATTGCCATGGAATGTCGGGGTGTCCTCATGGGCCATCGATGAGGCTCCCTTTCTGGGGATTTGACCCGATCCCAAGAGTTTGGGGTCATTCTGTGGGAAGGGAGGAGGCCTTTCTTGTTTTTTTGTTTATTTTTTTATTATTATTATTTTTTTTACCTAAGGTGGACCACCAACAGAGGGATTCCAGAGCAGAGTCCTGGGGAGGGGCGACTGGACAACCAGACCTCTGGTTAACATTGGGACCTAAGAACATGGCAAGCCCCATATGTGGGCTCTTGGTCCAGACACTGAGAGGCCTTCCCTGAGGAATGGTCTCACACTGAGTTTCACAATGTGTTTTTGTGCCCAAGGAGCCCCTCAAGTCAGGGCGTGGCCTAATGTACCATGCTGGTTTCTCCTACAGGGAACGTTGCACAATATGGCAACCACAAGTTTTCTGGCCATGGGGAAGATGGAGTTCTAATTTCTGCAACACTTTCACTCCTGGACTGTGATTGGATTTAAGGTCTAGGTTCTGAAGCCTGAAAACTGAGGTTGGGAAGAGATGAAGACCTAAGGCCATGGTGTGGCTGATGTGCTCAGTGTTCGGCCAGCTGTTGAGTGTGGGTTGGGAGGTGCAGGCTCAGGCTGTGGCAGACAGGGAATTAGTGCCCAGGCTAGACTGTATCATTGGGGTGCAGTCGAGTTTCGTGCAGGATGGTACTCATTTGTGGTTACTGGGTAGCCCCAGAGGGCAACGTTTTTCTTCTGGAGGGAAGACACAGTGCCACATAGTGGCTCCAGAATTCCCAAACTGGAAGGCTTGTGGGCCAGGAGTGTGATGAAAAAATTCTGAGAACACAAGCCAGACTTAGATTTCGGGGTGAGGGGACGGCAGGCACCCTCTGCAGAGATGATTCGAGATCCTGTATACCTGAAGACAGAGCTAGGATCAGACGTTGGCTTAGGTCGAAGTTTCTGTCCATGACAGCCCCTTCATGAAGGGGAGGGTGTCACGAGGACATGGAGGTTTTCCCACGATGGGAATTGTGAGATGCTCCAAACCGCAATGATTCCTTCTGTGGGACAGTCGAGACCTGTTGGATGGCTCCAGGACATCCCATAAGGACGTTATCCAGAGCAGGGTTCTAAGGATGGATGCCTGGGCAGCCTGCCTCCCATTCCAGGTGTCTCATAGCGCCAAGGCAAGTTCGATCTGCTGGATCTAGGGGAGCAACCGAGGCGGGTGTGTTGAAATGGGTGAGTTGAGGATGGGTCATAATGTGCATTTGTGTCCATGTAGACCTTGGAATGGGGTGCTTGAACCGGGGCCTTGAGGGATGTTCATAACCGGAGGTTTTGATGGAGCTCTAAAGAGTATGTTTCCTATGTAGAGAAGAGAATTGTTTTGATGAGTGCCTAAGGAATCTCCCATATGCTGGTATTGGAAAACAGGCCTCTGAGGAGAGATGACTGGAATCAAAAGCAATGGATCTGATTAGGGCCTAAGTGCCTGTCCAGTTCAATCTTATTCTATGGGGATATCTGTCTCTGGGTCTGAGTGGAGGTAGTTTCCTAACTTGTGAGAGATCATCCCTGTGTGTCCTGGGCAGCCAACATTATTCGGATGGCCTGGGGGAGTTTGGCGGATTCTCCTAATCTATTGGGTTGTGGCCAATGGAAATAGCAGAATTCCCCTGGAGAGGGAAGCCACAGTCCTGAGGTGTGGCTCCAGGGGCCCCAGCTTGGATGGTGTGTTGGCCAGGCCTGTGGGGACAGAAGTCTGAAAACACAAACTCAGCTTAGTTTTGGGGATGTATGTATGAAGGCTCGATCTACAGACCGTGAGAATTTTCCGGGCTATGAACAAAGGGCGAGTATGTGGCGCTTGCTCAGGCTTTTGTCTCTGGATTTTGTGTCAACGGTGGCCGTGGAATGTCGGAGTGTCCTCAAGGGCCATGGACAATTCTTTCTCTGGTGATTTGGCCTGATCCCAAGTGGTTGGGATCATTCTGTGGATGGGAAGAGTCCTTTATGTATTTTTTTTACCTCAGTTCTCCCACCAAAGAGGGATTCCAGAGTAGAGCCCTGAGTAGGTGTGACTAGACATCTCGAACTCTGGTTGAGATTGGGGGACTAGGGGCTTGGCAAGCCCCATATGTGGGCTGTTGTTCCAGTGACTAAGAGGCTTTACATGAGGATAGGGCTCACGCTGAGGGTCACAATGTGTGTTTGTGCACATTGTGGCCCTCAGGGATAGGTGGGGCCTCATAGTCCATGCTGCTTTCTCCTACAATGAACATTGGACAACATGCCAACCACTAGGTTTCTTGCCAAGGCGAAGGAGAAGTTCTGATTCTTGCATCACTTTCACTCCTGAGCAGTGAGTGGAGATAAGGTCTAGGTTCTGAAGGTGAAAACTGAGGTTGGGTAGAGATGATGGACTAAAGCCATTGTGGGTGTGATATGCTCTGTGTACGGCCAGCTGTCTGGGTGTTGGACTGGAGGTCTGCCCTCAGGCTGTGTCAGACAGGGCTTTAGTGCACAGGCTAGACTGTATAATTGGGGTGTGGTCGAGTGGCATGCAGGTTGTTACTCATTTGGCGTTTCCGGTTAGCCCTATAGGGCAACATTTTTCTTCTGGAGGGCAGGCAGAGTGCTGCATTGTGTCTCCAGAATTGCCAAACTGGAGGGGTGTGGCCAGGATTGTGAGGAAGGAAGTCTGAAAACACAAGCTAGCATGAGTTTTGGGGCCAAGAGCATGGCAGGCCCACTCTGAAGAGGCTGAATCGAGATCTCCTGCAGGTGAGGTCAGGGCGAGTATCAGATGTTGCCTCAAGCTGGAGTTTGTGTCCATGACGGCCCCTTCCTGAAGGGGGTGGGGGCGTCATGAGGCCAGGGAGGTTTCCCTACGCTGGGAGTTGTGAGCTGCTCCCAACTTCAAAGTTTCCTTCTTCAGGACAGTCGAGTACTATTGTATGGTTCCAGGATGCCCCATACAGAAAGACTCGAGAGCAGGGGCCTAAGCATGGATGCCGAGAAACGCCAACTCACCTTCCCATTGCCTGGTGGAGACAAGGCACGCTCAATCTGCGGGCTCTTGGGTGAGCTACCCAGAAGGCTGAGTTTAAATGGACTCTCCTGAGGATGAGTCATAATGTGGGTTGGTGGCCATGGAGACCTTGGAATGTGGCAGTAGCTAAGGGACTCTGCAGGATTCTCCAACCCGAAGGGCTTGACACAACTCCAACAAGGAAGCTTCCCATGTGGAGATGAGAGGTCTTTTGTCTGGTGCCTCAGGAAAGCCCCGTATGCTGGTCTTCGAACCCAGGCCTCTGAGGAGTGATACCTGGACACCAAAGCAAGAGTTCATAATAGGGCCTAGGGGACTGTCTGGTTCAATCTTCTGTCTCTGCGGATATCTGTCTGTGTGTCTGCATGGAGGTAGTAGTTGCTCAGCTTGTGTCATAATGCCCCTATTTGTCCAGTGCGGCTTGCGGTAGTGGGATGTCCTTGGGGACCTTGAGGTTTCTACTATTTTGTAGAGTTGTGGCCAATGGAATGGGCAATTTCTTAGGAGAGAGCAGGCACAGTTCTGTGGTGTGGCTCCAGAGACCCCAGCCTGGAGGCTGTGTGGGCCATGGCTGTGCAGACAGACATCCAAAAACCCTAACTCAGCTCAGGTTTGGGGCCGAGGTTACGGCAGGCCTGATCTACAGTCCATGAGGGGAGCTCCTCTGGATATGAAATAAGGGTGAGAGGGAGGCAGTCGCTCAGGCTTTTGTCTCTGGATGTTTTGTCCACAATGGCCGTTTAATGTAGGAGTTGCCTCATGGGTCGTAGAAGTCTCCCTCTCTGGTAGTTTGTCCAGCCCCCAAGTGTTTGGGGTCATTCTGTGGGAAGGGAAGTGTCCTGTTTTTTGCCTCATATGTCCCCCCAGTAGAGGGATTCTAGAGCATAGCAGTGGGTACTGACAACTGGAATACTCGCCCTCGGGTTAAGCCTGGGGGCCTATGGATATGACAAGCCCCATATGCAGGATCTTGGTCCAGCCCCTGAGAGGCGTTACTTTAATACGGGACTCACGCTGCAGGTCACAATGCATGTCTGTGCCCTAGGCGGCCCTCAAGCACTGGCGTGGCCTTTCGGACAATGCAGGTTTTCCCACATTGAACGTTGGACAACATGCCAACCACAAGGTTTCTGGCCATGGGGAAGGAGGAATTCTAATTTCTGCATCACGTTCACCCTGGGCAGTGATTGGAGATAAGGTCTAGGTTCTGAAGCCTGAAAACCGAGGTTGGGAAGAGATGACGACCTACAGCCATAGCGGGTCCTATGTGTCCAGGTTGGGGCCAGCTGTCTGGGTGTCGTTTGGGATGTCTTGTCTCAGGCTGTGCCAGACAGGGCATTAGAATACAGGGTGGGCTGTATAATTGCTTTACAATCGAGTGGCATGCATTAGAAAATCATTTGGGGTTTCTTATTAGAAGCATAGGGCAAAGTTTTTCTTCTGGAGGGCAGGCAGAGTGCTGCATTGTGGCTTCGGAATTCCCAAACTGGAGGGCTTGTGGGCCAGGAGAGTGAGGACGGAAGTCTGAGAACACAAGCTAGGCTTAGGTTTCGGGGCAAGGACATGGCAGCCACACTCTGCAGAGCTGAATTGAGATCTCATGTGTCTGAAGTCAGGTCGAGGATCAGACTTTGGCTCAGGTTTGAGTTTCTGTCCATGTTGGCCCCTTCATGAACGGGGGACATTATGAGCCCATGGGGGTTTTCCCACTATTGGAGTTGTGAGATGCTCCAAACCGCAAGGATTCCTTCTGTGGGACAATTAAGATTTGTTGGATGGCTCCAGGACGTCTTATAAGGTATTTTTCCAGAACAGGGTTCTAAGTATGGATGCCTGGGCAGTCAGCCTCACAATCCAATTGTCTCCTAGCAACAAGAAACGTTTGATCTGCTGGCTTGGGGTAGCAACAGAGGGGGCTGAGTTGAAATGGACTTTCCTGAGGATGGTCTTAATGTTGGTTTGAGTCCATGGAGACCTTGGTATGGGGCAGTGGCACCAGGGCCCTGAAGGATTCTCCTAACCAGAGGTTATGACAAAGCTCCAATGAGCAAGTTTTCCATGGGGAGACGAGATTTGTTCTTATTGGTGCCTCAGGAAACCACCATATGCTGGTATTGGAAACGAGGCCTCTGAGGAGAGATGCCTAAAAACCAAAGCAATGGATCTGATTAGGGCCTAGGGGCCTGTCCGGTTCAATATTCTTCTCTGGGGACATCTGTTGTCTGAGTGGAGGTAGTTGCTCAGCTGGTTTGAGATCACCCCTGTTTGTCCTGGGCGGCCTACACTAATGGGATGGCCTCGGTGACTTTGGAGGTTTTTCCTCATTTGCAAGGTTGTGGCCAATGGAATGGGAAGAATTCCCTTGAAAGGGAAGCACAGTCCTGAGGTGTGGCTCCAGGGACCCAAGTGTGGAGCGTGTGTGGTCCAGGGCTATTTGGACAAAAGTCTGAAAACACAAACTCCACTTAGGTTGGGGGATGTAGGTATGGCCGGCCCGATCTATAGACCGTGAGGAGAACTCTTCGGGATATGAACAAAGGGCGAATGTGAGGTGCTGGCTCATGCTTTTTTTTTTTTTTTTTTTTTTCTGGAAATGTGTCACCGATTGCCATGGAATGTCGGGGTGTCCTCATGGGCCATCGATGAGGCTCCCTTTCTGGGGATTTGACCCGATCCCAAGAGTTTGGGGTCATTCTGTGGGAAGGGAGGAGGCCTTTCTTGTTTTTTTGTTTATTTTTTTATTATTATTATTTTTTTTACCTAAGGTGGACCACCAAAAGAGGGATTCCAGAGCAGAGTCCTGGGGAGGGGCGACTGGACAACCAGACCTCTGGTTAACATTGGGACCTAAGAACATGGCAAGCCCCATATGTGGGCTCTTGGTCCAGACACTGAGAGGCCTTCCCTGAGGAATGGTCTCACACTGAGTTTCACAATGTGTTTTTGTGCCCAAGGAGCCCCTCAAGTCAGGGCGTGGCCTAATGTACCATGCTGGTTTCTCCTACAGGGAACGTTGCACAATATGGCAACCACAAGTTTTCTGGCCATGGGGAAGATGGAGTTCTAATTTCTGCAACACTTTCACTCCTGGACTGTGATTGGATTTAAGGTCTAGGTTCTGAAGCCTGAAAACTGAGGTTGGGAAGAGATGAAGACCTAAGGCCATGGTGTGGCTGATGTGCTCAGTGTTCGGCCAGCTGTTGAGTGTGGGTTGGGAGGTGCAGGCTCAGGCTGTGGCAGACAGGGAATTAGTGCCCAGGCTAGACTGTATCATTGGGGTGCAGTCGAGTTTCGTGCAGGATGGTACTCATTTGTGGTTACTGGGTAGCCCCAGAGGGCAACGTTTTTCTTCTGGAGGGAAGACACAGTGCCACATAGTGGCTCCAGAATTCCCAAACTGGAAGGCTTGTGGGCCAGGAGTGTGATGAAAAAATTCTGAGAACACAAGCCAGACTTAGATTTCGGGGTGAGGGGACGGCAGGCACCCTCTGCAGAGATGATTCGAGATCCTGTATACCTGAAGACAGAGCTAGGATCAGACGTTGTCTTAGGTCGAAGTTTCTGTCCATGACAGCCCCTTCATGAAGGGGAGGGTGTCACGAGGACATGGAGGTTTTCCCACGATGGGAATTGTGAGATGCTCCAAACCGCAATGATTCCTTCTGTGGGACAGTCGAGACCTGTTGGATGGCTCCAGGACATCCCATAAGGACGTTATCCAGAGCAGGGTTCTAAGGATGGATGCCTGGGCAGCCTGCCTCCCATTCCAGGTGTCTCATAGCGCCAAGGCAAGTTCGATCTGCTGGATCTAGGGGAGCAACCGAGGCGGGTGTGTTGAAATGGGTGAGTTGAGGATGGGTCATAATGTGCATTTGTGTCCATGTAGACCTTGGAATGGGGTGCTTGAACCGGGGCCTTGAGGGATGTTCATAACCGGAGGTTTTGATGGAGCTCTAAAGAGTATGTTTCCTATGTAGAGAAGAGAATTGTTTTGATGAGTGCCTAAGGAATCTCCCATATGCTGGTATTGGAAAACAGGCCTCTGAGGAGAGATGACTGGAATCAAAAGCAATGGATCTGATTAGGGCCTAAGTGCCTGTCCAGTTCAATCTTATTCTATGGGGATATCTGTCTCTGGGTCTGAGTGGAGGTAGTTTCCTAACTTGTGAGAGATCATCCCTGTGTGTCCTGGGCAGCCAACATTATTCGGATGGCCTGGGGGAGTTTGGCGGATTCTCCTAATCTATTGGGTTGTGGCCAATGGAAATAGCAGAATTCCCCTGGAGAGGGAAGCCACAGTCCTGAGGTGTGGCTCCAGGGGCCCCAGCTTGGATGGTGTGTTGGCCAGGCCTGTGGGGACAGAAGTCTGAAAACACAAACTCAGCTTAGTTTTGGGGATGTATGTATGAAGGCTCGATCTACAGACCGTGAGAATTTTCCGGGCTATGAACAAAGGGCGAGTATGTGGCGCTTGCTCAGGCTTTTGTCTCTGGATTTTGTGTCAACGGTGGCCGTGGAATGTCGGAGTGTCCTCAAGGGCCATGGACAATTCTTTCTCTGGTGATTTGGCCTGATCCCAAGTGGTTGGGATCATTCTGTGGATGGGAAGAGTCCTTTATGTATTTTTTTTACCTCAGTTCTCCCACCAAAGAGGGATTCCAGAGTAGAGCCCTGAGTAGGTGTGACTAGACATCTCGAACTCTGGTTGAGATTGGGGGACTAGGGGCTTGGCAAGCCCCATATGTGGGCTGTTGTTCCAGTGACTAAGGGGCTTTACATGAGGATAGGGCTCACGCTGAGGGTCACAATGTGTGTTTGTGCACATTGTGGCCCTCAGGGATAGGTGGGGCCTCATAGTCCATGCTGCTTTCTCCTACAATGAACATTGAACAACATGCCAACCACTAGGTTTCTTGCCAAGGCGAAGGAGAAGTTCTGATTCTTGCATCACGTTCACTCCTGAGCAGTGAGTGGAGATAAGGTCTAGGTTCTGAAGGTGAAAACTGAGGTTGGGTAGAGATGATGGCCTAAAGCCATTGTGGGTGTGATATGCTCTGTGTACGGCCAGCTGTCTGGGTGTTGGACTGGAGGTCTGCCCTCAGGCTGTGTCAGACAGGGCTTTAGTGCACAGGCTAGACTGTATAATTGGGGTGTGGTCGAGTGGCATGCAGGTTGTTACTCATTTGGCGTTTCCGGTTAGCCCTATAGGGCAACATTTTTCTTCTGGAGGGCAGGCAGAGTGCTGCATTATGTCTCCAGAATTGCCAAACTGGAGGGGTGTGGCCAGGATTGTGAGGAAGGAAGTCTGAAAACACAAGCTAGCATGAGTTTTGGGGCCAAGAGCATGGCAGGCCCACTCTGAAGAGGCTGAATCGAGATCTCCTGCAGGTGAGGTCAGGGCGAGTATCAGATGTTGCCTCAAGCTGGAGTTTGTGTCCATGACGGCCCCTTCCTGAAGGGGGTGGGGGCGTCATGAGGCCAGGGAGGTTTCCCTACGCTGGGAGTTGTGAGCTGCTCCCAACTTCAAAGTTTCCTTCTTCAGGACAGTCGAGTACTATTGTATGGTTCCAGGATGCCCCATACAGAAAGACTCGAGAGCAGGGGCCTAAGCATGGATGCCGAGAAACGCCAACTCACCTTCCCATTGCCTGGTGGAGACAAGGCACGCTCAATCTGCGGGCTCTTGGGTGAGCTACCCAGAAGGCTGAGTTTAAATGGACTCTCCTGAGGATGAGTCATAATGTGGGTTGGTGGCCATGGAGACCTTGGAATGTGGCAGTAGCTAAGGGACTCTGCAGGATTCTCCAACCCGAAGGGCTTGACACAACTCCAACAAGGAAGCTTCCCATGTGGAGATGAGAGGTCTTTTGTCTGGTGCCTCAGGAAAGCCCCGTATGCTGGTCTTCGAACCCAGGCCTCTGAGGAGTGATACCTGGACACCAAAGCAAGAGTTCATAATAGGGCCTAGGGGCCTGTCTGGTTCAATCTTCTGTCTCTGCGGATATCTGTCTGTGTGTCTGCATGGAGGTAGTAGTTGCTCAGCTTGTGTCATAATGCCCCTATTTGTCCAGTGCGGCTTGCGGTAGTGGGATGTCCTTGGGGACCTTGAGGTTTCTACTATTTTGTAGAGTTGTGGCCAATGGAATGGGCAGTTTCTTAGGAGAGAGCAGGCACAGTTCTGTGGTGTGGCTCCAGAGACCCCAGCCTGGAGGCTGTGTGGGCCATGGCTGTGCAGACAGACATCCAAAAACCCTAACTCAGCTCAGGTTTGGGGCCGAGGTTACGGCAGGCCTGATCTACAGTCCATGAGGGGAGCTCCTCTGGATATGAAAGAAGGGTGAGAGGGAGGCAGTCGCTCAGGCTTTTGTCTCTGGATGTTTTGTCCACAATGGCCATTTAATGTAGGAGTTGCCTCATGGGTCGTAGAAGTCTCCCTCTCTGGTAGTTTGTCCAGCCCCCAAGTGTTTGGGGTCATTCTGTGGGAAGGGAAGTGTCCTGTTTTTTGCCTCATATGTCCCCCCAGTAGAGGGATTCTAGAGCATAGCAGTGGGTACTGACAACTGGAATACTCGCCCTCGGGTTAAGCCTGGGGGCCTATGGATATGACAAGCCCCATATGCAGGATCTTGGTCCAGCCCCTGAGAGGCGTTACTTTAATGCGGGACTCACGCTGCAGGTCACAATGCATGTCTGTGCCCTAGGCGGCCCTCAAGCACTGGCGTGGCCTTTCGGACAATGCAGGTTTTCCCACATTGAACGTTGGACAACATGCCAACCACAAGGTTTCTGGCCATGGGGAAGGAGGAATTCTAATTTCTGCATCACGTTCACCCTGGGCAGTGATTGGAGATAAGGTCTAGGTTCTGAAGCCTGAAAACCGAGGTTGGGAAGAGATGACGACCTACAGCCATAGCGGGTCCTATGTGTCCAGGTTGGGGCCAGCTGTCTGGGTGTCGTTTGGGATGTCTTGTCTCAGGCTGTGCCAGACAGGGCATTAGAATACAGGGTGGGCTGTATAATTGCTTTACAATCGAGTGGCATGCATTAGAAAATCATTTGGGGTTTCTTATTAGAAGCATAGGGCAAAGTTTTTCTTCTGGAGGGCAGGCAGAGTGCTGCATTGTGGCTTCGGAATTCCCAAACTGGAGGGCTTGTGGGCCAGGAGAGTGAGGACGGAAGTCTGAGAACACAAGCTAGGCTTAGGTTTCGGGGCAAGGACATGGCAGCCACACTCTGCAGAGCTGAATTGAGATCTCATGTGTCTGAAGTCAGGTCGAGGATCAGACTTTGGCTCAGGTTTGAGTTTCTGTCCATGTTGGCCCCTTCATGAAGGGGGGACATTATGAGCCCATGGGGGTTTTCCCACTATTGGAGTTGTGAGATGCTCCAAACCGCAAGGATTCCTTCTGTGGGACAATTAAGATTTGTTGGATGGCTCCAGGACGTCTTATAAGGTATTTTTCCAGAACAGGGTTCTAAGTATGGATGCCTGGGCAGTCAGCCTCACAATCCAATTGTCTCCTAGCAACAAGAAACGTTTGATCTGCTGGCTTGGGGTAGCAACAGAGGGGGCTGAGTTGAAATGGACTTTCCTGAGGATGGTCTTAATGTTGGTTTGAGTCCATGGAGACCTTGGTATGGGGCAGTGGCACCAGGGCCCTGAAGGATTCTCCTAACCAGAGGTTATGACAAAGCTCCAATGAGCAAGTTTTCCATGGGGAGACGAGATTTGTTCTTATTGGTGCCTCAGGAAACCACCATATGCTGGTATTGGAAACGAGGCCTCTGAGGAGAGATGCCTAAAAACCAAAGCAATGGATCTGATTAGGGCCTAGGGGCCTGTCCGGTTCAATATTCTTCTCTGGGGACATCTGTTGTCTGAGTGGAGGTAGTTGCTCAGCTGGTTTGAGATCACCCCTGTTTGTCCTGGGCGGCCTACACTAATGGGATGGCCTCGGTGACTTTGGAGGTTTTTCCTCATTTGCAAGGTTGTGGCCAATGGAATGGGAAGAATTCCCTTGAAAGGGAAGCACAGTCCTGAGGTGTGGCTCCAGGGACCCAAGTGTGGAGCGTGTGTGGTCCAGGGCTATTTGGACAAAAGTCTGAAAACACAAACTCCACTTAGGTTGGGGGATGTAGGTATGGCCGGCCCGATCTATAGACCGTGAGGAGAACTCTTCGGGATATGAACAAAGGGCGAATGTGAGGTGCTGGCTCATGCTTTTTTTTTTTTTTTTTTTTTCTGGAAATGTGTCACCGATTGCCATGGAATGTCGGGGTGTCCTCATGGGCCATCGATGAGGCTCCCTTCCTGGGGATTTGACCCGATCCCAAGAGTTTGGGGTCATTCTGTGGGAAGGGAGGAGGCCTTTCTTGTTTTTTTGTTTATTTTTTTATTATTATTATTTTTTTTACCTAAGGTGGACCACCAAAAGAGGGATTCCAGAGCATAGTCCTGGGGAGGGGCGACTGGACAACCAGACCTCTGGTTAACATTGGGACCTAAGAACATGGCAAGCCCCATATGTGGGCTCTTGGTCCAGACACTGAGAGGCCTTCCCTGAGGAATGGTCTCACACTGAGTTTCACAATGTGTTTTTGTGCCCAAGGAGCCCCTCAAGTCAGGGCGTGGCCTAATGTACCATGCTGGTTTCTCCTACAGGGAACGTTGCACAATATGGCAACCACAAGTTTTCTGGCCATGGGGAAGATGGAGTTCTAATTTCTGCAACACTTTCACTCCTGGACTGTGATTGGATTTAAGGTCTAGGTTCTGAAGCCTGAAAACTGAGGTTGGGAAGAGATGAAGACCTAAGGCCATGGTGTGGCTGATGTGCTCAGTGTTCGGCCAGCTGTTGAGTGTGGGTTGGGAGGTGCAGGCTCAGGCTGTGGCAGACAGGGAATTAGTGCCCAGGCTAGACTGTATCATTGGGGTGCAGTCGAGTTTCGTGCAGGATGGTACTCATTTGTGGTTACTGGGTAGCCCCAGAGGGCAACGTTTTTCTTCTGGAGGGAAGACACAGTGCCACAGAGTGGCTCCAGAATTCCCAAACTGGAAGGCTTGTGGGCCAGGAGTGTGATGAAAAAATTCTGAGAACACAAGCCAGACTTAGATTTCGGGGTGAGGGGACGGCAGGCACCCTCTGCAGAGATGATTCGAGATCCTGTATACCTGAAGACAGAGCTAGGATCAGACGTTGGCTTAGGTCGAAGTTTCTGTCCATGACAGCCCCTTCATGAAGGGGAGGGTGTCACGAGGACATGGAGGTTTTCCCACGATGGGAATTGTGAGATGCTCCAAACCGCAATGATTCCTTCTGTGGGACAGTCGAGACCTGTTGGATGGCTCCAGGACATCCCATAAGGACGTTATCCAGAGCAGGGTTCTAAGGATGGATGCCTGGGCAGCCTGCCTCCCATTCCAGGTGTCTCATAGCGCCAAGGCAAGTTCGATCTGCTGGATCTAGGGGAGCAACCGAGGCGGGTGTGTTGAAATGGGTGAGTTGAGGATGGGTCATAATGTGCATTTGTGTCCATGTAGACCTTGGAATGGGGTGCTTGAACCGGGGCCTTGAGGGATGTTCATAACCGGAGGTTTTGATGGAGCTCTAAAGAGTATGTTTCCTATGTAGAGAAGAGAATTGTTTTGATGAGTGCCTAAGGAATCTCCCATATGCTGGTATTGGAAAACAGGCCTCTGAGGAGAGATGACTGGAATCAAAAGCAATGGATCTGATTAGGGCCTAAGTGCCTGTCCAGTTCAATCTTATTCTATGGGGATATCTGTCTCTGGGTCTGAGTGGAGGTAGTTTCCTAACTTGTGAGAGATCATCCCTGTGTGTCCTGGGCAGCCAACATTATTCGGATGGCCTGGGGGAGTTTGGCGGATTCTCCTAATCTATTGGGTTGTGGCCAATGGAAATAGCAGAATTCCCCTGGAGAGGGAAGCCACAGTCCTGAGGTGTGGCTCCAGGGGCCCCAGCTTGGATGGTGTGTTGGCCAGGCCTGTGGGGACAGAAGTCTGAAAACACAAACTCAGCTTAGTTTTGGGGATGTATGTATGAAGGCTCGATCTACAGACCGTGAGAATTTTCCGGGCTATGAACAAAGGGCGAGTATGTGGCGCTTGCTCAGGCTTTTGTCTCTGGATTTTGTGTCAACGGTGGCCGTGGAATGTCGGAGTGTCCTCAAGGGCCATGGACAATTCTTTCTCTGGTGATTTGGCCTGATCCCAAGTGGTTGGGATCATTCTGTGGATGGGAAGAGTCCTTTATGTATTTTTTTTACCTCAGTTCTCCCACCAAAGAGGGATTCCAGAGTAGAGCCCTGAGTAGGTGTGACTAGACATCTCGAACTCTGGTTGAGATTGGGGGACTAGGGGCTTGGCAAGCCCCATATGTGGGCTGTTGTTCCAGTGACTAAGAGGCTTTACATGAGGATAGGGCTCACGCTGAGGGTCACAATGTGTGTTTGTGCACATTGTGGCCCTCAGGGATAGGTGGGGCCTCATAGTCCATGCTGCTTTCTCCTACAATGAACATTGGACAACATGCCAACCACTAGGTTTCTTGCCAAGGCGAAGGAGAAGTTCTGATTCTTGCATCACGTTCACTCCTGAGCAGTGAGTGGAGATAAGGTCTAGGTTCTGAAGGTGAAAACTGAGGTTGGGTAGAGATGATGGCCTAAAGCCATTGTGGGTGTGATATGCTCTGTGTACGGCCAGCTGTCTGGGTGTTGGACTGGAGGTCTGCCCTCAGGCTGTGTCAGACAGGGCTTTAGTGCACAGGCTAGACTGTATAATTGGGGTGTGGTCGAGTGGCATGCAGGTTGTTACTCATTTGGCGTTTCCGGTTAGCCCTATAGGGCAACATTTTTCTTCTGGAGGGCAGGCAGAGTGCTGCATTGTGTCTCCAGAATTGCCAAACTGGAGGGGTGTGGCCAGGATTGTGAGGAAGGAAGTCTGAAAACACAAGCTAGCATGAGTTTTGGGGCCAAGAGCATGGCAGGCCCACTCTGAAGAGGCTGAATCGAGATCTCCTGCAGGTGAGGTCAGGGCGAGTATCAGATGTTGCCTCAAGCTGGAGTTTGTGTCCATGACGGCCCCTTCCTGAAGGGGGTGGGGGCGTCATGAGGCCAGGGAGGTTTCCCTACGCTGGGAGTTGTGAGCTGCTCCCAACTTCAAAGTTTCCTTCTTCAGGACAGTCGAGTACTATTGTATGGTTCCAGGATGCCCCATACAGAAAGACTCGAGAGCAGGGGCCTAAGCATGGATGCCGAGAAACGCCAACTCACCTTCCCATTGCCTGGTGGAGACAAGGCACGCTCAATCTGCGGGCTCTTGGGTGAGCTACCCAGAAGGCTGAGTTTAAATGGACTCTCCTGAGGATGAGTCATAATGTGGGTTGGTGGCCATGGAGACCTTGGAATGTGGCAGTAGCTAAGGGACTCTGCAGGATTCTCCAACCCGAAGGGCTTGACACAACTCCAACAAGGAAGCTTCCCATGTGGAGATGAGAGGTCTTTTGTCTGGTGCCTCAGGAAAGCCCCGTATGCTGGTCTTCGAACCCAGGCCTCTGAGGAGTGATACCTGGACACCAAAGCAAGAGTTCATAATAGGGCCTAGGGGCCTGTCTGGTTCAATCTTCTGTCTCTGCGGATATCTGTCTGTGTGTCTGCATGGAGGTAGTAGTTGCTCAGCTTGTGTCATAATGCCCCTATTTGTCCAGTGCGGCTTGCGGTAGTGGGATGTCCTTGGGGACCTTGAGGTTTCTACTATTTTGTAGAGTTGTGGCCAATGGAATGGGCAGTTTCTTAGGAGAGAGCAGGCACAGTTCTGTGGTGTGGCTCCAGAGACCCCAGCCTGGAGGCTGTGTGGGCCATGGCTGTGCAGACAGACATCCAAAAACCCTAACTCAGCTCAGGTTTGGGGCCGAGGTTACGGCAGGCCTGATCTACAGTCCATGAGGGGAGCTCCTCTGGATATGAAAGAAGGGTGAGAGGGAGGCAGTCGCTCAGGCTTTTGTCTCTGGATGTTTTGTCCACAATGGCCGTTTAATGTAGGAGTTGCCTCATGGGTCGTAGAAGTCTCCCTCTCTGGTAGTTTGTCCAGCCCCCAAGTGTTTGGGGTCATTCTGTGGGAAGGGAAGTGTCCTGTTTTTTGCCTCATATGTCCCCCCAGTAGAGGGATTCTAGAGCATAGCAGTGGGTACTGACAACTGGAATACTCGCCCTCGGGTTAAGCCTGGGGGCCTATGGATATGACAAGCCCCATATGCAGGATCTTGGTCCAGCCACTGAGAGGCGTTACTTTAATACGGGACTCACGCTGCAGGTCACAATGCATGTCTGTGCCCTAGGCGGCCCTCAAGCACTGGCGTGGCCTTTCGGACAATGCAGGTTTTCCCACATTGAACGTTGGACAACATGCCAACCACAAGGTTTCTGGCCATGGGGAAGGAGGAATTCTAATTTCTGCATCACGTTCACCCTGGGCAGTGATTGGAGATAAGGTCTAGGTTCTGAAGCCTGAAAACCGAGGTTGGGAAGAGATGACGACCTACAGCCATAGCGGGTCCTATGTGTCCAGGTTGGGGCCAGCTGTCTGGGTGTCGTTTGGGATGTCTTGTCTCAGGCTGTGCCAGACAGGGCATTAGAATACAGGGTGGGCTGTATAATTGCTTTACAATCGAGTGGCATGCATTAGAAAATCATTTGGGGTTTCTTATTAGAAGCATAGGGCAAAGTTTTTCTTCTGGAGGGCAGGCAGAGTGCTGCATTGTGGCTTCGGAATTCCCAAACTGGAGGGCTTGTGGGCCAGGAGAGTGAGGACGGAAGTCTGAGAACACAAGCTAGGCTTAGGTTTCGGGGCAAGGACATGGCAGCCACACTCTGCAGAGCTGAATTGAGATCTCATGTGTCTGAAGTCAGGTCGAGGATCAGACTTTGGCTCAGGTTTGAGTTTCTGTCCATGTTGGCCCCTTCATGAACGGGGGACATTATGAGCCCATGGGGGTTTTCCCACTATTGGAGTTGTGAGATGCTCCAAACCGCAAGGATTCCTTCTGTGGGACAATTAAGATTTGTTGGATGGCTCCAGGACGTCTTATAAGGTATTTTTCCAGAACAGGGTTCTAAGTATGGATGCCTGGGCAGTCAGCCTCACAATCCAATTGTCTCCTAGCAACAAGAAACGTTTGATCTGCTGGCTTGGGGTAGCAACAGAGGGGGCTGAGTTGAAATGGACTTTCCTGAGGATGGTCTTAATGTTGGTTTGAGTCCATGGAGACCTTGGTATGGGGCAGTGGCACCAGGGCCCTGAAGGATTCTCCTAACCAGAGGTTATGACAAAGCTCCAATGAGCAAGTTTTCCATGGGGAGACGAGATTTGTTCTTATTGGTGCCTCAGGAAACCACCATATGCTGGTATTGGAAACGAGGCCTCTGAGGAGAGATGCCTAAAAACCAAAGCAATGGATCTGATTAGGGCCTAGGGGCCTGTCCGGTTCAATATTCTTCTCTGGGGACATCTGTTGTCTGAGTGGAGGTAGTTGCTCAGCTGGTTTGAGATCACCCCTGTTTGTCCTGGGCGGCCTACACTAATGGGATGGCCTCGGTGACTTTGGAGGTTTTTCCTCATTTGCAAGGTTGTGGCCAATGGAATGGGAAGAATTCCCTTGAAAGGGAAGCACAGTCCTGAGGTGTGGCTCCAGGGACCCAAGTGTGGAGCGTGTGTGGTCCAGGGCTATTTGGACAAAAGTCTGAAAACACAAACTCCACTTAGGTTGGGGGATGTAGGTATGGCCGGCCCGATCTATAGACCGTGAGGAGAACTCTTCGGGATATGAACAAAGGGCGAATGTGAGGTGCTGGCTCATGCTTTTTTTTTTTTTTTTTTTTTCTGGAAATGTGTCACCGATTGCCATGGAATGTCGGGGTGTCCTCATGGGCCATCGATGAGGCTCCCTTCCTGGGGATTTGACCCGATCCCAAGAGTTTGGGGTCATTCTGTGGGAAGGGAGGAGGCCTTTCTTGTTTTTTTGTTTATTTTTTTATTATTATTATTTTTTTTACCTAAGGTGGACCACCAAAAGAGGGATTCCAGAGCAGAGTCCTGGGGAGGGGCGACTGGACAACCAGACCTCTGGTTAACATTGGGACCTAAGAACATGGCAAGCCCCATATGTGGGCTCTTGGTCCAGACACTGAGAGGCCTTCCCTGAGGAATGGTCTCACACTGAGTTTCACAATGTGTTTTTGTGCCCAAGGAGCCCCTCAAGTCAGGGCGTGGCCTAATGTACCATGCTGGTTTCTCCTACAGGGAACGTTGCACAATATGGCAACCACAAGTTTTCTGGCCATGGGGAAGATGGAGTTCTAATTTCTGCAACACTTTCACTCCTGGACTGTGATTGGATTTAAGGTCTAGGTTCTGAAGCCTGAAAACTGAGGTTGGGAAGAGATGAAGACCTAAGGCCATGGTGTGGCTGATGTGCTCAGTGTTCGGCCAGCTGTTGAGTGTGGGTTGGGAGGTGCAGGCTCAGGCTGTGGCAGACAGGGAATTAGTGCCCAGGCTAGACTGTATCATTGGGGTGCAGTCGAGTTTCGTGCAGGATGGTACTCATTTGTGGTTACTGGGTAGCCCCAGAGGGCAACGTTTTTCTTCTGGAGGGAAGACACAGTGCCACAGAGTGGCTCCAGAATTCCCAAACTGGAAGGCTTGTGGGCCAGGAGTGTGATGAAAAAATTCTGAGAACACAAGCCAGACTTAGATTTCGGGGTGAGGGGACGGCAGGCACCCTCTGCAGAGATGATTCGAGATCCTGTATACCTGAAGACAGAGCTAGGATCAGACGTTGGCTTAGGTCGAAGTTTCTGTCCATGACAGCCCCTTCATGAAGGGGAGGGTGTCACGAGGACATGGAGGTTTTCCCACGATGGGAATTGTGAGATGCTCCAAACCGCAATGATTCCTTCTGTGGGACAGTCGAGACCTGTTGGATGGCTCCAGGACATCCCATAAGGACGTTATCCAGAGCAGGGTTCTAAGGATGGATGCCTGGGCAGCCTGCCTCCCATTCCAGGTGTCTCATAGCGCCAAGGCAAGTTCGATCTGCTGGATCTAGGGGAGCAACCGAGGCGGGTGTGTTGAAATGGGTGAGTTGAGGATGGGTCATAATGTGCATTTGTGTCCATGTAGACCTTGGAATGGGGTGCTTGAACCGGGGCCTTGAGGGATGTTCATAACCGGAGGTTTTGATGGAGCTCTAAAGAGTATGTTTCCTATGTAGAGAAGAGAATTGTTTTGATGAGTGCCTAAGGAATCTCCCATATGCTGGTATTGGAAAACAGGCCTCTGAGGAGAGATGACTGGAATCAAAAGCAATGGATCTGATTAGGGCCTAAGTGCCTGTCCAGTTCAATCTTATTCTATGGGGATATCTGTCTCTGGGTCTGAGTGGAGGTAGTTTCCTAACTTGTGAGAGATCATCCCTGTGTGTCCTGGGCAGCCAACATTATTCGGATGGCCTGGGGGAGTTTGGCGGATTCTCCTAATCTATTGGGTTGTGGCCAATGGAAATAGCAGAATTCCCCTGGAGAGGGAAGCCACAGTCCTGAGGTGTGGCTCCAGGGGCCCCAGCTTGGATGGTGTGTTGGCCAGGCCTGTGGGGACAGAAGTCTGAAAACACAAACTCAGCTTAGTTTTGGGGATGTATGTATGAAGGCTCGATCTACAGACCGTGAGAATTTTCCGGGCTATGAACAAAGGGCGAGTATGTGGCGCTTGCTCAGGCTTTTGTCTCTGGATTTTGTGTCAACGGTGGCCGTGGAATGTCGGAGTGTCCTCAAGGGCCATGGACAATTCTTTCTCTGGTGATTTGGCCTGATCCCAAGTGGTTGGGATCATTCTGTGGATGGGAAGAGTCCTTTATGTATTTTTTTTACCTCAGTTCTCCCACCAAAGAGGGATTCCAGAGTAGAGCCCTGAGTAGGTGTGACTAGACATCTCGAACTCTGGTTGAGATTGGGGGACTAGGGGCTTGGCAAGCCCCATATGTGGGCTGTTGTTCCAGTGACTAAGAGGCTTTACATGAGGATAGGGCTCACGCTGAGGGTCACAATGTGTGTTTGTGCACATTGTGGCCCTCAGGGATAGGTGGGGCCTCATAGTCCATGCTGCTTTCTCCTACAATGAACATTGGACAACATGCCAACCACTAGGTTTCTTGCCAAGGCGAAGGAGAAGTTCTGATTCTTGCATCACGTTCACTCCTGAGCAGTGAGTGGAGATAAGGTCTAGGTTCTGAAGGTGAAAACTGAGGTTGGGTAGAGATGATGGCCTAAAGCCATTGTGGGTGTGATATGCTCTGTGTACGGCCAGCTGTCTGGGTGTTGGACTGGAGGTCTGCCCTCAGGCTGTGTCAGACAGGGCTTTAGTGCACAGGCTAGACTGTATAATTGGGGTGTGGTCGAGTGGCATGCAGGTTGTTACTCATTTGGCGTTTCCGGTTAGCCCTATAGGGCAACATTTTTCTTCTGGAGGGCAGGCAGAGTGCTGCATTGTGTCTCCAGAATTGCCAAACTGGAGGGGTGTGGCCAGGATTGTGAGGAAGGAAGTCTGAAAACACAAGCTAGCATGAGTTTTGGGGCCAAGAGCATGGCAGGCCCACTCTGAAGAGGCTGAATCGAGATCTCCTGCAGGTGAGGTCAGGGCGAGTATCAGATGTTGCCTCAAGCTGGAGTTTGTGTCCATGACGGCCCCTTCCTGAAGGGGGTGGGGGCGTCATGAGGCCAGGGAGGTTTCCCTACGCTGGGAGTTGTGAGCTGCTCCCAACTTCAAAGTTTCCTTCTTCAGGACAGTCGAGTACTATTGTATGGTTCCAGGATGCCCCATACAGAAAGACTCGAGAGCAGGGGCCTAAGCATGGATGCCGAGAAACGCCAACTCACCTTCCCATTGCCTGGTGGAGACAAGGCACGCTCAATCTGCGGGCTCTTGGGTGAGCTACCCAGAAGGCTGAGTTTAAATGGACTCTCCTGAGGATGAGTCATAATGTGGGTTGGTGGCCATGGAGACCTTGGAATGTGGCAGTAGCTAAGGGACTCTGCAGGATTCTCCAACCCGAAGGGCTTGACACAACTCCAACAAGGAAGCTTCCCATGTGGAGATGAGAGGTCTTTTGTCTGGTGCCTCAGGAAAGCCCCGTATGCTGGTCTTCGAACCCAGGCCTCTGAGGAGTGATACCTGGACACCAAAGCAAGAGTTCATAATAGGGCCTAGGGGCCTGTCTGGTTCAATCTTCTGTCTCTGCGGATATCTGTCTGTGTGTCTGCATGGAGGTAGTAGTTGCTCAGCTTGTGTCATAATGCCCCTATTTGTCCAGTGCGGCTTGCGGTAGTGGGATGTCCTTGGGGACCTTGAGCTTTCTACTATTTTGTAGAGTTGTGGCCAATGGAATGGGCAGTTTCTTAGGAGAGAGCAGGCACAGTTCTGTGGTGTGGCTCCAGAGACCCCAGCCTGGAGGCTGTGTGGGCCATGGCTGTGCAGACAGACATCCAAAAACCCTAACTCAGCTCAGGTTTGGGGCCGAGGTTACGGCAGGCCTGATCTACAGTCCATGAGGGGAGCTCCTCTGGATATGAAAGAAGGGTGAGAGGGAGGCAGTCGCTCAGGCTTTTGTCTCTGGATGTTTTGTCCACAATGGCCGTTTAATGTAGGAGTTGCCTCATGGGTCGTAGAAGTCTCCCTCTCTGGTAGTTTGTCCAGCCCCCAAGTGTTTGGGGTCATTCTGTGGGAAGGGAAGTGTCCTGTTTTTTGCCTCATATGTCCCCCCAGTAGAGGGATTCTAGAGCATAGCAGTGGGTACTGACAACTGGAATACTCGCCCTCGGGTTAAGCCTGGGGGCCTATGGATATGACAAGCCCCATATGCAGGATCTTGGTCCAGCCACTGAGAGGCGTTACTTTAATACGGGACTCACGCTGCAGGTCACAATGCATGTCTGTGCCCTAGGCGGCCCTCAAGCACTGGCGTGGCCTTTCGGACAATGCAGGTTTTCCCACATTGAACGTTGGACAACATGCCAACCACAAGGTTTCTGGCCATGGGGAAGGAGGAATTCTAATTTCTGCATCACGTTCACCCTGGGCAGTGATTGGAGATAAGGTCTAGGTTCTGAAGCCTGAAAACCGAGGTTGGGAAGAGATGACGACCTACAGCCATAGCGGGTCCTATGTGTCCAGGTTGGGGCCAGCTGTCTGGGTGTCGTTTGGGATGTCTTGTCTCAGGCTGTCCCAGACAGGGCATTAGAATACAGGGTGGGCTGTATAATTGCTTTACAATCGAGTGGCATGCATTAGAAAATCATTTGGGGTTTCTTATTAGAAGCATAGGGCAAAGTTTTTCTTCTGGAGGGCAGGCAGAGTGCTGCATTGTGGCTTCGGAATTCCCAAACTGGAGGGCTTGTGGGCCAGGAGAGTGAGGACGGAAGTCTGAGAACACAAGCTAGGCTTAGGTTTCGGGGCAAGGACATGGCAGCCACACTCTGCAGAGCTGAATTGAGATCTCATGTGTCTGAAGTCAGGTCGAGGATCAGACTTTGGCTCAGGTTTGAGTTTCTGTCCATGTTGGCCCCTTCATGAAGGGGGGACATTATGAGCCCATGGGGGTTTTCCCACTATTGGAGTTGTGAGATGCTCCAAACCGCAAGGATTCCTTCTGTGGGACAATTAAGATTTGTTGGATGGCTCCAGGACGTCTTATAAGGTATTTTTCCAGAACAGGGTTCTAAGTATGGATGCCTGGGCAGTCAGCCTCACAATCCAATTGTCTCCTAGCAACAAGAAACGTTTGATCTGCTGGCTTGGGGTAGCAACAGAGGGGGCTGAGTTGAAATGGACTTTCCTGAGGATGGTCTTAATGTTGGTTTGAGTCCATGGAGACCTTGGTATGGGGCAGTGGCACCAGGGCCCTGAAGGATTCTCCTAACCAGAGGTTATGACAAAGCTCCAATGAGCAAGTTTTCCATGGGGAGACGAGATTTGTTCTTATTGGTGCCTCAGGAAACCACCATATGCTGGTATTGGAAACGAGGCCTCTGAGGAGAGATGCCTAAAAACCAAAGCAATGGATCTGATTAGGGCCTAGGGGCCTGTCCGGTTCAATATTCTTCTCTGGGGACATCTGTTGTCTGAGTGGAGGTAGTTGCTCAGCTGGTTTGAGATCACCCCTGTTTGTCCTGGGCGGCCTACACTAATGGGATGGCCTCGGTGACTTTGGAGGTTTTTCCTCATTTGCAAGGTTGTGGCCAATGGAATGGGAAGAATTCCCTTGAAAGGGAAGCACAGTCCTGAGGTGTGGCTCCAGGGACCCAAGTGTGGAGCGTGTGTGGTCCAGGGCTATTTGGACAAAAGTCTGAAAACACAAACTCCACTTAGGTTGGGGGATGTAGGTATGGCCGGCCCGATCTATAGACCGTGAGGAGAACTCTTCGGGATATGAACAAAGGGCGAATGTGAGGTGCTGGCTCATGCTTTTTTTTTTTTTTTTTTTTTCTGGAAATGTGTCACCGATTGCCATGGAATGTCGGGGTGTCCTCATGGGCCATCGATGAGGCTCCCTTCCTGGGGATTTGACCCGATCCCAAGAGTTTGGGGTCATTCTGTGGGAAGGGAGGAGGCCTTTCTTGTTTTTTTGTTTATTTTTTTATTATTATTATTTTTTTTACCTAAGGTGGACCACCAAAAGAGGGATTCCAGAGCAGAGTCCTGGGGAGGGGCGACTGGACAACCAGACCTCTGGTTAACATTGGGACCTAAGAACATGGCAAGCCCCATATGTGGGCTCTTGGTCCAGACACTGAGAGGCCTTCCCTGAGGAATGGTCTCACACTGAGTTTCACAATGTGTTTTTGTGCCCAAGGAGCCCCTCAAGTCAGGGCGTGGCATAATGTACCATGCTGGTTTCTCCTACAGGGAACGTTGCACAATATGGCAACCACAAGTTTTCTGGCCATGGGGAAGATGGAGTTCTAATTTCTGCAACACTTTCACTCCTGGACTGTGATTGGATTTAAGGTCTAGGTTCTGAAGCCTGAAAACTGAGGTTGGGAAGAGATGAAGACCTAAGGCCATGGTGTGGCTGATGTGCTCAGTGTTCGGCCAGCTGTTGAGTGTGGGTTGGGAGGTGCAGGCTCAGGCTGTGGCAGACAGGGAATTAGTGCCCAGGCTAGACTGTATCATTGGGGTGCAGTCGAGTTTCGTGCAGGATGGTACTCATTTGTGGTTACTGGGTAGCCCCAGAGGGCAACGTTTTTCTTCTGGAGGGAAGACACAGTGCCACAGAGTGGCTCCAGAATTCCCAAACTGGAAGGCTTGTGGGCCAGGAGTGTGATGAAAAAATTCTGAGAACACAAGCCAGACTTAGATTTCGGGGTGAGGGGACGGCAGGCACCCTCTGCAGAGATGATTCGAGATCCTGTATACCTGAAGACAGAGCTAGGATCAGACGTTGGCTTAGGTCGAAGTTTCTGTCCATGACAGCCCCTTCATGAAGGGGAGGGTGTCACGAGGACATGGAGGTTTTCCCACGATGGGAATTGTGAGATGCTCCAAACCGCAATGATTCCTTCTGTGGGACAGTCGAGACCTGTTGGATGGCTCCAGGACATCCCATAAGGACGTTATCCAGAGCAGGGTTCTAAGGATGGATGCCTGGGCAGCCTGCCTCCCATTCCAGGTGTCTCATAGCGCCAAGGCAAGTTCGATCTGCTGGATCTAGGGGAGCAACCGAGGCGGGTGTGTTGAAATGGGTGAGTTGAGGATGGGTCATAATGTGCATTTGTGTCCATGTAGACCTTGGAATGGGGTGCTTGAACCGGGGCCTTGAGGGATGTTCATAACCGGAGGTTTTGATGGAGCTCTAAAGAGTATGTTTCCTATGTAGAGAAGAGAATTGTTTTGATGAGTGCCTAAGGAATCTCCCATATGCTGGTATTGGAAAACAGGCCTCTGAGGAGAGATGACTGGAATCAAAAGCAATGGATCTGATTAGGGCCTAAGTGCCTGTCCAGTTCAATCTTATTCTATGGGGATATCTGTCTCTGGGTCTGAGTGGAGGTAGTTTCCTAACTTGTGAGAGATCATCCCTGTGTGTCCTGGGCAGCCAACATTATTCGGATGGCCTGGGGGAGTTTGGCGGATTCTCCTAATCTATTGGGTTGTGGCCAATGGAAATAGCAGAATTCCCCTGGAGAGGGAAGCCACAGTCCTGAGGTGTGGCTCCAGGGGCCCCAGCTTGGATGGTGTGTTGGCCAGGCCTGTGGGGACAGAAGTCTGAAAACACAAACTCAGCTTAGTTTTGGGGATGTATGTATGAAGGCTCGATCTACAGACCGTGAGAATTTTCCGGGCTATGAACAAAGGGCGAGTATGTGGCGCTTGCTCAGGCTTTTGTCTCTGGATTTTGTGTCAACGGTGGCCGTGGAATGTCGGAGTGTCCTCAAGGGCCATGGACAATTCTTTCTCTGGTGATTTGGCCTGATCCCAAGTGGTTGGGATCATTCTGTGGATGGGAAGAGTCCTTTATGTATTTTTTTTACCTCAGTTCTCCCACCAAAGAGGGATTCCAGAGTAGAGCCCTGAGTAGGTGTGACTAGACATCTCGAACTCTGGTTGAGATTGGGGGACTAGGGGCTTGGCAAGCCCCATATGTGGGCTGTTGTTCCAGTGACTAAGAGGCTTTACATGAGGATAGGGCTCACGCTGAGGGTCACAATGTGTGTTTGTGCACATTGTGGCCCTCAGGGATAGGTGGGGCCTCATAGTCCATGCTGCTTTCTCCTACAATGAACATTGGACAACATGCCAAACACTAGGTTTCTTGCCAAGGCGAAGGAGAAGTTCTGATTCTTGCATCACGTTCACTCCTGAGCAGTGAGTGGAGATAAGGTCTAGGTTCTGAAGGTGAAAACTGAGGTTGGGTAGAGATGATGGACTAAAGCCATTGTGGGTGTGATATGCTCTGTGTACGGCCAGCTGTCTGGGTGTTGGACTGGAGGTCTGCCCTCAGGCTGTGTCAGACAGGGCTTTAGTGCACAGGCTAGACTGTATAATTGGGGTGTGGTCGAGTGGCATGCAGGTTGTTACTCATTTGGCGTTTCCGGTTAGCCCTATAGGGCAACATTTTTCTTCTGGAGGGCAGGCAGAGTGCTGCATTGTGTCTCCAGAATTGCCAAACTGGAGGGGTGTGGCCAGGATTGTGAGGAAGGAAGTCTGAAAACACAAGCTAGCATGAGTTTTGGGGCCAAGAGCATGGCAGGCCCACTCTGAAGAGGCTGAATCGAGATCTCCTGCAGGTGAGGTCAGGGCGAGTATCAGATGTTGCCTCAAGCTGGAGTTTGTGTCCATGACGGCCCCTTCCTGAAGGGGGTGGGGGCGTCATGAGGCCAGGGAGGTTTCCCTACGCTGGGAGTTGTGAGCTGCTCCCAACTTCAAAGTTTCCTTCTTCAGGACAGTCGAGTACTATTGTATGGTTCCAGGATGCCCCATACAGAAAGACTCGAGAGCAGGGGCCTAAGCATGGATGCCGAGAAACGCCAACTCACCTTCCCATTGCCTGGTGGAGACAAGGCACGCTCAATCTGCGGGCTCTTGGGTGAGCTACCCAGAAGGCTGAGTTTAAATGGACTCTCCTGAGGATGAGTCATAATGTGGGTTGGTGGCCATGGAGACCTTGGAATGTGGCAGTAGCTAAGGGACTCTGCAGGATTCTCCAACCCGAAGGGCTTGACACAACTCCAACAAGGAAGCTTCCCATGTGGAGATGAGAGGTCTTTTGTCTGGTGCCTCAGGAAAGCCCCGTATGCTGGTCTTCGAACCCAGGCCTCTGAGGAGTGATACCTGGACACCAAAGCAAGAGTTCATAATAGGGCCTAGGGGCCTGTCTGGTTCAATCTTCTGTCTCTGCGGATATCTGTCTGTGTGTCTGCATGGAGGTAGTAGTTGCTCAGCTTGTGTCATAATGCCCCTATTTGTCCAGTGCGGCTTGCGGTAGTGGGATGTCCTTGGGGACCTTGAGCTTTCTACTATTTTGTAGAGTTGTGGCCAATGGAATGGGCAGTTTCTTAGGAGAGAGCAGGCACAGTTCTGTGGTGTGGCTCCAGAGACCCCAGGCTGGAGGCTGTGTGGGCCATGGCTGTGCAGACAGACATCCAAAAACCCTAACTCAGCTCAGGTTTGGGGCCGAGGTTACGGCAGGCCTGATCTACAGTCCATGAGGGGAGCTCCTCTGGATATGAAAGAAGGGTGAGAGGGAGGCAGTCGCTCAGGCTTTTGTCTCTGGATGTTTTGTCCACAATGGCCGTTTAATGTAGGAGTTGCCTCATGGGTCGTAGAAGTCTCCCTCTCTGGTAGTTTGTCCAGCCCCCAAGTGTTTGGGGTCATTCTGTGGGAAGGGAAGTGTCCTGTTTTTTGCCTCATATGTCCCCCCAGTAGAGGGATTCTAGAGCATAGCACTGGGTACTGACAACTGGAATACTCGCCCTCGGGTTAAGCCTGGGGGCCTATGGATATGACAAGCCCCATATGCAGGATCTTGGTCCAGCCCCTGAGAGGCGTTACTTTAATGCGGGACTCACGCTGCAGGTCACAATGCATGTCTGTGCCCTAGGCGGCCCTCAAGCACTGGCGTGGCCTTTCGGACAATGCAGGTTTTCCCACATTGAACGTTGGACAACATGCCAACCACAAGGTTTCTGGCCATGGGGAAGGAGGAATTCTAATTTCTGCATCACGTTCACCCTGGGCAGTGATTGGAGATAAGGTCTAGGTTCTGAAGCCTGAAAACCGAGGTTGGGAAGAGATGACGACCTACAGCCATAGCGGGTCCTATGTGTCCAGGTTGGGGCCAGCTGTCTGGGTGTCGTTTGGGATGTCTTGTCTCAGGCTGTGCCAGACAGGGCATTAGAATACAGGGTGGGCTGTATAATTGCTTTACAATCGAGTGGCATGCATTAGAAAATCATTTGGGGTTTCTTATTAGAAGCATAGGGCAAAGTTTTTCTTCTGGAGGGCAGGCAGAGTGCTGCATTGTGGCTTCGGAATTCCCAAACTGGAGGGCTTGTGGGCCAGGAGAGTGAGGACGGAAGTCTGAGAACACAAGCTAGGCTTAGGTTTCGGGGCAAGGACATGGCAGCCACACTCTGCAGAGCTGAATTGAGATCTCATGTGTCTGAAGTCAGGTCGAGGATCAGACTTTGGCTCAGGTTTGAGTTTCTGTCCATGTTGGCCCCTTCATGAACGGGGGACATTATGAGCCCATGGGGGTTTTCCCACTATTGGAGTTGTGAGATGCTCCAAACCGCAAGGATTCCTTCTGTGGGACAATTAAGATTTGTTGGATGGCTCCAGGACGTCTTATAAGGTATTTTTCCAGAACAGGGTTCTAAGTATGGATGCCTGGGCAGTCAGCCTCACAATCCAATTGTCTCCTAGCAACAAGAAACGTTTGATCTGCTGGCTTGGGGTAGCAACAGAGGGGGCTGAGTTGAAATGGACTTTCCTGAGGATGGTCTTAATGTTGGTTTGAGTCCATGGAGACCTTGGTATGGGGCAGTGGCACCAGGGCCCTGAAGGATTCTCCTAACCAGAGGTTATGACAAAGCTCCAATGAGCAAGTTTTCCATGGGGAGACGAGATTTGTTCTTATTGGTGCCTCAGGAAACCACCATATGCTGGTATTGGAAACGAGGCCTCTGAGGAGAGATGCCTAAAAACCAAAGCAATGGATCTGATTAGGGCCTAGGGGCCTGTCCGGTTCAATATTCTTCTCTGGGGACATCTGTTGTCTGAGTGGAGGTAGTTGCTCAGCTGGTTTGAGATCACCCCTGTTTGTCCTGGGCGGCCTACACTAATGGGATGGCCTCGGTGACTTTGGAGGTTTTTCCTCATTTGCAAGGTTGTGGCCAATGGAATGGGAAGAATTCCCTTGAAAGGGAAGCACAGTCCTGAGGTGTGGCTCCAGGGACCCAAGTGTGGAGCGTGTGTGGTCCAGGGCTATTTGGACAAAAGTCTGAAAACACAAACTCCACTTAGGTTGGGGGATGTAGGTATGGCCGGCCCGATCTATAGACCGTGAGGAGAACTCTTCGGGATATGAACAAAGGGCGAATGTGAGGTGCTGGCTCATGCTTTTTTTTTTTTTTTTTTTTTTTCTGGAAATGTGTCACCGATTGCCATGGAATGTCGGGGTGTCCTCATGGGCCATCGATGAGGCTCCCTTTCTGGGGATTTGACCCGATCCCAAGAGTTTGGGGTCATTCTGAGGGAAGGGAGGAGGCCTTTCTTGTTTTTTTGTTTATTTTTTTATTATTATTATTTTTTTTACCTAAGGTGGACCACCAAAAGAGGGATTCCAGAGCAGAGTCCTGGGGAGGGGCGACTGGACAACCAGACCTCTGGTTAACATTGGGACCTAAGAACATGGCAAGCCCCATATGTGGGCTCTTGGTCCAGACACTGAGAGGCCTTCCCTGAGGAATGGTCTCACACTGAGTTTCACAATGTGTTTTTGTGCCCAAGGAGCCCCTCAAGTCAGGGCGTGGCCTAATGTACCATGCTGGTTTCTCCTACAGGGAACGTTGCACAATATGGCAACCACAAGTTTTCTGGCCATGGGGAAGATGGAGTTCTAATTTCTGCAACACTTTCACTCCTGGACTGTGATTGGATTTAAGGTCTAGGTTCTGAAGCCTGAAAACTGAGGTTGGGAAGAGATGAAGACCTAAGGCCATGGTGTGGCTGATGTGCTCAGTGTTCGGCCAGCTGTTGAGTGTGGGTTGGGAGGTGCAGGCTCAGGCTGTGGCAGACAGGGAATTAGTGCCCAGGCTAGACTGTATCATTGGGGTGCAGTCGAGTTTCGTGCAGGATGGTACTCATTTGTGGTTACTGGGTAGCCCCAGAGGGCAACGTTTTTCTTCTGGAGGGAAGACACAGTGCCACAGAGTGGCTCCAGAATTCCCAAACTGGAAGGCTTGTGGGCCAGGAGTGTGATGAAAAAATTCTGAGAACACAAGCCAGACTTAGATTTCGGGGTGAGGGGACGGCAGGCACCCTCTGCAGAGATGATTCGAGATCCTGTATACCTGAAGACAGAGCTAGGATCAGACGTTGGCTTAGGTCGAAGTTTCTGTCCATGACAGCCCCTTCATGAAGGGGAGGGTGTCACGAGGACATGGAGGTTTTCCCACGATGGGAATTGTGAGATGCTCCAAACCGCAATGATTCCTTCTGTGGGACAGTCGAGACCTGTTGGATGGCTCCAGGACATCCCATAAGGACGTTATCCAGAGCAGGGTTCTAAGGATGGATGCCTGGGCAGCCTGCCTCCCATTCCAGGTGTCTCATAGCGCCAAGGCAAGTTCGATCTGCTGGATCTAGGGGAGCAACCGAGGCGGGTGTGTTGAAATGGGTGAGTTGAGGATGGGTCATAATGTGCATTTGTGTCCATGTAGACCTTGGAATGGGGTGCTTGAACCGGGGCCTTGAGGGATGTTCATAACCGGAGGTTTTGATGGAGCTCTAAAGAGTATGTTTCCTATGTAGAGAAGAGAATTGTTTTGATGAGTGCCTAAGGAATCTCCCATATGCTGGTATTGGAAAACAGGCCTCTGAGGAGAGATGACTGGAATCAAAAGCAATGGATCTGATTAGGGCCTAAGTGCCTGTCCAGTTCAATCTTATTCTATGGGGATATCTGTCTCTGGGTCTGAGTGGAGGTAGTTTCCTAACTTGTGAGAGATCATCCCTGTGTGTCCTGGGCAGCCAACATTATTCGGATGGCCTGGGGGAGTTTGGCGGATTCTCCTAATCTATTGGGTTGTGGCCAATGGAAATAGCAGAATTCCCCTGGAGAGGGAAGCCACAGTCCTGAGGTGTGGCTCCAGGGGCCCCAGCTTGGATGGTGTGTTGGCCAGGCCTGTGGGGACAGAAGTCTGAAAACACAAACTCAGCTTAGTTTTGGGGATGTATGTATGAAGGCTCGATCTACAGACCGTGAGAATTTTCCGGGCTATGAACAAAGGGCGAGTATGTGGCGCTTGCTCAGGCTTTTGTCTCTGGATTTTGTGTCAACGGTGGCCGTGGAATGTCGGAGTGTCCTCAAGGGCCATGGACAATTCTTTCTCTGGTGATTTGGCCTGATCCCAAGTGGTTGGGATCATTCTGTGGATGGGAAGAGTCCTTTATGTATTTTTTTTACCTCAGTTCTCCCACCAAAGAGGGATTCCAGAGTAGAGCCCTGAGTAGGTGTGACTAGACATCTCGAACTCTGGTTGAGATTGGGGGACTAGGGGCTTGGCAAGCCCCATATGTGGGCTGTTGTTCCAGTGACTAAGAGGCTTTACATGAGGATAGGGCTCACGCTGAGGGTCACAATGTGTGTTTGTGCACATTGTGGCCCTCAGGGATAGGTGGGGCCTCATAGTCCATGCTGCTTTCTCCTACAATGAACATTGGACAACATGCCAAACACTAGGTTTCTTGCCAAGGCGAAGGAGAAGTTCTGATTCTTGCATCACGTTCACTCCTGAGCAGTGAGTGGAGATAAGGTCTAGGTTCTGAAGGTGAAAACTGAGGTTGGGTAGAGATGATGGACTAAAGCCATTGTGGGTGTGATATGCTCTGTGTACGGCCAGCTGTCTGGGTGTTGGACTGGAGGTCTGCCCTCAGGCTGTGTCAGACAGGGCTTTAGTGCACAGGCTAGACTGTATAATTGGGGTGTGGTCGAGTGGCATGCAGGTTGTTACTCATTTGGCGTTTCCGGTTAGCCCTATAGGGCAACATTTTTCTTCTGGAGGGCAGGCAGAGTGCTGCATTGTGTCTCCAGAATTGCCAAACTGGAGGGGTGTGGCCAGGATTGTGAGGAAGGAAGTCTGAAAACACAAGCTAGCATGAGTTTTGGGGCCAAGAGCATGGCAGGCCCACTCTGAAGAGGCTGAATCGAGATCTCCTGCAGGTGAGGTCAGGGCGAGTATCAGATGTTGCCTCAAGCTGGAGTTTGTGTCCATGACGGCCCCTTCCTGAAGGGGGTGGGGGCGTCATGAGGCCAGGGAGGTTTCCCTACGCTGGGAGTTGTGAGCTGCTCCCAACTTCAAAGTTTCCTTCTTCAGGACAGTCGAGTACTATTGTATGGTTCCAGGATGCCCCATACAGAAAGACTCGAGAGCAGGGGCCTAAGCATGGATGCCGAGAAACGCCAACTCACCTTCCCATTGCCTGGTGGAGACAAGGCACGCTCAATCTGCGGGCTCTTGGGTGAGCTACCCAGAAGGCTGAGTTTAAATGGACTCTCCTGAGGATGAGTCATAATGTGGGTTGGTGGCCATGGAGACCTTGGAATGTGGCAGTAGCTAAGGGACTCTGCAGGATTCTCCAACCCGAAGGGCTTGACACAACTCCAACAAGGAAGCTTCCCATGTGGAGATGAGAGGTCTTTTGTCTGGTGCCTCGGGAAAGCCCCGTATGCTGGTCTTCGAACCCAGGCCTCTGAGGAGTGATACCTGGACACCAAAGCAAGAGTTCATAATAGGGCCTAGGGGCCTGTCTGGTTCAATCTTCTGTCTCTGCGGATATCTGTCTGTGTGTCTGCATGGAGGTAGTAGTTGCTCAGCTTGTGTCATAATGCCCCTATTTGTCCAGTGCGGCTTGCGGTAGTGGGATGTCCTTGGGGACCTTGAGCTTTCTACTATTTTGTAGAGTTGTGGCCAATGGAATGGGCAGTTTCTTAGGAGAGAGCAGGCACAGTTCTGTGGTGTGGCTCCAGAGACCCCAGGCTGGAGGCTGTGTGGGCCATGGCTGTGCAGACAGACATCCAAAAACCCTAACTCAGCTCAGGTTTGGGGCCGAGGTTACGGCAGGCCTGATCTACAGTCCATGAGGGGAGCTCCTCTGGATATGAAAGAAGGGTGAGAGGGAGGCAGTCGCTCAGGCTTTTGTCTCTGGATGTTTTGTCCACAATGGCCGTTTAATGTAGGAGTTGCCTCATGGGTCGTAGAAGTCTCCCTCTCTGGTAGTTTGTCCAGCCCCCAAGTGTTTGGGGTCATTCTGTGGGAAGGGAAGTGTCCTGTTTTTTGCCTCATATGTCCCCCCAGTAGAGGGATTCTAGAGCATAGCACTGGGTACTGACAACTGGAATACTCGCCCTCGGGTTAAGCCTGGGGGCCTATGGATATGACAAGCCCCATATGCAGGATCTTGGTCCAGCCCCTGAGAGGCGTTACTTTAATGCGGGACTCACGCTGCAGGTCACAATGCATGTCTGTGCCCTAGGCGGCCCTCAAGCACTGGCGTGGCCTTTCGGACAATGCAGGTTTTCCCACATTGAACGTTGGACAACATGCCAACCACAAGGTTTCTGGCCATGGGGAAGGAGGAATTCTAATTTCTGCATCACGTTCACCCTGGGCAGTGATTGGAGATAAGGTCTAGGTTCTGAAGCCTGAAAACCGAGGTTGGGAAGAGATGACGACCTACAGCCATAGCGGGTCCTATGTGTCCAGGTTGGGGCCAGCTGTCTGGGTGTCGTTTGGGATGTCTTGTCTCAGGCTGTGCCAGACAGGGCATTAGAATACAGGGTGGGCTGTATAATTGCTTTACAATCGAGTGGCATGCATTAGAAAATCATTTGGGGTTTCTTATTAGAAGCATAGGGCAAAGTTTTTCTTCTGGAGGGCAGGCAGAGTGCTGCATTGTGGCTTCGGAATTCCCAAACTGGAGGGCTTGTGGGCCAGGAGAGTGAGGACGGAAGTCTGAGAACACAAGCTAGGCTTAGGTTTCGGGGCAAGGACATGGCAGCCACACTCTGCAGAGCTGAATTGAGATCTCATGTGTCTGAAGTCAGGTCGAGGATCAGACTTTGGCTCAGGTTTGAGTTTCTGTCCATGTTGGCCCCTTCATGAACGGGGGACATTATGAGCCCATGGGGGTTTTCCCACTATTGGAGTTGTGAGATGCTCCAAACCGCAAGGATTCCTTCTGTGGGACAATTAAGATTTGTTGGATGGCTCCAGGACGTCTTATAAGGTATTTTTCCAGAACAGGGTTCTAAGTATGGATGCCTGGGCAGTCAGCCTCACAATCCAATTGTCTCCTAGCAACAAGAAACGTTTGATCTGCTGGCTTGGGGTAGCAACAGAGGGGGCTGAGTTGAAATGGACTTTCCTGAGGATGGTCTTAATGTTGGTTTGAGTCCATGGAGACCTTGGTATGGGGCAGTGGCACCAGGGCCCTGAAGGATTCTCCTAACCAGAGGTTATGACAAAGCTCCAATGAGCAAGTTTTCCATGGGGAGACGAGATTTGTTCTTATTGGTGCCTCAGGAAACCACCATATGCTGGTATTGGAAACGAGGCCTCTGAGGAGAGATGCCTAAAAACCAAAGCAATGGATCTGATTAGGGCCTAGGGGCCTGTCCGGTTCAATATTCTTCTCTGGGGACATCTGTTGTCTGAGTGGAGGTAGTTGCTCAGCTGGTTTGAGATCACCCCTGTTTGTCCTGGGCGGCCTACACTAATGGGATGGCCTCGGTGACTTTGGAGGTTTTTCCTCATTTGCAAGGTTGTGGCCAATGGAATGGGAAGAATTCCCTTGAAAGGGAAGCACAGTCCTGAGGTGTGGCTCCAGGGACCCAAGTGTGGAGCGTGTGTGGTCCAGGGCTATTTGGACAAAAGTCTGAAAACACAAACTCCACTTAGGTTGGGGGATGTAGGTATGGCCGGCCCGATCTATAGACCGTGAGGAGAACTCTTCGGGATATGAACAAAGGGCGAATGTGAGGTGCTGGCTCATGCTTTTTTTTTTTTTTTTTTTTTTTTCTGGAAATGTGTCACCGATTGCCATGGAATGTCGGGGTGTCCTCATGGGCCATCGATGAGGCTCCCTTTCTGGGGATTTGACCCGATCCCAAGAGTTTGGGGTCATTCTGTGGGAAGGGAGGAGGCCTTTCTTGTTTTTTTGTTTATTTTTTTATTATTATTATTTTTTTTACCTAAGGTGGACCACCAAAAGAGGGATTCCAGAGCAGAGTCCTGGGGAGGGGCGACTGGACAACCAGACCTCTGGTTAACATTGGGACCTAAGAACATGGCAAGCCCCATATGTGGGCTCTTGGTCCAGACACTGAGAGGCCTTCCCTGAGGAATGGTCTCACACTGAGTTTCACAATGTGTTTTTGTGCCCAAGGAGCCCCTCAAGTCAGGGCGTGGCCTAATGTACCATGCTGGTTTCTCCTACAGGGAACGTTGCACAATATGGCAACCACAAGTTTTCTGGCCATGGGGAAGATGGAGTTCTAATTTCTGCAACACTTTCACTCCTGGACTGTGATTGGATTTAAGGTCTAGGTTCTGAAGCCTGAAAACTGAGGTTGGGAAGAGATGAAGACCTAAGGCCATGGTGTGGCTGATGTGCTCAGTGTTCGGCCAGCTGTTGAGTGTGGGTTGGGAGGTGCAGGCTCAGGCTGTGGCAGACAGGGAATTAGTGCCCAGGCTAGACTGTATCATTGGGGTGCAGTCGAGTTCGTGCAGGATGGTACTCATTTGTGGTTACTGGGTAGCCCCAGAGGGCAACGTTTTTCTTCTGGAGGGAAGACACAGTGCCACAGAGTGGCTCCAGAATTCCCAAACTGGAAGGCTTGTGGGCCAGGAGTGTGATGAAAAAATTCTGAGAACACAAGCCAGACTTAGATTTCGGGGTGAGGGGACGGCAGGCACCCTCTGCAGAGATGATTCGAGATCCTGTATACCTGAAGACAGAGCTAGGATCAGACGTTGGCTTAGGTCGAAGTTTCTGTCCATGACAGCCCCTTCATGAAGGGGAGGGTGTCACGAGGACATGGAGGTTTTCCCACGATGGGAATTGTGAGATGCTCCAAACCGCAATGATTCCTTCTGTGGGACAGTCGAGACCTGTTGGATGGCTCCAGGACATCCCTTAAGGACGTTATCCAGAGCAGGGTTCTAAGGATGGATGCCTGGGCAGCCTGCCTCCCATTCCAGGTGTCTCATAGCGCCAAGGCAAGTTCGATCTGCTGGATCTAGGGGAGCAACCGAGGCGGGTGTGTTGAAATGGGTGAGTTGAGGATGGGTCATAATGTGCATTTGTGTCCATGTAGACCTTGGAATGGGGTGCTTGAACCGGGGCCTTGAGGGATGTTCATAACCGGAGGTTTTGATGGAGCTCTAAAGAGTATGTTTCCTATGTAGAGAAGAGAATTGTTTTGATGAGTGCCTAAGGAATCTCCCATATGCTGGTATTGGAAAACAGGCCTCTGAGGAGAGATGACTGGAATCAAAAGCAATGGATCTGATTAGGGCCTAAGTGCCTGTCCAGTTCAATCTTATTCTATGGGGATATCTGTCTCTGGGTCTGAGTGGAGGTAGTTTCCTAACTTGTGAGAGATCATCCCTGTGTGTCCTGGGCAGCCAACATTATTCGGATGGCCTGGGGGAGTTTGGCGGATTCTCCTAATCTATTGGGTTGTGGCCAATGGAAATAGCAGAATTCCCCTGGAGAGGGAAGCCACAGTCCTGAGGTGTGGCTCCAGGGGCCCCAGCTTGGATGGTGTGTTGGCCAGGCCTGTGGGGACAGAAGTCTGAAAACACAAACTCAGCTTAGTTTTGGGGATGTATGTATGAAGGCTCGATCTACAGACCGTGAGAATTTTCCGGGCTATGAACAAAGGGCGAGTATGTGGCGCTTGCTCAGGCTTTTGTCTCTGGATTTTGTGTCAACGGTGGCCGTGGAATGTCGGAGTGTCCTCAAGGGCCATGGACAATTCTTTCTCTGGTGATTTGGCCTGATCCCAAGTGGTTGGGATCATTCTGTGGATGGGAAGAGTCCTTTATGTATTTTTTTTTACCTCAGTTCTCCCACCAAAGAGGGATTCCAGAGTAGAGCCCTGAGTAGGTGTGACTAGACATCTCGAACTCTGGTTGAGATTGGGGGACTAGGGGCTTGGCAAGCCCCATATGTGGGCTGTTGTTCCAGTGACTAAGAGGCTTTACATGAGGATAGGGCTCACGCTGAGGGTCACAATGTGTGTTTGTGCACATTGTGGCCCTCAGGGATAGGTGGGGCCTCATAGTCCATGCTGCTTTCTCCTACAATGAACATTGGACAACATGCCAACCACTAGGTTTCTTGCCAAGGCGAAGGAGAAGTTCTGATTCTTGCATCACGTTCACTCCTGAGCAGTGAGTGGAGATAAGGTCTAGGTTCTGAAGGTGAAAACTGAGGTTGGGTAGAGATGATGGCCTAAAGCCATTGTGGGTGTGATATGCTCTGTGTACGGCCAGCTGTCTGGGTGTTGGACTGGAGGTCTGCCCTCAGGCTGTGTCAGACAGGGCTTTAGTGCACAGGCTAGACTGTATAATTGGGGTGTGGTCGAGTGGCATGCAGGTTGTTACTCATTTGGCGTTTCCGGTTAGCCCTATAGGGCAACATTTTTCTTCTGGAGGGCAGGCAGAGTGCTGCATTGTGTCTCCAGAATTGCCAAACTGGAGGGGTGTGGCCAGGATTGTGAGGAAGGAAGTCTGAAAACACAAGCTAGCATGAGTTTTGGGGCCAAGAGCATGGCAGGCCCACTCTGAAGAGGCTGAATCGAGATCTCCTGCAGGTGAGGTCAGGGCGAGTATCAGATGTTGCCTCAAGCTGGAGTTTGTGTCCATGACGGCCCCTTCCTGAAGGGGGTGGGGGCGTCATGAGGCCAGGGAGGTTTCCCTACGCTGGGAGTTGTGAGCTGCTCCCAACTTCAAAGTTTCCTTCTTCAGGACAGTCGAGTACTATTGTATGGTTCCAGGATGCCCCATACAGAAAGACTCGAGAGCAGGGGCCTAAGCATGGATGCCGAGAAACGCCAACTCACCTTCCCATTGCCTGGTGGAGACAAGGCCCGCTCAATCTGCGGGCTCTTGGTTGAGCTACCCAGAAGGCTGAGTTTAAATGGACTCTGCTGAGGATGAGTCATAATGTGGGTTGGTGGCCATGGAGACCTTGGAATGTGGCAGTAGCTAAGGGACTCTGCAGGATTCTCCAACCCGAAGGGCTTGACACAACTCCAACAAGGAAGCTTCCCATGTGGAGATGAGAGGTCTTTTGTCTGGTGCCTCAGGAAAGCCCCGTATGCTGGTCTTCGAACCCAGGCCTCTGAGGAGTGATACCTGGACACCAAAGCAAGAGTTCATAATAGGGCCTAGGGGCCTGTCTGGTTCAATCTTCTGTCTCTGCGGATATCTGTCTGTGTGTCTGCATGGAGGTAGTAGTTGCTCAGCTTGTGTCATAATGCCCCTATTTGTCCAGTGCGGCTTGCGGTAGTGGGATGTCCTTGGGGACCTTGAGGTTTCTACTATTTTGTAGAGTTGTGGCCAATGGAATGGGCAGTTTCTTAGGAGAGAGCAGGCACAGTTCTGTGGTGTGGCTCCAGAGACCCCAGCCTGGAGGCTGTGTGGGCCATGGCTGTGCAGACAGACATCCAAAAACCCTAACTCAGCTCAGGTTTGGGGCCGAGGTTACGGCAGGCCTGATCTACAGTCCATGAGGGGAGCTCCTCTGGATATGAAAGAAGGGTGAGAGGGAGGCAGTCGCTCAGGCTTTTGTCTCTGGATGTTTTGTCCACAATGGCCGTTTAATGTAGGAGTTGCCTCATGGGTCGTAGAAGTCTCCCTCTCTGGTAGTTTGTCCAGCCCCCAAGTGTTTGGGGTCATTCTGTGGGAAGGGAAGTGTCCTGTTTTTTGCCTCATATGTCCCCCCAGTAGAGGGATTCTAGAGCATAGCAGTGGGTACTGACAACTGGAATACTCGCCCTCGGGTTAAGCCTGGGGGCCTATGGATATGACAAGCCCCATATGCAGGATCTTGGTCCAGCCCCTGAGAGGCGTTACTTTAATACGGGACTCACGCTGCAGGTCACAATGCATGTCTGTGCCCTAGGCGGCCCTCAAGCACTGGCGTGGCCTTTCGGACAATGCAGGTTTTCCCACATTGAACGTTGGACAACATGCCAACCACAAGGTTTCTGGCCATGGGGAAGGAGGAATTCTAATTTCTGCATCACGTTCACCCTGGGCAGTGATTGGAGATAAGGTCTAGGTTCTGAAGCCTGAAAACCGAGGTTGGGAAGAGATGACGACCTACAGCCATAGCGGGTCCTATGTGTCCAGGTTGGGGCCAGCTGTCTGGGTGTCGTTTGGGATGTCTTGTCTCAGGCTGTGCCAGACAGGGCATTAGAATACAGGGTGGGCTGTATAATTGCTTTACAATCGAGTGGCATGCATTAGAAAATCATTTGGGGTTTCTTATTAGAAGCATAGGGCAAAGTTTTTCTTCTGGAGGGCAGGCAGAGTGCTGCATTGTGGCTTCGGAATTCCCAAACTGGAGGGCTTGTGGGCCAGGAGAGTGAGGACGGAAGTCTGAGAACACAAGCTAGGCTTAGGTTTCGGGGCAAGGACATGGCAGCCACACTCTGCAGAGCTGAATTGAGATCTCATGTGTCTGAAGTCAGGTCGAGGATCAGACTTTGGCTCAGGTTTTAGTTTCTGTCCATGTTGGCCCCTTCATGAAGGGGGGACATTATGAGCCCATGGGGGTTTTCCCACTATTGGAGTTGTGAGATGCTCCAAACCGCAAGGATTCCTTCTGTGGGACAATTAAGATTTGTTGGATGGCTCCAGGACGTCTTATAAGGTATTTTTCCAGAACAGGGTTCTAAGTATGGATGCCTGGGCAGTCAGCCTCACAATCCAATTGTCTCCTAGCAACAAGAAACGTTTGATCTGCTGGCTTGGGGTAGCAACAGAGGGGGCTGAGTTGAAATGGACTTTCCTGAGGATGGTCTTAATGTTGGTTTGAGTCCATGGAGACCTTGGTATGGGGCAGTGGCACCAGGGCCCTGAAGGATTCTCCTAACCAGAGGTTATGACAAAGCTCCAATGAGCAAGTTTTCCATGGGGAGACGAGATTTGTTCTTATTGGTGCCTCAGGAAACCACCATATGCTGGTATTGGAAACGAGGCCTCTGAGGAGAGATGCCTAAAAACCAAAGCAATGGATCTGATTAGGGCCTAGGGGCCTGTCCGGTTCAATATTCTTCTCTGGGGACATCTGTTGTCTGAGTGGAGGTAGTTGCTCAGCTGGTTTGAGATCACCCCTGTTTGTCCTGGGCGGCCTACACTAATGGGATGGCCTCGGTGACTTTGGAGGTTTTTCCTCATTTGCAAGGTTGTGGCCAATGGAATGGGAAGAATTCCCTTGAAAGGGAAGCACAGTCCTGAGGTGTGGCTCCAGGGACCCAAGTGTGGAGCGTGTGTGGTCCAGGGCTATTTGGACAAAAGTCTGAAAACACAAACTCCACTTAGGTTGGGGGATGTAGGTATGGCCGGCCCGATCTATAGACCGTGAGGAGAACTCTTCGGGATATGAACAAAGGGCGAATGTGAGGTGCTGGCTCATGCTTTTTTTTTTTTTTTTTTTTCTGGAAATGTGTCACCGATTGCCATGGAATGTCGGGGTGTCCTCATGGGCCATCGATGAGGCTCCCTTTCTGGGGATTTGACCCGATCCCAAGAGTTTGGGGTCATTCTGTGGGAAGGGAGGAGGCCTTTCTTGTTTTTTTGTTTATTTTTTTATTATTATTATTTTTTTTACCTAAGGTGGACCACCAAAAGAGGGATTCCAGAGCAGAGTCCTGGGGAGGGGCGACTGGACAACCAGACCTCTGGTTAACATTGGGACCTAAGAACATGGCAAGCCCCATATGTGGGCTCTTGGTCCAGACACTGAGAGGCCTTCCCTGAGGAATGGTCTCACACTGAGTTTCACAATGTGTTTTTGTGCCCAAGGAGCCCCTCAAGTCAGGGCGTGGCCTAATGTACCATGCTGGTTTCTCCTACAGGGAACGTTGCACAATATGGCAACCACAAGTTTTCTGGCCATGGGGAAGATGGAGTTCTAATTTCTGCAACACTTTCACTCCTGGACTGTGATTGGATTTAAGGTCTAGGTTCTGAAGCCTGAAAACTGAGGTTGGGAAGAGATGAAGACCTAAGGCCATGGTGTGGCTGATGTGCTCAGTGTTCGGCCAGCTGTTGAGTGTGGGTTGGGAGGTGCAGGCTCAGGCTGTGGCAGACAGGGAATTAGTGCCCAGGCTAGACTGTATCATTGGGGTGCAGTCGAGTTTCGTGCAGGATGGTACTCATTTGTGGTTACTGGGTAGCCCCAGAGGGCAACGTTTTTCTTCTGGAGGGAAGACACAGTGCCACAGAGTGGCTCCAGAATTCCCAAACTGGAAGGCTTGTGGGCCAGGAGTGTGATGAAAAAATTCTGAGAACACAAGCCAGACTTAGATTTCGGGGTGAGGGGACGGCAGGCACCCTCTGCAGAGATGATTCGAGATCCTGTATACCTGAAGACAGAGCTAGGATCAGACGTTGGCTTAGGTCGAAGTTTCTGTCCATGACAGCCCCTTCATGAAGGGGAGGGTGTCACGAGGACATGGAGGTTTTCCCACGATGGGAATTGTGAGATGCTCCAAACCGCAATGATTCCTTCTGTGGGACAGTCGAGACCTGTTGGATGGCTCCAGGACATCCCATAAGGACGTTATCCAGAGCAGGGTTCTAAGGATGGATGCCTGGGCAGCCTGCCTCCCATTCCAGGTGTCTCATAGCGCCAAGGCAAGTTCGATCTGCTGGATCTAGGGGAGCAACCGAGGCGGGTGTGTTGAAATGGGTGAGTTGAGGATGGGTCATAATGTGCATTTGTGTCCATGTAGACCTTGGAATGGGGTGCTTGAACCGGGGCCTTGAGGGATGTTCATAACCGGAGGTTTTGATGGAGCTCTAAAGAGTATGTTTCCTATGTAGAGAAGAGAATTGTTTTGATGAGTGCCTAAGGAATCTCCCATATGCTGGTATTGGAAAACAGGCCTCTGAGGAGAGATGACTGGAATCAAAAGCAATGGATCTGATTAGGGCCTAAGTGCCTGTCCAGTTCAATCTTATTCTATGGGGATATCTGTCTCTGGGTCTGAGTGGAGGTAGTTTCCTAACTTGTGAGAGATCATCCCTGTGTGTCCTGGGCAGCCAACATTATTCGGATGGCCTGGGGGAGTTTGGCGGATTCTCCTAATCTATTGGGTTGTGGCCAATGGAAATAGCAGAATTCCCCTGGAGAGGGAAGCCACAGTCCTGAGGTGTGGCTCCAGGGGCCCCAGCTTGGATGGTGTGTTGGCCAGGCCTGTGGGGACAGAAGTCTGAAAACACAAACTCAGCTTAGTTTTGGGGATGTATGTATGAAGGCTCGATCTACAGACCGTGAGAATTTTCCGGGCTATGAACAAAGGGCGAGTATGTGGCGCTTGCTCAGGCTTTTGTCTCTGGATTTTGTGTCAACGGTGGCCGTGGAATGTCGGAGTGTCCTCAAGGGCCATGGACAATTCTTTCTCTGGTGATTTGGCCTGATCCCAAGTGGTTGGGATCATTCTGTGGATGGGAAGAGTCCTTTATGTATTTTTTTTTACCTCAGTTCTCCCACCAAAGAGGGATTCCAGAGTAGAGCCCTGAGTAGGTGTGACTAGACATCTCGAACTCTGGTTGAGATTGGGGGACTAGGGGCTTGGCAAGCCCCATATGTGGGCTGTTGTTCCAGTGACTAAGAGGCTTTACATGAGGATAGGGCTCACGCTGAGGGTCACAATGTGTGTTTGTGCACATTGTGGCCCTCAGGGATAGGTGGGGCCTCATAGTCCATGCTGCTTTCTCCTACAATGAACATTGGACAACATGCCAACCACTAGGTTTCTTGCCAAGGCGAAGGAGAAGTTCTGATTCTTGCATCACGTTCACTCCTGAGCAGTGAGTGGAGATAAGGTCTAGGTTCTGAAGGTGAAAACTGAGGTTCGGTAGAGATGATGGCCTAAAGCCATTGTGGGTGTGATATGCTCTGTGTACGGCCAGCTGTCTGGGTGTTGGACTGGAGGTCTGCCCTCAGGCTGTGTCAGACAGGGCTTTAGTGCACAGGCTAGACTGTATAATTGGGGTGTGGTCGAGTGGCATGCAGGTTGTTACTCATTTGGCGTTTCCGGTTAGCCCTATAGGGCAACATTTTTCTTCTGGAGGGCAGGCAGAGTGCTGCATTGTGTCTCCAGAATTGCCAAACTGGAGGGGTGTGGCCAGGATTGTGAGGAAGGAAGTCTGAAAACACAAGCTAGCATGAGTTTTGGGGCCAAGAGCATGGCAGGCCCACTCTGAAGAGGCTGAATCGAGATCTCCTGCAGGTGAGGTCAGGGCGAGTATCAGATGTTGCCTCAAGCTGGAGTTTGTGTCCATGACGGCCCCTTCCTGAAGGGGGTGGGGGCATCATGAGGCCAGGGAGGTTTCCCTACGCTGGGAGTTGTGAGCTGCTCCCAACTTCAAAGTTTCCTTCTTCAGGACAGTCGAGTACTATTGTATGGTTCCAGGATGCCCCATACAGAAAGACTCGAGAGCAGGGGCCTAAGCATGGATGCCGAGAAACGCCAACTCACCTTCCCATTGCCTGGTGGAGACAAGGCACGCTCAATCTGCGGGCTCTTGGGTGAGCTACCCAGAAGGCTGAGTTTAAATGGACTCTCCTGAGGATGAGTCATAATGTGGGTTGGTGGCCATGGAGACCTTGGAATGTGGCAGTAGCTAAGGGACTCTGCAGGATTCTCCAACCCGAAGGGCTTGACACAACTCCAACAAGGAAGCTTCCCATGTGGAGATGAGAGGTCTTTTGTCTGGTGCCTCAGGAAAGCCCCGTATGCTGGTCTTCGAACCCAGGCCTCTGAGGAGTGATACCTGGACACCAAAGCAAGAGTTCATAATAGGGCCTAGGGGCCTGTCTGGTTCAATCTTCTGTCTCTGCGGATATCTGTCTGTGTGTCTGCATGGAGGTAGTAGTTGCTCAGCTTGTGTCATAATGCCCCTATTTGTCCAGTGCGGCTTGCGGTAGTGGGATGTCCTTGGGGACCTTGAGGTTTCTACTATTTTGTAGAGTTGTGGCCAATGGAATGGGCAGTTTCTTAGGAGAGAGCAGGCACAGTTCTGTGGTGTGGCTCCAGAGACCCCAGCCTGGAGGCTGTGTGGGCCATGGCTGTGCAGACAGACATCCAAAAACCCTAACTCAGCTCAGGTTTGGGGCCGAGGTTACGGCAGGCCTGATCTACAGTCCATGAGGGGAGCTCCTCTGGATATGAAAGAAGGGTGAGAGGGAGGCAGTCGCTCAGGCTTTTGTCTCTGGATGTTTTGTCCACAATGGCCGTTTAATGTAGGAGTTGCCTCATGGGTCGTAGAAGTCTCCCTCTCTGGTAGTTTGTCCAGCCCCCAAGTGTTTGGGGTCATTCTGTGGGAAGGGAAGTGTCCTGTTTTTTGCCTCATATGTCCCCCCAGTAGAGGGATTCTAGAGCATAGCAGTGGGTACTGACAACTGGAATACTCGCCCTCGGGTTAAGCCTGGGGGCCTATGGATATGACAAGCCCCATATGCAGGATCTTGGTCCAGCCCCTGAGAGGCGTTACTTTAATACGGGACTCACGCTGCAGGTCACAATGCATGTCTGTGCCCTAGGCGGCCCTCAACACTGGCGTGGCCTTTCGGACAATGCAGGTTTTCCCACATTGAACGTTGGACAACATGCCAACCACAAGGTTTCTGGCCATGGGGAAGGAGGAATTCTAATTTCTGCATCACGTTCACCCTGGGCAGTGATTGGAGATAAGGTCTAGGTTCTGAAGCCTGAAAACCGAGGTTGGGAAGAGATGACGACCTACAGCCATAGCGGGTCCTATGTGTCCAGGTTGGGGCCAGCTGTCTGGGTGTCGTTTGGGATGTCTTGTCTCAGGCTGTGCCAGACAGGGCATTAGAATACAGGGTGGGCTGTATAATTGCTTTACAATCGAGTGGCATGCATTAGAAAATCATTTGGGGTTTCTTATTAGAAGCATAGGGCAAAGTTTTTCTTCTGGAGGGCAGGCAGAGTGCTGCATTGTGGCTTCGGAATTCCCAAACTGGAGGGCTTGTGGGCCAGGAGAGTGAGGACGGAAGTCTGAGAACACAAGCTAGGCTTAGGTTTCGGGGCAAGGACATGGCAGCCACACTCTGCAGAGCTGAATTGAGATCTCATGTGTCTGAAGTCAGGTCGAGGATCAGACTTTGGCTCAGGTTTGAGTTTCTGTCCATGTTGGCCCCTTCATGAAGGGGGGACATTATGAGCCCATGGGGGTTTTCCCACTATTGGAGTTGTGAGATGCTCCAAACCGCAAGGATTCCTTCTGTGGGACAATTAAGATTTGTTGGACGGCTCCAGGACGTCTTATAAGGTATTTTTCCAGAACAGGGTTCTAAGTATGGATGCCTGGGCTGTCAGCCTCACAATCCAATTGTCTCCTAGCAACAAGAAACGTTTGATCTGCTGCCTTGGGGTAGCAACAGAGGGGGCTGAGTTGAAATGGACTTTCCTGAGGATGGTCTTAATGTTGGTTTGAGTCCATGGAGACCTTGGTATGGGGCAGTGGCACCAGGGCCCTGAAGGATTCTCCTAACCAGAGGTTATGACAAAGCTCCAATGAGCAAGTTTTCCATGGGGAGACGAGATTTGTTCTTATTGGTGCCTCAGGAAACCACCATATGCTGGTATTGGAAACGAGGCCTCTGAGGAGAGATGCCTAAAAACCAAAGCAATGGATCTGATTAGGGCCTAGGGGCCTGTCCGGTTCAATATTCTTCTCTGGGGACATCTGTTGTCTGAGTGGAGGTAGTTGCTCAGCTGGTTTGAGATCACCCCTGTTTGTCCTGGGCGGCCTACACTAATGGGATGGCCTCGGTGACTTTGGAGGTTTTTCCTCATTTGCAAGGTTGTGGCCAATGGAATGGGAAGAATTCCCTTGAAAGGGAAGCACAGTCCTGAGGTGTGGCTCCAGGGACCCAAGTGTGGAGCGTGTGTGGTCCAGGGCTATTTGGACAAAAGTCTGAAAACACAAACTCCACTTAGGTTGGGGGATGTAGGTATGGCCGGCCCGATCTATAGACCGTGAGGAGAACTCTTCGGGATATGAACAAAGGGCGAATGTGAGGTGCTGGCTCATGCTTTTTTTTTTTTTTTTTTTTTTTCTGGAAATGTGTCACCGATTGCCATGGAATGTCGGGGTGTCCTCATGGGCCATCGATGAGGCTCCCTTTCTGGGGATTTGACCCGATCCCAAGAGTTTGGGGTCATTCTGTGGGAAGGGAGGAGGCCTTTCTTGTTTTTTTGTTTATTTTTTTATTATTATTATTTTTTTTACCTAAGGTGGACCACCAAAAGAGGGATTCCAGAGCAGAGTCCTGGGGAGGGGCGACTGGACAACCAGACCTCTGGTTAACATTGGGACCTAAGAACATGGCAAGCCCCATATGTGGGCTCTTGGTCCAGACACTGAGAGGCCTTCCCTGAGGAATGGTCTCACACTGAGTTTCACAATGTGTTTTTGTGCCCAAGGAGCCCCTCAAGTCAGGGCGTGGCCTAATGTACCATGCTGGTTTCTCCTACAGGGAACGTTGCACAATATGGCAACCACAAGTTTTCTGGCCATGGGGAAGATGGAGTTCTAATTTCTGCAACACTTTCACTCCTGGACTGTGATTGGATTTAAGGTCTAGGTTCTGAAGCCTGAAAACTGAGGTTGGGAAGAGATGAAGACCTAAGGCCATGGTGTGGCTGATGTGCTCAGTGTTCGGCCAGCTGTTGAGTGTGGGTTGGGAGGTGCAGGCTCAGGCTGTGGCAGACAGGGAATTAGTGCCCAGGCTAGACTGTATCATTGGGGTGCAGTCGAGTTTCGTGCAGGATGGTACTCATTTGTGGTTACTGGGTAGCCCCAGAGGGCAACGTTTTTCTTCTGGAGGGAAGACACAGTGCCACAGAGTGGCTCCAGAATTCCCAAACTGGAAGGCTTGTGGGCCAGGAGTGTGATGAAAAAATTCTGAGAACACAAGCCAGACTTAGATTTCGGGGTGAGGGGACGGCAGGCACCCTCTGCAGAGATGATTCGAGATCCTGTATACCTGAAGACAGAGCTAGGATCAGACGTTGGCTTAGGTCGAAGTTTCTGTCCATGACAGCCCCTTCATGAAGGGGAGGGTGTCACGAGGACATGGAGGTTTTCCCACGATGGGAATTGTGAGATGCTCCAAACCGCAATGATTCCTTCTGTGGGACAGTCGAGACCTGTTGGATGGCTCCAGGACATCCCATAAGGACGTTATCCAGAGCAGGGTTCTAAGGATGGATGCCTGGGCAGCCTGCCTCCCATTCCAGGTGTCTCATAGCGCCAAGGCAAGTTCGATCTGCTGGATCTAGGGGAGCAACCGAGGCGGGTGTGTTGAAATGGGTGAGTTGAGGATGGGTCATAATGTGCATTTGTGTCCATGTAGACCTTGGAATGGGGTGCTTGAACCGGGGCCTTGAGGGATGTTCATAACCGGAGGTTTTGATGGAGCTCTAAAGAGTATGTTTCCTATGTAGAGAAGAGAATTGTTTTGATGAGTGCCTAAGGAATCTCCCATATGCTGGTATTGGAAAACAGGCCTCTGAGGAGAGATGACTGGAATCAAAAGCAATGGATCTGATTAGGGCCTAAGTGCCTGTCCAGTTCAATCTTATTCTATGGGGATATCTGTCTCTGGGTCTGAGTGGAGGTAGTTTCCTAACTTGTGAGAGATCATCCCTGTGTGTCCTGGGCAGCCAACATTATTCGGATGGCCTGGGGGAGTTTGGCGGATTCTCCTAATCTATTGGGTTGTGGCCAATGGAAATAGCAGAATTCCCCTGGAGAGGGAAGCCACAGTCCTGAGGTGTGGCTCCAGGGGCCCCAGCTTGGATGGTGTGTTGGCCAGGCCTGTGGGGACAGAAGTCTGAAAACACAAACTCAGCTTAGTTTTGGGGATGTATGTATGAAGGCTCGATCTACAGACCGTGAGAATTTTCCGGGCTATGAACAAAGGGCGAGTATGTGGCGCTTGCTCAGGCTTTTGTCTCTGGATTTTGTGTCAACGGTGGCCGTGGAATGTCGGAGTGTCCTCAAGGGCCATGGACAATTCTTTCTCTGGTGATTTGGCCTGATCCCAAGTGGTTGGGATCATTCTGTGGATGGGAAGAGTCCTTTATGTATTTTTTTTTACCTCAGTTCTCCCACCAAAGAGGGATTCCAGAGTAGAGCCCTGAGTAGGTGTGACTAGACATCTCGAACTCTGGTTGAGATTGGGGGACTAGGGGCTTGGCAAGCCCCATATGTGGGCTGTTGTTCCAGTGACTAAGAGGCTTTACATGAGGATAGGGCTCACGCTGAGGGTCACAATGTGTGTTTGTGCACATTGTGGCCCTCAGGGATAGGTGGGGCCTCATAGTCCATGCTGCTTTCTCCTACAATGAACATTGGACAACATGCCAACCACTAGGTTTCTTGCCAAGGCGAAGGAGAAGTTCTGATTCTTGCATCACGTTCACTCCTGAGCAGTGAGTGGAGATAAGGTCTAGGTTCTGAAGGTGAAAACTGAGGTTGGGTAGAGATGATGGCCTAAAGCCATTGTGGGTGTGATATGCTCTGTGTACGGCCAGCTGTCTGGGTGTTGGACTGGAGGTCTGCCCTCAGGCTGTGTCAGACAGGGCTTTAGTGCACAGGCTAGACTGTATAATTGGGGTGTGGTCGAGTGGCATGCAGGTTGTTACTCATTTGGCGTTTCCGGTTAGCCCTATAGGGCAACATTTTTCTTCTGGAGGGCAGGCAGAGTGCTGCATTGTGTCTCCAGAATTGCCAAACTGGAGGGGTGTGGCCAGGATTGTGAGGAAGGAAGTCTGAAAACACAAGCTAGCATGAGTTTTGGGGCCAAGAGCATGGCAGGCCCACTCTGAAGAGGCTGAATCGAGATCTCCTGCAGGTGAGGTCAGGGCGAGTATCAGATGTTGCCTCAAGCTGGAGTTTGTGTCCATGACGGCCCCTTCCTGAAGGGGGTGGGGGCGTCATGAGGCCAGGGAGGTTTCCCTACGCTGGGAGTTGTGAGCTGCTCCCAACTTCAAAGTTTCCTTCTTCAGGACAGTCGAGTACTATTGTATGGTTCCAGGATGCCCCATACAGAAAGACTCGAGAGCAGGGGCCTAAGCATGGATGCCGAGAAACGCCAACTCACCTTCCCATTGCCTGGTGGAGACAAGGCACGCTCAATCTGCGGGCTCTTGGGTGAGCTACCCAGAAGGCTGAGTTTAAATGGACTCTCCTGAGGATGAGTCATAATGTGGGTTGGTGGCCATGGAGACCTTGGAATGTGGCAGTAGCTAAGGGACTCTGCAGGATTCTCCAACCCGAAGGGCTTGACACAACTCCAACAAGGAAGCTTCCCATGTGGAGATGAGAGGTCTTTTGTCTGGTGCCTCAGGAAAGCCCCGTATGCTGGTCTTCGAACCCAGGCCTCTGAGGAGTGATACCTGGACACCAAAGCAAGAGTTCATAATAGGGCCTAGGGGCCTGTCTGGTTCAATCTTCTGTCTCTGCGGATATCTGTCTGTGTGTCTGCATGGAGGTAGTAGTTGCTCAGCTTGTGTCATAATGCCCCTATTTGTCCAGTGCGGCTTGCGGTAGTGGGATGTCCTTGGGGACCTTGAGGTTTCTACTATTTTGTAGAGTTGTGGCCAATGGAATGGGCAGTTTCTTAGGAGAGAGCAGGCACAGTTCTGTGGTGTGGCTCCAGAGACCCCAGCCTGGAGGCTGTGTGGGCCATGGCTGTGCAGACAGACATCCAAAAACCCTAACTCAGCTCAGGTTTGGGGCCGAGGTTACGGCAGGCCTGATCTACAGTCCATGAGGGGAGCTCCTCTGGATATGAAAGAAGGGTGAGAGGGAGGCAGTCGCTCAGGCTTTTGTCTCTGGATGTTTTGTCCACAATGGCCGTTTAATGTAGGAGTTGCCTCATGGGTCGTAGAAGTCTCCCTCTCTGGTAGTTTGTCCAGCCCCCAAGTGTTTGGGGTCATTCTGTGGGAAGGGAAGTGTCCTGTTTTTTGCCTCATATGTCCCCCCAGTAGAGGGATTCTAGAGCATAGCAGTGGGTACTGACAACTGGAATACTCGCCCTCGGGTTAAGCCTGGGGGCCTATGGATATGACAAGCCCCATATGCAGGATCTTGGTCCAGCCCCTGAGAGGCGTTACTTTAATACGGGACTCACGCTGCAGGTCACAATGCATGTCTGTGCCCTAGGCGGCCCTCAACACTGGCGTGGCCTTTCGGACAATGCAGGTTTTCCCACATTGAACGTTGGACAACATGCCAACCACAAGGTTTCTGGCCATGGGGAAGGAGGAATTCTAATTTCTGCATCACGTTCACCCTGGGCAGTGATTGGAGATAAGGTCTAGGTTCTGAAGCCTGAAAACCGAGGTTGGGAAGAGATGACGACCTACAGCCATAGCGGGTCCTATGTGTCCAGGTTGGGGCCAGCTGTCTGGGTGTCGTTTGGGATGTCTTGTCTCAGGCTGTGCCAGACAGGGCATTAGAATACAGGGTGGGCTGTATAATTGCTTTACAATCGAGTGGCATGCATTAGAAAATCATTTGGGGTTTCTTATTAGAAGCATAGGGCAAAGTTTTTCTTCTGGAGGGCAGGCAGAGTGCTGCATTGTGGCTTCGGAATTCCCAAACTGGAGGGCTTGTGGGCCAGGAGAGTGAGGACGGAAGTCTGAGAACACAAGCTAGGCTTAGGTTTCGGGGCAAGGACATGGCAGCCACACTCTGCAGAGCTGAATTGAGATCTCATGTGTCTGAAGTCAGGTCGAGGATCAGACTTTGGCTCAGGTTTGAGTTTCTGTCCATGTTGGCCCCTTCATGAAGGGGGGACATTATGAGCCCATGGGGGTTTTCCCACTATTGGAGTTGTGAGATGCTCCAAACCGCAAGGATTCCTTCTGTGGGACAATTAAGATTTGTTGGACGGCTCCAGGACGTCTTATAAGGTATTTTTCCAGAACAGGGTTCTAAGTATGGATGCCTGGGCAGTCAGCCTCACAATCCAATTGTCTCCTAGCAACAAGAAACGTTTGATCTGCTGGCTTGGGGTAGCAACAGAGGGGGCTGAGTTGAAATGGACTTTCCTGAGGATGGTCTTAATGTTGGTTTGAGTCCATGGAGACCTTGGTATGGGGCAGTGGCACCAGGGCCCTGAAGGATTCTCCTAACCAGAGGTTATGACAAAGCTCCAATGAGCAAGTTTTCCATGGGGAGACGAGATTTGTTCTTATTGGTGCCTCAGGAAACCACCATATGCTGGTATTGGAAACGAGGCCTCTGAGGAGAGATGCCTAAAAACCAAAGCATTGGATCTGATTAGGGCCTAGGGGCCTGTCCGGTTCAATATTCTTCTCTGGGGACATCTGTTGTCTGAGTGGAGGTAGTTGCTCAGCTGGTTTGAGATCACCCCTGTTTGTCCTGGGCGGCCTACACTAATGGGATGGCCTCGGTGACTTTGGAGGTTTTTCCTCATTTGCAAGGTTGTGGCCAATGGAATGGGAAGATTTCCCTTGAAAGGGAAGCACAGTCCTGAGGTGTGGCTCCAGGGACCCAAGAGTGGAGCGTGTGTGGTCCAGGGCTATTTGGACAAAAGTCTGAAAACACAAACTCCACTTAGGTTGGGGGATGTAGGTATGGCCGGCCCGATCTATAGACCGTGAGGAGAACTCTTCGGGATATGAACAAAGGGCGAATGTGAGGTGCTGGCTCATGCTTTTTTTTTTTTTTTTTTTTTTTCTGGAAATGAGTCACCGATTGCCATGGAATGTCGGGGTGTCCTCATGGGCCATCGATGAGGCTCCCTTTCTGGGGATTTGACCCGATCCCAAGAGTTTGGGGTCATTCTGTGGGAAGGGAGGAGGCCTTTCTTGTTTTTTTGTTTATTTTTTTATTATTATTATTTTTTTTACCTAAGGTGGACCACCAAAAGAGGGATTCCAGAGCAGAGTCCTGGGGAGGGGCGACTGGACAACCAGACCTCTGGTTAACATTGGGACCTAAGAACATGGCAAGCCCCATATGTGGGCTCTTGGTCCAGACACTGAGAGGCCTTCCCTGAGGAATGGTCTCACACTGAGTTTCACAATGTGTTTTTGTGCCCAAGGAGCCCCTCAAGTCAGGGCGTGGCCTAATGTACCATGCTGGTTTCTCCTACAGGGAACGTTGCACAATATGGCAACCACAAGTTTTCTGGCCATGGGGAAGATGGAGTTCTAATTTCTGCAACACTTTCACTCCTGGACTGTGATTGGATTTAAGGTCTAGGTTCTGAAGCCTGAAAACTGAGGTTGGGAAGAGATGAAGACCTAAGGCCATGGTGTGGCTGATGTGCTCAGTGTTCGGCCAGCTGTTGAGTGTGGGTTGGGAGGTGCAGGCTCAGGCTGTGGCAGACAGGGAATTAGTGCCCAGGCTAGACTGTATCATTGGGGTGCAGTCGAGTTTCGTGCAGGATGGTACTCATTTGTGGTTACTGGGTAGCCCCAGAGGGCAACGTTTTTCTTCTGGAGGGAAGACACAGTGCCACAGAGTGGCTCCAGAATTCCCAAACTGGAAGGCTTGTGGGCCAGGAGTGTGATGAAAAAATTCTGAGAACACAAGCCAGACTTAGATTTCGGGGTGAGGGGACGGCAGGCACCCTCTGCAGAGATGATTCGAGATCCTGTATACCTGAAGACAGAGCTAGGATCAGACGTTGGCTTAGGTCGAAGTTTCTGTCCATGACAGCCCCTTCATGAAGGGGAGGGTGTCACGAGGACATGGAGGTTTTCCCACGATGGGAATTGTGAGATGCTCCAAACCGCAATGATTCCTTCTGTGGGACAGTCGAGACCTGTTGGATGGCTCCAGGACATCCCATAAGGACGTTATCCAGAGCAGGGTTCTAAGGATGGATGCCTGGGCAGCCTGCCTCCCATTCCAGGTGTCTCATAGCGCCAAGGCAAGTTCGATCTGCTGGATCTAGGGGAGCAACCGAGGCGGGTGTGTTGAAATGGGTGAGTTGAGGATGGGTCATAATGTGCATTTGTGTCCATGTAGACCTTGGAATGGGGTGCTTGAACCGGGGCCTTGAGGGATGTTCATAACCGGAGGTTTTGATGGAGCTCTAAAGAGTATGTTTCCTATGTAGAGAAGAGAATTGTTTTGATGAGTGCCTAAGGAATCTCCCATATGCTGGTATTGGAAAACAGGCCTCTGAGGAGAGATGACTGGAATCAAAAGCAATGGATCTGATTAGGGCCTAAGTGCCTGTCCAGTTCAATCTTATTCTATGGGGATATCTGTCTCTGGGTCTGAGTGGAGGTAGTTTCCTAACTTGTGAGAGATCATCCCTGTGTGTCCTGGGCAGCCAACATTATTCGGATGGCCTGGGGGAGTTTGGCGGATTCTCCTAATCTATTGGGTTGTGGCCAATGGAAATAGCAGAATTCCCCTGGAGAGGGAAGCCACAGTCCTGAGGTGTGGCTCCAGGGGCCCCAGCTTGGATGGTGTGTTGGCCAGGCCTGTGGGGACAGAAGTCTGAAAACACAAACTCAGCTTAGTTTTGGGGATGTATGTATGAAGGCTCGATCTACAGACCGTGAGAATTTTCCGGGCTATGAACAAAGGGCGAGTATGTGGCGCTTGCTCAGGCTTTTGTCTCTGGATTTTGTGTCAACGGTGGCCGTGGAATGTCGGAGTGTCCTCAAGGGCCATGGACAATTCTTTCTCTGGTGATTTGGCCTGATCCCAAGTGGTTGGGATCATTCTGTGGATGGGAAGAGTCCTTTATGTATTTTTTTTACCTCAGTTCTCCCACCAAAGAGGGATTCCAGAGTAGAGCCCTGAGTAGGTGTGACTAGACATCTCGAACTCTGGTTGAGATTGGGGGACTAGGGGCTTGGCAAGCCCCATATGTGGGCTGTTGTTCCAGTGACTAAGAGGCTTTACATGAGGATAGGGCTCACGCTGAGGGTCACAATGTGTGTTTGTGCACATTGTGGCCCTCAGGGATAGGTGGGGCCTCATAGTCCATGCTGCTTTCTCCTACAATGAACATTGGACAACATGCCAACCACTAGGTTTCTTGCCAAGGCGAAGGAGAAGTTCTGATTCTTGCATCACGTTCACTCCTGAGCAGTGAGTGGAGATAAGGTCTAGGTTCTGAAGGTGAAAACTGAGGTTGGGTAGAGATGATGGCCTAAAGCCATTGTGGGTGTGATATGCTCTGTGTACGGCCAGCTGTCTGGGTGTTGGACTGGAGGTCTGCCCTCAGGCTGTGTCAGACAGGGCTTTAGTGCACAGGCTAGACTGTATAATTGGGGTGTGGTCGAGTGGCATGCAGGTTGTTACTCATTTGGCGTTTCCGGTTAGCCCTATAGGGCAACATTTTTCTTCTGGAGGGCAGGCAGAGTGCTGCATTGTGTCTCCAGAATTGCCAAACTGGAGGGGTGTGGCCAGGATTGTGAGGAAGGAAGTCTGAAAACACAAGCTAGCATGAGTTTTGGGGCCAAGAGCATGGCAGGCCCACTCTGAAGAGGCTGAATCGAGATCTCCTGCAGGTGAGGTCAGGGCGAGTATCAGATGTTGCCTCAAGCTGGAGTTTGTGTCCATGACGGCCCCTTCCTGAAGGGGGTGGGGGCGTCATGAGGCCAGGGAGGTTTCCCTACGCTGGGAGTTGTGAGCTGCTCCCAACTTCAAAGTTTCCTTCTTCAGGACAGTCGAGTACTATTGTATGGTTCCAGGATGCCCCATACAGAAAGACTCGAGAGCAGGGGCCTAAGCATGGATGCCGAGAAACGCCAACTCACCTTCCCATTGCCTGGTGGAGACAAGGCACGCTCAATCTGCGGGCTCTTGGGTGAGCTACCCAGAAGGCTGAGTTTAAATGGACTCTCCTGAGGATGAGTCATAATGTGGGTTGGTGGCCATGGAGACCTTGGAATGTGGCAGTAGCTAAGGGACTCTGCAGGATTCTCCAACCCGAAGGGCTTGACACAACTCCAACAAGGAAGCTTCCCATGTGGAGATGAGAGGTCTTTTGTCTGGTGCCTCAGGAAAGCCCCGTATGCTGGTCTTCGAACCCAGGCCTCTGAGGAGTGATACCTGGACACCAAAGCAAGAGTTCATAATAGGGCCTAGGGGCCTGTCTGGTTCAATCTTCTGTCTCTGCGGATATCTGTCTGTGTGTCTGCATGGAGGTAGTAGTTGCTCAGCTTGTGTCATAATGCCCCTATTTGTCCAGTGCGGCTTGCGGTAGTGGGATGTCCTTGGGGACCTTGAGGTTTCTACTATTTTGTAGAGTTGTGGCCAATGGAATGGGCAGTTTCTTAGGAGAGAGCAGGCACAGTTCTGTGGTGTGGCTCCAGAGACCCCAGCCTGGAGGCTGTGTGGGCCATGGCTGTGCAGACAGACATCCAAAAACCCTAACTCAGCTCAGGTTTGGGGCCGAGGTTACGGCAGGCCTGATCTACAGTCCATGAGGGGAGCTCCTCTGGATATGAAAGAAGGGTGAGAGGGAGGCAGTCGCTCAGGCTTTTGTCTCTGGATGTTTTGTCCACAATGGCCGTTTAATGTAGGAGTTGCCTCATGGGTCGTAGAAGTCTCCCTCTCTGGTAGTTTGTCCAGCCCCCAAGTGTTTGGGGTCATTCTGTGGGAAGGGAAGTGTCCTGTTTTTTGCCTCATATGTCCCCCCAGTAGAGGGATTCTAGAGCATAGCAGTGGGTACTGACAACTGGAATACTCGCCCTCGGGTTAAGCCTGGGGGCCTATGGATATGACAAGCCCCATATGCAGGATCTTGGTCCAGCCCCTGAGAGGCGTTACTTTAATACGGGACTCACGCTGCAGGTCACAATGCATGTCTGTGCCCTAGGCGGCCCTCAACACTGGCGTGGCCTTTCGGACAATGCAGGTTTTCCCACATTGAACGTTGGACAACATGCCAACCACAAGGTTTCTGGCCATGGGGAAGGAGGAATTCTAATTTCTGCATCACGTTCACCCTGGGCAGTGATTGGAGATAAGGTCTAGGTTCTGAAGCCTGAAAACCGAGGTTGGGATGAGATGACGACCTACAGCCATAGCGGGTCCTATGTGTCCAGGTTGGGGCCAGCTGTCTGGGTGTCGTTTGGGATGTCTTGTCTCAGGCTTTGCCAGACAGGGCATTAGAATACAGGGTGGGCTGTATAATTGCTTTACAATCGAGTGGCATGCATTAGAAAATCATTTGGGGTTTCTTATTAGAAGCATAGGGCAAAGTTTTTCTTCTGGAGGGCAGGCAGAGTGCTGCATTGTGGCTTCGGAATTCCCAAACTGGAGGGCTTGTGGGCCAGGAGAGTGAGGACGGAAGTCTGAGAACACAAGCTAGGCTTAGGTTTCGGGGCAAGGACATGGCAGCCACACTCTGCAGAGCTGAATTGAGATCTCATGTGTCTGAAGTCAGGTCGAGGATCAGACTTTGGCTCAGGTTTGAGTTTCTGTCCATGTTGGCCCCTTCATGAACGGGGGACATTATGAGCCCATGGGGGTTTTCCCACTATTGGAGTTGTGAGATGCTCCAAACCGCAAGGATTCCTTCTGTGGGACAATTAAGATTTGTTGGATGGCTCCAGGACGTCTTATAAGGTATTTTTCCAGAACAGGGTTCTAAGTATGGATGCCTGGGCAGTCAGCCTCACAATCCAATTGTCTCCTAGCAACAAGAAACGTTTGATCTCCTGGCTTGGGGTAGCAACAGATGGGGCTGAGTTGAAATGGACTTTCCTGAGGATGGTCTTAATGTTGGTTTGAGTCCATGGAGACCTTGGTATGGGGCAGTGGCACCAGGGCCCTGAAGGATTCTCCTAACCAGAGGTTATGACAAAGCTCCAATGAGCAAGTTTTCCATGGGGAGACGAGATTTGTTCTTATTGGTGCCTCAGGAAACCACCATATGCTGGTATTGGAAACGAGGCCTCTGAGGAGAGATGCCTAAAAACCAAAGCAATGGATCTGATTAGGGCCTAGGGGCCTGTCCGGTTCAATATTCTTCTCTGGGGACATCTGTTGTCTGAGTGGAGGTAGTTGCTCAGCTGGTTTGAGATCACCCCTGTTTGTCCTGGGCGGCCTACACTAATGGGATGGCCTCGGTGACTTTGGAGGTTTTTCCTCATTTGCAAGGTTGTGGCCAATGGAATGGGAAGAATTCCCTTGAAAGGGAAGCACAGTCCTGAGGTGTGGCTCCAGGGACCCAAGTGTGGAGCGTGTGTGGTCCAGGGCTATTTGGACAAAAGTCTGAAAACACAAACTCCACTTAGGTTGGGGGATGTAGGTATGGCCGGCCCGATCTATAGACCGTGAGGAGAACTCTTCGGGATATGAACAAAGGGCGAATGTGAGGTGCTGGCTCATGCTTTTTTTTTTTTTTTTTTTTTCTGGAAATGTGTCACCGATTGCCATGGAATGTCGGGGTGTCCTCATGGGCCATCGATGAGGCTCCCTTTCTGGGGATTTGACCCGATCCCAAGAGTTTGGGGTCATTCTGTGGGAAGGGAGGAGGCCTTTCTTGTTTTTTTGTTTATTTTTTTATTATTATTATTTTTTTTACCTAAGGTGGACCACCAAAAGAGGGATTCCAGAGCAGAGTCCTGGGGAGGGGCGACTGGACAACCAGACCTCTGGTTAACATTGGGACCTAAGAACATGGCAAGCCCCATATGTGGGCTCTTGGTCCAGACACTGAGAGGCCTTCCCTGAGGAATGGTCTCACACTGAGTTTCACAATGTGTTTTTGTGCCCAAGGAGCCCCTCAAGTCAGGGCGTGGCCTAATGTACCATGCTGGTTTCTCCTACAGGGAACGTTGCACAATATGGCAACCACAAGTTTTCTGGCCATGGGGAAGATGGAGTTCTAATTTCTGCAACACTTTCACTCCTGGACTGTGATTGGATTTAAGGTCTAGGTTCTGAAGCCTGAAAACTGAGGTTGGGAAGAGATGAAGACCTAAGGCCATGGTGTGGCTGATGTGCTCAGTGTTCGGCCAGCTGTTGAGTGTGGGTTGGGAGGTGCAGGCTCAGGCTGTGGCAGACAGGGAATTAGTGCCCAGGCTAGACTGTATCATTGGGGTGCAGTCGAGTTTCGTGCAGGATGGTACTCATTTGTGGTTACTGGGTAGCCCCAGAGGGCAACGTTTTTCTTCTGGAGGGAAGACACAGTGCCACAGAGTGGCTCCAGAATTCCCAAACTGGAAGGCTTGTGGGCCAGGAGTGTGATGAAAAAATTCTGAGAACACAAGCCAGACTTAGATTTCGGGGTGAGGGGACGGCAGGCACCCTCTGCAGAGATGATTCGAGATCCTGTATACCTGAAGACAGAGCTAGGATCAGACGTTGGCTTAGGTCGAAGTTTCTGTCCATGACAGCCCCTTCATGAAGGGGAGGGTGTCACGAGGACATGGAGGTTTTCCCACGATGGGAATTGTGAGATGCTCCAAACCGCAATGATTCCTTCTGTGGGACAGTCGAGACCTGTTGGATGGCTCCAGGACATCCCATAAGGACGTTATCCAGAGCAGGGTTCTAAGGATGGATGCCTGGGCAGCCTGCCTCCCATTCCAGGTGTCTCATAGCGCCAAGGCAAGTTCGATCTGCTGGATCTAGGGGAGCAACCGAGGCGGGTGTGTTGAAATGGGTGAGTTGAGGATGGGTCATAATGTGCATTTGTGTCCATGTAGACCTTGGAATGGGGTGCTTGAACCGGGGCCTTGAGGGATGTTCATAACCGGAGGTTTTGATGGAGCTCTAAAGAGTATGTTTCCTATGTAGAGAAGAGAATTGTTTTGATGAGTGCCTAAGGAATCTCCCATATGCTGGTATTGGAAAACAGGCCTCTGAGGAGAGATGACTGGAATCAAAAGCAATGGATCTGATTAGGGCCTAAGTGCCTGTCCAGTTCAATCTTATTCTATGGGGATATCTGTCTCTGGGTCTGAGTGGAGGTAGTTTCCTAACTTGTGAGAGATCATCCCTGTGTGTCCTGGGCAGCCAACATTATTCAGATGGCCTGGGGGAGTTTGGCGGATTCTCCTAATCTATTGGGTTGTGGCCAATGGAAATAGCAGAATTCCCCTGGAGAGGGAAGCCACAGTCCTGAGGTGTGGCTCCAGGGGCCCCAGCTTGGATGGTGTGTTGGCCAGGCCTGTGGGGACAGAAGTCTGAAAACACAAACTCAGCTTAGTTTTGGGGATGTATGTATGAAGGCTCGATCTACAGACCGTGAGAATTTTCCGGGCTATGAACAAAGGGCGAGTATGTGGCGCTTGCTCAGGCTTTTGTCTCTGGATTTTGTGTCAACGGTGGCCGTGGAATGTCGGAGTGTCCTCAAGGGCCATGGACAATTCTTTCTCTGGTGATTTGGCCTGATCCCAAGTGGTTGGGATCATTCTGTGGATGGGAAGAGTCCTTTATGTATTTTTTTTACCTCAGTTCTCCCACCAAAGAGGGATTCCAGAGTAGAGCCCTGAGTAGGTGTGACTAGACATCTCGAACTCTGGTTGAGATTGGGGGACTAGGGGCTTGGCAAGCCCCATATGTGGGCTGTTGTTCCAGTGACTAAGAGGCTTTACATGAGGATAGGGCTCACGCTGAGGGTCACAATGTGTGTTTGTGCACATTGTGGCCCTCAGGGATAGGTGGGGCCTCATAGTCCATGCTGCTTTCTCCTACAATGAACATTGGACAACATGCCAACCACTAGGTTTCTTGCCAAGGCGAAGGAGAAGTTCTGATTCTTGCATCACGTTCACTCCTGAGCAGTGAGTGGAGATAAGGTCTAGGTTCTGAAGGTGAAAACTGAGGTTGGGTAGAGATGATGGCCTAAAGCCATTGTGGGTGTGATATGCTCTGTGTACGGCCAGCTGTCTGGGTGTTGGACTGGAGGTCTGCCCTCAGGCTGTGTCAGACAGGGCTTTAGTGCACAGGCTAGACTGTATAATTGGGGTGTGGTCGAGTGGCATGCAGGTTGTTACTCATTTGGCGTTTCCGGTTAGCCCTATAGGGCAACATTTTTCTTCTGGAGGGCAGGCAGAGTGCTGCATTGTGTCTCCAGAATTGCCAAACTGGAGGGGTGTGGCCAGGATTGTGAGGAAGGAAGTCTGAAAACACAAGCTAGCATGAGTTTTGGGGCCAAGAGCATGGCAGGCCCACTCTGAAGAGGCTGAATCGAGATCTCCTGCAGGTGAGGTCAGGGCGAGTATCAGATGTTGCCTCAAGCTGGAGTTTGTGTCCATGACGGCCCCTTCCTGAAGGGGGTGGGGGCGTCATGAGGCCAGGGAGGTTTCCCTACGCTGGGAGTTGTGAGCTGCTCCCAACTTCAAAGTTTCCTTCTTCAGGACAGTCGAGTACTATTGTATGGTTCCAGGATGCCCCATACAGAAAGACTCGAGAGCAGGGGCCTAAGCATGGATGCCGAGAAACGCCAACTCACCTTCCCATTGCCTGGTGGAGACAAGGCACGCTCAATCTGCGGGCTCTTGGGTGAGCTACCCAGAAGGCTGAGTTTAAATGGACTCTCCTGAGGATGAGTCATAATGTGGGTTGGTGGCCATGGAGACCTTGGAATGTGGCAGTAGCTAAGGGACTCTGCAGGATTCTCCAACCCGAAGGGCTTGACACAACTCCAACAAGGAAGCTTCCCATGTGGAGATGAGAGGTCTTTTGTCTGGTGCCTCAGGAAAGCCCCGTATGCTGGTCTTCGAACCCAGGCCTCTGAGGAGTGATACCTGGACACCAAAGCAAGAGTTCATAATAGGGCCTAGGGGCCTGTCTGGTTCAATCTTCTGTCTCTGCGGATATCTGTCTGTGTGTCTGCATGGAGGTAGTAGTTGCTCAGCTTGTGTCATAATGCCCCTATTTGTCCAGTGCGGCTTGCGGTAGTGGGATGTCCTTGGGGACCTTGAGGTTTCTACTATTTTGTAGAGTTGTGGCCAATGGAATGGGCAGTTTCTTAGGAGAGAGCAGGCACAGTTCTGTGGTGTGGCTCCAGAGACCCCAGCCTGGAGGCTGTGTGGGCCATGGCTGTGCAGACAGACATCCAAAAACCCTAACTCAGCTCAGGTTTGGGGCCGAGGTTACGGCAGGCCTGATCTACAGTCCATGAGGGGAGCTCCTCTGGATATGAAAGAAGGGTGAGAGGGAGGCAGTCGCTCAGGCTTTTGTCTCTGGATGTTTTGTCCACAATGGCCGTTTAATGTAGGAGTTGCCTCATGGGTCGTAGAAGTCTCCCTCTCTGGTAGTTTGTCCAGCCCCCAAGTGTTTGGGGTCATTCTGTGGGAAGGGAAGTGTCCTGTTTTTTGCCTCATATGTCCCCCCAGTAGAGGGATTCTAGAGCATAGCAGTGGGTACTGACAACTGGAATACTCGCCCTCGGGTTAAGCCTGGGGGCCTATGGATATGACAAGCCCCATATGCAGGATCTTGGTCCAGCCCCTGAGAGGCGTTACTTTAATACGGGACTCACGCTGCAGGTCACAATGCATGTCTGTGCCCTAGGCGGCCCTCAAGCACTGGCGTGGCCTTTCGGACAATGCAGGTTTTCCCACATTGAACGTTGGACAACATGCCAACCACAAGGTTTCTGGCCATGGGGAAGGAGGAATTCTAATTTCTGCATCACGTTCACCCTGGGCAGTGATTGGAGATAAGGTCTAGGTTCTGAAGCCTGAAAACCGAGGTTGGGAAGAGATGACGACCTACAGCCATAGCGGGTCCTATGTGTCCAGGTTGGGGCCAGCTGTCTGGGTGTCGTTTGGGATGTCTTGTCTCAGGCTGTGCCAGACAGGGCATTAGAATACAGGGTGGGCTGTATAATTGCTTTACAATCGAGTGGCATGCATTAGAAAATCATTTGGGGTTTCTTATTAGAAGCATAGGGCAAAGTTTTTCTTCTGGAGGGCAGGCAGAGTGCTGCATTGTGGCTTCGGAATTCCCAAACTGGAGGGCTTGTGGGCCAGGAGAGTGAGGACGGAAGTCTGAGAACACAAGCTAGGCTTAGGTTTCGGGGCAAGGACATGGAAGCCACACTCTGCAGAGCTGAATTGAGATCTCATGTGTCTGAAGTCAGGTCGAGGATCAGACTTTGGCTCAGGTTTGAGTTTCTGTCCATGTTGGCCCCTTCATGAAGGGGGGACATTATGAGCCCATGGGGGTTTTCCCACTATTGGAGTTGTGAGATGCTCCAAACCGCAAGGATTCCTTCTGTGGGACAATTAAGATTTGTTGGATGGCTCCAGGACGTCTTATAAGGTATTTTTCCAGAACAGGGTTCTAAGTATGGATGCCTGGGCAGTCAGCCTCACAATCCAATTGTCTCCTAGCAACAAGAAACGTTTGATCTGCTGGCTTGGGGTAGCAACAGATGGGGCTGAGTTGAAATGGACTTTCCTGAGGATGGTCTTAATGTTGGTTTGAGTCCATGGAGACCTTGGTATGGGGCAGTGGCACCAGGGCCCTGAAGGATTCTCCTAACCAGAGGTTATGACAAAGCTCCAATGAGCAAGTTTTCCATGGGGAGACGAGATTTGTTCTTATTGGTGCCTCAGGAAACCACCATATGCTGGTATTGGAAACGAGGCCTCTGAGGAGAGATGCCTAAAAACCAAAGCAATGGATCTGATTAGGGCCTAGGGGCCTGTCCGGTTCAATATTCTTCTCTGGGGACATCTGTTGTCTGAGTGGAGGTAGTTGCTCAGCTGGTTTGAGATCACCCCTGTTTGTCCTGGGCGGCCTACACTAATGGGATGGCCTCGGTGACTTTGGAGGTTTTTCCTCATTTGCAAGGTTGTGGCCAATGGAATGGGAAGAATTCCCTTGAAAGGGAAGCACAGTCCTGAGGTGTGGCTCCAGGGACCCAAGTGTGGAGCGTGTGTGGTCCAGGGCTATTTGGACAAAAGTCTGAAAACACAAACTCCACTTAGGTTGGGGGATGTAGGTATGGCCGGCCCGATCTATAGACCGTGAGGAGAACTCTTCGGGATATGAACAAAGGGCGAATGTGAGGTGCTGGCTCATGCTTTTTTTTTTTTTTTTTTTTTCTGGAAATGTGTCACCGATTGCCATGGAATGTCGGGGTGTCCTCATGGGCCATCGATGAGGCTCCCTTTCTGGGGATTTGACCCGATCCCAAGAGTTTGGGGTCATTCTGTGGGAAGGGAGGAGGCCTTTCTTGTTTTTTTGTTTATTTTTTTATTATTATTATTTTTTTTACCTAAGGTGGACCACCAAAAGAGGGATTCCAGAGCAGAGTCCTGGGGAGGGGCGACTGGACAACCAGACCTCTGGTTAACATTGGGACCTAAGAACATGGCAAGCCCCATATGTGGGCTCTTGGTCCAGACACTGAGAGGCCTTCCCTGAGGAATGGTCTCACACTGAGTTTCACAATGTGTTTTTGTGCCCAAGGAGCCCCTCAAGTCAGGGCGTGGCCTAATGTACCATGCTGGTTTCTCCTACAGGGAACGTTGCACAATATGGCAACCACAAGTTTTCTGGCCATGGGGAAGATGGAGTTCTAATTTCTGCAACACTTTCACTCCTGGACTGTGATTGGATTTAAGGTCTAGGTTCTGAAGCCTGAAAACTGAGGTTGGGAAGAGATGAAGACCTAAGGCCATGGTGTGGCTGATGTGCTCAGTGTTCGGCCAGCTGTTGAGTGTGGGTTGGGAGGTGCAGGCTCAGGCTGTGGCAGACAGGGAATTAGTGCCCAGGCTAGACTGTATCATTGGGGTGCAGTCGAGTTTCGTGCAGGATGGTACTCATTTGTGGTTACTGGGTAGCCCCAGAGGGCAACGTTTTTCTTCTGGAGGGAAGACACAGTGCCACAGAGTGGCTCCAGAATTCCCAAACTGGAAGGCTTGTGGGCCAGGAGTGTGATGAAAAAATTCTGAGAACACAAGCCAGACTTAGATTTCGGGGTGAGGGGACGGCAGGCACCCTCTGCAGAGATGATTCGAGATCCTGTATACCTGAAGACAGAGCTAGGATCAGACGTTGGCTTAGGTCGAAGTTTCTGTCCATGACAGCCCCTTCATGAAGGGGAGGGTGTCACGAGGACATGGAGGTTTTCCCACGATGGGAATTGTGAGATGCTCCAAACCGCAATGATTCCTTCTGTGGGACAGTCGAGACCTGTTGGATGGCTCCAGGACATCCCATAAGGACGTTATCCAGAGCAGGGTTCTAAGGATGGATGCCTGGGCAGCCTGCCTCCCATTCCAGGTGTCTCATAGCGCCAAGGCAAGTTCGATCTGCTGGATCTAGGGGAGCAACCGAGGCGGGTGTGTTGAAATGGGTGAGTTGAGGATGGGTCATAATGTGCATTTGTGTCCATGTAGACCTTGGAATGGGGTGCTTGAACCGGGGCCTTGAGGGATGTTCATAACCGGAGGTTTTGATGGAGCTCTAAAGAGTATGTTTCCTATGTAGAGAAGAGAATTGTTTTGATGAGTGCCTAAGGAATCTCCCATATGCTGGTATTGGAAAACAGGCCTCTGAGGAGAGATGACTGGAATCAAAAGCAATGGATCTGATTAGGGCCTAAGTGCCTGTCCAGTTCAATCTTATTCTATGGGGATATCTGTCTCTGGGTCTGAGTGGAGGTAGTTTCCTAACTTGTGAGAGATCATCCCTGTGTGTCCTGGGCAGCCAACATTATTCGGATGGCCTGGGGCAGTTTGGCGGATTCTCCTAATCTATTGGGTTGTGGCCAATGGAAATAGCAGAATTCCCCTGGAGAGGGAAGCCACAGTCCTGAGGTGTGGCTCCAGGGGCCCCAGCTTGGATGGTGTGTTGGCCAGGCCTGTGGGGACAGAAGTCTGAAAACACAAACTCAGCTTAGTTTTGGGGATGTATGTATGAAGGCTCGATCTACAGACCGTGAGAATTTTCCGGGCTATGAACAAAGGGCGAGTATGTGGCGCTTGCTCAGGCTTTTGTCTCTGGATTTTGTGTCAACGGTGGCCGTGGAATGTCGGAGTGTCCTCAAGGGCCATGGACAATTCTTTCTCTGGTGATTTGGCCTGATCCCAAGTGGTTGGGATCATTCTGTGGATGGGAAGAGTCCTTTATGTATTTTTTTTACCTCAGTTCTCCCACCAAAGAGGGATTCCAGAGTAGAGCCCTGAGTAGGTGTGACTAGACATCTCAAACTCTGGTTGAGATTGGGGGACTAGGGGCTTGGCAAGCCCCATATGTGGGCTGTTGTTCCAGTGACTAAGAGGCTTTACATGAGGATAGGGCTCACGCTGAGGGTCACAATGTGTGTTTGTGCACATTGTGGCCCTCAGGGATAGGTGGGGCCTCATAGTCCATGCTGCTTTCTCCTACAATGAACATTGGACAACATGCCAACCACTAGGTTTCTTGCCAAGGCGAAGGAGAAGTTCTGATTCTTGCATCACGTTCACTCCTGAGCAGTGAGTGGAGATAAGGTCTAGGTTCTGAAGGTGAAAACTGAGGTTGGGTAGAGATGATGGCCTAAAGCCATTGTGGGTGTGATATGCTCTGTGTACGGCCAGCTGTCTGGGTGTTGGACTGGAGGTCTGCCCTCAGGCTGTGTCAGACAGGGCTTTAGTGCACAGGCTAGACTGTATAATTGGGGTGTGGTCGAGTGGCATGCAGGTTGTTACTCATTTGGCGTTTCCGGTTAGCCCTATAGGGCAACATTTTTCTTCTGGAGGGCAGGCAGAGTGCTGCATTGTGTCTCCAGAATTGCCAAACTGGAGGGGTGTGGCCAGGATTGTGAGGAAGGAAGTCTGAAAACACAAGCTAGCATGAGTTTTGGGGCCAAGAGCATGGCAGGCCCACTCTGAAGAGGCTGAATCGAGATCTCCTGCAGGTGAGGTCAGGGCGAGTATCAGATGTTGCCTCAAGCTGGAGTTTGTGTCCATGACGGCCCCTTCCTGAAGGGGGTGGGGGCGTCATGAGGCCAGGGAGGTTTCCCTACGCTGGGAGTTGTGAGCTGCTCCCAACTTCAAAGTTTCCTTCTTCAGGACAGTCGAGTACTATTGTATGGTTCCAGGATGCCCCATACAGAAAGACTCGAGAGCAGGGGCCTAAGCATGGATGCCGAGAAATGCCAACTCACCTTCCCATTGCCTGGTCGAGACAAGGCACGCTCAATCTGCGGGCTCTTGGGTGAGCTACCCAGAAGCCTGAGTTTAAATGGACTCTCCTGAGGATGAGTCATAATGTGGGTTGGTGGCCATGGAGACCTTGGAATGTGGCAGTAGCTAAGGGACTCTGCAGGATTCTCCAACCCGAAGGGCTTGACACAACTCCAACAAGGAAGCTTCCCATGTGGAGATGAGAGGTCTTTTGTCTGGTGCCTCAGGAAAGCCCCGTATGCTGGTCTTCGAACCCAGGCCTCTGAGGAGTGATACCTGGACACCAAAGCAAGAGTTCATAATAGGGCCTAGGGGCCTGTCTGGTTCAATCTTCTGTCTCTGCGGATATCTGTCTGTGTGTCTGCATGGAGGTAGTAGTTGCTCAGCTTGTGTCATAATGCCCCTATTTGTCCAGTGCGGCTTGCGGTAGTGGGATGTCCTTGGGGACCTTGAGGTTTCTACTATTTTGTAGAGTTGTGGCCAATGGAATGGGCAGTTTCTTAGGAGAGAGCAGGCACAGTTCTGTGGTGTGGCTCCAGAGACCCCAGCCTGGAGGCTGTGTGGGCCATGGCTGTGCAGACAGACATCCAAAAACCCTAACTCAGCTCAGGTTTGGGGCCGAGGTTACGGCAGGCCTGATCTACAGTCCATGAGGGGAGCTCCTCTGGATATGAAAGAAGGGTGAGAGGGAGGCAGTCGCTCAGGCTTTTGTCTCTGGATGTTTTGTCCACAATGGCCGTTTAATGTAGGAGTTGCCTCATGGGTCGTAGAAGTCTCCCTCTCTGGTAGTTTGTCCAGCCCCCAAGTGTTTGGGGTCATTCTGTGGGAAGGGAAGTGTCCTGTTTTTTGCCTCATATGTCCCCCCAGTAGAGGGATTCTAGAGCATAGCAGTGGGTACTGACAACTGGAATACTCGCCCTCGGGTTAAGCCTGGGGGCCTATGGATATGACAAGCCCCATATGCAGGATCTTGGTCCAGCCCCTGAGAGGCGTTACTTTAATACGGGACTCACGCTGCAGGTCACAATGCATGTCTGTGCCCTAGGCGGCCCTCAAGCACTGGCGTGGCCTTTCGGACAATGCAGGTTTTCCCACATTGAACGTTGGACAACATGCCAACCACAAGGTTTCTGGCCATGGGGAAGGAGGAATTCTAATTTCTGCATCACGTTCACCCTGGGCAGTGATTGGAGATAAGGTCTAGGTTCTGAAGCCTGAAAACCGAGGTTGGGAAGAGATGACGACCTACAGCCATAGCGGGTCCTATGTGTCCAGGTTGGGGCCAGCTGTCTGGGTGTCGTTTGGGATGTCTTGTCTCAGGCTGTGCCAGACAGGGCATTAGAATACAGGGTGGGCTGTATAATTGCTTTACAATCGAGTGGCATGCATTAGAAAATCATTTGGGGTTTCTTATTAGAAGCATAGGGCAAAGTTTTTCTTCTGGAGGGCAGGCAGAGTGCTGCATTGTGGCTTCGGAATTCCCAAACTGGAGGGCTTGTGGGCCAGGAGAGTGAGGACGGAAGTCTGAGAACACAAGCTAGGCTTAGGTTTCGGGGCAAGGACATGGCAGCCACACTCTGCAGAGCTGAATTGAGATCTCATGTGTCTGAAGTCAGGTCGAGGATCAGACTTTGGCTCAGGTTTGAGTTTCTGTCCATGTTGGCCCCTTCATGAACGGGGGACATTATGAGCCCATGGGGGTTTTCCCACTATTGGAGTTGTGAGATGCTCCAAACCGCAAGGATTCCTTCTGTGGGACAATTAAGATTTGTTGGATGGCTCCAGGACGTCTTATAAGGTATTTTTCCAGAACAGGGTTCTAAGTATGGATGCCTGGGCAGTCAGCCTCACAATCCAATTGTCTCCTAGCAACAAGAAACGTTTGATCTGCTGGCTTGGGGTAGCAACAGATGGGGCTGAGTTGAAATGGACTTTCCTGAGGATGGTCTTAATGTTGGTTTGAGTCCATGGAGACCTTGGTATGGGGCAGTGGCACCAGGGCCCTGAAGGATTCTCCTAACCAGAGGTTATGACAAAGCTCCAATGAGCAAGTTTTCCATGGGGAGACGAGATTTGTTCTTATTGGTGCCTCAGGAAACCACCATATGCTGGTATTGGAAACGAGGCCTCTGAGGAGAGATGCCTAAAAACCAAAGCAATGGATCTGATTAGGGCCTAGGGGCCTGTCCGGTTCAATATTCTTCTCTGGGGACATCTGTTGTCTGAGTGGAGGTAGTTGCTCAGCTGGTTTGAGATCACCCCTGTTTGTCCTGGGCGGCCTACACTAATGGGATGGCCTCGGTGACTTTGGAGGTTTTTCCTCATTTGCAAGGTTGTGGCCAATGGAATGGGAAGAATTCCCTTGAAAGGGAAGCACAGTCCTGAGGTGTGGCTCCAGGGACCCAAGTGTGGAGCGTGTGTGGTCCAGGGCTATTTGGACAAAAGTCTGAAAACACAAACTCCACTTAGGTTGGGGGATGTAGGTATGGCCGGCCCGATCTATAGACCGTGAGGAGAACTCTTCGGGATATGAACAAAGGGCGAATGTGAGGTGCTGGCTCATGCTTTTTTTTTTTTTTTTTTTTCTGGAAATGTGTCACCGATTGCCATGGAATGTCGGGGTGTCCTCATGGGCCATCGATGAGGCTCCCTTTCTGGGGATTTGACCCGATCCCAAGAGTTTGGGGTCATTCTGTGGGAAGGGAGGAGGCCTTTCTTGTTTTTTTGTTTATTTTTTTATTATTATTATTTTTTTTACCTAAGGTGGACCACCAAAAGAGGGATTCCAGAGCAGAGTCCTGGGGAGGGGCGACTGGACAACCAGACCTCTGGTTAACATTGGGACCTAAGAACATGGCAAGCCCCATATGTGGGCTCTTGGTCCAGACACTGAGAGGCCTTCCCTGAGGAATGGTCTCACACTGAGTTTCACAATGTGTTTTTGTGCCCAAGGAGCCCCTCAAGTCAGGGCGTGGCCTAATGTACCATGCTGGTTTCTCCTACAGGGAACGTTGCACAATATGGCAACCACAAGTTTTCTGGCCATGGGGAAGATGGAGTTCTAATTTCTGCAACACTTTCACTCCTGGACTGTGATTGGATTTAAGGTCTAGGTTCTGAAGCCTGAAAACTGAGGTTGGGAAGAGATGAAGACCTAAGGCCATGGTGTGGCTGATGTGCTCAGTGTTCGGCCAGCTGTTGAGTGTGGGTTGGGAGGTGCAGGCTCAGGCTGTGGCAGACAGGGAATTAGTGCCCAGGCTAGACTGTATCATTGGGGTGCAGTCGAGTTTCGTGCAGGATGGTACTCATTTGTGGTTACTGGGTAGCCCCAGAGGGCAACGTTTTTCTTCTGGAGGGAAGACACAGTGCCACAGAGTGGCTCCAGAATTCCCAAACTGGAAGGCTTGTGGGCCAGGAGTGTGATGAAAAAATTCTGAGAACACAAGCCAGACTTAGATTTCGGGGTGAGGGGACGGCAGGCACCCTCTGCAGAGATGATTCGAGATCCTGTATACCTGAAGACAGAGCTAGGATCAGACGTTGGCTTAGGTCGAAGTTTCTGTCCATGACAGCCCCTTCATGAAGGGGAGGGTGTCACGAGGACATGGAGGTTTTCCCACGATGGGAATTGTGAGATGCTCCAAACCGCAATGATTCCTTCTGTGGGACAGTCGAGACCTGTTGGATGGCTCCAGGACATCCCATAAGGACGTTATCCAGAGCAGGGTTCTAAGGATGGATGCCTGGGCAGCCTGCCTCCCATTCCAGGTGTCTCATAGCGCCAAGGCAAGTTCGATCTGCTGGATCTAGGGGAGCAACCGAGGCGGGTGTGTTGAAATGGGTGAGTTGAGGATGGGTCATAATGTGCATTTGTGTCCATGTAGACCTTGGAATGGGGTGCTTGAACCGGGGCCTTGAGGGATGTTCATAACCGGAGGTTTTGATGGAGCTCTAAAGAGTATGTTTCCTATGTAGAGAAGAGAATTGTTTTGATGAGTGCCTAAGGAATCTCCCATATGCTGGTATTGGAAAACAGGCCTCTGAGGAGAGATGACTGGAATCAAAAGCAATGGATCTGATTAGGGCCTAAGTGCCTGTCCAGTTCAATCTTATTCTATGGGGATATCTGTCTCTGGGTCTGAGTGGAGGTAGTTTCCTAACTTGTGAGAGATCATCCCTGTGTGTCCTGGGCAGCCAACATTATTCGGATGGCCTGGGGGAGTTTGGCGGATTCTCCTAATCTATTGGGTTGTGGCCAATGGAAATAGCAGAATTCCCCTGGAGAGGGAAGCCACAGTCCTGAGGTGTGGCTCCAGGGGCCCCAGCTTGGATGGTGTGTTGGCCAGGCCTGTGGGGACAGAAGTCTGAAAACACAAACTCAGCTTAGTTTTGGGGATGTATGTATGAAGGCTCGATCTACAGACCGTGAGAATTTTCCGGGCTATGAACAAAGGGCGAGTATGTGGCGCTTGCTCAGGCTTTTGTCTCTGGATTTTGTGTCAACGGTGGCCGTGGAATGTCGGAGTGTCCTCAAGGGCCATGGACAATTCTTTCTCTGGTGATTTGGCCTGATCCCAAGTGGTTGGGATCATTCTGTGGATGGGAAGAGTCCTTTATGTATTTTTTTTACCTCAGTTCTCCCACCAAAGAGGGATTCCAGAGTAGAGCCCTGAGTAGGTGTGACTAGACATCTCGAACTCTGGTTGAGATTGGGGGACTAGGGGCTTGGCAAGCCCCATATGTGGGCTGTTGTTCCAGTGACTAAGGGGCTTTACATGAGGATAGGGCTCACGCTGAGGGTCACAATGTGTGTTTGTGCACATTGTGGCCCTCAGGGATAGGTGGGGCCTCATAGTCCATGCTGCTTTCTCCTACAATGAACATTGGACAACATGCCAACCACTAGGTTTCTTGCCAAGGCGAAGGAGAAGTTCTGATTCTTGCATCACGTTCACTCCTGAGCAGTGAGTGGAGATAAGGTCTAGGTTCTGAAGGTGAAAACTGAGGTTGGGTAGAGATGATGGCCTAAAGCCATTGTGGGTGTGATATGCTCTGTGTACGGCCAGCTGTCTGGGTGTTGGACTGGAGGTCTGCCCTCAGGCTGTGTCAGACAGGGCTTTAGTGCACAGGCTAGACTGTATAATTGGGGTGTGGTCGAGTGGCATGCAGGTTGTTACTCATTTGGCGTTTCCGGTTAGCCCTATAGGGCAACATTTTTCTTCTGGAGGGCAGGCAGAGTGCTGCATTGTGTCTCCAGAATTGCCAAACTGGAGGGGTGTGGCCAGGATTGTGAGGAAGGAAGTCTGAAAACACAAGCTAGCATGAGTTTTGGGGCCAAGAGCATGGCAGGCCCACTCTGAAGAGGCTGAATCGAGATCTCCTGCAGGTGAGGTCAGGGCGAGTATCAGATGTTGCCTCAAGCTGGAGTTTGTGTCCATGACGGCCCCTTCCTGAAGGGGGTGGGGGCGTCATGAGGCCAGGGAGGTTTCCCTACGCTGGGAGTTGTGAGCTGCTCCCAACTTCAAAGTTTCCTTCTTCAGGACAGTCGAGTACTATTGTATGGTTCCAGGATGCCCCATACAGAAAGACTCGAGAGCAGGGGCCTAAGCATGGATGCCGAGAAACGCCAACTCACCTTCCCATTGCCTGGTGGAGACAAGGCATGCTCAATCTGCGGGCTCTTGGGTGAGCTACCCAGAAGCCTGAGTTTAAATGGACTCTCCTGAGGATGAGTCATAATGTGGGTTGGTGGCCATGGAGACCTTGGAATGTGGCAGTAGCTAAGGGACTCTGCAGGATTCTCCAACCCGAAGGGCTTGACACAACTCCAACAAGGAAGCTTCCCATGTGGAGATGAGAGGTCTTTTGTCTGGTGCCTCAGGAAAGCCCCGTATGCTGGTCTTCGAACCCAGGCCTCTGAGGAGTGATACCTGGACACCAAAGCAAGAGTTCATAATAGGGCCTAGGGGCCTGTCTGGTTCAATCTTCTGTCTCTGCGGATATCTGTCTGTGTGTCTGCATGGAGGTAGTAGTTGCTCAGCTTGTGTCATAATGCCCCTATTTGTCCAGTGCGGCTTGCGGTAGTGGGATGTCCTTGGGGACCTTGAGGTTTCTACTATTTTGTAGAGTTGTGGCCAATGGAATGGGCAGTTTCTTAGGAGAGAGCAGGCACAGTTCTGTGGTGTGGCTCCAGAGACCCCAGCCTGGAGGCTGTGTGGGCCATGGCTGTGCAGACAGACATCCAAAAACCCTAACTCAGCTCAGGTTTGGGGCCGAGGTTACGGCAGGCCTGATCTACAGTCCATGAGGGGAGCTCCTCTGGATATGAAAGAAGGGTGAGAGGGAGGCAGTCGCTCAGGCTTTTGTCTCTGGATGTTTTGTCCACAATGGCCGTTTAATGTAGGAGTTGCCTCATGGGTCGTAGAAGTCTCCCTCTCTGGTAGTTTGTCCAGCCCCCAAGTGTTTGGGGTCATTCTGTGGGAAGGGAAGTGTCCTGTTTTTTGCCTCATATGTCCCCCCAGTAGAGGGATTCTAGAGCATAGCAGTGGGTACTGACAACTGGAATACTCGCCCTCGGGTTAAGCCTGGGGGCCTATGGATATGACAAGCCCCATATGCAGGATCTTGGTCCAGCCCCTGAGAGGCGTTACTTTAATACGGGACTCACGCTGCAGGTCACAATGCATGTCTGTGCCCTAGGCGGCCCTCAACACTGGCGTGGCCTTTCGGACAATGCAGGTTTTCCCACATTGAACGTTGGACAACATGCCAACCACAAGGTTTCTGGCCATGGGGAAGGAGGAATTCTAATTTCTGCATCACGTTCACCCTGGGCAGTGATTGGAGATAAGGTCTAGGTTCTGAAGCCTGAAAACCGAGGTTGGGAAGAGATGACGACCTACAGCCATAGCGGGTCCTATGTGTCCAGGTTGGGGCCAGCTGTCTGGGTGTCGTTTGGGATGTCTTGTCTCAGGCTGTGCCAGACAGGGCATTAGAATACAGGGTGGGCTGTATAATTGCTTTACAATCGAGTGGCATGCATTAGAAAATCATTTGGGGTTTCTTATTAGAAGCATAGGGCAAAGTTTTTCTTCTGGAGGGCAGGCAGAGTGCTGCATTGTGGCTTCGGAATTCCCAAACTGGAGGGCTTGTGGGCCAGGAGAGTGAGGACGGAAGTCTGAGAACACAAGCTAGGCTTAGGTTTCGGGGCAAGGACATGGCAGCCACACTCTGCAGAGCTGAATTGAGATCTCATGTGTCTGAAGTCAGGTCGAGGATCAGACTTTGGCTCAGGTTTGAGTTTCTGTCCATGTTGGCCCCTTCATGAAGGGGGGACATTATGAGCCCATGGGGGTTTTCCCACTATTGGAGTTGTGAGATGCTCCAAACCGCAAGGATTCCTTCTGTGGGACAATTAAGATTTGTTGGATGGCTCCAGGACGTCTTATAAGGTATTTTTCCAGAACAGGGTTCTAAGTATGGATGCCTGGGCAGTCAGCCTCACAATCCAATTGTCTCCTAGCAACAAGAAACGTTTGATCTGCTGGCTTGGGGTAGCAACAGAGGGGGCTGAGTTGAAATGGACTTTCCTGAGGATGGTCTTAATGTTGGTTTGAGTCCATGGAGACCTTGGTATGGGGCAGTGGCACCAGGGCCCTGAAGGATTCTCCTAACCAGAGGTTATGACAAAGCTCCAATGAGCAAGTTTTCCATGGGGAGACGAGATTTGTTCTTATTGGTGCCTCAGGAAACCACCATATGCTGGTATTGGAAACGAGGCCTCTGAGGAGAGATGCCTAAAAACCAAAGCAATGGATCTGATTAGGGCCTAGGGGCCTGTCCGGTTCAATATTCTTCTCTGGGGACATCTGTTGTCTGAGTGGAGGTAGTTGCTCAGCTGGTTTGAGATCACCCCTGTTTGTCCTGGGCGGCCTACACTAATGGGATGGCCTCGGTGACTTTGGAGGTTTTTCCTCATTTGCAAGGTTGTGGCCAATGGAATGGGAAGAATTCCCTTGAAAGGGAAGCACAGTCCTGAGGTGTGGCTCCAGGGACCCAAGTGTGGAGCGTGTGTGGTCCAGGGCTATTTGGACAAAAGTCTGAAAACACAAACTCCACTTAGGTTGGGGGATGTAGGTATGGCCGGCCCGATCTATAGACCGTGAGGAGAACTCTTCGGGATATGAACAAAGGGCGAATGTGAGGTGCTGGCTCATGCTTTTTTTTTTTTTTTTTTTTTCTGGAAATGTGTCACCGATTGCCATGGAATGTCGGGGTGTCCTCATGGGCCATCGATGAGGCTCCCTTTCTGGGGATTTGACCCGATCCCAAGAGTTTGGGGTCATTCTGTGGGAAGGGAGGAGGCCTTTCTTGTTTTTTTGTTTATTTTTTTATTATTATTATTTTTTTTACCTAAGGTGGACCACCAAAAGAGGGATTCCAGAGCAGAGTCCTGGGGAGGGGCGACTGGACAACCAGACCTCTGGTTAACATTGGGACCTAAGAACATGGCAAGCCCCATATGTGGGCTCTTGGTCCAGACACTGAGAGGCCTTCCCTGAGGAATGGTCTCACACTGAGTTTCACAATGTGTTTTTGTGCCCAAGGAGCCCCTCAAGTCAGGGCGTGGCCTAATGTACCATGCTGGTTTCTCCTACAGGGAACGTTGCACAATATGGCAACCACAAGTTTTCTGGCCATGGGGAAGATGGAGTTCTAATTTCTGCAACACTTTCACTCCTGGACTGTGATTGGATTTAAGGTCTAGGTTCTGAAGCCTGAAAACTGAGGTTGGGAAGAGATGAAGACCTAAGGCCATGGTGTGGCTGATGTGCTCAGTGTTCGGCCAGCTGTTGAGTGTGGGTTGGGAGGTGCAGGCTCAGGCTGTGGCAGACAGGGAATTAGTGCCCAGGCTAGACTGTATCATTGGGGTGCAGTCGAGTTTCGTGCAGGATGGTACTCATTTGTGGTTACTGGGTAGCCCCAGAGGGCAACGTTTTTCTTCTGGAGGGAAGACACAGTGCCACAGAGTGGCTCCAGAATTCCCAAACTGGAAGGCTTGTGGGCCAGGAGTGTGATGAAAAAATTCTGAGAACACAAGCCAGACTTAGATTTCGGGGTGAGGGGACGGCAGGCACCCTCTGCAGAGATGATTCGAGATCCTGTATACCTGAAGACAGAGCTAGGATCAGACGTTGGCTTAGGTCGAAGTTTCTGTCCATGACAGCCCCTTCATGAAGGGGAGGGTGTCACGAGGACATGGAGGTTTTCCCACGATGGGAATTGTGAGATGCTCCAAACCGCAATGATTCCTTCTGTGGGACAGTCGAGACCTGTTGGATGGCTCCAGGACATCCCATAAGGACGTTATCCAGAGCAGGGTTCTAAGGATGGATGCCTGGGCAGCCTGCCTCCCATTCCAGGTGTCTCATAGCGCCAAGGCAAGTTCGATCTGCTGGATCTAGGGGAGCAACCGAGGCGGGTGTGTTGAAATGGGTGAGTTGAGGATGGGTCATAATGTGCATTTGTGTCCATGTAGACCTTGGAATGGGGTGCTTGAACCGGGGCCTTGAGGGATGTTCATAACCGGAGGTTTTGATGGAGCTCTAAAGAGTATGTTTCCTATGTAGAGAAGAGAATTGTTTTGATGAGTGCCTAAGGAATCTCCCATATGCTGGTATTGGAAAACAGGCCTCTGAGGAGAGATGACTGGAATCAAAAGCAATGGATCTGATTAGGGCCTAAGTGCCTGTCCAGTTCAATCTTATTCTATGGGGATATCTGTCTCTGGGTCTGAGTGGAGGTAGTTTCCTAACTTGTGAGAGATCATCCCTGTGTGTCCTGGGCAGCCAACATTATTCAGATGGCCTGGGGGAGTTTGGCGGATTCTCCTAATCTATTGGGTTGTGGCCAATGGAAATAGCAGAATTCCCCTGGAGAGGGAAGCCACAGTCCTGAGGTGTGGCTCCAGGGGCCCCAGCTTGGATGGTGTGTTGGCCAGGCCTGTGGGGACAGAAGTCTGAAAACACAAACTCAGCTTAGTTTTGGGGATGTATGTATGAAGGCTCGATCTACAGACCGTGAGAATTTTCCGGGCTATGAACAAAGGGCGAGTATGTGGCGCTTGCTCAGGCTTTTGTCTCTGGATTTTGTGTCAACGGTGGCCGTGGAATGTCGGAGTGTCCTCAAGGGCCATGGACAATTCTTTCTCTGGTGATTTGGCCTGATCCCAAGTGGTTGGGATCATTCTGTGGATGGGAAGAGTCCTTTATGTATTTTTTTTACCTCAGTTCTCCCACCAAAGAGGGATTCCAGAGTAGAGCCCTGAGTAGGTGTGACTAGACATCTCGAACTCTGGTTGAGATTGGGGGACTAGGGGCTTGGCAAGCCCCATATGTGGGCTGTTGTTCCAGTGACTAAGAGGCTTTACATGAGGATAGGGCTCACGCTGAGGGTCACAATGTGTGTTTGTGCACATTGTGGCCCTCAGGGATAGGTGGGGCCTCATAGTCCATGCTGCTTTCTCCTACAATGAACATTGGACAACATGCCAACCACTAGGTTTCTTGCCAAGGCGAAGGAGAAGTTCTGATTCTTGCATCACGTTCACTCCTGAGCAGTGAGTGGAGATAAGGTCTAGGTTCTGAAGGTGAAAACTGAGGTTGGGTAGAGATGATGGCCTAAAGCCATTGTGGGTGTGATATGCTCTGTGTACGGCCAGCTGTCTGGGTGTTGGACTGGAGGTCTGCCCTCAGGCTGTGTCAGACAGGGCTTTAGTGCACAGGCTAGACTGTATAATTGGGGTGTGGTCGAGTGGCATGCAGGTTGTTACTCATTTGGCGTTTCCGGTTAGCCCTATAGGGCAACATTTTTCTTCTGGAGGGCAGGCAGAGTGCTGCATTGTGTCTCCAGAATTGCCAAACTGGAGGGGTGTGGCCAGGATTGTGAGGAAGGAAGTCTGAAAACACAAGCTAGCATGAGTTTTGGGGCCAAGAGCATGGCAGGCCCACTCTGAAGAGGCTGAATCGAGATCTCCTGCAGGTGAGGTCAGGGCGAGTATCAGATGTTGCCTCAAGCTGGAGTTTGTGTCCATGACGGCCCCTTCCTGAAGGGGGTGGGGGCGTCATGAGGCCAGGGAGGTTTCCCTACGCTGGGAGTTGTGAGCTGCTCCCAACTTCAAAGTTTCCTTCTTCAGGACAGTCGAGTACTATTGTATGGTTCCAGGATGCCCCATACAGAAAGACTCGAGAGCAGGGGCCTAAGCATGGATGCCGAGAAACGCCAACTCACCTTCCCATTGCCTGGTGGAGACAAGGCACGCTCAATCTGCGGGCTCTTGGGTGAGCTACCCAGAAGGCTGAGTTTAAATGGACTCTCCTGAGGATGAGTCATAATGTGGGTTGGTGGCCATGGAGACCTTGGAATGTGGCAGTAGCTAAGGGACTCTGCAGGATTCTCCAACCCGAAGGGCTTGACACAACTCCAACAAGGAAGCTTCCCATGTGGAGATGAGAGGTCTTTTGTCTGGTGCCTCAGGAAAGCCCCGTATGCTGGTCTTCGAACCCAGGCCTCTGAGGAGTGATACCTGGACACCAAAGCAAGAGTTCATAATAGGGCCTAGGGGCCTGTCTGGTTCAATCTTCTGTCTCTGCGGATATCTGTCTGTGTGTCTGCATGGAGGTAGTAGTTGCTCAGCTTGTGTCATAATGCCCCTATTTGTCCAGTGCGGCTTGCGGTAGTGGGATGTCCTTGGGGACCTTGAGGTTTCTACTATTTTGTAGAGTTGTGGCCAATGGAATGGGCAGTTTCTTAGGAGAGAGCAGGCACAGTTCTGTGGTGTGGCTCCAGAGACCCCAGCCTGGAGGCTGTGTGGGCCATGGCTGTGCAGACAGACATCCAAAAACCCTAACTCAGCTCAGGTTTGGGGCCGAGGTTACGGCAGGCCTGATCTACAGTCCATGAGGGGAGCTCCTCTGGATATGAAAGAAGGGTGAGAGGGAGGCAGTCGCTCAGGCTTTTGTCTCTGGATGTTTTGTCCACAATGGCCGTTTAATGTAGGAGTTGCCTCATGGGTCGTAGAAGTCTCCCTCTCTGGTAGTTTGTCCAGCCCCCAAGTGTTTGGGGTCATTCTGTGGGAAGGGAAGTGTCCTGTTTTTTGCCTCATATGTCCCCCCAGTAGAGGGATTCTAGAGCATAGCAGTGGGTACTGACAACTGGAATACTCGCCCTCGGGTTAAGCCTGGGGGCCTATGGATATGACAAGCCCCATATGCAGGATCTTGGTCCAGCCCCTGAGAGGCGTTACTTTAATACGGGACTCACGCTGCAGGTCACAATGCATGTCTGTGCCCTAGGCGGCCCTCAAGCACTGGCGTGGCCTTTCGGACAATGCAGGTTTTCCCACATTGAACGTTGGACAACATGCCAACCACAAGGTTTCTGGCCATGGGGAAGGAGGAATTCTAATTTCTGCATCACGTTCACCCTGGGCAGTGATTGGAGATAAGGTCTAGGTTCTGAAGCCTGAAAACCGAGGTTGGGAAGAGATGACGACCTACAGCCATAGCGGGTCCTATGTGTCCAGGTTGGGGCCAGCTGTCTGGGTGTCGTTTGGGATGTCTTGTCTCAGGCTGTGCCAGACAGGGCATTAGAATACAGGGTGGGCTGTATAATTGCTTTACAATCGAGTGGCATGCATTAGAAAATCATTTGGGGTTTCTTATTAGAAGCATAGGGCAAAGTTTTTCTTCTGGAGGGCAGGCAGAGTGCTGCATTGTGGCTTCGGAATTCCCAAACTGGAGGGCTTGTGGGCCAGGAGAGTGAGGACGGAAGTCTGAGAACACAAGCTAGGCTTAGGTTTCGGGGCAAGGACATGGAAGCCACACTCTGCAGAGCTGAATTGAGATCTCATGTGTCTGAAGTCAGGTCGAGGATCAGACTTTGGCTCAGGTTTGAGTTTCTGTCCATGTTGGCCCCTTCATGAAGGGGGGACATTATGAGCCCATGGGGGTTTTCCCACTATTGGAGTTGTGAGATGCTCCAAACCGCAAGGATTCCTTCTGTGGGACAATTAAGATTTGTTGGATGGCTCCAGGACGTCTTATAAGGTATTTTTCCAGAACAGGGTTCTAAGTATGGATGCCTGGGCAGTCAGCCTCACAATCCAATTGTCTCCTAGCAACAAGAAACGTTTGATCTGCTGGCTTGGGGTAGCAACAGAGGGGGCTGAGTTGAAATGGACTTTCCTGAGGATGGTCTTAATGTTGGTTTGAGTCCATGGAGACCTTGGTATGGGGCAGTGGCACCAGGGCCCTGAAGGATTCTCCTAACCAGAGGTTATGACAAAGCTCCAATGAGCAAGTTTTCCATGGGGAGACGAGATTTGTTCTTATTGGTGCCTCAGGAAACCACCATATGCTGGTATTGGAAACGAGGCCTCTGAGGAGAGATGCCTAAAAACCAAAGCAATGGATCTGATTAGGGCCTAGGGGCCTGTCCGGTTCAATATTCTTCTCTGGGGACATCTGTTGTCTGAGTGGAGGTAGTTGCTCAGCTGGTTTGAGATCACCCCTGTTTGTCCTGGGCGGCCTACACTAATGGGATGGCCTCGGTGACTTTGGAGGTTTTTCCTCATTTGCAAGGTTGTGGCCAATGGAATGGGAAGAATTCCCTTGAAAGGGAAGCACAGTCCTGAGGTGTGGCTCCAGGGACCCAAGTGTGGAGCGTGTGTGGTCCAGGGCTATTTGGACAAAAGTCTGAAAACACAAACTCCACTTAGGTTGGGGGATGTAGGTATGGCCGGCCCGATCTATAGACCGTGAGGAGAACTCTTCGGGATATGAACAAAGGGCGAATGTGAGGTGCTGGCTCATGCTTTTTTTTTTTTTTTTTTTTCTGGAAATGTGTCACCGATTGCCATGGAATGTCGGGGTGTCCTCATGGGCCATCGATGAGGCTCCCTTTCTGGGGATTTGACCCGATCCCAAGAGTTTGGGGTCATTCTGTGGGAAGGGAGGAGGCCTTTCTTGTTTTTTTGTTTATTTTTTTATTATTATTATTTTTTTTACCTAAGGTGGACCACCAAAAGAGGGATTCCAGAGCAGAGTCCTGGGGAGGGGCGACTGGACAACCAGACCTCTGGTTAACATTGGGACCTAAGAACATGGCAAGCCCCATATGTGGGCTCTTGGTCCAGACACTGAGAGGCCTTCCCTGAGGAATGGTCTCACACTGAGTTTCACAATGTGTTTTTGTGCCCAAGGAGCCCCTCAAGTCAGGGCGTGGCCTAATGTACCATGCTGGTTTCTCCTACAGGGAACGTTGCACAATATGGCAACCACAAGTTTTCTGGCCATGGGGAAGATGGAGTTCTAATTTCTGCAACACTTTCACTCCTGGACTGTGATTGGATTTAAGGTCTAGGTTCTGAAGCCTGAAAACTGAGGTTGGGAAGAGATGAAGACCTAAGGCCATGGTGTGGCTGATGTGCTCAGTGTTCGGCCAGCTGTTGAGTGTGGGTTGGGAGGTGCAGGCTCAGGCTGTGGCAGACAGGGAATTAGTGCCCAGGCTAGACTGTATCATTGGGGTGCAGTCGAGTTTCGTGCAGGATGGTACTCATTTGTGGTTACTGGGTAGCCCCAGAGGGCAACGTTTTTCTTCTGGAGGGAAGACACAGTGCCACAGAGTGGCTCCAGAATTCCCAAACTGGAAGGCTTGTGGGCCAGGAGTGTGATGAAAAAATTCTGAGAACACAAGCCAGACTTAGATTTCGGGGTGAGGGGACGGCAGGCACCCTCTGCAGAGATGATTCGAGATCCTGTATACCTGAAGACAGAGCTAGGATCAGACGTTGGCTTAGGTCGAAGTTTCTGTCCATGACAGCCCCTTCATGAAGGGGAGGGTGTCACGAGGACATGGAGGTTTTCCCACGATGGGAATTGTGAGATGCTCCAAACCGCAATGATTCCTTCTGTGGGACAGTCGAGACCTGTTGGATGGCTCCAGGACATCCCATAAGGACGTTATCCAGAGCAGGGTTCTAAGGATGGATGCCTGGGCAGCCTGCCTCCCATTCCAGGTGTCTCATAGCGCCAAGGCAAGTTCGATCTGCTGGATCTAGGGGAGCAACCGAGGCGGGTGTGTTGAAATGGGTGAGTTGAGGATGGGTCATAATGTGCATTTGTGTCCATGTAGACCTTGGAATGGGGTGCTTGAACCGGGGCCTTGAGGGATGTTCATAACCGGAGGTTTTGATGGAGCTCTAAAGAGTATGTTTCCTATGTAGAGAAGAGAATTGTTTTGATGAGTGCCTAAGGAATCTCCCATATGCTGGTATTGGAAAACAGGCCTCTGAGGAGAGATGACTGGAATCAAAAGCAATGGATCTGATTAGGGCCTAAGTGCCTGTCCAGTTCAATCTTATTCTATGGGGATATCTGTCTCTGGGTCTGAGTGGAGGTAGTTTCCTAACTTGTGAGAGATCATCCCTGTGTGTCCTGGGCAGCCAACATTATTCGGATGGCCTGGGGGAGTTTGGCGGATTCTCCTAATCTATTGGGTTGTGGCCAATGGAAATAGCAGAATTCCCCTGGAGAGGGAAGCCACAGTCCTGAGGTGTGGCTCCAGGGGCCCCAGCTTGGATGGTGTGTTGGCCAGGCCTGTGGGGACAGAAGTCTGAAAACACAAACTCAGCTTAGTTTTGGGGATGTATGTATGAAGGCTCGATCTACAGACCGTGAGAATTTTCCGGGCTATGAACAAAGGGCGAGTATGTGGCGCTTGCTCAGGCTTTTGTCTCTGGATTTTGTGTCAACGGTGGCCGTGGAATGTCGGAGTGTCCTCAAGGGCCATGGACAATTCTTTCTCTGGTGATTTGGCCTGATCCCAAGTGGTTGGGATCATTCTGTGGATGGGAAGAGTCCTTTATGTATTTTTTTTACCTCAGTTCTCCCACCAAAGAGGGATTCCAGAGTAGAGCCCTGAGTAGGTGTGACTAGACATCTCGAACTCTGGTTGAGATTGGGGGACTAGGGGCTTGGCAAGCCCCATATGTGGGCTGTTGTTCCAGTGACTAAGGGGCTTTACATGAGGATAGGGCTCACGCTGAGGGTCACAATGTGTGTTTGTGCACATTGTGGCCCTCAGGGATAGGTGGGGCCTCATAGTCCATGCTGCTTTCTCCTACAATGAACATTGGACAACATGCCAACCACTAGGTTTCTTGCCAAGGCGAAGGAGAAGTTCTGATTCTTGCATCACGTTCACTCCTGAGCAGTGAGTGGAGATAAGGTCTAGGTTCTGAAGGTGAAAACTGAGGTTGGGTAGAGATGATGGCCTAAAGCCATTGTGGGTGTGATATGCTCTGTGTACGGCCAGCTGTCTGGGTGTTGGACTGGAGGTCTGCCCTCAGGCTGTGTCAGACAGGGCTTTAGTGCACAGGCTAGACTGTATAATTGGGGTGTGGTCGAGTGGCATGCAGGTTGTTACTCATTTGGCGTTTCCGGTTAGCCCTATAGGGCAACATTTTTCTTCTGGAGGGCAGGCAGAGTGCTGCATTGTGTCTCCAGAATTGCCAAACTGGAGGGGTGTGGCCAGGATTGTGAGGAAGGAAGTCTGAAAACACAAGCTAGCATGAGTTTTGGGGCCAAGAGCATGGCAGGCCCACTCTGAAGAGGCTGAATCGAGATCTCCTGCAGGTGAGGTCAGGGCGAGTATCAGATGTTGCCTCAAGCTGGAGTTTGTGTCCATGACGGCCCCTTCCTGAAGGGGGTGGGGGCGTCATGAGGCCAGGGAGGTTTCCCTACGCTGGGAGTTGTGAGCTGCTCCCAACTTCAAAGTTTCCTTCTTCAGGACAGTCGAGTACTATTGTATGGTTCCAGGATGCCCCATACAGAAAGACTCGAGAGCAGGGGCCTAAGCATGGATGCCGAGAAACGCCAACTCACCTTCCCATTGCCTGGTGGAGACAAGGCATGCTCAATCTGCGGGCTCTTGGGTGAGCTACCCAGAAGCCTGAGTTTAAATGGACTCTCCTGAGGATGAGTCATAATGTGGGTTGGTGGCCATGGAGACCTTGGAATGTGGCAGTAGCTAAGGGACTCTGCAGGATTCTCCAACCCGAAGGGCTTGACACAACTCCAACAAGGAAGCTTCCCATGTGGAGATGAGAGGTCTTTTGTCTGGTGCCTCAGGAAAGCCCCGTATGCTGGTCTTCGAACCCAGGCCTCTGAGGAGTGATACCTGGACACCAAAGCAAGAGTTCATAATAGGGCCTAGGGGCCTGTCTGGTTCAATCTTCTGTCTCTGCGGATATCTGTCTGTGTGTCTGCATGGAGGTAGTAGTTGCTCAGCTTGTGTCATAATGCCCCTATTTGTCCAGTGCGGCTTGCGGTAGTGGGATGTCCTTGGGGACCTTGAGGTTTCTACTATTTTGTAGAGTTGTGGCCAATGGAATGGGCAGTTTCTTAGGAGAGAGCAGGCACAGTTCTGTGGTGTGGCTCCAGAGACCCCAGCCTGGAGGCTGTGTGGGCCATGGCTGTGCAGACAGACATCCAAAAACCCTAACTCAGCTCAGGTTTGGGGCCGAGGTTACGGCAGGCCTGATCTACAGTCCATGAGGGGAGCTCCTCTGGATATGAAAGAAGGGTGAGAGGGAGGCAGTCGCTCAGGCTTTTGTCTCTGGATGTTTTGTCCACAATGGCCGTTTAATGTAGGAGTTGCCTCATGGGTCGTAGAAGTCTCCCTCTCTGGTAGTTTGTCCAGCCCCCAAGTGTTTGGGGTCATTCTGTGGGAAGGGAAGTGTCCTGTTTTTTGCCTCATATGTCCCCCCAGTAGAGGGATTCTAGAGCATAGCAGTGGGTACTGACAACTGGAATACTCGCCCTCGGGTTAAGCCTGGGGGCCTATGGATATGACAAGCCCCATATGCAGGATCTTGGTCCAGCCCCTGAGAGGCGTTACTTTAATACGGGACTCACGCTGCAGGTCACAATGCATGTCTGTGCCCTAGGCGGCCCTCAACACTGGCGTGGCCTTTCGGACAATGCAGGTTTTCCCACATTGAACGTTGGACAACATGCCAACCACAAGGTTTCTGGCCATGGGGAAGGAGGAATTCTAATTTCTGCATCACGTTCACCCTGGGCAGTGATTGGAGATAAGGTCTAGGTTCTGAAGCCTGAAAACCGAGGTTGGGAAGAGATGACGACCTACAGCCATAGCGGGTCCTATGTGTCCAGGTTGGGGCCAGCTGTCTGGGTGTCGTTTGGGATGTCTTGTCTCAGGCTGTGCCAGACAGGGCATTAGAATACAGGGTGGGCTGTATAATTGCTTTACAATCGAGTGGCATGCATTAGAAAATCATTTGGGGTTTCTTATTAGAAGCATAGGGCAAAGTTTTTCTTCTGGAGGGCAGGCAGAGTGCTGCATTGTGGCTTCGGAATTCCCAAACTGGAGGGCTTGTGGGCCAGGAGAGTGAGGACGGAAGTCTGAGAACACAAGCTAGGCTTAGGTTTCGGGGCAAGGACATGGCAGCCACACTCTGCAGAGCTGAATTGAGATCTCATGTGTCTGAAGTCAGGTCGAGGATCAGACTTTGGCTCAGGTTTGAGTTTCTGTCCATGTTGGCCCCTTCATGAAGGGGGGACATTATGAGCCCATGGGGGTTTTCCCACTATTGGAGTTGTGAGATGCTCCAAACCGCAAGGATTCCTTCTGTGGGACAATTAAGATTTGTTGGATGGCTCCAGGACGTCTTATAAGGTATTTTTCCAGAACAGGGTTCTAAGTATGGATGCCTGGGCAGTCAGCCTCACAATCCAATTGTCTCCTAGCAACAAGAAACGTTTGATCTGCTGGCTTGGGGTAGCAACAGAGGGGGCTGAGTTGAAATGGACTTTCCTGAGGATGGTCTTAATGTTGGTTTGAGTCCATGGAGACCTTGGTATGGGGCAGTGGCACCAGGGCCCTGAAGGATTCTCCTAACCAGAGGTTATGACAAAGCTCCAATGAGCAAGTTTTCCATGGGGAGACGAGATTTGTTCTTATTGGTGCCTCAGGAAACCACCATATGCTGGTATTGGAAACGAGGCCTCTGAGGAGAGATGCCTAAAAACCAAAGCAATTGATCTGATTAGGGCCTAGGGGCCTGTCCGGTTCAATATTCTTCTCTGGGGACATCTGTTGTCTGAGTGGAGGTAGTTGCTCAGCTGGTTTGAGATCACCCCTGTTTGTCCTGGGCGGCCTACACTAATGGGATGGCCTCGGTGACTTTGGAGGTTTTTCCTCATTTGCAAGGTTGTGGCCAATGGAATGGGAAGAATTCCCTTGAAAGGGAAGCACAGTCCTGAGGTGTGGCTCCAGGGACCCAAGTGTGGAGCGTGTGTGGTCCAGGGCTATTTGGACAAAAGTCTGAAAACACAAACTCCACTTAGGTTGGGGGATGTAGGTATGGCCGGCCCGATCTATAGACCGTGAGGAGAACTCTTCGGGATATGAACAAAGGGCGAATGTGAGGTGCTGGCTCATGCTTTTTTTTTTTTTTTTTTTTTCTGGAAATGTGTCACCGATTGCCATGGAATGTCGGGGTGTCCTCATGGGCCATCGATGAGGCTCCCTTTCTGGGGATTTGACCCGATCCCAAGAGTTTGGGGTCATTCTGTGGGAAGGGAGGAGGCCTTTCTTGTTTTTTTGTTTATTTTTTTATTATTATTATTTTTTTTACCTAAGGTGGACCACCAAAAGAGGGATTCCAGAGCAGAGTCCTGGGGAGGGGCGACTGGACAACCAGACCTCTGGTTAACATTGGGACCTAAGAACATGGCAAGCCCCATATGTGGGCTCTTGGTCCAGACACTGAGAGGCCTTCCCTGAGGAATGGTCTCACACTGAGTTTCACAATGTGTTTTTGTGCCCAAGGAGCCCCTCAAGTCAGGGCGTGGCCTAATGTACCATGCTGGTTTCTCCTACAGGGAACGTTGCACAATATGGCAACCACAAGTTTTCTGGCCATGGGGAAGATGGAGTTCTAATTTCTGCAACACTTTCACTCCTGGACTGTGATTGGATTTAAGGTCTAGGTTCTGAAGCCTGAAAACTGAGGTTGGGAAGAGATGAAGACCTAAGGCCATGGTGTGGCTGATGTGCTCAGTGTTCGGCCAGCTGTTGAGTGTGGGTTGGGAGGTGCAGGCTCAGGCTGTGGCAGACAGGGAATTAGTGCCCAGGCTAGACTGTATCATTGGGGTGCAGTCGAGTTTCGTGCAGGATGGTACTCATTTGTGGTTACTGGGTAGCCCCAGAGGGCAACGTTTTTCTTCTGGAGGGAAGACACAGTGCCACAGAGTGGCTCCAGAATTCCCAAACTGGAAGGCTTGTGGGCCAGGAGTGTGATGAAAAAATTCTGAGAACACAAGCCAGACTTAGATTTCGGGGTGAGGGGACGGCAGGCACCCTCTGCAGAGATGATTCGAGATCCTGTATACCTGAAGACAGAGCTAGGATCAGACGTTGGCTTAGGTCGAAGTTTCTGTCCATGACAGCCCCTTCATGAAGGGGAGGGTGTCACGAGGACATGGAGGTTTTCCCACGATGGGAATTGTGAGATGCTCCAAACCGCAATGATTCCTTCTGTGGGACAGTCGAGACCTGTTGGATGGCTCCAGGACATCCCATAAGGACGTTATCCAGAGCAGGGTTCTAAGGATGGATGCCTGGGCAGCCTGCCTCCCATTCCAGGTGTCTCATAGCGCCAAGGCAAGTTCGATCTGCTGGATCTAGGGGAGCAACCGAGGCGGGTGTGTTGAAATGGGTGAGTTGAGGATGGGTCATAATGTGCATTTGTGTCCATGTAGACCTTGGAATGGGGTGCTTGAACCGGGGCCTTGAGGGATGTTCATAACCGGAGGTTTTGATGGAGCTCTAAAGAGTATGTTTCCTATGTAGAGAAGAGAATTGTTTTGATGAGTGCCTAAGGAATCTCCCATATGCTGGTATTGGAAAACAGGCCTCTGAGGAGAGATGACTGGAATCAAAAGCAATGGATCTGATTAGGGCCTAAGTGCCTGTCCAGTTCAATCTTATTCTATGGGGATATCTGTCTCTGGGTCTGAGTGGAGGTAGTTTCCTAACTTGTGAGAGATCATCCCTGTGTGTCCTGGGCAGCCAACATTATTCGGATGGCCTGGGGGAGTTTGGCGGATTCTCCTAATCTATTGGGTTGTGGCCAATGGAAATAGCAGAATTCCCCTGGAGAGGGAAGCCACAGTCCTGAGGTGTGGCTCCAGGGGCCCCAGCTTGGATGGTGTGTTGGCCAGGCCTGTGGGGACAGAAGTCTGAAAACACAAACTCAGCTTAGTTTTGGGGATGTATGTATGAAGGCTCGATCTACAGACCGTGAGAATTTTCCGGGCTATGAACAAAGGGCGAGTATGTGGCGCTTGCTCAGGCTTTTGTCTCTGGATTTTGTGTCAACGGTGGCCGTGGAATGTCGGAGTGTCCTCAAGGGCCATGGACAATTCTTTCTCTGGTGATTTGGCCTGATCCCAAGTGGTTGGGATCATTCTGTGGATGGGAAGAGTCCTTTATGTATTTTTTTTACCTCAGTTCTCCCACCAAAGAGGGATTCCAGAGTAGAGCCCTGAGTAGGTGTGACTAGACATCTCGAACTCTGGTTGAGATTGGGGGACTAGGGGCTTGGCAAGCCCCATATGTGGGCTGTTGTTCCAGTGACTAAGAGGCTTTACATGAGGATAGGGCTCACGCTGAGGGTCACAATGTGTGTTTGTGCACATTGTGGCCCTCAGGGATAGGTGGGGCCTCATAGTCCATGCTGCTTTCTCCTACAATGAACATTGGACAACATGCCAACCACTAGGTTTCTTGCCAAGGCGAAGGAGAAGTTCTGATTCTTGCATCACGTTCACTCCTGAGCAGTGAGTGGAGATAAGGTCTAGGTTCTGAAGGTGAAAACTGAGGTTGGGTAGAGATGATGGCCTAAAGCCATTGTGGGTGTGATATGCTCTGTGTACGGCCAGCTGTCTGGGTGTTGGACTGGAGGTCTGCCCTCAGGCTGTGTCAGACAGGGCTTTAGTGCACAGGCTAGACTGTATAATTGGGGTGTGGTCGAGTGGCATGCAGGTTGTTACTCATTTGGCGTTTCCGGTTAGCCCTATAGGGCAACATTTTTCTTCTGGAGGGCAGGCAGAGTGCTGCATTGTGTCTCCAGAATTGCCAAACTGGAGGGGTGTGGCCAGGATTGTGAGGAAGGAAGTCTGAAAACACAAGCTAGCATGAGTTTTGGGGCCAAGAGCATGGCAGGCCCACTCTGAAGAGGCTGAATCGAGATCTCCTGCAGGTGAGGTCAGGGCGAGTATCAGATGTTGCCTCAAGCTGGAGTTTGTGTCCATGACGGCCCCTTCCTGAAGGGGGTGGGGGCGTCATGAGGCCAGGGAGGTTTCCCTACGCTGGGAGTTGTGAGCTGCTCCCAACTTCAAAGTTTCCTTCTTCAGGACAGTCGAGTACTATTGTATGGTTCCAGGATGCCCCATACAGAAAGACTCGAGAGCAGGGGCCTAAGCATGGATGCCGAGAAACGCCAACTCACCTTCCCATTGCCTGGTGGAGACAAGGCACGCTCAATCTGCGGGCTCTTGGGTGAGCTACCCAGAAGGCTGAGTTTAAATGGACTCTCCTGAGGATGAGTCATAATGTGGGTTGGTGGCCATGGAGACCTTGGAATGTGGCAGTAGCTAAGGGACTCTGCAGGATTCTCCAACCCGAAGGGCTTGACACAACTCCAACAAGGAAGCTTCCCATGTGGAGATGAGAGGTCTTTTGTCTGGTGCCTCAGGAAAGCCCCGTATGCTGGTCTTCGAACCCAGGCCTCTGAGGAATGATACCTGGACACCAAAGCAAGAGTTCATAATAGGGCCTAGGGGCCTGTCTGGTTCAATCTTCTGTCTCTGCGGATATCTGTCTGTGTGTCTGCATGGAGGTAGTAGTTGCTCAGCTTGTGTCATAATGCCCCTATTTGTCCAGTGCGGCTTGCGGTAGTGGGATGTCCTTGGGGACCTTGAGGTTTCTACTATTTTGTAGAGTTGTGGCCAATGGAATGGGCAGTTTCTTAGGAGAGAGCAGGCACAGTTCTGTGGTGTGGCTCCAGAGACCCCAGCCTGGAGGCTGTGTGGGCCATGGCTGTGCAGACAGACATCCAAAAACCCTAACTCAGCTCAGGTTTGGGGCCGAGGTTACGGCAGGCCTGATCTACAGTCCATGAGGGGAGCTCCTCTGGATATGAAAGAAGGGTGAGAGGGAGGCAGTCGCTCAGGCTTTTGTCTCTGGATGTTTTGTCCACAATGGCCGTTTAATGTAGGAGTTGCCTCATGGGTCGTAGAAGTCTCCCTCTCTGGTAGTTTGTCCAGCCCCCAAGTGTTTGGGGTCATTCTGTGGGAAGGGAAGTGTCCTGTTTTTTGCCTCATATGTCCCCCCAGTAGAGGGATTCTAGAGCATAGCAGTGGGTACTGACAACTGGAATACTCGCCCTCGGGTTAAGCCTGGGGGCCTATGGATATGACAAGCCCCATATGCAGGATCTTGGTCCAGCCCCTGAGAGGCGTTACTTTAATACGGGACTCACGCTGCAGGTCACAATGCATGTCTGTGCCCTAGGCGGCCCTCAAGCACTGGCGTGGCCTTTCGGACAATGCAGGTTTTCCCACATTGAACGTTGGACAACATGCCAACCACAAGGTTTCTGGCCATGGGGAAGGAGGAATTCTAATTTCTGCATCACGTTCACCCTGGGCAGTGATTGGAGATAAGGTCTAGGTTCTGAAGCCTGAAAACCGAGGTTGGGAAGAGATGACGACCTACAGCCATAGCGGGTCCTATGTGTCCAGGTTGGGGCCAGCTGTCTGGGTGTCGTTTGGGATGTCTTGTCTCAGGCTGTGCCAGACAGGGCATTAGAATACAGGGTGGGCTGTATAATTGCTTTACAATCGAGTGGCATGCATTAGAAAATCATTTGGGGTTTCTTATTAGAAGCATAGGGCAAAGTTTTTCTTCTGGAGGGCAGGCAGAGTGCTGCATTGTGGCTTCGGAATTCCCAAACTGGAGGGCTTGTGGGCCAGGAGAGTGAGGACGGAAGTCTGAGAACACAAGCTAGGCTTAGGTTTCGGGGCAAGGACATGGCAGCCACACTCTGCAGAGCTGAATTGAGATCTCATGTGTCTGAAGTCAGGTCGAGGATCAGACTTTGGCTCAGGTTTGAGTTTCTGTCCATGTTGGCCCCTTCATGAAGGGGGGACATTATGAGCCCATGGGGGTTTTCCCACTATTGGAGTTGTGAGATGCTCCAAACCGCAAGGATTCCTTCTGTGGGACAATTAAGATTTGTTGGATGGCTCCAGGACGTCTTATAAGGTATTTTTCCAGAACAGGGTTCTAAGTATGGATGCCTGGGCAGTCAGCCTCACAATCCAATTGTCTCCTAGCAACAAGAAACGTTTGATCTGCTGGCTTGGGGTAGCAACAGAGGGGGCTGAGTTGAAATGGACTTTCCTGAGGATGGTCTTAATGTTGGTTTGAGTCCATGGAGACCTTGGTATGGGGCAGTGGCACCAGGGCCCTGAAGGATTCTCCTAACCAGAGGTTATGACAAAGCTCCAATGAGCAAGTTTTCCATGGGGAGACGAGATTTGTTCTTATTGGTGCCTCAGGAAACCACCATATGCTGGTATTGGAAACGAGGCCTCTGAGGAGAGATGCCTAAAAACCAAAGCAATGGATCTGATTAGGGCCTAGGGGCCTGTCCGGTTCAATATTCTTCTCTGGGGACATCTGTTGTCTGAGTGGAGGTAGTTGCTCAGCTGGTTTGAGATCACCCCTGTTTGTCCCGGGCGGCCTACACTAATGGGATGGCCTCGGTGACTTTGGAGGTTTTTCCTCATTTGCAAGGTTGTGGCCAATGGAATGGGAAGAATTCCCTTGAAAGGGAAGCACAGTCCTGAGGTGTGGCTCCAGGGACCCAAGTGTGGAGCGTGTGTGGTCCAGGGCTATTTGGACAAAAGTCTGAAAACACAAACTCCACTTAGGTTGGGGGATGTAGGTATGGCCGGCCCGATCTATAGACCGTGAGGAGAACTCTTCGGGATATGAACAAAGGGCGAATGTGAGGTGCTGGCTCATGCTTTTTTTTTTTTTTTTTTTTTCTGGAAATGTGTCACCGATTGCCATGGAATGTCGGGGTGTCCTCATGGGCCATCGATGAGGCTCCCTTTCTGGGGATTTGACCCGATCCCAAGAGTTTGGGGTCATTCTGTGGGAAGGGAGGAGGCCTTTCTTGTTTTTTTGTTTATTTTTTTATTATTATTATTTTTTTTACCTAAGGTGGACCACCAACAGAGGGATTCCAGAGCAGAGTCCTGGGGAGGGGCGACTGGACAACCAGACCTCTGGTTAACATTGGGACCTAAGAACATGGCAAGCCCCATATGTGGGCTCTTGGTCCAGACACTGAGAGGCCTTCCCTGAGGAATGGTCTCACACTGAGTTTCACAATGTGTTTTTGTGCCCAAGGAGCCCCTCAAGTCAGGGCGTGGCCTAATGTACCATGCTGGTTTCTCCTACAGGGAACGTTGCACAATATGGCAACCACAAGTTTTCTGGCCATGGGGAAGATGGAGTTCTAATTTCTGCAACACTTTCACTCCTGGACTGTGATTGGATTTAAGGTCTAGGTTCTGAAGCCTGAAAACTGAGGTTGGGAAGAGATGAAGACCTAAGGCCATGGTGTGGCTGATGTGCTCAGTGTTCGGCCAGCTGTTGAGTGTGGGTTGGGAGGTGCAGGCTCAGGCTGTGGCAGACAGGGAATTAGTGCCCAGGCTAGACTGTATCATTGGGGTGCAGTCGAGTTTCGTGCAGGATGGTACTCATTTGTGGTTACTGGGTAGCCCCAGAGGGCAACGTTTTTCTTCTGGAGGGAAGACACAGTGCCACAGAGTGGCTCCAGAATTCCCAAACTGGAAGGCTTGTGGGCCAGGAGTGTGATGAAAAAATTCTGAGAACACAAGCCAGACTTAGATTTCGGGGTGAGGGGACGGCAGGCACCCTCTGCAGAGATGATTCGAGATCCTGTATACCTGAAGACAGAGCTAGGATCAGACGTTGGCTTAGGTCGAAGTTTCTGTCCATGACAGCCCCTTCATGAAGGGGAGGGTGTCACGAGGACATGGAGGTTTTCCCACGATGGGAATTGTGAGATGCTCCAAACCGCAATGATTCCTTCTGTGGGACAGTCGAGACCTGTAGGATGGCTCCAGGACATCCCATAAGGACGTTATCCAGAGCAGGGTTCTAAGGATGGATGCCTGGGCAGCCTGCCTCCCATTCCAGGTGTCTCATAGCGCCAAGGCAAGTTCGATCTGCTGGATCTAGGGGAGCAACCGAGGCGGGTGTGTTGAAATGGGTGAGTTGAGGATGGGTCATAATGTGCATTTGTGTCCATGTAGACCTTGGAATGGGGTGCTTGAACCGGGGCCTTGAGGGATGTTCATAACCGGAGGTTTTGATGGAGCTCTAAAGAGTATGTTTCCTATGTAGAGAAGAGAATTGTTTTGATGAGTGCCTAAGGAATCTCCCATATGCTGGTATTGGAAAACAGGCCTCTGAGGAGAGATGACTGGAATCAAAAGCAATGGATCTGATTAGGGCCTAAGTGCCTGTCCAGTTCAATCTTATTCTATGGGGATATCTGTCTCTGGGTCTGAGTGGAGGTAGTTTCCTAACTTGTGAGAGATCATCCCTGTGTGTCCTGGGCAGCCAACATTATTCGGATGGCCTGGGGGAGTTTGGCGGATTCTCCTAATCTATTGGGTTGTGGCCAATGGAAATAGCAGAATTCCCCTGGAGAGGGAAGCCACAGTCCTGAGGTGTGGCTCCAGGGGCCCCAGCTTGGATGGTGTGTTGGCCAGGCCTGTGGGGACAGAAGTCTGAAAACACAAACTCAGCTTAGTTTTGGGGATGTATGTATGAAGGCTCGATCTACAGACCGTGAGAATTTTCCGGGCTATGAACAAAGGGCGAGTATGTGGCGCTTGCTCAGGCTTTTGTCTCTGGATTTTGTGTCAACGGTGGCCGTGGAATGTCGGAGTGTCCTCAAGGGCCATGGACAATTCTTTCTCTGGTGATTTGGCCTGATCCCAAGTGGTTGGGATCATTCTGTGGATGGGAAGAGTCCTTTATGTATTTTTTTTACCTCAGTTCTCCCACCAAAGAGGGATTCCAGAGTAGAGCCCTGAGTAGGTGTGACTAGACATCTCGAACTCTGGTTGAGATTGGGGGACTAGGGGCTTGGCAAGCCCCATATGTGGGCTGTTGTTCCAGTGACTAAGAGGCTTTACATGAGGATAGGGCTCACGCTGAGGGTCACAATGTGTGTTTGTGCACATTGTGGCCCTCAGGGATAGGTGGGGCCTCATAGTCCATGCTGCTTTCTCCTACAATGAACATTGGACAACATGCCAACCACTAGGTTTCTTGCCAAGGCGAAGGAGAAGTTCTGATTCTTGCATCACGTTCACTCCTGAGCAGTGAGTGGAGATAAGGTCTAGGTTCTGAAGGTGAAAACTGAGGTTGGGTAGAGATGATGGCCTAAAGCCATTGTGGGTGTGATATGCTCTGTGTACGGCCAGCTGTCTGGGTGTTGGACTGGAGGTCTGCCCTCAGGCTGTGTCAGACAGGGCTTTAGTGCACAGGCTAGACTGTATAATTGGGGTGTGGTCGAGTGGCATGCAGGTTGTTACTCATTTGGCGTTTCCGGTTAGCCCTATAGGGCAACATTTTTCTTCTGGAGGGCAGGCAGAGTGCTGCATTGTGTCTCCAGAATTGCCAAACTGGAGGGGTGTGGCCAGGATTGTGAGGAAGGAAGTCTGAAAACACAAGCTAGCATGAGTTTTGGGGCCAAGAGCATGGCAGGCCCACTCTGAAGAGGCTGAATCGAGATCTCCTGCAGGTGAGGTCAGGGCGAGTATCAGATGTTGCCTCAAGCTGGAGTTTGTGTCCATGACGGCCCCTTCCTGAAGGGGGTGGGGGCGTCATGAGGCCAGGGAGGTTTCCCTACGCTGGGAGTTGTGAGCTGCTCCCAACTTCAAAGTTTCCTTCTTCAGGACAGTCGAGTACTATTGTATGGTTCCAGGATGCCCCATACAGAAAGACTCGAGAGCAGGGGCCTAAGCATGGATGCCGAGAAACGCCAACTCACCTTCCCATTGCCTGGTGGAGACAAGGCACGCTCAATCTGCGGGCTCTTGGGTGAGCTACCCAGAAGGCTGAGTTTAAATGGACTCTCCTGAGGATGAGTCATAATGTGGGTTGGTGGCCATGGAGACCTTGGAATGTGGCAGTAGCTAAGGGACTCTGCAGGATTCTCCAACCCGAAGGGCTTGACACAACTCCAACAAGGAAGCTTCCCATGTGGAGATGAGAGGTCTTTTGTCTGGTGCCTCAGGAAAGCCCCGTATGCTGGCCTTCGAACCCAGGCCTCTGAGGAGTGATACCTGGACACCAAAGCAAGAGTTCATAATAGGGCCTAGGGGCCTGTCTGGTTCAATCTTCTGTCTCTGCGGATATCTGTCTGTGTGTCTGCATGGAGGTAGTAGTTGCTCAGCTTGTGTCATAATGCCCCTATTTGTCCAGTGCGGCTTGCGGTAGTGGGATGTCCTTGGGGACCTTGAGGTTTCTACTATTTTGTAGAGTTGTGGCCAATGGAATGGGCAGTTTCTTAGGAGAGAGCAGGCACAGTTCTGTGGTGTGGCTCCAGAGACCCCAGCCTGGAGGCTGTGTGGGCCATGGCTGTGCAGACAGACATCCAAAAACCCTAACTCAGCTCAGGTTTGGGGCCGAGGTTACGGCAGGCCTGATCTACAGTCCATGAGGGGAGCTCCTCTGGATATGAAAGAAGGGTGAGAGGGAGGCAGTCGCTCAGGCTTTTGTCTCTGGATGTTTTGTCCACAATGGCCGTTTAATGTAGGAGTTGCCTCATGGGTCGTAGAAGTCTCCCTCTCTGGTAGTTTGTCCAGCCCCCAAGTGTTTGGGGTCATTCTGTGGGAAGGGAAGTGTCCTGTTTTTTGCCTCATATGTCCCCCCAGTAGAGGGATTCTAGAGCATAGCAGTGGGTACTGACAACTGGAATACTCGCCCTCGGGTTAAGCCTGGGGGCCTATGGATATGACAAGCCCCATATGCAGGATCTTGGTCCAGCCACTGAGAGGCGTTACTTTAATACGGGACTCACGCTGCAGGTCACAATGCATGTCTGTGCCCTAGGCGGCCCTCAAGCACTGGCGTGGCCTTTCGGACAATGCAGGTTTTCCCACATTGAACGTTGGACAACATGCCAACCACAAGGTTTCTGGCCATGGGGAAGGAGGAATTCTAATTTCTGCATCACGTTCACCCTGGGCAGTGATTAGAGATAAGGTCTAGGTTCTGAAGCCTGAAAACCGAGGTTGGGAAGAGATGACGACCTACAGCCATAGCGGGTCCTATGTGTCCAGGTTGGGGCCAGCTGTCTGGGTGTCGTTTGGGATGTCTTGTCTCAGGCTGTGCCAGACAGGGCATTAGAATACAGGGTGGGCTGTATAATTGCTTTACAATCGAGTGGCATGCATTAGAAAATCATTTGGGGTTTCTTATTAGAAGCATAGGGCAAAGTTTTTCTTCTGGAGGGCAGGCAGAGTGCTGCATTGTGGCTTCGGAATTCCCAAACTGGAGGGCTTGTGGGCCAGGAGAGTGAGGACGGAAGTCTGAGAACACAAGCTAGGCTTAGGTTTCGGGGCAAGGACATGGCAGCCACACTCTGCAGAGCTGAATTGAGATCTCATGTGTCTGAAGTCAGGTCGAGGATCAGACTTTGGCTCAGGTTTGAGTTTCTGTCCATGTTGGCCCCTTCATGAAGGGGGGACATTATGAGCCCATGGGGGTTTTCCCACTATTGGAGTTGTGAGATGCTCCAAACCGCAAGGATTCCTTCTGTGGGACAATTAAGATTTGTTGGATGGCTCCAGGACGTCTTATAAGGTATTTTTCCAGAACAGGGTTCTAAGTATGGATGCCTGGGCAGTCAGCCTCACAATCCAATTGTCTCCTAGCAACAAGAAACGTTTGATCTGCTGGCTTGGGGTAGCAACAGAGGGGGCTGAGTTGAAATGGACTTTCCTGAGGATGGTCTTAATGTTGGTTTGAGTCCATGGAGACCTTGGTATGGGGCAGTGGCACCAGGGCCCTGAAGGATTCTCCTAACCAGAGGTTATGACAAAGCTCCAATGAGCAAGTTTTCCATGGGGAGACGAGATTTGTTCTTATTGGTGCCTCAGGAAACCACCATATGCTGGTATTGGAAACGAGGCCTCTGAGGAGAGATGCCTAAAAACCAAAGCAATGGATCTGATTAGGGCCTAGGGGCCTGTCCGGTTCAATATTCTTCTCTGGGGACATCTGTTGTCTGAGTGGAGGTAGTTGCTCAGCTGGTTTGAGATCACCCCTGTTTGTCCTGGGCGGCCTACACTAATGGGATGGCCTCGGTGACTTTGGAGGTTTTTCCTCATTTGCAAGGTTGTGGCCAATGGAATGGGAAGAATTCCCTTGAAAGGGAAGCACAGTCCTGAGGTGTGGCTCCAGGGACCCAAGTGTGGAGCGTGTGTGGTCCAGGGCTATTTGGACAAAAGTCTGAAAACACAAACTCCACTTAGGTTGGGGGATGTAGGTATGGCCGGCCCGATCTATAGACCGTGAGGAGAACTCTTCGGGATATGAACAAAGGGCGAATGTGAGGTGCTGGCTCATGCTTTTTTTTTTTTTTTTTTTTCTGGAAATGTGTCACCGATTGCCATGGAATGTCGGGGTGTCCTCATGGGCCATCGATGAGGCTCCCTTTCTGGGGATTTGACCCGATCCCAAGAGTTTGGGGTCATTCTGTGGGAAGGGAGGAGGCCTTTCTTGTTTTTTTGTTTATTTTTTTATTATTATTATTTTTTTTACCTAAGGTGGACCACCAAAAGAGGGATTCCAGAGCAGAGTCCTGGGGAGGGGCGACTGGACAACCAGACCTCTGGTTAACATTGGGACCTAAGAACATGGCAAGCCCCATATGTGGGCTCTTGGTCCAGACACTGAGAGGCCTTCCCTGAGGAATGGTCTCACACTGAGTTTCACAATGTGTTTTTGTGCCCAAGGAGCCCCTCAAGTCAGGGCGTGGCCTAATGTACCATGCTGGTTTCTCCTACAGGGAACGTTGCACAATATGGCAACCACAAGTTTTCTGGCCATGGGGAAGATGGAGTTCTAATTTCTGCAACACTTTCACTCCTGGACTGTGATTGGATTTAAGGTCTAGGTTCTGAAGCCTGAAAACTGAGGTTGGGAAGAGATGAAGACCTAAGGCCATGGTGTGGCTGATGTGCTCAGTGTTCGGCCAGCTGTTGAGTGTGGGTTGGGAGGTGCAGGCTCAGGCTGTGGCAGACAGGGAATTAGTGCCCAGGCTAGACTGTATCATTGGGGTGCAGTCGAGTTTCGTGCAGGATGGTACTCATTTGTGGTTACTGGGTAGCCCCAGAGGGCAACGTTTTTCTTCTGGAGGGAAGACACAGTGCCACAGAGTGGCTCCAGAATTCCCAAACTGGAAGGCTTGTGGGCCAGGAGTGTGATGAAAAAATTCTGAGAACACAAGCCAGACTTAGATTTCGGGGTGAGGGGACGGCAGGCACCCTCTGCAGAGATGATTCGAGATCCTGTATACCTGAAGACAGAGCTAGGATCAGACGTTGGCTTAGGTCGAAGTTTCTGTCCATGACAGCCCCTTCATGAAGGGGAGGGTGTCACGAGGACATGGAGGTTTTCCCACGATGGGAATTGTGAGATGCTCCAAACCGCAATGATTCCTTCTGTGGGACAGTCGAGACCTGTTGGATGGCTCCAGGACATCCCATAAGGACGTTATCCAGAGCAGGGTTCTAAGGATGGATGCCTGGGCAGCCTGCCTCCCATTCCAGGTGTCTCATAGCGCCAAGGCAAGTTCGATCTGCTGGATCTAGGGGAGCAACCGAGGCGGGTGTGTTGAAATGGGTGAGTTGAGGATGGGTCATAATGTGCATTTGTGTCCATGTAGACCTTGGAATGGGGTGCTTGAACCGGGGCCTTGAGGGATGTTCATAACCGGAGGTTTTGATGGAGCTCTAAAGAGTATGTTTCCTATGTAGAGAAGAGAATTGTTTTGATGAGTGCCTAAGGAATCTCCCATATGCTGGTATTGGAAAACAGGCCTCTGAGGAGAGATGACTGGAATCAAAAGCAATGGATCTGATTAGGGCCTAAGTGCCTGTCCAGTTCAATCTTATTCTATGGGGATATCTGTCTCTGGGTCTGAGTGGAGGTAGTTTCCTAACTTGTGAGAGATCATCCCTGTGTGTCCTGGGCAGCCAACATTATTCGGATGGCCTGGGGGAGTTTGGCGGATTCTCCTAATCTATTGGGTTGTGGCCAATGGAAATAGCAGAATTCCCCTGGAGAGGGAAGCCACAGTCCTGAGGTGTGGCTCCAGGGGCCCCAGCTTGGATGGTGTGTTGGCCAGGCCTGTGGGGACAGAAGTCTGAAAACACAAACTCAGCTTAGTTTTGGGGATGTATGTATGAAGGCTCGATCTACAGACCGTGAGAATTTTCCGGGCTATGAACAAAGGGCGAGTATGTGGCGCTTGCTCAGGCTTTTGTCTCTGGATTTTGTGTCAACGGTGGCCGTGGAATGTCGGAGTGTCCTCAAGGGCCATGGACAATTCTTTCTCTGGTGATTTGGCCTGATCCCAAGTGGTTGGGATCATTCTGTGGATGGGAAGAGTCCTTTATGTATTTTTTTTACCTCAGTTCTCCCACCAAAGAGGGATTCCAGAGTAGAGCCCTGAGTAGGTGTGACTAGACATCTCGAACTCTGGTTGAGATTGGGGGACTAGGGGCTTGGCAAGCCCCATATGTGGGCTGTTGTTCCAGTGACTAAGAGGCTTTACATGAGGATAGGGCTCACGCTGAGGGTCACAATGTGTGTTTGTGCACATTGTGGCCCTCAGGGATAGGTGGGGCCTCATAGTCCATGCTGCTTTCTCCTACAATGAACATTGGACAACATGCCAACCACTAGGTTTCTTGCCAAGGCGAAGGAGAAGTTCTGATTCTTGCATCACGTTCACTCCTGAGCAGTGAGTGGAGATAAGGTCTAGGTTCTGAAGGTGAAAACTGAGGTTGGGTAGAGATGATGGCCTAAAGCCATTGTGGGTGTGATATGCTCTGTGTACGGCCAGCTGTCTGGGTGTTGGACTGGAGGTCTGCCCTCAGGCTGTGTCAGACAGGGCTTTAGTGCACAGGCTAGACTGTATAATTGGGGTGTGGTCGAGTGGCATGCAGGTTGTTACTCATTTGGCGTTTCCGGTTAGCCCTATAGGGCAACATTTTTCTTCTGGAGGGCAGGCAGAGTGCTGCATTGTGTCTCCAGAATTGCCAAACTGGAGGGGTGTGGCCAGGATTGTGAGGAAGGAAGTCTGAAAACACAAGCTAGCATGAGTTTTGGGGCCAAGAGCATGGCAGGCCCACTCTGAAGAGGCTGAATCGAGATCTCCTGCAGGTGAGGTCAGGGCGAGTATCAGATGTTGCCTCAAGCTGGAGTTTGTGTCCATGACGGCCCCTTCCTGAAGGGGGTGGGGGCGTCATGAGGCCAGGGAGGTTTCCCTACGCTGGGAGTTGTGAGCTGCTCCCAACTTCAAAGTTTCCTTCTTCAGGACAGTCGAGTACTATTGTATGGTTCCAGGATGCCCCATACAGAAAGACTCGAGAGCAGGGGCCTAAGCATGGATGCCGAGAAACGCCAACTCACCTTCCCATTGCCTGGTGGAGACAAGGCACGCTCAATCTGCGGGCTCTTGGGTGAGCTACCCAGAAGGCTGAGTTTAAATGGACTCTCCTGAGGATGAGTCATAATGTGGGTTGGTGGCCATGGAGACCTTGGAATGTGGCAGTAGCTAAGGGACTCTGCAGGATTCTCCAACCCGAAGGGCTTGACACAACTCCAACAAGGAAGCTTCCCATGTGGAGATGAGAGGTCTTTTGTCTGGTGCCTCAGGAAAGCCCCGTATGCTGGCCTTCGAACCCAGGCCTCTGAGGAGTGATACCTGGACACCAAAGCAAGAGTTCATAATAGGGCCTAGGGGCCTGTCTGGTTCAATCTTCTGTCTCTGCGGATATCTGTCTGTGTGTCTGCATGGAGGTAGTAGTTGCTCAGCTTGTGTCATAATGCCCCTATTTGTCCAGTGCGGCTTGCGGTAGTGGGATGTCCTTGGGGACCTTGAGGTTTCTACTATTTTGTAGAGTTGTGGCCAATGGAATGGGCAGTTTCTTAGGAGAGAGCAGGCACAGTTCTGTGGTGTGGCTCCAGAGACCCCAGCCTGGAGGCTGTGTGGGCCATGGCTGTGCAGACAGACATCCAAAAACCCTAACTCAGCTCAGGTTTGGGGCCGAGGTTACGGCAGGCCTGATCTACAGTCCATGAGGGGAGCTCCTCTGGATATGAAAGAAGGGTGAGAGGGAGGCAGTCGCTCAGGCTTTTGTCTCTGGATGTTTTGTCCACAATGGCCGTTTAATGTAGGAGTTGCCTCATGGGTCGTAGAAGTCTCCCTCTCTGGTAGTTTGTCCAGCCCCCAAGTGTTTGGGGTCATTCTGTGGGAAGGGAAGTGTCCTGTTTTTTGCCTCATATGTCCCCCCAGTAGAGGGATTCTAGAGCATAGCAGTGGGTACTGACAACTGGAATACTCGCCCTCGGGTTAAGCCTGGGGGCCTATGGATATGACAAGCCCCATATGCAGGATCTTGGTCCAGCCACTGAGAGGCGTTACTTTAATACGGGACTCACGCTGCAGGTCACAATGCATGTCTGTGCCCTAGGCGGCCCTCAAGCACTGGCGTGGCCTTTCGGACAATGCAGGTTTTCCCACATTGAACGTTGGACAACATGCCAACCACAAGGTTTCTGGCCATGGGGAAGGAGGAATTCTAATTTCTGCATCACGTTCACCCTGGGCAGTGATTAGAGATAAGGTCTAGGTTCTGAAGCCTGAAAACCGAGGTTGGGAAGAGATGACGACCTACAGCCATAGCGGGTCCTATGTGTCCAGGTTGGGGCCAGCTGTCTGGGTGTCGTTTGGGATGTCTTGTCTCAGGCTGTGCCAGACAGGGCATTAGAATACAGGGTGGGCTGTATAATTGCTTTACAATCGAGTGGCATGCATTAGAAAATCATTTGGGGTTTCTTATTAGAAGCATAGGGCAAAGTTTTTCTTCTGGAGGGCAGGCAGAGTGCTGCATTGTGGCTTCGGAATTCCCAAACTGGAGGGCTTGTGGGCCAGGAGAGTGAGGACGGAAGTCTGAGAACACAAGCTAGGCTTAGGTTTCGGGGCAAGGACATGGCAGCCACACTCTGCAGAGCTGAATTGAGATCTCATGTGTCTGAAGTCAGGTCGAGGATCAGACTTTGGCTCAGGTTTGAGTTTCTGTCCATGTTGGCCCCTTCATGAAGGGGGGACATTATGAGCCCATGGGGGTTTTCCCACTATTGGAGTTGTGAGATGCTCCAAACCGCAAGGATTCCTTCTGTGGGACAATTAAGATTTGTTGGATGGCTCCAGGACGTCTTATAAGGTATTTTTCCAGAACAGGGTTCTAAGTATGGATGCCTGGGCAGTCAGCCTCACAATCCAATTGTCTCCTAGCAACAAGAAACGTTTGATCTGCTGGCTTGGGGTAGCAACAGAGGGGGCTGAGTTGAAATGGACTTTCCTGAGGATGGTCTTAATGTTGGTTTGAGTCCATGGAGACCTTGGTATGGGGCAGTGGCACCAGGGCCCTGAAGGATTCTCCTAACCAGAGGTTATGACAAAGCTCCAATGAGCAAGTTTTCCATGGGGAGACGAGATTTGTTCTTATTGGTGCCTCAGGAAACCACCATATGCTGGTATTGGAAACGAGGCCTCTGAGGAGAGATGCCTAAAAACCAAAGCAATGGATCTGATTAGGGCCTAGGGGCCTGTCCGGTTCAATATTCTTCTCTGGGGACATCTGTTGTCTGAGTGGAGGTAGTTGCTCAGCTGGTTTGAGATCACCCCTGTTTGTCCTGGGCGGCCTACACTAATGGGATGGCCTCGGTGACTTTGGAGGTTTTTCCTCATTTGCAAGGTTGTGGCCAATGGAATGGGAAGAATTCCCTTGAAAGGGAAGCACAGTCCTGAGGTGTGGCTCCAGGGACCCAAGTGTGGAGCGTGTGTGGTCCAGGGCTATTTGGACAAAAGTCTGAAAACACAAACTCCACTTAGGTTGGGGGATGTAGGTATGGCCGGCCCGATCTATAGACCGTGAGGAGAACTCTTCGGGATATGAACAAAGGGCGAATGTGAGGTGCTGGCTCATGCTTTTTTTTTTTTTTTTTTTTTTCTGGAAATGTGTCACCGATTGCCATGGAATGTCGGGGTGTCCTCATGGGCCATCGATGAGGCTCCCTTTCTGGGGATTTGACCCGATCCCAAGAGTTTGGGGTCATTCTGTGGGAAGGGAGGAGGCCTTTCTTGTTTTTTTGTTTATTTTTTTATTATTATTATTTTTTTTACCTAAGGTGGACCACCAACAGAGGGATTCCAGAGCAGAGTCCTGGGGAGGGGCGACTGGACAACCAGACCTCTGGTTAACATTGGGACCTAAGAACATGGCAAGCCCCATATGTGGGCTCTTGGTCCAGACACTGAGAGGCCTTCCCTGAGGAATGGTCTCACACTGAGTTTCACAATGTGTTTTTGTGCCCAAGGAGCCCCTCAAGTCAGGGCGTGGCCTAATGTACCATGCTGGTTTCTCCTACAGGGAACGTTGCACAATATGGCAACCACAAGTTTTCTGGCCATGGGGAAGATGGAGTTCTAATTTCTGCAACACTTTCACTCCTGGACTGTGATTGGATTTAAGGTCTAGGTTCTGAAGCCTGAAAACTGAGGTTGGGAAGAGATGAAGACCTAAGGCCATGGTGTGGCTGATGTGCTCAGTGTTCGGCCAGCTGTTGAGTGTGGGTTGGGAGGTGCAGGCTCAGGCTGTGGCAGACAGGGAATTAGTGCCCAGGCTAGACTGTATCATTGGGGTGCAGTCGAGTTTCGTGCAGGATGGTACTCATTTGTGGTTACTGGGTAGCCCCAGAGGGCAACGTTTTTCTTCTGGAGGGAAGACACAGTGCCACAGAGTGGCTCCAGAATTCCCAAACTGGAAGGCTTGTGGGCCAGGAGTGTGATGAAAAAATTCTGAGAACACAAGCCAGACTTAGATTTCGGGGTGAGGGGACGGCAGGCACCCTCTGCAGAGATGATTCGAGATCCTGTATACCTGAAGACAGAGCTAGGATCAGACGTTGGCTTAGGTCGAAGTTTCTGTCCATGACAGCCCCTTCATGAAGGGGAGGGTGTCACGAGGACATGGAGGTTTTCCCACGATGGGAATTGTGAGATGCTCCAAACCGCAATGATTCCTTCTGTGGGACAGTCGAGACCTGTTGGATGGCTCCAGGACATCCCATAAGGACGTTATCCAGAGCAGGGTTCTAAGGATGGATGCCTGGGCAGCCTGCCTCCCATTCCAGGTGTCTCATAGCGCCAAGGCAAGTTCGATCTGCTGGATCTAGGGGAGCAACCGAGGCGGGTGTGTTGAAATGGGTGAGTTGAGGATGGGTCATAATGTGCATTTGTGTCCATGTAGACCTTGGAATGGGGTGCTTGAACCGGGGCCTTGAGGGATGTTCATAACCGGAGGTTTTGATGGAGCTCTAAAGAGTATGTTTCCTATGTAGAGAAGAGAATTGTTTTGATGAGTGCCTAAGGAATCTCCCATATGCTGGTATTGGAAAACAGGCCTCTGAGGAGAGATGACTGGAATCAAAAGCAATGGATCTGATTAGGGCCTAAGTGCCTGTCCAGTTCAATCTTATTCTATGGGGATATCTGTCTCTGGGTCTGAGTGGAGGTAGTTTCCTAACTTGTGAGAGATCATCCCTGTGTGTCCTGGGCAGCCAACATTATTCGGATGGCCTGGGGGAGTTTGGCGGATTCTCCTAATCTATTGGGTTGTGGCCAATGGAAATAGCAGAATTCCCCTGGAGAGGGAAGCCACAGTCCTGAGGTGTGGCTCCAGGGGCCCCAGCTTGGATGGTGTGTTGGCCAGGCCTGTGGGGACAGAAGTCTGAAAACACAAACTCAGCTTAGTTTTGGGGATGTATGTATGAAGGCTCGATCTACAGACCGTGAGAATTTTCCGGGCTATGAACAAAGGGCGAGTATGTGGCGCTTGCTCAGGCTTTTGTCTCTGGATTTTGTGTCAACGGTGGCCGTGGAATGTCGGAGTGTCCTCAAGGGCCATGGACAATTCTTTCTCTGGTGATTTGGCCTGATCCCAAGTGGTTGGGATCATTCTGTGGATGGGAAGAGTCCTTTATGTATTTTTTTTACCTCAGTTCTCCCACCAAAGAGGGATTCCAGAGTAGAGCCCTGAGTAGGTGTGACTAGACATCTCGAACTCTGGTTGAGATTGGGGGACTAGGGGCTTGGCAAGCCCCATATGTGGGCTGTTGTTCCAGTGACTAAGAGGCTTTACATGAGGATAGGGCTCACGCTGAGGGTCACAATGTGTGTTTGTGCACATTGTGGCCCTCAGGGATAGGTGGGGCCTCATAGTCCATGCTGCTTTCTCCTACAATGAACATTGGACAACATGCCAACCACTAGGTTTCTTGCCAAGGCGAAGGAGAAGTTCTGATTCTTGCATCACGTTCACTCCTGAGCAGTGAGTGGAGATAAGGTCTAGGTTCTGAAGGTGAAAACTGAGGTTGGGTAGAGATGATGGCCTAAAGCCATTGTGGGTGTGATATGCTCTGTGTACGGCCAGCTGTCTGGGTGTTGGACTGGAGGTCTGCCCTCAGGCTGTGTCAGACAGGGCTTTAGTGCACAGGCTAGACTGTATAATTGGGGTGTGGTCGAGTGGCATGCAGGTTGTTACTCATTTGGCGTTTCCGGTTAGCCCTATAGGGCAACATTTTTCTTCTGGAGGGCAGGCAGAGTGCTGCATTGTGTCTCCAGAATTGCCAAACTGGAGGGGTGTGGCCAGGATTGTGAGGAAGGAAGTCTGAAAACACAAGCTAGCATGAGTTTTGGGGCCAAGAGCATGGCAGGCCCACTCTGAAGAGGCTGAATCGAGATCTCCTGCAGGTGAGGTCAGGGCGAGTATCAGATGTTGCCTCAAGCTGGAGTTTGTGTCCATGACGGCCCCTTCCTGAAGGGGGTGGGGGCGTCATGAGGCCAGGGAGGTTTCCCTACGCTGGGAGTTGTGAGCTGCTCCCAACTTCAAAGTTTCCTTCTTCAGGACAGTCGAGTACTATTGTATGGTTCCAGGATGCCCCATACAGAAAGACTCGAGAGCAGGGGCCAAAGCATGGATGCCGAGAAACGCCAACTCACCTTCCCATTGCCTGGTGGAGACAAGGCACGCTCAATCTGCGGGCTCTTGGGTGAGCTACCCAGAAGGCTGAGTTTAAATGGACTCTCCTGAGGATGAGTCATAATGTGGGTTGGTGGCCATGGAGACCTTGGAATGTGGCAGTAGCTAAGGGACTCTGCAGGATTCTCCAACCCGAAGGGCTTGACACAACTCCAACAAGGAAGCTTCCCATGTGGAGATGAGAGGTCTTTTGTCTGGTGCCTCAGGAAAGCCCCGTATGCTGGCCTTCGAACCCAGGCCTCTGAGGAGTGATACCTGGACACCAAAGCAAGAGTTCATAATAGGGCCTAGGGGCCTGTCTGGTTCAATCTTCTGTCTCTGCGGATATCTGTCTGTGTGTCTGCATGGAGGTAGTAGTTGCTCAGCTTGTGTCATAATGCCCCTATTTGTCCAGTGCGGCTTGCGGTAGTGGGATGTCCTTGGGGACCTTGAGGTTTCTACTATTTTGTAGAGTTGTGGCCAATGGAATGGGCAGTTTCTTAGGAGAGAGCAGGCACAGTTCTGTGGTGTGGCTCCAGAGACCCCAGCCTGGAGGCTGTGTGGGCCATGGCTGTGCAGACAGACATCCAAAAACCCTAACTCAGCTCAGGTTTGGGGCCGAGGTTACGGCAGGCCTGATCTACAGTCCATGAGGGGAGCTCCTCTGGATATGAAAGAAGGGTGAGAGGGAGGCAGTCGCTCAGGCTTTTGTCTCTGGATGTTTTGTCCACAATGGCCGTTTAATGTAGGAGTTGCCTCATGGGTCGTAGAAGTCTCCCTCTCTGGTAGTTTGTCCAGCCCCCAAGTGTTTGGGGTCATTCTGTGGGAAGGGAAGTGTCCTGTTTTTTGCCTCATATGTCCCCCCAGTAGAGGGATTCTAGAGCATAGCAGTGGGTACTGACAACTGGAATACTCGCCCTCGGGTTAAGCCTGGGGGCCTATGGATATGACAAGCCCCATATGCAGGATCTTGGTCCAGCCCCTGAGAGGCGTTACTTTAATACGGGACTCACGCTGCAGGTCACAATGCATGTCTGTGCCCTAGGCGGCCCTCAAGCACTGGCGTGGCCTTTCGGACAATGCAGGTTTTCCCACATTGAACGTTGGACAACATGCCAACCACAAGGTTTCTGGCCATGGGGAAGGAGGAATTCTAATTTCTGCATCACGTTCACCCTGGGCAGTGATTGGAGATAAGGTCTAGGTTCTGAAGCCTGAAAACCGAGGTTGGGAAGAGATGACGACCTACAGCCATAGCGGGTCCTATGTGTCCAGGTTGGGGCCAGCTGTCTGGGTGTCGTTTGGGATGTCTTGTCTCAGGCTGTGCCAGACAGGGCATTAGAATACAGGGTGGGCTGTATAATTGCTTTACAATCGAGTGGCATGCATTAGAAAATCATTTGGGGTTTCTTATTAGAAGCATAGGGCAAAGTTTTTCTTCTGGAGGGCAGGCAGAGTGCTGCATTGTGGCTTCGGAATTCCCAAACTGGAGGGCTTGTGGGCCAGGAGAGTGAGGACGGAAGTCTGAGAACACAAGCTAGGCTTAGGTTTCGGGGCAAGGACATGGCAGCCACACTCTGCAGAGCTGAATTGAGATCTCATGTGTCTGAAGTCAGGTCGAGGATCAGACTTTGGCTCAGGTTTGAGTTTCTGTCCATGTTGGCCCCTTCATGAACGGGGGACATTATGAGCCCATGGGGGTTTTCCCACTATTGGAGTTGTGAGATGCTCCAAACCGCAAGGATTCCTTCTGTGGGACAATTAAGATTTGTTGGATGGCTCCAGGACGTCTTATAAGGTATTTTTCCAGAACAGGGTTCTAAGTATGGATGCCTGGGCAGTCAGCCTCACAATCCAATTGTCTCCTAGCAACAAGAAACGTTTGATCTGCTGGCTTGGGGTAGCAACAGAGGGGGCTGAGTTGAAATGGACTTTCCTGAGGATGGTCTTAATGTTGGTTTGAGTCCATGGAGACCTTGGTATGGGGCAGTGGCACCAGGGCCCTGAAGGATTCTCCTAACCAGAGGTTATGACAAAGCTCCAATGAGCAAGTTTTCCATGGGGAGACGAGATTTGTTCTTATTGGTGCCTCAGGAAACCACCATATGCTGGTATTGGAAACGAGGCCTCTGAGGAGAGATGCCTAAAAACCAAAGCAATGGATCTGATTAGGGCCTAGGGGCCTGTCCGGTTCAATATTCTTCTCTGGGGACATCTGTTGTCTGAGTGGAGGTAGTTGCTCAGCTGGTTTGAGATCACCCCTGTTTGTCCTGGGCGGCCTACACTAATGGGATGGCCTCGGTGACTTTGGAGGTTTTTCCTCATTTGCAAGGTTGTGGCCAATGGAATGGGAAGAATTCCCTTGAAAGGGAAGCACAGTCCTGAGGTGTGGCTCCAGGGACCCAAGTGTGGAGCGTGTGTTGTCCAGGGCTATTTGGACAAAAGTCTGAAAACACAAACTCCACTTAGGTTGGGGGATGTAGGTATGGCCGGCCCGATCTATAGACCGTGAGGAGAACTCTTCGGGATATGAACAAAGGGCGAATGTGAGGTGCTGGCTCATGCTTTTTTTTTTTTTTTTTTTTCTGGAAATGTGTCACCGATTGCCATGGAATGTCGGGGTGTCCTCATGGGCCATCGATGAGGCTCCCTTTCTGGGGATTTGACCCGATCCCAAGAGTTTGGGGTCATTCTGTGGGAAGGGAGGAGGCCTTTCTTGTTTTTTTGTTTATTTTTTTATTATTATTATTTTTTTTACCTAAGGTGGACCACCAAAAGAGGGATTCCAGAGCAGAGTCCTGGGGAGGGGCGACTGGACAACCAGACCTCTGGTTAACATTGGGACCTAAGAACATGGCAAGCCCCATATGTGGGCTCTTGGTCCAGACACTGAGAGGCCTTCCCTGAGGAATGGTCTCACACTGAGTTTCACAATGTGTTTTTGTGCCCAAGGAGCCCCTCAAGTCAGGGCGTGGCCTAATGTACCATGCTGGTTTCTCCTACAGGGAACGTTGCACAATATGGCAACCACAAGTTTTCTGGCCATGGGGAAGATGGAGTTCTAATTTCTGCAACACTTTCACTCCTGGACTGTGATTGGATTTAAGGTCTAGGTTCTGAAGCCTGAAAACTGAGGTTGGGAAGAGATGAAGACCTAAGGCCATGGTGTGGCTGATGTGCTCAGTGTTCGGCCAGCTGTTGAGTGTGGGTTGGGAGGTGCAGGCTCAGGCTGTGGCAGACAGGGAATTAGTGCCCAGGCTAGACTGTATCATTGGGGTGCAGTCGAGTTTCGTGCAGGATGGTACTCATTTGTGGTTACTGGGTAGCCCCAGAGGGCAACGTTTTTCTTCTGGAGGGAAGACACAGTGCCACAGAGTGGCTCCAGAATTCCCAAACTGGAAGGCTTGTGGGCCAGGAGTGTGATGAAAAAATTCTGAGAACACAAGCCAGACTTAGATTTCGGGGTGAGGGGACGGCAGGCACCCTCTGCAGAGATGATTCGAGATCCTGTATACCTGAAGACAGAGCTAGGATCAGACGTTGGCTTAGGTCGAAGTTTCTGTCCATGACAGCCCCTTCATGAAGGGGAGGGTGTCACGAGGACATGGAGGTTTTCCCACGATGGGAATTGTGAGATGCTCCAAACCGCAATGATTCCTTCTGTGGGACAGTCGAGACCTGTTGGATGGCTCCAGGACATCCCATAAGGACGTTATCCAGAGCAGGGTTCTAAGGATGGATGCCTGGGCAGCCTGCCTCCCATTCCAGGTGTCTCATAGCGCCAAGGCAAGTTCGATCTGCTGGATCTAGGGGAGCAACCGAGGCGGGTGTGTTGAAATGGGTGAGTTGAGGATGGGTCATAATGTGCATTTGTGTCCATGTAGACCTTGGAATGGGGTGCTTGAACCGGGGCCTTGAGGGATGTTCATAACCGGAGGTTTTGATGGAGCTCTAAAGAGTATGTTTCCTATGTAGAGAAGAGAATTGTTTTGATGAGTGCCTAAGGAATCTCCCATATGCTGGTATTGGAAAACAGGCCTCTGAGGAGAGATGACTGGAATCAAAAGCAATGGATCTGATTAGGGCCTAAGTGCCTGTCCAGTTCAATCTTATTCTATGGGGATATCTGTCTCTGGGTCTGAGTGGAGGTAGTTTCCTAACTTGTGAGAGATCATCCCTGTGTGTCCTGGGCAGCCAACATTATTCGGATGGCCTGGGGGAGTTTGGCGGATTCTCCTAATCTATTGGGTTGTGGCCAATGGAAATAGCAGAATTCCCCTGGAGAGGGAAGCCACAGTCCTGAGGTGTGGCTCCAGGGGCCCCAGCTTGGATGGTGTGTTGGCCAGGCCTGTGGGGACAGAAGTCTGAAAACACAAACTCAGCTTAGTTTTGGGGATGTATGTATGAAGGCTCGATCTACAGACCGTGAGAATTTTCCGGGCTATGAACAAAGGGCGAGTATGTGGCGCTTGCTCAGGCTTTTGTCTCTGGATTTTGTGTCAACGGTGGCCGTGGAATGTCGGAGTGTCCTCAAGGGCCATGGACAATTCTTTCTCTGGTGATTTGGCCTGATCCCAAGTGGTTGGGATCATTCTGTGGATGGGAAGAGTCCTTTATGTATTTTTTTTACCTCAGTTCTCCCACCAAAGAGGGATTCCAGAGTAGAGCCCTGAGTAGGTGTGACTAGACATCTCGAACTCTGGTTGAGATTGGGGGACTAGGGGCTTGGCAAGCCCCATATGTGGGCTGTTGTTCCAGTGACTAAGAGGCTTTACATGAGGATAGGGCTCACGCTGAGGGTCACAATGTGTGTTTGTGCACATTGTGGCCCTCAGGGATAGGTGGGGCCTCATAGTCCATGCTGCTTTCTCCTACAATGAACATTGGACAACATGCCAACCACTAGGTTTCTTGCCAAGGCGAAGGAGAAGTTATGATTCTTGCATCACGTTCACTCCTGAGCAGTGAGTGGAGATAAGGTCTAGGTTCTGAAGGTGAAAACTGAGGTTGGGTAGAGATGATGGCCTAAAGCCATTGTGGGTGTGATATGCTCTGTGTACGGCCAGCTGTCTGGGTATTGGACTGGAGGTCTGCCCTCAGGCTGTGTCAGACAGGGCTTTAGTGCACAGGCTAGACTGTATAATTGGGGTGTGGTCGAGTGGCATGCAGGTTGTTACTCATTTGGCGTTTCCGGTTAGCCCTATAGGGCAACATTTTTCTTCTGGAGGGCAGGCAGAGTGCTGCATTGTGTCTCCAGAATTGCCAAACTGGAGGGGTGTGGCCAGGATTGTGAGGAAGGAAGTCTGAAAACACAAGCTAGCATGAGTTTTGGGGCCAAGAGCATGGCAGGCCCACTCTGAAGAGGCTGAATCGAGATCTCCTGCAGGTGAGGTCAGGGCGAGTATCAGATGTTGCCTCAAGCTGGAGTTTGTGTCCATGACGGCCCCTTCCTGAAGGGGGTGGGGGCGTCATGAGGCCAGGGAGGTTTCCCTACGCTGGGAGTTGTGAGCTGCTCCCAACTTCAAAGTTTCCTTCTTCAGGACAGTCGAGTACTATTGTATGGTTCCAGGATGCCCCATACAGAAAGACTCGAGAGCAGGGGCCTAAGCATGGATGCCGAGAAACGCCAACTCACCTTCCCATTGCCTGGTGGAGACAAGGCACGCTCAATCTGCGGGCTCTTGGGTGAGCTACCCAGAAGGCTGAGTTTAAATGGACTCTCCTGAGGATGAGTCATAATGTGGGTTGGTGGCCATGGAGACCTTGGAATGTGGCAGTAGCTAAGGGACTCTGCAGGATTCTCCAACCCGAAGGGCTTGACACAACTCCAACAAGGAAGCTTCCCATGTGGAGATGAGAGGTCTTTTGTCTGGTGCCTCAGGAAAGCCCCGTATGCTGGCCTTCGAACCCAGGCCTCTGAGGAGTGATACCTGGACACCAAAGCAAGAGTTCATAATAGGGCCTAGGGGCCTGTCTGGTTCAATCTTCTGTCTCTGCGGATATCTGTCTGTGTGTCTGCATGGAGGTAGTAGTTGCTCAGCTTGTGTCATAATGCCCCTATTTGTCCAGTGCGGCTTGCGGTAGTGGGATGTCCTTGGGGACCTTGAGGTTTCTACTATTTTGTAGAGTTGTGGCCAATGGAATGGGCAGTTTCTTAGGAGAGAGCAGGCACAGTTCTGTGGTGTGGCTCCAGAGACCCCAGCCTGGAGGCTGTGTGGGCCATGGCTGTGCAGACAGACATCCAAAAACCCTAACTCAGCTCAGGTTTGGGGCCGAGGTTACGGCAGGCCTGATCTACAGTCCATGAGGGGAGCTCCTCTGGATATGAAAGAAGGGTGAGAGGGAGGCAGTCGCTCAGGCTTTTGTCTCTGGATGTTTTGTCCACAATGGCCGTTTAATGTAGGAGTTGCCTCATGGGTCGTAGAAGTCTCCCTCTCTGGTAGTTTGTCCAGCCCCCAAGTGTTTGGGGTCATTCTGTGGGAAGGGAAGTGTCCTGTTTTTTGCCTCATATGTCCCCCCAGTAGAGGGATTCTAGAGCATAGCAGTGGGTACTGACAACTGGAATACTCGCCCTCGGGTTAAGCCTGGGGGCCTATGGATATGACAAGCCCCATATGCAGGATCTTGGTCCAGCCACTGAGAGGCGTTACTTTAATACGGGACTCACGCTGCAGGTCACAATGCATGTCTGTGCCCTAGGCGGCCCTCAAGCACTGGCGTGGCCTTTCGGACAATGCAGGTTTTCCCACATTGAACGTTGGACAACATGCCAACCACAAGGTTTCTGGCCATGGGGAAGGAGGAATTCTAATTTCTGCATCACGTTCACCCTGGGCAGTGATTGGAGATAAGGTCTAGGTTCTGAAGCCTGAAAACCGAGGTTGGGAATAGATGACGACCTACAGCCATAGCGGGTCCTATGTGTCCAGGTTGGGGCCAGCTGTCTGGGTGTCGTTTGGGATGTCTTGTCTCAGGCTGTGCCAGACAGGGCATTAGAATACAGGGTGGGCTGTATAATTGCTTTACAATCGAGTGGCATGCATTAGAAAATCATTTGGGGTTTCTTATTAGAAGCATAGGGCAAAGTTTTTCTTCTGGAGGGCAGGCAGAGTGCTGCATTGTGGCTTCGGAATTCCCAAACTGGAGGGCTTGTGGGCCAGGAGAGTGAGGACGGAAGTCTGAGAACACAAGCTAGGCTTAGGTTTCGGGGCAAGGACATGGCAGCCACACTCTGCAGAGCTGAATTGAGATCTCATGTGTCTGAAGTCAGGTCGAGGATCAGACTTTGGCTCAGGTTTGAGTTTCTGTCCATGTTGGCCCCTTCATGAAGGGGGGACATTATGAGCCCATGGGGGTTTTCCCACTATTGGAGTTGTGAGATGCTCCAAACCGCAAGGATTCCTTCTGTGGGACAATTAAGATTTGTTGGATGGCTCCAGGACGTCTTATAAGGTATTTTTCCAGAACAGGGTTCTAAGTATGGATGCCTGGGCAGTCAGCCTCACAATCCAATTGTCTCCTAGCAACAAGAAACGTTTGATCTGCTGGCTTGGGGTAGCAACAGAGGGGGCTGAGTTGAAATGGACTTTCCTGAGGATGGTCTTAATGTTGGTTTGAGTCCATGGGGACCTTGGTATGGGGCAGTGGCACCAGGGCCCTGAAGGATTCTCCTAACCAGAGGTTATGACAAAGCTCCAATGAGCAAGTTTTCCATGGGGAGACGAGATTTGTTCTTATTGGTGCCTCAGGAAACCACCATATGCTGGTATTGGAAACGAGGCCTCTGAGGAGAGATGCCTAAAAACCAAAGCAATGGATCTGATTAGGGCCTAGGGGCCTGTCCGGTTCAATATTCTTCTCTGGGGACATCTGTTGTCTGAGTGGAGGTAGTTGCTCAGCTGGTTTGAGATCACCCCTGTTTGTCCTGGGCGGCCTACACTAATGGGATGGCCTCGGTGACTTTGGAGGTTTTTCCTCATTTGCAAGGTTGTGGCCAATGGAATGGGAAGAATTCCCTTGAAAGGGAAGCACAGTCCTGAGGTGTGGCTCCAGGGACCCAAGTGTGGAGCGTGTGTGGTCCAGGGCTATTTGGACAAAAGTCTGAAAACACAAACTCCACTTAGGTTGGGGGATGTAGGTATGGCCGGCCCGATCTATAGACCGTGAGGAGAACTCTTCGGGATATGAACAAAGGGCGAATGTGAGGTGCTGGCTCATGCTTTTTTTTTTTTTTTTTTTTCTGGAAATGTGTCACCGATTGCCATGGAATGTCGGGGTGTCCTCATGGGCCATCGATGAGGCTCACTTTCTGGGGATTTGACCCGATCCCAAGAGTTTGGGGTCATTCTGTGGGAAGGGAGGAGGCCTTTCTTGTTTTTTTGTTTATTTTTTTATTATTATTATTTTTTTTACCTAAGGTGGACCACCAACAGAGGGATTCCAGAGCAGAGTCCTGGGGAGGGGCGACTGGACAACCAGACCTCTGGTTAACATTGGGACCTAAGAACATGGCTAGCCCCATATGTGGGCTCTTGGTCCAGACACTGAGAGGCCTTCCCTGAGGAATGGTCTCACACTGAGTTTCACAATGTGTTTTTGTGCCCAAGGAGCCCCTCAAGTCAGGGCGTGGCCTAATGTACCATGCTGGTTTCTCCTACAGGGAACGTTGCACAATATGGCAACCACAAGTTTTCTGGCCATGGGGAAGATGGAGTTCTAATTTCTGCAACACTTTCACTCCTGGACTGTGATTGGATTTAAGGTCTAGGTTCTGAAGCCTGAAAACTGAGGTTGGGAAGAGATGAAGACCTAAGGCCATGGTGTGGCTGATGTGCTCAGTGTTCGGCCAGCTGTTGAGTGTGGGTTGGGAGGTGCAGGCTCAGGCTGTGGCAGACAGGGAATTAGTGCCCAGGCTAGACTGTATCATTGGGGTGCAGTCGAGTTTCGTGCAGGATGGTACTCATTTGTGGTTACTGGGTAGCCCCAGAGGGCAACGTTTTTCTTCTGGAGGGAAGACACAGTGCCACAGAGTGGCTCCAGAATTCCCAAACTGGAAGGCTTGTGGGCCAGGAGTGTGATGAAAAAATTCTGAGAACACAAGCCAGACTTAGATTTCGGGGTGAGGGGACGGCAGGCACCCTCTGCAGAGATGATTCGAGATCCTGTATACCTGAAGACAGAGCTAGGATCAGACGTTGGCTTAGGTCGAAGTTTCTGTCCATGACAGCCCCTTCATGAAGGGGAGGGTGTCACGAGGACATGGAGGTTTGCCCACGATGGGAATTGTGAGATGCTCCAAACCGCAATGATTCCTTCTGTGGGACAGTCGAGACCTGTTGGATGGCTCCAGGACATCCCATAAGGACGTTATCCAGAGCAGGGTTCTAAGGATGGATGCCTGGGCAGCCTGCCTCCCATTCCAGGTGTCTCATAGCGCCAAGGCAAGTTCGATCTGCTGGATCTAGGGGAGCAACCGAGGCGGGTGTGTTGAAATGGGTGAGTTGAGGATGGGTCATAATGTGCATTTGTGTCCATGTAGACCTTGGAATGGGGTGCTTGAACCGGGGCCTTGAGGGATGTTCATAACCGGAGGTTTTGATGGAGCTCTAAAGAGTATGTTTCCTATGTAGAGAAGAGAATTGTTTTGATGAGTGCCTAAGGAATCTCCCATATGCTGGTATTGGAAAACAGGCCTCTGAGGAGAGATGACTGGAATCAAAAGCAATGGATCTGATTAGGGCCTAAGTGCCTGTCCAGTTCAATCTTATTCTATGGGGATATCTGTCTCTGGGTCTGAGTGGAGGTAGTTTCCTAACTTGTGAGAGATCATCCCTGTGTGTCCTGGGCAGCCAACATTATTCGGATGGCCTGGGGGAGTTTGGCGGATTCTCCTAATCTATTGGGTTGTGGCCAATGGAAATAGCAGAATTCCCCTGGAGAGGGAAGCCACAGTCCTGAGGTGTGGCTCCAGGGGCCCCAGCTTGGATGGTGTGTTGGCCAGGCCTGTGGGGACAGAAGTCTGAAAACACAAACTCAGCTTAGTTTTGGGGATGTATGTATGAAGGCTCGATCTACAGACCGTGAGAATTTTCCGGGCTATGAACAAAGGGCGAGTATGTGGCGCTTGCTCAGGCTTTTGTCTCTGGATTTTGTGTCAACGGTGGCCGTGGAATGTCGGAGTGTCCTCAAGGGCCATGGACAATTCTTTCTCTGGTGATTTGGCCTGATCCCAAGTGGTTGGGATCATTCTGTGGATGGGAAGAGTCCTTTATGTATTTTTTTTTACCTCAGTTCTCCCACCAAAGAGGGATTCCAGAGTAGAGCCCTGAGTAGGTGTGACTAGACATCTCGAACTCTGGTTGAGATTGGGGGACTAGGGGCTTGGCAAGCCCCATATGTGGGCTGTTGTTCCAGTGACTAAGAGGCTTTACATGAGGATAGGGCTCACGCTGAGGGTCACAATGTGTGTTTGTGCACATTGTGGCCCTCAGGGATAGGTGGGGCCTCATAGTCCATGCTGCTTTCTCCTACAATGAACATTGGACAACATGCCAACCACTAGGTTTCTTGCCAAGGCGAAGGAGAAGTTCTGATTCTTGCATCACGTTCACTCCTGAGCAGTGAGTGGAGATAAGGTCTAGGTTCTGAAGGTGAAAACTGAGGTTGGGTAGAGATGATGGCCTAAAGCCATTGTGGGTGTGATATGCTCTGTGTACGGCCAGCTGTCTGGGTGTTGGACTGGAGGTCTGCCCTCAGGCTGTGTCAGACAGGGCTTTAGTGCACAGGCTAGACTGTATAATTGGGGTGTGGTCGAGTGGCATGCAGGTTGTTACTCATTTGGCGTTTCCGGTTAGCCCTATAGGGCAACATTTTTCTTCTGGAGGGCAGGCAGAGTGCTGCATTGTGTCTCCAGAATTGCCAAACTGGAGGGGTGTGGCCAGGATTGTGAGGAAGGAAGTCTGAAAACACAAGCTAGCATGAGTTTTGGGGCCAAGAGCATGGCAGGCCCACTCTGAAGAGGCTGAATCGAGATCTCCTGCAGGTGAGGTCAGGGCGAGTATCAGATGTTGCCTCAAGCTGGAGTTTGTGTCCATGACGGCCCCTTCCTGAAGGGGGTGGGGGCGTCATGAGGCCAGGGAGGTTTCCCTACGCTGGGAGTTGTGAGCTGCTCCCAACTTCAAAGTTTCCTTCTTCAGGACAGTCGAGTACTATTGTATGGTTCCAGGATGCCCCATACAGAAAGACTCGAGAGCAGGGGCCTAAGCATGGATGCCGAGAAACGCCAACTCACCTTCCCATTGCCTGGTGGAGACAAGGCACGCTCAATCTGCGGGCTCTTGGGTGAGCTACCCAGAAGGCTGAGTTTAAATGGACTCTCCTGAGGATGAGTCATAATGTGGGTTGGTGGCCATGGAGACCTTGGAATGTGGCAGTAGCTAAGGGACTCTGCAGGATTCTCCAACCCGAAGGGCTTGACACAACTCCAACAAGGAAGCTTCCCATGTGGAGATGAGAGGTCTTTTGTCTGGTGCCTCAGGAAAGCCCCGTATGCTGGTCTTCGAACCCAGGCCTCTGAGGAGTGATACCTGGACACCAAAGCAAGAGTTCATAATAGGGCCTAGGGGCCTGTCTGGTTCAATCTTCTGTCTCTGCGGATATCTGTCTGTGTGTCTGCATGGAGGTAGTAGTTGCTCAGCTTGTGTCATAATGCCCCTATTTGTCCAGTGCGGCTTGCGGTAGTGGGATGTCCTTGGGGACCTTGAGGTTTCTACTATTTTGTAGAGTTGTGGCCAATGGAATGGGCAGTTTCTTAGGAGAGAGCAGGCACAGTTCTGTGGTGTGGCTCCAGAGACCCCAGCCTGGAGGCTGTGTGGGCCATGGCTGTGCAGACAGACATCCAAAAACCCTAACTCAGCTCAGGTTTGGGGCCGAGGTTACGGCAGGCCTGATCTACAGTCCATGAGGGGAGCTCCTCTGGATATGAAAGAAGGGTGAGAGGGAGGCAGTCGCTCAGGCTTTTGTCTCTGGATGTTTTGTCCACAATGGCCGTTTAATGTAGGAGTTGCCTCATGGGTCGTAGAAGTCTCCCTCTCTGGTAGTTTGTCCAGCCCCCAAGTGTTTGGGGTCATTCTGTGGGAAGGGAAGTGTCCTGTTTTTTGCCTCATATGTCCCCCCAGTAGAGGGATTCTAGAGCATAGCAGTGGGTACTGACAACTGGAATACTCGCCCTCGGGTTAAGCCTGGGGGCCTATGGATATGACAAGCCCCATATGCAGGATCTTGGTCCAGCCCCTGAGAGGCGTTACTTTAATACGGGACTCACGCTGCAGGTCACAATGCATGTCTGTGCCCTAGGCGGCCCTCAAGCACTGGCGTGGCCTTTCGGACAATGCAGGTTTTCCCACATTGAACGTTGGACAACATGCCAACCACAAGGTTTCTGGCCATGGGGAAGGAGGAATTCTAATTTCTGCATCACGTTCACCCTGGGCAGTGATTGGAGATAAGGTCTAGGTTCTGAAGCCTGAAAACCGAGGTTGGGAAGAGATGACGACCTACAGCCATAGCGGGTCCTATGTGTCCAGGTTGGGGCCAGCTGTCTGGGTGTCGTTTGGGATGTCTTGTCTCAGGCTGTGCCAGACAGGGCATTAGAATACAGGGTGGGCTGTATAATTGCTTTACAATCGAGTGGCATGCATTAGAAAATCATTTGGGGTTTCTTATTAGAAGCATAGGGCAAAGTTTTTCTTCTGGAGGGCAGGCAGAGTGCTGCATTGTGGCTTCGGAATTCCCAAACTGGAGGGCTTGTGGGCCAGGAGAGTGAGGACGGAAGTCTGAGAACACAAGCTAGGCTTAGGTTTCGGGGCAAGGACATGGCAGCCACACTCTGCAGAGCTGAATTGAGATCTCATGTGTCTGAAGTCAGGTCGAGGATCAGACTTTGGCTCAGGTTTGAGTTTCTGTCCATGTTGGCCCCTTCATGAAGGGGGGACATTATGAGCCCATGGGGGTTTTCCCACTATTGGAGTTGTGAGATGCTCCAAACCGCAAGGATTCCTTCTGTGGGACAATTAAGATTTGTTGGATGGCTCCAGGACGTCTTATAAGGTATTTTTCCAGAACAGGGTTCTAAGTATGGATGCCTGGGCAGTCAGCCTCACAATCCAATTGTCTCCTAGCAACAAGAAACGTTTGATCTGCTGGCTTGGGGTAGCAACAGAGGGGGCTGAGTTGAAATGGACTTTCCTGAGGATGGTCTTAATGTTGGTTTGAGTCCATGGAGACCTTGGTATGGGGCAGTGGCACCAGGGCCCTGAAGGATTCTCCTAACCAGAGGTTATGACAAAGCTCCAATGAGCAAGTTTTCCATGGGGAGACGAGATTTGTTCTTATTGGTGCCTCAGGAAACCACCATATGCTGGTATTGGAAACGAGGCCTCTGAGGAGAGATGCCTAAAAACCAAAGCAATGGATCTGATTAGGGCCTAGGGGCCTGTCCGGTTCAATATTCTTCTCTGGGGACATCTGTTGTCTGAGTGGAGGTAGTTGCTCAGCTGGTTTGAGATCACCCCTGTTTGTCCCGGGCGGCCTACACTAATGGGATGGCCTCGGTGACTTTGGAGGTTTTTCCTCATTTGCAAGGTTGTGGCCAATGGAATGGGAAGAATTCCCTTGAAAGGGAAGCACAGTCCTGAGGTGTGGCTCCAGGGACCCAAGTGTGGAGCGTGTGTGGTCCAGGGCTATTTGGACAAAAGTCTGAAAACACAAACTCCACTTAGGTTGGGGGATGTAGGTATGGCCGGCCCGATCTATAGACCGTGAGGAGAACTCTTCGGGATATGAACAAAGGGCGAATGTGAGGTGCTGGCTCATGCTTTTTTTTTTTTTTTTTTTTCTGGAAATGTGTCACCGATTGCCATGGAATGTCGGGGTGTCCTCATGGGCCATCGATGAGGCTCACTTTCTGGGGATTTGACCCGATCCCAAGAGTTTGGGGTCATTCTGTGGGAAGGGAGGAGGCCTTTCTTGTTTTTTTGTTTATTTTTTTATTATTATTATTTTTTTTACCTAAGGTGGACCACCAAAAGAGGGATTCCAGAGCAGAGTCCTGGGGAGGGGCGACTGGACAACCAGACCTCTGGTTAACATTGGGACCTAAGAACATGGCAAGCCCCATATGTGGGCTCTTGGTCCAGACACTGAGAGGCCTTCCCTGAGGAATGGTCTCACACTGAGTTTCACAATGTGTTTTTGTGCCCAAGGAGCCCCTCAAGTCAGGGCGTGGCCTAATGTACCATGCTGGTTTCTCCTACAGGGAACGTTGCACAATATGGCAACCACAAGTTTTCTGGCCATGGGGAAGATGGAGTTCTAATTTCTGCAACACTTTCACTCCTGGACTGTGATTGGATTTAAGGTCTAGGTTCTGAAGCCTGAAAACTGAGGTTGGGAAGAGATGAAGACCTAAGGCCATGGTGTGGCTGATGTGCTCAGTGTTCGGCCAGCTGTTGAGTGTGGGTTGGGAGGTGCAGGCTCAGGCTGTGGCAGACAGGGAATTAGTGCCCAGGCTAGACTGTATCATTGGGGTGCAGTCGAGTTTCGTGCAGGATGGTACTCATTTGTGGTTACTGGGTAGCCCCAGAGGGCAACGTTTTTCTTCTGGAGGGAAGACACAGTGCCACAGAGTGGCTCCAGAATTCCCAAACTGGAAGGCTTGTGGGCCAGGAGTGTGATGAAAAAATTCTGAGAACACAAGCCAGACTTAGATTTCGGGGTGAGGGGACGGCAGGCACCCTCTGCAGAGATGATTCGAGATCCTGTATACCTGAAGACAGAGCTAGGATCAGACGTTGGCTTAGGTCGAAGTTTCTGTCCATGACAGCCCCTTCATGAAGGGGAGGGTGTCACGAGGACATGGAGGTTTTCCCACGATGGGAATTGTGAGATGCTCCAAACCGCAATGATTCCTTCTGTGGGACAGTCGAGACCTGTTGGATGGCTCCAGGACATCCCATAAGGACGTTATCCAGAGCAGGGTTCTAAGGATGGATGCCTGGGCAGCCTGCCTCCCATTCCAGGTGTCTCATAGCGCCAAGGCAAGTTCGATCTGCTGGATCTAGGGGAGCAACCGAGGCGGGTGTGTTGAAATGGGTGAGTTGAGGATGGGTCATAATGTGCATTTGTGTCCATGTAGACCTTGGAATGGGGTGCTTGAACCGGGGCCTTGAGGGATGTTCATAACCGGAGGTTTTGATGGAGCTCTAAAGAGTATGTTTCCTATGTAGAGAAGAGAATTGTTTTGATGAGTGCCTAAGGAATCTCCCATATGCTGGTATTGGAAAACAGGCCTCTGAGGAGAGATGACTGGAATCAAAAGCAATGGATCTGATTAGGGCCTAAGTGCCTGTCCAGTTCAATCTTATTCTATGGGGATATCTGTCTCTGGGTCTGAGTGGAGGTAGTTTCCTAACTTGTGAGAGATCATCCCTGTGTGTCCTGGGCAGCCAACATTATTCGGATGGCCTGGGGGAGTTTGGCGGATTCTCCTAATCTATTGGGTTGTGGCCAATGGAAATAGCAGAATTCCCCTGGAGAGGGAAGCCACAGTCCTGAGGTGTGGCTCCAGGGGCCCCAGCTTGGATGGTGTGTTGGCCAGGCCTGTGGGGACAGAAGTCTGAAAACACAAACTCAGCTTAGTTTTGGGGATGTATGTATGAAGGCTCGATCTACAGACCGTGAGAATTTTCCGGGCTATGAACAAAGGGCGAGTATGTGGCGCTTGCTCAGGCTTTTGTCTCTGGATTTTGTGTCAACGGTGGCCGTGGAATGTCGGAGTGTCCTCAAGGGCCATGGACAATTCTTTCTCTGGTGATTTGGCCTGATCCCAAGTGGTTGGGATCATTCTGTGGATGGGAAGAGTCCTTTATGTATTTTTTTTTACCTCAGTTCTCCCACCAAAGAGGGATTCCAGAGTAGAGCCCTGAGTAGGTGTGACTAGACATCTCGAACTCTGGTTGAGATTGGGGGACTAGGGGCTTGGCAAGCCCCATATGTGGGCTGTTGTTCCAGTGACTAAGAGGCTTTACATGAGGATAGGGCTCACGCTGAGGGTCACAATGTGTGTTTGTGCACATTGTGGCCCTCAGGGATAGGTGGGGCCTCATAGTCCATGCTGCTTTCTCCTACAATGAACATTGGACAACATGCCAACCACTAGGTTTCTTGCCAAGGCGAAGGAGAAGTTCTGATTCTTGCATCACGTTCACTCCTGAGCAGTGAGTGGAGATAAGGTCTAGGTTCTGAAGGTGAAAACTGAGGTTGGGTAGAGATGATGGCCTAAAGCCATTGTGGGTGTGATATGCTCTGTGTACGGCCAGCTGTCTGGGTGTTGGACTGGAGGTCTGCCCTCAGGCTGTGTCAGACAGGGCTTTAGTGCACAGGCTAGACTGTATAATTGGGGTGTGGTCGAGTGGCATGCAGGTTGTTACTCATTTGGCGTTTCCGGTTAGCCCTATAGGGCAACATTTTTCTTCTGGAGGGCAGGCAGAGTGCTGCATTGTGTCTCCAGAATTGCCAAACTGGAGGGGTGTGGCCAGGATTGTGAGGAAGGAAGTCTGAAAACACAAGCTAGCATGAGTTTTGGGGCCAAGAGCATGGCAGGCCCACTCTGAAGAGGCTGAATCGAGATCTCCTGCAGGTGAGGTCAGGGCGAGTATCAGATGTTGCCTCAAGCTGGAGTTTGTGTCCATGACGGCCCCTTCCTGAAGGGGGTGGGGGCGTCATGAGGCCAGGGAGGTTTCCCTACGCTGGGAGTTGTGAGCTGCTCCCAACTTCAAAGTTTCCTTCTTCAGGACAGTCGAGTACTATTGTATGGTTCCAGGATGCCCCATACAGAAAGACTCGAGAGCAGGGGCCTAAGCATGGATGCCGAGAAACGCCAACTCACCTTCCCATTGCCTGGTGGAGACAAGGCACGCTCAATCTGCGGGCTCTTGGGTGAGCTACCCAGAAGGCTGAGTTTAAATGGACTCTCCTGAGGATGAGTCATAATGTGGGTTGGTGGCCATGGAGACCTTGGAATGTGGCAGTAGCTAAGGGACTCTGCAGGATTCTCCAACCCGAAGGGCTTGACACAACTCCAACAAGGAAGCTTCCCATGTGGAGATGAGAGGTCTTTTGTCTGGTGCCTCAGGAAAGCCCCGTATGCTGGCCTTCGAACCCAGGCCTCTGAGGAGTGATACCTGGACACCAAAGCAAGAGTTCATAATAGGGCCTAGGGGCCTGTCTGGTTCAATCTTCTGTCTCTGCGGATATCTGTCTGTGTGTCTGCATGGAGGTAGTAGTTGCTCAGCTTGTGTCATAATGCCCCTATTTGTCCAGTGCGGCTTGCGGTAGTGGGATGTCCTTGGGGACCTTGAGGTTTCTACTATTTTGTAGAGTTGTGGCCAATGGAATGGGCAGTTTCTTAGGAGAGAGCAGGCACAGTTCTGTGGTGTGGCTCCAGAGACCCCAGCCTGGAGGCTGTGTGGGCCATGGCTGTGCAGACAGACATCCAAAAACCCTAACTCAGCTCAGGTTTGGGGCCGAGGTTACGGCAGGCCTGATCTACAGTCCATGAGGGGAGCTCCTCTGGATATGAAAGAAGGGTGAGAGGGAGGCAGTCGCTCAGGCTTTTGTCTCTGGATGTTTTGTCCACAATGGCCGTTTAATGTAGGAGTTGCCTCATGGGTCGTAGAAGTCTCCCTCTCTGGTAGTTTGTCCAGCCCCCAAGTGTTTGGGGTCATTCTGTGGGAAGGGAAGTGTCCTGTTTTTTGCCTCATATGTCCCCCCAGTAGAGGGATTCTAGAGCATAGCAGTGGGTACTGACAACTGGAATACTCGCCCTCGGGTTAAGCCTGGGGGCCTATGGATATGACAAGCCCCATATGCAGGATCTTGGTCCAGCCCCTGAGAGGCGTTACTTTAATACGGGACTCACGCTGCAGGTCACAATGCATGTCTGTGCCCTAGGCGGCCCTCAAGCACTGGCGTGGCCTTTCGGACAATGCAGGTTTTCCCACATTGAACGTTGGACAACATGCCAACCACAAGGTTTCTGGCCATGGGGAAGGAGGAATTCTAATTTCTGCATCACGTTCACCCTGGGCAGTGATTGGAGATAAGGTCTAGGTTCTGAAGCCTGAAAACCGAGGTTGGGAAGAGATGACGACCTACAGCCATAGCGGGTCCTATGTGTCCAGGTTGGGGCCAGCTGTCTGGGTGTCGTTTGGGATGTCTTGTCTCAGGCTGTGCCAGACAGGGCATTAGAATACAGGGTGGGCTGTATAATTGCTTTACAATCGAGTGGCATGCATTAGAAAATCATTTGGGGTTTCTTATTAGAAGCATAGGGCAAAGTTTTTCTTCTGGAGGGCAGGCAGAGTGCTGCATTGTGGCTTCGGAATTCCCAAACTGGAGGGCTTGTGGGCCAGGAGAGTGAGGACGGAAGTCTGAGAACACAAGCTAGGCTTAGGTTTCGGGGCAAGGACATGGCAGCCACACTCTGCAGAGCTGAATTGAGATCTCATGTGTCTGAAGTCAGGTCGAGGATCAGACTTTGGCTCAGGTTTGAGTTTCTGTCCATGTTGGCCCCTTCATGAACGGGGGACATTATGAGCCCATGGGGGTTTTCCCACTATTGGAGTTGTGAGATGCTCCAAACCGCAAGGATTCCTTCTGTGGGACAATTAAGATTTGTTGGATGGCTCCAGGACGTCTTATAAGGTATTTTTCCAGAACAGGGTTCTAAGTATGGATGCCTGGGCAGTCAGCCTCACAATCCAATTGTCTCCTAGCAACAAGAAACGTTTGATCTGCTGGCTTGGGGTAGCAACAGAGGGGGCTGAGTTGAAATGGACTTTCCTGAGGATGGTCTTAATGTTGGTTTGAGTCCATGGAGACCTTGGTATGGGGCAGTGGCACCAGGGCCCTGAAGGATTCTCCTAACCAGAGGTTATGACAAAGCTCCAATGAGCAAGTTTTCCATGGGGAGACGAGATTTGTTCTTATTGGTGCCTCAGGAAACCACCATATGCTGGTATTGGAAACGAGGCCTCTGAGGAGAGATGCCTAAAAACCAATGCAATGGATCTGATTAGGGCCTAGGGGCCTGTCCGGTTCAATATTCTTCTCTGGGGACATCTGTTGTCTGAGTGGAGGTAGTTGCTCAGCTGGTTTGAGATCACCCCTGTTTGTCCTGGGCGGCCTACACTAATGGGATGGCCTCGGTGACTTTGGAGGTTTTTCCTCATTTGCAAGGTTGTGGCCAATGGAATGGGAAGAATTCCCTTGAAAGGGAAGCACAGTCCTGAGGTGTGGCTCCAGGGACCCAAGTGTGGAGCGTGTGTGGTCCAGGGCTATTTGGACAAAAGTCTGAAAACACAAACTCCACTTAGGTTGGGGGATGTAGGTATGGCCGGCCCGATCTATAGACCGTGAGGAGAACTCTTCGGGATATGAACAAAGGGCGAATGTGAGGTGCTGGCTCATGCTTTTTTTTTTTTTTTTTTTCTGGAAATGTGTCACCGATTGCCATGGAATGTCGGGGTGTCCTCATGGGCCATCGATGAGGCTCACTTTCTGGGGATTTGACCCGATCCCAAGAGTTTGGGGTCATTCTGTGGGAAGGGAGGAGGCCTTTCTTGTTTTTTTGTTTATTTTTTTATTATTATTATTTTTTTTACCTAAGGTGGACCACCAAAAGAGGGATTCCAGAGCAGAGTCCTGGGGAGGGGCGACTGGACAACCAGACCTCTGGTTAACATTGGGACCTAAGAACATGGCAAGCCCCATATGTGGGCTCTTGGTCCAGACACTGAGAGGCCTTCCCTGAGGAATGGTCTCACACTGAGTTTCACAATGTGTTTTTGTGCCCAAGGAGCCCCTCAAGTCAGGGCGTGGCCTAATGTACCATGCTGGTTTCTCCTACAGGGAACGTTGCACAATATGGCAACCACAAGTTTTCTGGCCATGGGGAAGATGGAGTTCTAATTTCTGCAACACTTTCACTCCTGGACTGTGATTGGATTTAAGGTCTAGGTTCTGAAGCCTGAAAACTGAGGTTGGGAAGAGATGAAGACCTAAGGCCATGGTGTGGCTGATGTGCTCAGTGTTCGGCCAGCTGTTGAGTGTGGGTTGGGAGGTGCAGGCTCAGGCTGTGGCAGACAGGGAATTAGTGCCCAGGCTAGACTGTATCATTGGGGTGCAGTCGAGTTTCGTGCAGGATGGTACTCATTTGTGGTTACTGGGTAGCCCCAGAGGGCAACGTTTTTCTTCTGGAGGGAAGACACAGTGCCACAGAGTGGCTCCAGAATTCCCAAACTGGAAGGCTTGTGGGCCAGGAGTGTGATGAAAAAATTCTGAGAACACAAGCCAGACTTAGATTTCGGGGTGAGGGGACGGCAGGCACCCTCTGCAGAGATGATTCGAGATCCTGTATACCTGAAGACAGAGCTAGGATCAGACGTTGGCTTAGGTCGAAGTTTCTGTCCATGACAGCCCCTTCATGAAGGGGAGGGTGTCACGAGGACATGGAGGTTTTCCCACGATGGGAATTGTGAGATGCTCCAAACCGCAATGATTCCTTCTGTGGGACAGTCGAGACCTGTTGGATGGCTCCAGGACATCCCTTAAGGACGTTATCCAGAGCAGGGTTCTAAGGATGGATGCCTGGGCAGCCTGCCTCCCATTCCAGGTGTCTCATAGCGCCAAGGCAAGTTCGATCTGCTGGATCTAGGGGAGCAACCGAGGCGGGTGTGTTGAAATGGGTGAGTTGAGGATGGGTCATAATGTGCATTTGTGTCCATGTAGACCTTGGAATGGGGTGCTTGAACCGGGGCCTTGAGGGATGTTCATAACCGGAGGTTTTGATGGAGCTCTAAAGAGTATGTTTCCTATGTAGAGAAGAGAATTGTTTTGATGAGTGCCTAAGGAATCTCCCATATGCTGGTATTGGAAAACAGGCCTCTGAGGAGAGATGACTGGAATCAAAAGCAATGGATCTGATTAGGGCCTAAGTGCCTGTCCAGTTCAATCTTATTCTATGGGGATATCTGTCTCTGGGTCTGAGTGGAGGTAGTTTCCTAACTTGTGAGAGATCATCCCTGTGTGTCCTGGGCAGCCAACATTATTCGGATGGCCTGGGGGAGTTTGGCGGATTCTCCTAATCTATTGGGTTGTGGCCAATGGAAATAGCAGAATTCCCCTGGAGAGGGAAGCCACAGTCCTGAGGTGTGGCTCCAGGGGCCCCAGCTTGGATGGTGTGTTGGCCAGGCCTGTGGGGACAGAAGTCTGAAAACACAAACTCAGCTTAGTTTTGGGGATGTATGTATGAAGGCTCGATCTACAGACCGTGAGAATTTTCCGGGCTATGAACAAAGGGCGAGTATGTGGCGCTTGCTCAGGCTTTTGTCTCTGGATTTTGTGTCAACGGTGGCCGTGGAATGTCGGAGTGTCCTCAAGGGCCATGGACAATTCTTTCTCTGGTGATTTGGCCTGATCCCAAGTGGTTGGGATCATTCTGTGGATGGGAAGAGTCCTTTATGTATTTTTTTTTACCTCAGTTCTCCCACCAAAGAGGGATTCCAGAGTAGAGCCCTGAGTAGGTGTGACTAGACATCTCGAACTCTGGTTGAGATTGGGGGACTAGGGGCTTGGCAAGCCCCATATGTGGGCTGTTGTTCCAGTGACTAAGAGGCTTTACATGAGGATAGGGCTCACGCTGAGGGTCACAATGTGTGTTTGTGCACATTGTGGCCCTCAGGGATAGGTGGGGCCTCATAGTCCATGCTGCTTTCTCCTACAATGAACATTGGACAACATGCCAACCACTAGGTTTCTTGCCAAGGCGAAGGAGAAGTTCTGATTCTTGCATCACGTTCACTCCTGAGCAGTGAGTGGAGATAAGGTCTAGGTTCTGAAGGTGAAAACTGAGGTTGGGTAGAGATGATGGCCTAAAGCCATTGTGGGTGTGATATGCTCTGTGTACGGCCAGCTGTCTGGGTGTTGGACTGGAGGTCTGCCCTCAGGCTGTGTCAGACAGGGCTTTAGTGCACAGGCTAGACTGTATAATTGGGGTGTGGTCGAGTGGCATGCAGGTTGTTACTCATTTGGCGTTTCCGGTTAGCCCTATAGGGCAACATTTTTCTTCTGGAGGGCAGGCAGAGTGCTGCATTGTGTCTCCAGAATTGCCAAACTGGAGGGGTGTGGCCAGGATTGTGAGGAAGGAAGTCTGAAAACACAAGCTAGCATGAGTTTTGGGGCCAAGAGCATGGCAGGCCCACTCTGAAGAGGCTGAATCGAGATCTCCTGCAGGTGAGGTCAGGGCGAGTATCAGATGTTGCCTCAAGCTGGAGTTTGTGTCCATGACGGCCCCTTCCTGAAGGGGGTGGGGGCGTCATGAGGCCAGGGAGGTTTCCCTACGCTGGGAGTTGTGAGCTGCTCCCAACTTCAAAGTTTCCTTCTTCAGGACAGTCGAGTACTATTGTATGGTTCCAGGATGCCCCATACAGAAAGACTCGAGAGCAGGGGCCTAAGCATGGATGCCGAGAAACGCCAACTCACCTTCCCATTGCCTGGTGGAGACAAGGCACGCTCAATCTGCGGGCTCTTGGGTGAGCTACCCAGAAGGCTGAGTTTAAATGGACTCTCCTGAGGATGAGTCATAATGTGGGTTGGTGGCCATGGAGACCTTGGAATGTGGCAGTAGCTAAGGGACTCTGCAGGATTCTCCAACCCGAAGGGCTTGACACAACTCCAACAAGGAAGCTTCCCATGTGGAGATGAGAGGTCTTTTGTCTGGTGCCTCAGGAAAGCCCCGTATGCTGGCCTTCGAACCCAGGCCTCTGAGGAGTGATACCTGGACACCAAAGCAAGAGTTCATAATAGGGCCTAGGGGCCTGTCTGGTTCAATCTTCTGTCTCTGCGGATATCTGTCTGTGTGTCTGCATGGAGGTAGTAGTTGCTCAGCTTGTGTCATAATGCCCCTATTTGTCCAGTGCGGCTTGCGGTAGTGGGATGTCCTTGGGGACCTTGAGGTTTCTACTATTTTGTAGAGTTGTGGCCAATGGAATGGGCAGTTTCTTAGGAGAGAGCAGGCACAGTTCTGTGGTGTGGCTCCAGAGACCCCAGCCTGGAGGCTGTGTGGGCCATGGCTGTGCAGACAGACATCCAAAAACCCTAACTCAGCTCAGGTTTGGGGCCGAGGTTACGGCAGGCCTGATCTACAGTCCATGAGGGGAGCTCCTCTGGATATGAAAGAAGGGTGAGAGGGAGGCAGTCGCTCAGGCTTTTGTCTCTGGATGTTTTGTCCACAATGGCCGTTTAATGTAGGAGTTGCCTCATGGGTCGTAGAAGTCTCCCTCTCTGGTAGTTTGTCCAGCCCCCAAGTGTTTGGGGTCATTCTGTGGGAAGGGAAGTGTCCTGTTTTTTGCCTCATATGTCCCCCCAGTAGAGGGATTCTAGAGCATAGCAGTGGGTACTGACAACTGGAATACTCGCCCTCGGGTTAAGCCTGGGGGCCTATGGATATGACAAGCCCCATATGCAGGATCTTGGTCCAGCCCCTGAGAGGCGTTACTTTAATACGGGACTCACGCTGCAGGTCACAATGCATGTCTGTGCCCTAGGCGGCCCTCAAGCACTGGCGTGGCCTTTCGGACAATGCAGGTTTTCCCACATTGAACGTTGGACAACATGCCAACCACAAGGTTTCTGGCCATGGGGGAGGAGGAATTCTAATTTCTGCATCACGTTCACCCTGGGCAGTGATTGGAGATAAGGTCTAGGTTCTGAAGCCTGAAAACCGAGGTTGGGAAGAGATGACGACCTACAGCCATAGCGGGTCCTATGTGTCCAGGTTGGGGCCAGCTGTCTGGGTGTCGTTTGGGATGTCTTGTCTCAGGCTGTGCCAGACAGGGCATTAGAATACAGGGTGGGCTGTATAATTGCTTTACAATCGAGTGGCATGCATTAGAAAATCATTTGGGGTTTCTTATTAGAAGCATAGGGCAAAGTTTTTCTTCTGGAGGGCAGGCAGAGTGCTGCATTGTGGCTTCGGAATTCCCAAACTGGAGGGCTTGTGGGCCAGGAGAGTGAGGACGGAAGTCTGAGAACACAAGCTAGGCTTAGGTTTCGGGGCAAGGACATGGCAGCCACACTCTGCAGAGCTGAATTGAGATCTCATGTGTCTGAAGTCAGGTCGAGGATCAGACTTTGGCTCAGGTTTGAGTTTCTGTCCATGTTGGCCCCTTCATGAAGGGGGGACATTATGAGCCCATGGGGGTTTTCCCACTATTGGAGTTGTGAGATGCTCCAAACCGCAAGGATTCCTTCTGTGGGACAATTAAGATTTGTTGGATGGCTCCAGGACGTCTTATAAGGTATTTTTCCAGAACAGGGTTCTAAGTATGGATGCCTGGGCAGTCAGCCTCACAATCCAATTGTCTCCTAGCAACAAGAAACGTTTGATCTGCTGGCTTGGGGTAGCAACAGAGGGGGCTGAGTTGAAATGGACTTTCCTGAGGATGGTCTTAATGTTGGTTTGAGTCCATGGAGACCTTGGTATGGGGCAGTGGCACCAGGGCCCTGAAGGATTCTCCTAACCAGAGGTTATGACAAAGCTCCAATGAGCAAGTTTTCCATGGGGAGACGAGATTTGTTCTTATTGGTGCCTCAGGAAACCACCATATGCTGGTATTGGAAACGAGGCCTCTGAGGAGAGATGCCTAAAAACCAATGCAATGGATCTGATTAGGGCCTAGGGGCCTGTCCGGTTCAATATTCTTCTCTGGGGACATCTGTTGTCTGAGTGGAGGTAGTTGCTCAGCTGGTTTGAGATCACCCCTGTTTGTCCTGGGCGGCCTACACTAATGGGATGGCCTCGGTGACTTTGGAGGTTTTTCCTCATTTGCAAGGTTGTGGCCAATGGAATGGGAAGAATTCCCTTGAAAGGGAAGCACAGTCCTGAGGTGTGGCTCCAGGGACCCAAGTGTGGAGCGTGTGTGGTCCAGGGCTATTTGGACAAAAGTCTGAAAACACAAACTCCACTTAGGTTGGGGGATGTAGGTATGGCCGGCCCGATCTATAGACCGTGAGGAGAACTCTTCGGGATATGAACAAAGGGCGAATGTGAGGTGCTGGCTCATGCTTTTTTTTTTTTTTTTTTTTCTGGAAATGTGTCACCGATTGCCATGGAATGTCGGGGTGTCCTCATGGGCCATCGATGAGGCTCCCTTTCTGGGGATTTGACCCGATCCCAAGAGTTTGCGGTCATTCTGTGGGAAGGGAGGAGGCCTTTCTTGTTTTTTTGTTTATTTTTTTATTATTATTATTTTTTTTACCTAAGGTGGACCACCAACAGAGGGATTCCAGAGCAGAGTCCTGGGGAGGGGCGACTGGACAACCAGACCTCTGGTTAACATTGGGACCTAAGAACATGGCAAGCCCCATATGTGGGCTCTTGGTCCAGACACTGAGAGGCCTTCCCTGAGGAATGGTCTCACACTGAGTTTCACAATGTGTTTTTGTGCCCAAGAAGCCCCTCAAGTCAGGGCGTGGCCTAATGTACCATGCTGGTTTCTCCTACAGGGAACGTTGCACAATATGGCAACCACAAGTTTTCTGGCCATGGGGAAGATGGAGTTCTAATTTCTGCAACACTTTCACTCCTGGACTGTGATTGGATTTAAGGTCTAGGTTCTGAAGCCTGAAAACTGAGGTTGGGAAGAGATGAAGACCTAAGGCCATGGTGTGGCTGATGTGCTCAGTGTTCGGCCAGCTGTTGAGTGTGGGTTGGGAGGTGCAGGCTCAGGCTGTGGCAGACAGGGAATTAGTGCCCAGGCTAGACTGTATCATTGGGGTGCAGTCGAGTTTCGTGCAGGATGGTACTCATTTGTGGTTACTGGGTAGCCCCAGAGGGCAACGTTTTTCTTCTGGAGGGAAGACACAGTGCCACAGAGTGGCTCCAGAATTCCCAAACTGGAAGGCTTGTGGGCCAGGAGTGTGATGAAAAAATTCTGAGAACACAAGCCAGACTTAGATTTCGGGGTGAGGGGACGGCAGGCACCCTCTGCAGAGATGATTCGAGATCCTGTATACCTGAAGACAGAGCTAGGATCAGACGTTGGCTTAGGTCGAAGTTTCTGTCCATGACAGCCCCTTCATGAAGGGGAGGGTGTCACGAGGACATGGAGGTTTTCCCACGATGGGAATTGTGAGATGCTCCAAACCGCAATGATTCCTTCTGTGGGACAGTCGAGACCTGTTGGATGGCTCCAGGACATCCCTTAAGGACGTTATCCAGAGCAGGGTTCTAAGGATGGATGCCTGGGCAGCCTGCCTCCCATTCCAGGTGTCTCATAGCGCCAAGGCAAGTTCGATCTGCTGGATCTAGGGGAGCAACCGAGGCGGGTGTGTTGAAATGGGTGAGTTGAGGATGGGTCATAATGTGCATTTGTGTCCATGTAGACCTTGGAATGGGGTGCTTGAACCGGGGCCTTGAGGGATGTTCATAACCGGAGGTTTTGATGGAGCTCTAAAGAGTATGTTTCCTATGTAGAGAAGAGAATTGTTTTGATGAGTGCCTAAGGAATCTCCCATATGCTGGTATTGGAAAACAGGCCTCTGAGGAGAGATGACTGGAATCAAAAGCAATGGATCTGATTAGGGCCTAAGTGCTTGTCCAGTTCAATCTTATTCTATGGGGATATCTGTCTCTGGGTCTGAGTGGAGGTAGTTTCCTAACTTGTGAGAGATCATCCCTGTGTGTCCTGGGCAGCCAACATTATTCGGATGGCCTGGGGCAGTTTGGCGGATTCTCCTAATCTATTGGGTTGTGGCCAATGGAAATAGCAGAATTCCCCTGGAGAGGGAAGCCACAGTCCTGAGGTGTGGCTCCAGGGGCCCCAGCTTGGATGGTGTGTTGGCCAGGCCTGTGGGGACAGAAGTCTGAAAACACAAACTCAGCTTAGTTTTGGGGATGTATGTATGAAGGCTCGATCTACAGACCGTGAGAATTTTCCGGGCTATGAACAAAGGGCGAGTATGTGGCGCTTGCTCAGGCTTTTGTCTCTGGATTTTGTGTCAACGGTGGCCGTGGAATGTCGGAGTGTCCTCAAGGGCCATGGACAATTCTTTCTCTGGTGATTTGGCCTGATCCCAAGTGGTTGGGATCATTCTGTGGATGGGAAGAGTCCTTTATGTATTTTTTTTTACCTCAGTTCTCCCACCAAAGAGGGATTCCAGAGTAGAGCCCTGAGTAGGTGTGACTAGACATCTCGAACTCTGGTTGAGATTGGGGGACTAGGGGCTTGGCAAGCCCCATATGTGGGCTATTGTTCCAGTGACTAAGAGGCTTTACATGAGGATAGGGCTCATGCTGAGGGTCACAATGTGTGTTTGTGCACATTGTGGCCCTCAGGGATAGGTGGGGCCTCATAGTCCATGCTGCTTTCTCCTACAATGAACATTGGACAACATGCCAACCACTAGGTTTCTTGCCAAGGCGAAGGAGAAGTTCTGATTCTTGCATCACGTTCACTCCTGAGCAGTGAGTGGAGATAAGGTCTAGGTTCTGAAGGTGAAAACTGAGGTTGGGTAGAGATGATGGCCTAAAGCCATTGTGGGTGTGATATGCTCTGTGTACGGCCAGCTGTCTGGGTGTTGGACTGGAGGTCTGCCCTCAGGCTGTGTCAGACAGGGCTTTAGTGCACAGGCTAGACTGTATAATTGGGGTGTGGTCGAGTGGCATGCAGGTTGTTACTCATTTGGCGTTTCCGGTTAGCCCTATAGGGCAACATTTTTCTTCTGGAGGGCAGGCAGAGTGCTGCATTGTGTCTCCAGAATTGCCAAACTGGAGGGGTGTGGCCAGGATTGTGAGGAAGGAAGTCTGAAAACACAAGCTAGCATGAGTTTTGGGGCCAAGAGCATGGCAGGCCCACTCTGAAGAGGCTGAATCGAGATCTCCTGCAGGTGAGGTCAGGGCGAGTATCAGATGTTGCCTCAAGCTGGAGTTTGTGTCCATGACGGCCCCTTCCTGAAGGGGGTGGGGGCGTCATGAGGCCAGGGAGGTTTCCCTACGCTGGGAGTTGTGAGCTGCTCCCAACTTCAAAGTTTCCTTCTTCAGGACAGTCGAGTACTATTGTATGGTTCCAGGATGCCCCATACAGAAAGACTCGAGAGCAGGGGCCTAAGCATGGATGCCGAGAAACGCCAACTCACCTTCCCATTGCCTGGTGGAGACAAGGCACGCTCAATCTGCGGGCTCTTGGGTGAGCTACCCAGAAGGCTGAGTTTAAATGGACTCTCCTGAGGATGAGTCATAATGTGGGTTGGTGGCCATGGAGACCTTGGAATGTGGCAGTAGCTAAGGGACTCTGCAGGATTCTCCAACCCGAAGGGCTTGACACAACTCCAACAAGGAAGCTTCCCATGTGGAGATGAGAGGTCTTTTGTCTGGTGCCTCAGGAAAGCCCCGTATGCTGGCCTTCGAACCCAGGCCTCTGAGGAGTGATACCTGGACACCAAAGCAAGAGTTCATAATAGGGCCTAGGGGCCTGTCTGGTTCAATCTTCTGTCTCTGCGGATATCTGTCTGTGTGTCTGCATGGAGGTAGTAGTTGCTCAGCTTGTGTCATAATGCCCCTATTTGTCCAGTGCGGCTTGCGGTAGTGGGATGTCCTTGGGGACCTTGAGGTTTCTACTATTTTGTAGAGTTGTGGCCAATGGAATGGGCAGTTTCTTAGGAGAGAGCAGGCACAGTTCTGTGGTGTGGCTCCAGAGACCCCAGCCTGGAGGCTGTGTGGGCCATGGCTGTGCAGACAGACATCCAAAAACCCTAACTCAGCTCAGGTTTGGGGCCGAGGTTACGGCAGGCCTGATCTACAGTCCATGAGGGGAGCTCCTCTGGATATGAAAGAAGGGTGAGAGGGAGGCAGTCGCTCAGGCTTTTGTCTCTGGATGTTTTGTCCACAATGGCCGTTTAATGTAGGAGTTGCCTCATGGGTCGTAGAAGTCTCCCTCTCTGGTAGTTTGTCCAGCCCCCAAGTGTTTGGGGTCATTCTGTGGGAAGGGAAGTGTCCTGTTTTTTGCCTCATATGTCCCCCCAGTAGAGGGATTCTAGAGCATAGCAGTGGGTACTGACAACTGGAATACTCGCCCTCGGGTTAAGCCTGGGGGCCTATGGATATGACAAGCCCCATATGCAGGATCTTGGTCCAGCCACTGAGAGGCGTTACTTTAATACGGGACTCACGCTGCAGGTCACAATGCATGTCTGTGCCCTAGGCGGCCCTCAACACTGGCGTGGCCTTTCGGACAATGCAGGTTTTCCCACATTGAACGTTGGACAACATGCCAACCACAAGGTTTCTGGCCATGGGGAAGGAGGAATTCTAATTTCTGCATCACGTTCACCCTGGGCAGTGATTGGAGATAAGGTCTAGGTTCTGAAGCCTGAAAACCGAGGTTGGGAAGAGATGACGACCTACAGCCATAGCGGGTCCTATGTGTCCAGGTTGGGGCCAGCTGTCTGGGTGTCGTTTGGGATGTCTTGTCTCAGGCTGTGCCAGACAGGGCATTAGAATACAGGGTGGGCTGTATAATTGCTTTACAATCGAGTGGCATGCATTAGAAAATCATTTGGGGTTTCTTATTAGAAGCATAGGGCAAAGTTTTTCTTCTGGAGGGCAGGCAGAGTGCTGCATTGTGGCTTCGGAATTCCCAAACTGGAGGGCTTGTGGGCCAGGAGAGTGAGGACGGAAGTCTGAGAACACAAGCTAGGCTTAGGTTTCGGGGCAAGGACATGGCAGCCACACTCTGCAGAGCTGAATTGAGATCTCATGTGTCTGAAGTCAGGTCGAGGATCAGACTTTGGCTCAGGTTTGAGTTTCTGTCCATGTTGGCCCCTTCATGAACGGGGGACATTATGAGCCCATGGGGGTTTTCCCACTATTGGAGTTGTGAGATGCTCCAAACCGCAAGGATTCCTTCTGTGGGACAATTAAGATTTGTTGGATGGCTCCAGGACGTCTTATAAGGTATTTTTCCAGAACAGGGTTCTAAGTATGGATGCCTGGGCAGTCAGCCTCACAATCCAATTGTCTCCTAGCAACAAGAAACGTTTGATCTGCTGGCTTGGGGTAGCAACAGAGGGGGCTGAGTTGAAATGGACTTTCCTGAGGATGGTCTTAATGTTGGTTTGAGTCCATGGAGACCTTGGTATGGGGCAGTGGCACCAGGGCCCTGAAGGATTCTCCTAACCAGAGGTTATGACAAAGCTCCAATGAGCAAGTTTTCCATGGGGAGACGAGATTTGTTCTTATTGGTGCCTCAGGAAACCACCATATGCTGGTATTGGAAACGAGGCCTCTGAGGAGAGATGCCTAAAAACCAAAGCAATGGATCTGATTAGGGCCTAGGGGCCTGTCCGGTTCAATATTCTTCTCTGGGGACATCTGTTGTCTGAGTGGAGGTAGTTGCTCAGCTGGTTTGAGATCACCCCTGTTTGTCCTGGGCGGCCTACACTAATGGGATGGCCTCGGTGACTTTGGAGGTTTTTCCTCATTTGCAAGGTTGTGGCCAATGGAATGGGAAGAATTCCCTTGAAAGGGAAGCACAGTCCTGAGGTGTGGCTCCAGGGACCCAAGTGTGGAGCGTGTGTGGTCCAGGGCTATTTGGACAAAAGTCTGAAAACACAAACTCCACTTAGGTTGGGGGATGTAGGTATGGCCGGCCCGATCTATAGACCGTGAGGAGAACTCTTCGGGATATGAACAAAGGGCGAATGTGAGGTGCTGGCTCATGCTTTTTTTTTTTTTTTTTTTTTCTGGAAATGTGTCACCGATTGCCATGGAATGTCGGGGTGTCCTCATGGGCCATCGATGAGGCTCCCTTTCTGGGGATTTGACCCGATCCCAAGAGTTTGGGGTCATTCTGTGGGAAGGGAGGAGGCCTTTCTTGTTTTTTTGTTTATTTTTTTATTATTATTATTTTTTTTACCTAAGGTGGACCACCAACAGAGGGATTCCAGAGCAGAGTCCTGGGGAGGGGCGACTGGACAACCAGACCTCTGGTTAACATTGGGACCTAAGAACATGGCAAGCCCCATATGTGGGCTCTTGGTCCAGACACTGAGAGGCCTTCCCTGAGGAATGGTCTCACACTGAGTTTCACAATGTGTTTTTGTGCCCAAGGAGCCCCTCAAGTCAGGGCGTGGCCTAATGTACCATGCTGGTTTCTCCTACAGGGAACGTTGCACAATATGGCAACCACAAGTTTTCTGGCCATGGGGAAGATGGAGTTCTAATTTCTGCAACACTTTCACTCCTGGACTGTGATTGGATTTAAGGTCTAGGTTCTGAAGCCTGAAAACTGAGGTTGGGAAGAGATGAAGACCTAAGGCCATGGTGTGGCTGATGTGCTCAGTGTTCGGCCAGCTGTTGAGTGTGGGTTGGGAGGTGCAGGCTCAGGCTGTGGCAGACAGGGAATTAGTGCCCAGGCTAGACTGTATCATTGGGGTGCAGTCGAGTTTCGTGCAGGATGGTACTCATTTGTGGTTACTGGGTAGCCCCAGAGGGCAACGTTTTTCTTCTGGAGGGAAGACACAGTGCCACATAGTGGCTCCAGAATTCCCAAACTGGAAGGCTTGTGGGCCAGGAGTGTGATGAAAAAATTCTGAGAACACAAGCCAGACTTAGATTTCGGGGTGAGGGGACGGCAGGCACCCTCTGCAGAGATGATTCGAGATCCTGTATACCTGAAGACAGAGCTAGGATCAGACGTTGGCTTAGGTCGAAGTTTCTGTCCATGACAGCCCCTTCATGAAGGGGAGGGTGTCACGAGGACATGGAGGTTTTCCCACGATGGGAATTGTGAGATGCTCCAAACCGCAATGATTCCTTCTGTGGGACAGTCGAGACCTGTTGGATGGCTCCAGGACATCCCATAAGGACGTTATCCAGAGCAGGGTTCTAAGGATGGATGCCTGGGCAGCCTGCCTCCCATTCCAGGTGTCTCATAGCGCCAAGGCAAGTTCGATCTGCTGGATCTAGGGGAGCAACCGAGGCGGGTGTGTTGAAATGGGTGAGTTGAGGATGGGTCATAATGTGCATTTGTGTCCATGTAGACCTTGGAATGGGGTGCTTGAACCGGGGCCTTGAGGGATGTTCATAACCGGAGGTTTTGATGGAGCTCTAAAGAGTATGTTTCCTATGTAGAGAAGAGAATTGTTTTGATGAGTGCCTAAGGAATCTCCCATATGCTGGTATTGGAAAACAGGCCTCTGAGGAGAGATGACTGGAATCAAAAGCAATGGATCTGATTAGGGCCTAAGTGCCTGTCCAGTTCAATCTTATTCTATGGGGATATCTGTCTCTGGGTCTGAGTGGAGGTAGTTTCCTAACTTGTGAGAGATCATCCCTGTGTGTCCTGGGCAGCCAACATTATTCGGATGGCCTGGGGGAGTTTGGCGGATTCTCCTAATCTATTGGGTTGTGGCCAATGGAAATAGCAGAATTCCCCTGGAGAGGGAAGCCACAGTCCTGAGGTGTGGCTCCAGGGGCCCCAGCTTGGATGGTGTGTTGGCCAGGCCTGTGGGGACAGAAGTCTGAAAACACAAACTCAGCTTAGTTTTGGGGATGTATGTATGAAGGCTCGATCTACAGACCGTGAGAATTTTCCGGGCTATGAACAAAGGGCGAGTATGTGGCGCTTGCTCAGGCTTTTGTCTCTGGATTTTGTGTCAACGGTGGCCGTGGAATGTCGGAGTGTCCTCAAGGGCCATGGACAATTCTTTCTCTGGTGATTTGGCCTGATCCCAAGTGGTTGGGATCATTCTGTGGATGGGAAGAGTCCTTTATGTATTTTTTTTTACCTCAGTTCTCCCACCAAAGAGGGATTCCAGAGTAGAGCCCTGAGTAGGTGTGACTAGACATCTCGAACTCTGGTTGAGATTGGGGGACTAGGGGCTTGGCAAGCCCCATATGTGGGCTGTTGTTCCAGTGACTAAGAGGCTTTACATGAGGATAGGGCTCACGCTGAGGGTCACAATGTGTGTTTGTGCACATTGTGGCCCTCAGGGATAGGTGGGGCCTCATAGTCCATGCTGCTTTCTCCTACAATGAACATTGGACAACATGCCAACCACTAGGTTTCTTGCCAAGGCGAAGGAGAAGTTCTGATTCTTGCATCACGTTCACTCCTGAGCAGTGAGTGGAGATAAGGTCTAGGTTCTGAAGGTGAAAACTGAGGTTGGGTAGAGATGATGGCCTAAAGCCATTGTGGGTGTGATATGCTCTGTGTACGGCCAGCTGTCTGGGTGTTGGACTGGAGGTCTGCCCTCAGGCTGTGTCAGACAGGGCTTTAGTGCACAGGCTAGACTGTATAATTGGGGTGTGGTCGAGTGGCATGCAGGTTGTTACTCATTTGGCGTTTCCGGTTAGCCCTATAGGGCAACATTTTTCTTCTGGAGGGCAGGCAGAGTGCTGCATTGTGTCTCCAGAATTGCCAAACTGGAGGGGTGTGGCCAGGATTGTGAGGAAGGAAGTCTGAAAACACAAGCTAGCATGAGTTTTGGGGCCAAGAGCATGGCAGGCCCACTCTGAAGAGGCTGAATCGAGATCTCCTGCAGGTGAGGTCAGGGCGAGTATCAGATGTTGCCTCAAGCTGGAGTTTGTGTCCATGACGGCCCCTTCCTGAAGGGGGTGGGGGCGTCATGAGGCCAGGGAGGTTTCCCTACGCTGGGAGTTGTGAGCTGCTCCCAACTTCAAAGTTTCCTTCTTCAGGACAGTCGAGTACTATTGTATGGTTCCAGGATGCCCCATACAGAAAGACTCGAGAGCAGGGGCCTAAGCATGGATGCCGAGAAACGCCAACTCACCTTCCCATTGCCTGGTGGAGACAAGGCACGCTCAATCTGCGGGCTCTTGGGTGAGCTACCCAGAAGGCTGAGTTTAAATGGACTCTCCTGAGGATGAGTCATAATGTGGGTTGGTGGCCATGGAGACCTTGGAATGTGGCAGTAGCTAAGGGACTCTGCAGGATTCTCCAACCCGAAGGGCTTGACACAACTCCAACAAGGAAGCTTCCCATGTGGAGATGAGAGGTCTTTTGTCTGGTGCCTCAGGAAAGCCCCGTATGCTGGCCTTCGAACCCAGGCCTCTGAGGAGTGATACCTGGACACCAAAGCAAGAGTTCATAATAGGGCCTAGGGGCCTGTCTGGTTCAATCTTCTGTCTCTGCGGATATCTGTCTGTGTGTCTGCATGGAGGTAGTAGTTGCTCAGCTTGTGTCATAATGCCCCTATTTGTCCAGTGCGGCTTGCGGTAGTGGGATGTCCTTGGGGACCTTGAGGTTTCTACTATTTTGTAGAGTTGTGGCCAATGGAATGGGCAGTTTCTTAGGAGAGAGCAGGCACAGTTCTGTGGTGTGGCTCCAGAGACCCCAGCCTGGAGGCTGTGTGGGCCATGGCTGTGCAGACAGACATCCAAAAACCCTAACTCAGCTCAGGTTTGGGGCCGAGGTTACGGCAGGCCTGATCTACAGTCCATGAGGGGAGCTCCTCTGGATATGAAAGAAGGGTGAGAGGGAGGCAGTCGCTCAGGCTTTTGTCTCTGGATGTTTTGTCCACAATGGCCGTTTAATGTAGGAGTTGCCTCATGGGTCGTAGAAGTCTCCCTCTCTGGTAGTTTGTCCAGCCCCCAAGTGTTTGGGGTCATTCTGTGGGAAGGGAAGTGTCCTGTTTTTTGCCTCATATGTCCCCCCAGTAGAGGGATTCTAGAGCATAGCAGTGGGTACTGACAACTGGAATACTCGCCCTCGGGTTAAGCCTGGGGGCCTATGGATATGACAAGCCCCATATGCAGGATCTTGGTCCAGCCACTGAGAGGCGTTACTTTAATACGGGACTCACGCTGCAGGTCACAATGCATGTCTGTGCCCTAGGCGGCCCTCAACACTGGCGTGGCCTTTCGGACAATGCAGGTTTTCCCACATTGAACGTTGGACAACATGCCAACCACAAGGTTTCTGGCCATGGGGAAGGAGGAATTCTAATTTCTGCATCACGTTCACCCTGGGCAGTGATTGGAGATAAGGTCTAGGTTCTGAAGCCTGAAAACCGAGGTTGGGAAGAGATGACGACCTACAGCCATAGCGGGTCCTATGTGTCCAGGTTGGGGCCAGCTGTCTGGGTGTCGTTTGGGATGTCTTGTCTCAGGCTGTGCCAGACAGGGCATTAGAATACAGGGTGGGCTGTATAATTGCTTTACAATCGAGTGGCATGCATTAGAAAATCATTTGGGGTTTCTTATTAGAAGCATAGGGCAAAGTTTTTCTTCTGGAGGGCAGGCAGAGTGCTGCATTGTGGCTTCGGAATTCCCAAACTGGAGGGCTTGTGGGCCAGGAGAGTGAGGACGGAAGTCTGAGAACACAAGCTAGGCTTAGGTTTCGGGGCAAGGACATGGCAGCCACACTCTGCAGAGCTGAATTGAGATCTCATGTGTCTGAAGTCAGGTCGAGGATCAGACTTTGGCTCAGGTTTGAGTTTCTGTCCATGTTGGCCCCTTCATGAAGGGGGGACATTATGAGCCCATGGGGGTTTTCCCACTATTGGAGTTGTGAGATGCTCCAAACCGCAAGGATTCCTTCTGTGGGACAATTAAGATTTGTTGGATGGCTCCAGGACGTCTTATAAGGTATTTTTCCAGAACAGGGTTCTAAGTATGGATGCCTGGGCAGTCAGCCTCACAATCCAATTGTCTCCTAGCAACAAGAAACGTTTGATCTGCTGGCTTGGGGTAGCAACAGAGGGGGCTGAGTTGAAATGGACTTTCCTGAGGATGGTCTTAATGTTGGTTTGAGTCCATGGAGACCTTGGTATGGGGCAGTGGCACCAGGGCCCTGAAGGATTCTCCTAACCAGAGGTTATGACAAAGCTCCAATGAGCAAGTTTTCCATGGGGAGACGAGATTTGTTCTTATTGGTGCCTCAGGAAACCACCATATGCTGGTATTGGAAACGAGGCCTCTGAGGAGAGATGCCTAAAAACCAAAGCAATGGATCTGATTAGGGCCTAGGGGCCTGTCCGGTTCAATATTCTTCTCTGGGGACATCTGTTGTCTGAGTGGAGGTAGTTGCTCAGCTGGTTTGAGATCACCCCTGTTTGTCCTGGGCGGCCTACACTAATGGGATGGCCTCGGTGACTTTGGAGGTTTTTCCTCATTTGCAAGGTTGTGGCCAATGGAATGGGAAGAATTCCCTTGAAAGGGAAGCACAGTCCTGAGGTGTGGCTCCAGGGACCCAAGTGTGGAGCGTGTGTGGTCCAGGGCTATTTGGACAAAAGTCTGAAAACACAAACTCCACTTAGGTTGGGGGATGTAGGTATGGCCGGCCCGATCTATAGACCGTGAGGAGAACTCTTCGGGATATGAACAAAGGGCGAATGTGAGGTGCTGGCTCATGCTTTTTTTTTTTTTTTTTTTTCTGGAAATGTGTCACCGATTGCCATGGAATGTCGGGGTGTCCTCATGGGCCATCGATGAGGCTCCCTTTCTGGGGATTTGACCCGATCCCAAGAGTTTGGGGTCATTCTGTGGGAAGGGAGGAGGCCTTTCTTGTTTTTTTGTTTATTTTTTTATTATTATTATTTTTTTTACCTAAGGTGGACCACCAACAGAGGGATTCCAGAGCAGAGTCCTGGGGAGGGGCGACTGGACAACCAGACCTCTGGTTAACATTGGGACCTAAGAACATGGCAAGCCCCATATGTGGGCTCTTGGTCCAGACACTGAGAGGCCTTCCCTGAGGAATGGTCTCACACTGAGTTTCACAATGTGTTTTTGTGCCCAAGGAGCCCCTCAAGTCAGGGCGTGGCCTAATGTACCATGCTGGTTTCTCCTACAGGGAACGTTGCACAATATGGCAACCACAAGTTTTCTGGCCATGGGGAAGATGGAGTTCTAATTTCTGCAACACTTTCACTCCTGGACTGTGATTGGATTTAAGGTCTAGGTTCTGAAGCCTGAAAACTGAGGTTGGGAAGAGATGAAGACCTAAGGCCATGGTGTGGCTGATGTGCTCAGTGTTCGGCCAGCTGTTGAGTGTGGGTTGGGAGGTGCAGGCTCAGGCTGTGGCAGACAGGGAATTAGTGCCCAGGCTAGACTGTATCATTGGGGTGCAGTCGAGTTTCGTGCAGGATGGTACTCATTTGTGGTTACTGGGTAGCCCCAGAGGGCAACGTTTTTCTTCTGGAGGGAAGACACAGTGCCACAGAGTGGCTCCAGAATTCCCAAACTGGAAGGCTTGTGGGCCAGGAGTGTGATGAAAAAATTCTGAGAACACAAGCCAGACTTAGATTTCGGGGTGAGGGGACGGCAGGCACCCTCTGCAGAGATGATTCGAGATCCTGTATACCTGAAGACAGAGCTAGGATCAGACGTTGGCTTAGGTCGAAGTTTCTGTCCATGACAGCCCCTTCATGAAGGGGAGGGTGTCACGAGGACATGGAGGTTTTCCCACGATGGGAATTGTGAGATGCTCCAAACCGCAATGATTCCTTCTGTGGGACAGTCGAGACCTGTTGGATGGCTCCAGGACATCCCTTAAGGACGTTATCCAGAGCAGGGTTCTAAGGATGGATGCCTGGGCAGCCTGCCTCCCATTCCAGGTGTCTCATAGCGCCAAGGCAAGTTCGATCTGCTGGATCTAGGGGAGCAACCGAGGCGGGTGTGTTGAAATGGGTGAGTTGAGGATGGGTCATAATGTGCATTTGTGTCCATGTAGACCTTGGAATGGGGTGCTTGAACCGGGGCCTTGAGGGATGTTCATAACCGGAGGTTTTGATGGAGCTCTAAAGAGTACGTTTCCTATGTAGAGAAGAGAATTGTTTTGATGAGTGCCTAAGGAATCTCCCATATGCTGGTATTGGAAAACAGGCCTCTGAGGAGAGATGACTGGAATCAAAAGCAATGGATCTGATTAGGGCCTAAGTGCCTGTCCAGTTCAATCTTATTCTATGGGGATATCTGTCTCTGGGTCTGAGTGGAGGTAGTTTCCTAACTTGTGAGAGATCATCCCTGTGTGTCCTGGGCAGCCAACATTATTCGGATGGCCTGGGGGAGTTTGGCGGATTCTCCTAATCTATTGGGTTGTGGCCAATGGAAATAGCAGAATTCCCCTGGAGAGGGAAGCCACAGTCCTGAGGTGTGGCTCCAGGGGCCCCAGCTTGGATGGTGTGTTGGCCAGGCCTGTGGGGACAGAAGTCTGAAAACACAAACTCAGCTTAGTTTTGGGGATGTATGTATGAAGGCTCGATCTACAGACCGTGAGAATTTTCCGGGCTATGAACAAAGGGCGAGTATGTGGCGCTTGCTCAGGCTTTTGTCTCTGGATTTTGTGTCAACGGTGGCCGTGGAATGTCGGAGTGTCCTCAAGGGCCATGGACAATTCTTTCTCTGGTGATTTGGCCTGATCCCAAGTGGTTGGGATCATTCTGTGGATGGGAAGAGTCCTTTATGTATTTTTTTTACCTCAGTTCTCCCACCAAAGAGGGATTCCAGAGTAGAGCCCTGAGTAGGTGTGACTAGACATCTCGAACTCTGGTTGAGATTGGGGGACTAGGGGCTTGGCAAGCCCCATATGTGGGCTGTTGTTCCAGTGACTAAGAGGCTTTACATGAGGATAGGGCTCACGCTGAGGGTCACAATGTGTGTTTGTGCACATTGTGGCCCTCAGGGATAGGTGGGGCCTCATAGTCCATGCTGCTTTCTCCTACAATGAACATTGGACAACATGCCAACCACTAGGTTTCTTGCCAAGGCGAAGGAGAAGTTCTGATTCTTGCATCACGTTCACTCCTGAGCAGTGAGTGGAGATAAGGTCTAGGTTCTGAAGGTGAAAACTGAGGTTGGGTAGAGATGATGGCCTAAAGCCATTGTGGGTGTGATATGCTCTGTGTACGGCCAGCTGTCTGGGTGTTGGACTGGAGGTCTGCCCTCAGGCTGTGTCAGACAGGGCTTTAGTGCACAGGCTAGACTGTATAATTGGGGTGTGGTCGAGTGGCATGCAGGTTGTTACTCATTTGGCGTTTCCGGTTAGCCCTATAGGGCAACATTTTTCTTCTGGAGGGCAGGCAGAGTGCTGCATTGTGTCTCCAGAATTGCCAAACTGGAGGGGTGTGGCCAGGATTGTGAGGAAGGAAGTCTGAAAACACAAGCTAGCATGAGTTTTGGGGCCAAGAGCATGGCAGGCCCACTCTGAAGAGGCTGAATCGAGATCTCCTGCAGGTGAGGTCAGGGCGAGTATCAGATGTTGCCTCAAGCTGGAGTTTGTGTCCATGACGGCCCCTTCCTGAAGGGGGTGGGGGCGTCATGAGGCCAGGGAGGTTTCCCTACGCTGGGAGTTGTGAGCTGCTCCCAACTTCAAAGTTTCCTTCTTCAGGACAGTCGAGTACTATTGTATGGTTCCAGGATGCCCCATACAGAAAGACTCGAGAGCAGGGGCCTAAGCATGGATGCCGAGAAACGCCAACTCACCTTCCCATTGCCTGGTGGAGACAAGGCACGCTCAATCTGCGGGCTCTTGGGTGAGCTACCCAGAAGGCTGAGTTTAAATGGACTCTCCTGAGGATGAGTCATAATGTGGGTTGGTGGCCATGGAGACCTTGGAATGTGGCAGTAGCTAAGGGACTCTGCAGGATTCTCCAACCCGAAGGGCTTGACACAACTCCAACAAGGAAGCTTCCCATGTGGAGATGAGAGGTCTTTTGTCTGGTGCCTCAGGAAAGCCCCGTATGCTGGCCTTCGAACCCAGGCCTCTGAGGAGTGATACCTGGACACCAAAGCAAGAGTTCATAATAGGGCCTAGGGGCCTGTCTGGTTCAATCTTCTGTCTCTGCGGATATCTGTCTGTGTGTCTGCATGGAGGTAGTAGTTGCTCAGCTTGTGTCATAATGCCCCTATTTGTCCAGTGCGGCTTGCGGTAGTGGGATGTCCTTGGGGACCTTGAGGTTTCTACTATTTTGTAGAGTTGTGGCCAATGGAATGGGCAGTTTCTTAGGAGAGAGCAGGCACAGTTCTGTGGTGTGGCTCCAGAGACCCCAGCCTGGAGGCTGTGTGGGCCATGGCTGTGCAGACAGACATCCAAAAACCCTAACTCAGCTCAGGTTTGGGGCCGAGGTTACGGCAGGCCTGATCTACAGTCCATGAGGGGAGCTCCTCTGGATATGAAAGAAGGGTGAGAGGGAGGCAGTCGCTCAGGCTTTTGTCTCTGGATGTTTTGTCCACAATGGCCGTTTAATGTAGGAGTTGCCTCATGGGTCGTAGAAGTCTCCCTCTCTGGTAGTTTGTCCAGCCCCCAAGTGTTTGGGGTCATTCTGTGGGAAGGGAAGTGTCCTGTTTTTTGCCTCATATGTCCCCCCAGTAGAGGGATTCTAGAGCATAGCAGTGGGTACTGACAACTGGAATACTCGCCCTCGGGTTAAGCCTGGGGGCCTATGGATATGACAAGCCCCATATGCAGGATCTTGGTCCAGCCCCTGAGAGGCGTTACTTTAATACGGGACTCACGCTGCAGGTCACAATGCATGTCTGTGCCCTAGGCGGCCCTCAACACTGGCGTGGCCTTTCGGACAATGCAGGTTTTCCCACATTGAACGTTGGACAACATGCCAACCACAAGGTTTCTGGCCATGGGGAAGGAGGAATTCTAATTTCTGCATCACGTTCACCCTGGGCAGTGATTGGAGATAAGGTCTAGGTTCTGAAGCCTGAAAACCGAGGTTGGGAAGAGATGACGACCTACAGCCATAGCGGGTCCTATGTGTCCAGGTTGGGGCCAGCTGTCTGGGTGTCGTTTGGGATGTCTTGTCTCAGGCTGTGCCAGACAGGGCATTAGAATACAGGGTGGGCTGTATAATTGCTTTACAATCGAGTGGCATGCATTAGAAAATCATTTGGGGTTTCTTATTAGAAGCATAGGGCAAAGTTTTTCTTCTGGAGGGCAGGCAGAGTGCTGCATTGTGGCTTCGGAATTCCCAAACTGGAGGGCTTGTGGGCCAGGAGAGTGAGGACGGAAGTCTGAGAACACAAGCTAGGCTTAGGTTTCGGGGCAAGGACATGGCAGCCACACTCTGCAGAGCTGAATTGAGATCTCATGTGTCTGAAGTCAGGTCGAGGATCAGACTTTGGCTCAGGTTTGAGTTTCTGTCCATGTTGGCCCCTTCATGAACGGGGGACATTATGAGCCCATGGGGGTTTTCCCACTATTGGAGTTGTGAGATGCTCCAAACCGCAAGGATTCCTTCTGTGGGACAATTAAGATTTGTTGGATGGCTCCAGGACGTCTTATAAGGTATTTTTCCAGAACAGGGTTCTAAGTATGGATGCCTGGGCAGTCAGCCTCACAATCCAATTGTCTCCTAGCAACAAGAAACGTTTGATCTGCTGGCTTGGGGTAGCAACAGAGGGGGCTGAGTTGAAATGGACTTTCCTGAGGATGGTCTTAATGTTGGTTTGAGTCCATGGAGACCTTGGTATGGGGCAGTGGCACCAGGGCCCTGAAGGATTCTCCTAACCAGAGGTTATGACAAAGCTCCAATGAGCAAGTTTTCCATGGGGAGACGAGATTTGTTCTTATTGGTGCCTCAGGAAACCACCATATGCTGGTATTGGAAACGAGGCCTCTGAGGAGAGATGCCTAAAAACCAAAGCAATGGATCTGATTAGGGCCTAGGGGCCTGTCCGGTTCAATATTCTTCTCTGGGGACATCTGTTGTCTGAGTGGAGGTAGTTGCTCAGCTGGTTTGAGATCACCCCTGTTTGTCCTGGGCGGCCTACACTAATGGGATGGCCTCGGTGACTTTGGAGGTTTTTCCTCATTTGCAAGGTTGTGGCCAATGGAATGGGAAGAATTCCCTTGAAAGGGAAGCACAGTCCTGAGGTGTGGCTCCAGGGACCCAAGTGTGGAGCGTGTGTGGTCCAGGGCTATTTGGACAAAAGTCTGAAAACACAAACTCCACTTAGGTTGGGGGATGTAGGTATGGCCGGCCCGATCTATAGACCGTGAGGAGAACTCTTCGGGATATGAACAAAGGGCGAATGTGAGGTGCTGGCTCATGCTTTTTTTTTTTTTTTTTTTTCTGGAAATGTGTCACCGATTGCCATGGAATGTCGGGGTGTCCTCATGGGCCATCGATGAGGCTCCCTTTCTGGGGATTTGACCCGATCCCAAGAGTTTGGGGTCATTCTGTGGGAAGGGAGGAGGCCTTTCTTGTTTTTTTGTTTATTTTTTTATTATTATTATTTTTTTTACCTAAGGTGGACCACCAACAGAGGGATTCCAGAGCAGAGTTTTGGGGAGGGGCGACTGGACAACCAGACCTCTGGTTAACATTGGGACCTAAGAACATGGCAAGCCCCATATGTGGGCTCTTGGTCCAGACACTGAGAGGCCTTCCCTGAGGAATGGTCTCACACTGAGTTTCACAATGTGTTTTTGTGCCCAAGGAGCCCCTCAAGTCAGGGCGTGGCCTAATGTACCATGCTGGTTTCTCCTACAGGGAACGTTGCACAATATGGCAACCACAAGTTTTCTGGCCATGGGGAAGATGGAGTTCTAATTTCTGCAACACTTTCACTCCTGGACTGTGATTGGATTTAAGGTCTAGGTTCTGAAGCCTGAAAACTGAGGTTGGGAAGAGATGAAGACCTAAGGCCATGGTGTGGCTGATGTGCTCAGTGTTCGGCCAGCTGTTGAGTGTGGGTTGGGAGGTGCAGGCTCAGGCTGTGGCAGACAGGGAATTAGTGCCCAGGCTAGACTGTATCATTGGGGTGCAGTTGAGTTTCGTGCAGGATGGTACTCATTTGTGGTTACTGGGTAGCCCCAGAGGGCAACGTTTTTCTTCTGGAGGGAAGACACAGTGCCACAGAGTGGCTCCAGAATTCCCAAACTGGAAGGCTTGTGGGCCAGGAGTGTGATGAAAAAATTCTGAGAACACAAGCCAGACTTAGATTTCGGGGTGAGGGGACGGCAGGCACCCTCTGCAGAGATGATTCGAGATTCTGTATACCTGAAGACAGAGCTAGGATCAGACGTTGGCTTAGGTCGAAGTTTCTGTCCATGACAGCCCCTTCATGAAGGGGAGGGTGTCACGAGGACATGGAGGTTTTCCCACGATGGGAATTGTGAGATGCTCCAAACCGCAATGATTCCTTCTGTGGGACAGTCGAGACCTGTTGGATGGCTCCAGGACATCCCATAAGGACCTTATCCAGAGCAGGGTTCTAAGGATGGATGCCTGGGCAGCCTGCCTCCCATTCCAGGTGTCTCATAGCGCCAAGGCAAGTTCGATCTGCTGGATCTAGGGGAGCAACCGAGGCGGGTGTGTTGAAATGGGTGAGTTGAGGATGGGTCATAATGTGCATTTGTGTCCATGTAGACCTTGGAATGGGGTGCTTGAACCGGGGCCTTGAGGGATGTTCATAACCGGAGGTTTTGATGGAGCTCTAAAGAGTATGTTTCCTATGTAGAGAAGAGAATTGTTTTGATGAGTGCCTAAGGAATCTCCCATATGCTGGTATTGGAAAACAGGCCTCTGAGGAGAGATGACTGGAATCAAAAGCAATGGATCTGATTAGGGCCTAAGTGCCTGTCCAGTTCAATCTTATTCTATGGGGATATCTGTCTCTGGGTCTGAGTGGAGGTAGTTTCCTAACTTGTGAGAGATCATCCCTGTGTGTCCTGGGCAGCCAACATTATTCGGATGGCCTGGGGGAGTTTGGCGGATTCTCCTAATCTATTGGGTTGTGGCCAATGGAAATAGCAGAATTCCCCTGGAGAGGGAAGCCACAGTCCTGAGGTGTGGCTCCAGGGGCCCCAGCTTGGATGGTGTGTTGGCCAGGCCTGTGGGGACAGAAGTCTGAAAACACAAACTCAGCTTAGTTTTGGGGATGTATGTATGAAGGCTCGATCTACAGACCGTGAGAATTTTCCGGGCTATGAACAAAGGGCGAGTATGTGGCGCTTGCTCAGGCTTTTGTCTCTGGATTTTGTGTCAACGGTGGCCGTGGAATGTCGGAGTGTCCTCAAGGGCCATGGACAATTCTTTCTCTGGTGATTTGGCCTGATCCCAAGTGGTTGGGATCATTCTGTGGATGGGAAGAGTCCTTTATGTATTTTTTTTACCTCAGTTCTCCCACCAAAGAGGGATTCCAGAGTAGAGCCCTGAGTAGGTGTGACTAGACATCTCGAACTCTGGTTGAGATTGGGGGACTAGGGGCTTGGCAAGCCCCATATGTGGGCTGTTGTTCCAGTGACTAAGAGGCTTTACATGAGGATAGGGCTCACGCTGAGGGTCACAATGTGTGTTTGTGCACATTGTGGCCCTCAGGGATAGGTGGGGCCTCATAGTCCATGCTGCTTTCTCCTACAATGAACATTGGACAACATGCCAACCACTAGGTTTCTTGCCAAGGCGAAGGAGAAGTTCTGATTCTTGCATCACGTTCACTCCTGAGCAGTGAGTGGAGATAAGGTCTAGGTTCTGAAGGTGAAAACTGAGGTTGGGTAGAGATGATGGCCTAAAGCCATTGTGGGTGTGATATGCTCTGTGTACGGCCAGCTGTCTGGGTGTTGGACTGGAGGTCTGCCCTCAGGCTGTGTCAGACAGGGCTTTAGTGCATAGGCTAGACTGTATAATTGGGGTGTGGTCGAGTGGCATGCAGGTTGTTACTCATTTGGCGTTTCCGGTTAGCCCTATAGGGCAACATTTTTCTTCTGGAGGGCAGGCAGAGTGCTGCATTGTGTCTCCAGAATTGCCAAACTGGAGGGGTGTGGCCAGGATTGTGAGGAAGGAAGTCTGAAAACACAAGCTAGCATGAGTTTTGGGGCCAAGAGCATGGCAGGCCCACTCTGAAGAGGCTGAATCGAGATCTCCTGCAGGTGAGGTCAGGGCGAGTATCAGATGTTGCCTCAAGCTGGAGTTTGTGTCCATGACGGCCCCTTCCTGAAGGGGGTGGGGGCGTCATGAGGCCAGGGAGGTTTCCCTACGCTGGGAGTTGTGAGCTGCTCCCAACTTCAAAGTTTCCTTCTTCAGGACAGTCGAGTACTATTGTATGGTTCCAGGATGCCCCATACAGAAAGACTCGAGAGCAGGGGCCTAAGCATGGATGCCGAGAAACGCCAACTCACCTTCCCATTGCCTGGTGGAGACAAGGCACGCTCAATCTGCGGGCTCTTGGGTGAGCTACCCAGAAGGCTGAGTTTAAATGGACTCTCCTGAGGATGAGTCATAATGTGGGTTGGTGGCCATGGAGACCTTGGAATGTGGCAGTAGCTAAGGGACTCTGCAGGATTCTCCAACCCGAAGGGCTTGACACAACTCCAACAAGGAAGCTTCCCATGTGGAGATGAGAGGTCTTTTGTCTGGTGCCTCAGGAAAGCCCCGTATGCTGGCCTTCGAACCCAGGCCTCTGAGGAGTGATACCTGGACACCAAAGCAAGAGTTCATAATAGGGCCTAGGGGCCTGTCTGGTTCAATCTTCTGTCTCTGCGGATATCTGTCTGTGTGTCTGCATGGAGGTAGTAGTTGCTCAGCTTGTGTCATAATGCCCCTATTTGTCCAGTGCGGCTTGCGGTAGTGGGATGTCCTTGGGGACCTTGAGGTTTCTACTATTTTGTAGAGTTGTGGCCAATGGAATGGGCAGTTTCTTAGGAGAGAGCAGGCACAGTTCTGTGGTGTGGCTCCAGAGACCCCAGCCTGGAGGCTGTGTGGGCCATGGCTGTGCAGACAGACATCCAAAAACCCTAACTCAGCTCAGGTTTGGGGCCGAGGTTACGGCAGGCCTGATCTACAGTCCATGAGGGGAGCTCCTCTGGATATGAAAGAAGGGTGAGAGGGAGGCAGTCGCTCAGGCTTTTGTCTCTGGATGTTTTGTCCACAATGGCCGTTTAATGTAGGAGTTGCCTCATGGGTCGTAGAAGTCTCCCTCTCTGGTAGTTTGTCCAGCCCCCAAGTGTTTGGGGTCATTCTGTGGGAAGGGAAGTGTCCTGTTTTTTGCCTCATATGTCCCCCCAGTAGAGGGATTCTAGAGCATAGCAGTGGGTACTGACAACTGGAATACTCGCCCTCGGGTTAAGCCTGGGGGCCTATGGATATGACAAGCCCCATATGCAGGATCTTGGTCCAGCCCCTGAGAGGCGTTACTTTAATACGGGACTCACGCTGCAGGTCACAATGCATGTCTGTGCCCTAGGCGGCCCTCAAGCACTGGCGTGGCCTTTCGGACAATGCAGGTTTTCCCACATTGAACGTTGGACAACATGCCAACCACAAGGTTTCTGGCCATGGGGAAGGAGGAATTCTAATTTCTGCATCACGTTCACCCTGGGCAGTGATTGGAGATAAGGTCTAGGTTCTGAAGCCTGAAAACCGAGGTTGGGAAGAGATGACGACCTACAGCCATAGCGGGTCCTATGTGTCCAGGTTGGGGCCAGCTGTCTGGGTGTCGTTTGGGATGTCTTGTCTCAGGCTGTGCCAGACAGGGCATTAGAATACAGGGTGGGCTGTATAATTGCTTTACAATCGAGTGGCATGCATTAGAAAATCATTTGGGGTTTCTTATTAGAAGCATAGGGCAAAGTTTTTCTTCTGGAGGGCAGGCAGAGTGCTGCATTGTGGCTTCGGAATTCCCAAACTGGAGGGCTTGTGGGCCAGGAGAGTGAGGACGGAAGTCTGAGAACACAAGCTAGGCTTAGGTTTCGGGGCAAGGACATGGCAGCCACACTCTGCAGAGCTGAATTGAGATCTCATGTGTCTGAAGTCAGGTCGAGGATCAGACTTTGGCTCAGGTTTGAGTTTCTGTCCATGTTGGCCCCTTCATGAAGGGGGGACATTATGAGCCCATGGGGGTTTTCCCACTATTGGAGTTGTGAGATGCTCCAAACCGCAAGGATTCCTTCTGTGGGACAATTAAGATTTGTTGGATGGCTCCAGGACGTCTTATAAGGTATTTTTCCAGAACAGGGTTCTAAGTATGGATGCCTGGGCAGTCAGCCTCACAATCCAATTGTCTCCTAGCAACAAGAAACGTTTGATCTGCTGGCTTGGGGTAGCAACAGAGGGGGCTGAGTTGAAATGGACTTTCCTGAGGATGGTCTTAATGTTGGTTTGAGTCCATGGAGACCTTGGTATGGGGCAGTGGCACCAGGGCCCTGAAGGATTCTCCTAACCAGAGGTTATGACAAAGCTCCAATGAGCAAGTTTTCCATGGGGAGACGAGATTTGTTCTTATTGGTGCCTCAGGAAACCACCATATGCTGGTATTGGAAACGAGGCCTCTGAGGAGAGATGCCTAAAAACCAAAGCAATGGATCTGATTAGGGCCTAGGGGCCTGTCCGGTTCAATATTCTTCTCTGGGGACATCTGTTGTCTGAGTGGAGGTAGTTGCTCAGCTGGTTTGAGATCACCCCTGTTTGTCCTGGGCGGCCTACACTAATGGGATGGCCTCGGTGACTTTGGAGGTTTTTCCTCATTTGCAAGGTTGTGGCCAATGGAATGGGAAGAATTCCCTTGAAAGGGAAGCACAGTCCTGAGGTGTGGCTCCAGGGACCCAAGTGTGGAGCGTGTGTGGTCCAGGGCTATTTGGACAAAAGTCTGAAAACACAAACTCCACTTAGGTTGGGGGATGTAGGTATGGCCGGCCCGATCTATAGACCGTGAGGAGAACTCTTCGGGATATGAACAAAGGGCGAATGTGAGGTGCTGGCTCATGCTTTTTTTTTTTTTTTTTTTTTTCTGGAAATGTGTCACCGATTGCCATGGAATGTCGGGGTGTCCTCATGGGCCATCGATGAGGCTCCCTTTCTGGGGATTTGACCCGATCCCAAGAGTTTGGGGTCATTCTGTGGGAAGGGAGGAGGCCTTTCTTGTTTTTTTGTTTATTTTTTTATTATTATTATTTTTTTTACCTAAGGTGGACCACCAACAGAGGGATTCCAGAGCAGAGTCCTGGGGAGGGGCGACTGGACAACCAGACCTCTGGTTAACATTGGGACCTAAGAACATGGCAAGCCCCATATGTGGGCTCTTGGTCCAGACACTGAGAGGCCTTCCCTGAGGAATGGTCTCACACTGAGTTTCACAATGTGTTTTTGTGCCCAAGGAGCCCCTCAAGTCAGGGCGTGGCCTAATGTACCATGCTGGTTTCTCCTACAGGGAACGTTGCACAATATGGCAACCACAAGTTTTCTGGCCATGGGGAAGATGGAGTTCTAATTTCTGCAACACTTTCACTCCTGGACTGTGATTGGATTTAAGGTCTAGGTTCTGAAGCCTGAAAACTGAGGTTGGGAAGAGATGAAGACCTAAGGCCATGGTGTGGCTGATGTGCTCAGTGTTCGGCCAGCTGTTGAGTGTGGGTTGGGAGGTGCAGGCTCAGGCTGTGGCAGACAGGGAATTAGTGCCCAGGCTAGACTGTATCATTGGGGTGCAGTCGAGTTTCGTGCAGGATGGTACTCATTTGTGGTTACTGGGTAGCCCCAGAGGGCAACGTTTTTCTTCTGGAGGGAAGACACAGTGCCACAGAGTGGCTCCAGAATTCCCAAACTGGAAGGCTTGTGGGCCAGGAGTGTGATGAAAAAATTCTGAGAACACAAGCCAGACTTAGATTTCGGGGTGAGGGGACGGCAGGCACCCTCTGCAGAGATGATTCGAGATCCTGTATACCTGAAGACAGAGCTAGGATCAGACGTTGGCTTAGGTCGAAGTTTCTGTCCATGACAGCCCCTTCATGAAGGGGAGGGTGTCACGAGGACATGGAGGTTTGCCCACGATGGGAATTGTGAGATGCTCCAAACCGCAATGATTCCTTCTGTGGGACAGTCGAGACCTGTTGGATGGCTCCAGGACATCCCATAAGGACGTTATCCAGAGCAGGGTTCTAAGGATGGATGCCTGGGCAGCCTGCCTCCCATTCCAGGTGTCTCATAGCGCCAAGGCAAGTTCGATCTGCTGGATCTAGGGGAGCAACCGAGGCGGGTGTGTTGAAATGGGTGAGTTGAGGATGGGTCATAATGTGCATTTGTGTCCATGTAGACCTTGGAATGGGGTGCTTGAACCGGGGCCTTGAGGGATGTTCATAACCGGAGGTTTTGATGGAGCTCTAAAGAGTATGTTTCCTATGTAGAGAAGAGAATTGTTTTGATGAGTGCCTAAGGAATCTCCCATATGCTGGTATTGGAAAACAGGCCTCTGAGGAGAGATGACTGGAATCAAAAGCAATGGATCTGATTAGGGCCTAAGTGCCTGTCCAGTTCAATCTTATTCTATGGGGATATCTGTCTCTGGGTCTGAGTGGAGGTAGTTTCCTAACTTGTGAGAGATCATCCCTGTGTGTCCTGGGCAGCCAACATTATTCGGATGGCCTGGGGGAGTTTGGCGGATTCTCCTAATCTATTGGGTTGTGGCCAATGGAAATAGCAGAATTCCCCTGGAGAGGGAAGCCACAGTCCTGAGGTGTGGCTCCAGGGGCCCCAGCTTGGATGGTGTGTTGGCCAGGCCTGTGGGGACAGAAGTCTGAAAACACAAACTCAGCTTAGTTTTGGGGATGTATGTATGAAGGCTCGATCTACAGACCGTGAGAATTTTCCGGGCTATGAACAAAGGGCGAGTATGTGGCGCTTGCTCAGGCTTTTGTCTCTGGATTTTGTGTCAACGGTGGCCGTGGAATGTCGGAGTGTCCTCAAGGGCCATGGACAATTCTTTCTCTGGTGATTTGGCCTGATCCCAAGTGGTTGGGATCATTCTGTGGATGGGAAGAGTCCTTTATGTATTTTTTTTACCTCAGTTCTCCCACCAAAGAGGGATTCCAGAGTAGAGCCCTGAGTAGGTGTGACTAGACATCTCGAACTCTGGTTGAGATTGGGGGACTAGGGGCTTGGCAAGCCCCATATGTGGGCTGTTGTTCCAGTGACTAAGAGGCTTTACATGAGGATAGGGCTCACGCTGAGGGTCACAATGTGTGTTTGTGCACATTGTGGCCCTCAGGGATAGGTGGGGCCTCATAGTCCATGCTGCTTTCTCCTACAATGAACATTGGACAACATGCCAACCACTAGGTTTCTTGCCAAGGCGAAGGAGAAGTTCTGATTCTTGCATCACGTTCACTCCTGAGCAGTGAGTGGAGATAAGGTCTAGGTTCTGAAGGTGAAAACTGAGGTTGGGTAGAGATGATGGCCTAAAGCCATTGTGGGTGTGATATGCTCTGTGTACGGCCAGCTGTCTGGGTGTTGGACTGGAGGTCTGCCCTCAGGCTGTGTCAGACAGGGCTTTAGTGCACAGGCTAGACTGTATAATTGGGGTGTGGTCGAGTGGCATGCAGGTTGTTACTCATTTGGCGTTTCCGGTTAGCCCTATAGGGCAACATTTTTCTTCTGGAGGGCAGGCAGAGTGCTGCATTGTGTCTCCAGAATTGCCAAACTGGAGGGGTGTGGCCAGGATTGTGAGGAAGGAAGTCTGAAAACACAAGCTAGCATGAGTTTTGGGGCCAAGAGCATGGCAGGCCCACTCTGAAGAGGCTGAATCGAGATCTCCTGCAGGTGAGGTCAGGGCGAGTATCAGATGTTGCCTCAAGCTGGAGTTTGTGTCCATGACGGCCCCTTCCTGAAGGGGGTGGGGGCGTCATGAGGCCAGGGAGGTTTCCCTACGCTGGGAGTTGTGAGCTGCTCCCAACTTCAAAGTTTCCTTCTTCAGGACAGTCGAGTACTATTGTATGGTTCCAGGATGCCCCATACAGAAAGACTCGAGAGCAGGGGCCTAAGCATGGATGCCGAGAAACGCCAACTCACCTTCCCATTGCCTGGTGGAGACAAGGCACGCTCAATCTGCGGGCTCTTGGGTGAGCTACCCAGAAGGCTGAGTTTAAATGGACTCTCCTGAGGATGAGTCATAATGTGGGTTGGTGGCCATGGAGACCTTGGAATGTGGCAGTAGCTAAGGGACTCTGCAGGATTCTCCAACCCGAAGGGCTTGACACAACTCCAACAAGGAAGCTTCCCATGTGGAGATGAGAGGTCTTTTGTCTGGTGCCTCAGGAAAGCCCCGTATGCTGGTCTTCGAACCCAGGCCTCTGAGGAGTGATACCTGGACACCAAAGCAAGAGTTCATAATAGGGCCTAGGGGCCTGTCTGGTTCAATCTTCTGTCTCTGCGGATATCTGTCTGTCTGTCTGCATGGAGGTAGTAGTTGCTCAGCTTGTGTCATAATGCCCCTATTTGTCCAGTGCGGCTTGCGGTAGTGGGATGTCCTTGGGGACCTTGAGGTTTCTACTATTTTGTAGAGTTGTGGCCAATGGAATGGGCAGTTTCTTAGGAGAGAGCAGGCACAGTTCTGTGGTGTGGCTCCAGAGACCCCAGCCTGGAGGCTGTGTGGGCCATGGCTGTGCAGACAGACATCCAAAAACCCTAACTCAGCTCAGGTTTGGGGCCGAGGTTACGGCAGGCCTGATCTACAGTCCATGAGGGGAGCTCCTCTGGATATGAAAGAAGGGTGAGAGGGAGGCAGTCGCTCAGGCTTTTGTCTCTGGATGTTTTGTCCACAATGGCCGTTTAATGTAGGAGTTGCCTCATGGGTCGTAGAAGTCTCCCTCTCTGGTAGTTTGTCCAGCCCCCAAGTGTTTGGGGTCATTCTGTGGGAAGGGAAGTGTCCTGTTTTTTGCCTCATATGTCCCCCCAGTAGAGGGATTCTAGAGCATAGCAGTGGGTACTGACAACTGGAATACTCGCCCTCGGGTTAAGCCTGGGGGCCTATGGATATGACAAGCCCCATATGCAGGATCTTGGTCCAGCCCCTGAGAGGCGTTACTTTAATACGGGACTCACGCTGCAGGTCACAATGCATGTCTGTGCCCTAGGCGGCCCTCAAGCACTGGCGTGGCCTTTCGGACAATGCAGGTTTTCCCACATTGAACGTTGGACAACATGCCAACCACAAGGTTTCTGGCCATGGGGAAGGAGGAATTCTAATTTCTGCATCACGTTCACCCTGGGCAGTGATTGGAGATAAGGTCTAGGTTCTGAAGCCTGAAAACCGAGGTTGGGAAGAGATGACGACCTACAGCCATAGCGGGTCCTATGTGTCCAGGTTGGGGCCAGCTGTCTGGGTGTCGTTTGGGATGTCTTGTCTCAGGCTGTGCCAGACAGGGCATTAGAATACAGGGTGGGCTGTATAATTGCTTTACAATCGAGTGGCATGCATTAGAAAATCATTTGGGGTTTCTTATTAGAAGCATAGGGCAAAGTTTTTCTTCTGGAGGGCAGGCAGAGTGCTGCATTGTGGCTTCGGAATTCCCAAACTGGAGGGCTTGTGGGCCAGGAGAGTGAGGACGGAAGTCTGAGAACACAAGCTAGGCTTAGGTTTCGGGGCAAGGACATGGCAGCCACACTCTGCAGAGCTGAATTGAGATCTCATGTGTCTGAAGTCAGGTCGAGGATCAGACTTTGGCTCAGGTTTGAGTTTCTGTCCATGTTGGCCCCTTCATGAAGGGGGGACATTATGAGCCCATGGGGGTTTTCCCACTATTGGAGTTGTGAGATGCTCCAAACCGCAAGGATTCCTTCTGTGGGACAATTAAGATTTGTTGGATGGCTCCAGGACGTCTTATAAGGTATTTTTCCAGAACAGGGTTCTAAGTATGGATGCCTGGGCAGTCAGCCTCACAATCCAATTGTCTCCTAGCAACAAGAAACGTTTGATCTGCTGGCTTGGGGTAGCAACAGAGGGGGCTGAGTTGAAATGGACTTTCCTGAGGATGGTCTTAATGTTGGTTTGAGTCCATGGAGACCTTGGTATGGGGCAGTGGCACCAGGGCCCTGAAGGATTCTCCTAACCAGAGGTTATGACAAAGCTCCAATGAGCAAGTTTTCCATGGGGAGACGAGATTTGTTCTTATTGGTGCCTCAGGAAACCACCATATGCTGGTATTGGAAACGAGGCCTCTGAGGAGAGATGCCTAAAAACCAAAGCAATGGATCTGATTAGGGCCTAGGGGCCTGTCCGGTTCAATATTCTTCTCTGGGGACATCTGTTGTCTGAGTGGAGGTAGTTGCTCAGCTGGTTTGAGATCACCCCTGTTTGTCCTGGGCGGCCTACACTAATGGGATGGCCTCGGTGACTTTGGAGGTTTTTCCTCATTTGCAAGGTTGTGGCCAATGGAATGGGAAGAATTCCCTTGAAAGGGAAGCACAGTCCTGAGGTGTGGCTCCAGGGACCCAAGTGTGGAGCGTGTGTGGTCCAGGGCTATTTGGACAAAAGTCTGAAAACACAAACTCCACTTAGGTTGGGGGATGTAGGTATGGCCGGCCCGATCTATAGACCGTGAGGAGAACTCTTCGGGATATGAACAAAGGGCGAATGTGAGGTGCTGGCTCATGCTTTTTTTTTTTTTTTTTTTTTTCTGGAAATGTGTCACCGATTGCCATGGAATGTCGGGGTGTCCTCATGGGCCATCGATGAGGCTCCCTTTCTGGGGATTTGACCCGATCCCAAGAGTTTGGGGTCATTCTGTGGGAAGGGAGGAGGCCTTTCTTGTTTTTTTGTTTATTTTTTTATTATTATTATTTTTTTTACCTAAGGTGGACCACCAAAAGAGGGATTCCAGAGCAGAGTCCTGGGGAGGGGCGACTGGACAACCAGACCTCTGGTTAACATTGGGACCTAAGAACATGGCAAGCCCCATATGTGGGCTCTTGGTCCAGACACTGAGAGGCCTTCCCTGAGGAATGGTCTCACACTGAGTTTCACAATGTGTTTTTGTGCCCAAGGAGCCCCTCAAGTCAGGGCGTGGCCTAATGTACCATGCTGGTTTCTCCTACAGGGAACGTTGCACAATATGGCAACCACAAGTTTTCTGGCCATGGGGAAGATGGAGTTCTAATTTCTGCAACACTTTCACTCCTGGACTGTGATTGGATTTAAGGTCTAGGTTCTGAAGCCTGAAAACTGAGGTTGGGAAGAGATGAAGACCTAAGGCCATGGTGTGGCTGATGTGCTCAGTGTTCGGCCAGCTGTTGAGTGTGGGTTGGGAGGTGCAGGCTCAGGCTGTGGCAGACAGGGAATTAGTGCCCAGGCTAGACTGTATCATTGGGGTGCAGTCGAGTTTCGTGCAGGATGGTACTCATTTGTGGTTACTGGGTAGCCCCAGAGGGCAACGTTTTTCTTCTGGAGGGAAGACACAGTGCCACAGAGTGGCTCCAGAATTCCCAAACTGGAAGGCTTGTGGGCCAGGAGTGTGATGAAAAAATTCTGAGAACACAAGCCAGACTTAGATTTCGGGGTGAGGGGACGGCAGGCACCCTCTGCAGAGATGATTCGAGATCCTGTATACCTGAAGACAGAGCTAGGATCAGACGTTGGCTTAGGTCGAAGTTTCTGTCCATGACAGCCCCTTCATGAAGGGGAGGGTGTCACGAGGACATGGAGGTTTTCCCACGATGGGAATTGTGAGATGCTCCAAACCGCAATGATTCCTTCTGTGGGACAGTCGAGACCTGTTGGATGGCTCCAGGACATCCCATAAGGACGTTATCCAGAGCAGGGTTCTAAGGATGGATGCCTGGGCAGCCTGCCTCCCATTCCAGGTGTCTCATAGCGCCAAGGCAGTTCGATCTGCTGGATCTAGGGGAGCAACCGAGGCGGGTGTGTTGAAATGGGTGAGTTGAGGATGGGTCATAATGTGCATTTGTGTCCATGTAGACCTTGGAATGGGGTGCTTGAACCGGGGCCTTGAGGGATGTTCATAACCGGAGGTTTTGATGGAGCTCTAAAGAGTATGTTTCCTATGTAGAGAAGAGAATTGTTTTGATGAGTGCCTAAGGAATCTCCCATATGCTGGTATTGGAAAACAGGCCTCTGAGGAGAGATGACTGGAATCAAAAGCAATGGATCTGATTAGGGCCTAAGTGCCTGTCCAGTTCAATCTTATTCTATGGGGATATCTGTCTCTGGGTCTGAGTGGAGGTAGTTTCCTAACTTGTGAGAGATCATCCCTGTGTGTCCTGGGCAGCCAACATTATTCGGATGGCCTGGGGGAGTTTGGCGGATTCTCCTAATCTATTGGGTTGTGGCCAATGGAAATAGCAGAATTCCCCTGGAGAGGGAAGCCACAGTCCTGAGGTGTGGCTCCAGGGGCCCCAGCTTGGATGGTGTGTTGGCCAGGCCTGTGGGGACAGAAGTCTGAAAACACAAACTCAGCTTAGTTTTGGGGATGTATGTATGAAGGCTCGATCTACAGACCGTGAGAATTTTCCGGGCTATGAACAAAGGGCGAGTATGTGGCGCTTGCTCAGGCTTTTGTCTCTGGATTTTGTGTCAACGGTGGCCGTGGAATGTCGGAGTGTCCTCAAGGGCCATGGACAATTCTTTCTCTGGTGATTTGGCCTGATCCCAAGTGGTTGGGATCATTCTGTGGATGGGAAGAGTCCTTTATGTATTTTTTTTACCTCAGTTCTCCCACCAAAGAGGGATTCCAGAGTAGAGCCCTGAGTAGGTGTGACTAGACATCTCGAACTCTGGTTGAGATTGGGGGACTAGGGGCTTGGCAAGCCCCATATGTGGGCTGTTGTTCCAGTGACTAAGAGGCTTTACATGAGGATAGGGCTCACGCTGAGGGTCACAATGTGTGTTTGTGCACATTGTGGCCCTCAGGGATAGGTGGGGCCTCATAGTCCATGCTGCTTTCTCCTACAATGAACATTGGACAACATGCCAACCACTAGGTTTCTTGCCAAGGCGAAGGAGAAGTTCTGATTCTTGCATCACGTTCACTCCTGAGCAGTGAGTGGAGATAAGGTCTAGGTTCTGAAGGTGAAAACTGAGGTTGGGTAGAGATGATGGCCTAAAGCCATTGTGGGTGTGATATGCTCTGTGTACGGCCAGCTGTCTGGGTGTTGGACTGGAGGTCTGCCCTCAGGCTGTGTCAGACAGGGCTTTAGTGCACAGGCTAGACTGTATAATTGGGGTGTGGTCGAGTGGCATGCAGGTTGTTACTCATTTGGCGTTTCCGGTTAGCCCTATAGGGCAACATTTTTCTTCTGGAGGGCAGGCAGAGTGCTGCATTGTGTCTCCAGAATTGCCAAACTGGAGGGGTGTGGCCAGGATTGTGAGGAAGGAAGTCTGAAAACACAAGCTAGCATGAGTTTTGGGGCCAAGAGCATGGCAGGCCCACTCTGAAGAGGCTGAATCGAGATCTCCTGCAGGTGAGGTCAGGGCGAGTATCAGATGTTGCCTCAAGCTGGAGTTTGTGTCCATGACGGCCCCTTCCTGAAGGGGGTGGGGGCGTCATGAGGCCAGGGAGGTTTCCCTACGCTGGGAGTTGTGAGCTGCTCCCAACTTCAAAGTTTCCTTCTTCAGGACAGTCGAGTACTATTGTATGGTTCCAGGATGCCCCATACAGAAAGACTCGAGAGCAGGGGCCTAAGCATGGATGCCGAGAAACGCCAACTCACCTTCCCATTGCCTGGTGGAGACAAGGCACGCTCAATCTGCGGGCTCTTGGGTGAGCTACCCAGAAGGCTGAGTTTAAATGGACTCTCCTGAGGATGAGTCATAATGTGGGTTGGTGGCCATGGAGACCTTGGAATGTGGCAGTAGCTAAGGGACTCTGCAGGATTCTCCAACCCGAAGGGCTTGACACAACTCCAACAAGGAAGCTTCCCATGTGGAGATGAGAGGTCTTTTGTCTGGTGCCTCAGGAAAGCCCCGTATGCTGGCCTTCGAACCCAGGCCTCTGAGGAGTGATACCTGGACACCAAAGCAAGAGTTCATAATAGGGCCTAGGGGCCTGTCTGGTTCAATCTTCTGTCTCTGCGGATATCTGTCTGTGTGTCTGCATGGAGGTAGTAGTTGCTCAGCTTGTGTCATAATGCCCCTATTTGTCCAGTGCGGCTTGCGGTAGTGGGATGTCCTTGGGGACCTTGAGGTTTCTACTATTTTGTAGAGTTGTGGCCAATGGAATGGGCAGTTTCTTAGGAGAGAGCAGGCACAGTTCTGTGGTGTGGCTCCAGAGACCCCAGCCTGGAGGCTGTGTGGGCCATGGCTGTGCAGACAGACATCCAAAAACCCTAACTCAGCTCAGGTTTGGGGCCGAGGTTACGGCAGGCCTGATCTACAGTCCATGAGGGGAGCTCCTCTGGATATGAAAGAAGGGTGAGAGGGAGGCAGTCGCTCAGGCTTTTGTCTCTGGATGTTTTGTCCACAATGGCCGTTTAATGTAGGAGTTGCCTCATGGGTCGTAGAAGTCTCCCTCTCTGGTAGTTTGTCCAGCCCCCAAGTGTTTGGGGTCATTCTGTGGGAAGGGAAGTGTCCTGTTTTTTGCCTCATATGTCCCCCCAGTAGAGGGATTCTAGAGCATAGCAGTGGGTACTGACAACTGGAATACTCGCCCTCGGGTTAAGCCTGGGGGCCTATGGATATGACAAGCCCCATATGCAGGATCTTGGTCCAGCCCCTGAGAGGCGTTACTTTAATACGGGACTCACGCTGCAGGTCACAATGCATGTCTGTGCCCTAGGCGGCCCTCAAGCACTGGCGTGGCCTTTCGGACAATGCAGGTTTTCCCACATTGAACGTTGGACAACATGCCAACCACAAGGTTTCTGGCCATGGGGAAGGAGGAATTCTAATTTCTGCATCACGTTCACCCTGGGCAGTGATTGGAGATAAGGTCTAGGTTCTGAAGCCTGAAAACCGAGGTTGGGAAGAGATGACGACCTACAGCCATAGCGGGTCCTATGTGTCCAGGTTGGGGCCAGCTGTCTGGGTGTCGTTTGGGATGTCTTGTCTCAGGCTGTGCCAGACAGGGCATTAGAATACAGGGTGGGCTGTATAATTGCTTTACAATCGAGTGGCATGCATTAGAAAATCATTTGGGGTTTCTTATTAGAAGCATAGGGCAAAGTTTTTCTTCTGGAGGGCAGGCAGAGTGCTGCATTGTGGCTTCGGAATTCCCAAACTGGAGGGCTTGTGGGCCAGGAGAGTGAGGACGGAAGTCTGAGAACACAAGCTAGGCTTAGGTTTCGGGGCAAGGACATGGCAGCCACACTCTGCAGAGCTGAATTGAGATCTCATGTGTCTGAAGTCAGGTCGAGGATCAGACTTTGGCTCAGGTTTGAGTTTCTGTCCATGTTGGCCCCTTCATGAAGGGGGGACATTATGAGCCCATGGGGGTTTTCCCACTATTGGAGTTGTGAGATGCTCCAAACCGCAAGGATTCCTTCTGTGGGACAATTAAGATTTGTTGGATGGCTCCAGGACGTCTTATAAGGTATTTTTCCAGAACAGGGTTCTAAGTATGGATGCCTGGGCAGTCAGCCTCACAATCCAATTGTCTCCTAGCAACAAGAAACGTTTGATCTGCTGGCTTGGGGTAGCAACAGAGGGGGCTGAGTTGAAATGGACTTTCCTGAGGATGGTCTTAATGTTGGTTTGAGTCCATGGAGACCTTGGTATGGGGCAGTGGCACCAGGGCCCTGAAGGATTCTCCTAACCAGAGGTTATGACAAAGCTCCAATGAGCAAGTTTTCCATGGGGAGACGAGATTTGTTCTTATTGGTGCCTCAGGAAACCACCATATGCTGGTATTGGAAACGAGGCCTCTGAGGAGAGATGCCTAAAAACCAAAGCAATGGATCTGATTAGGGCCTAGGGGCCTGTCCGGTTCAATATTCTTCTCTGGGGACATCTGTTGTCTGAGTGGAGGTAGTTGCTCAGCTGGTTTGAGATCACCCCTGTTTGTCCTGGGCGGCCTACACTAATGGGATGGCCTCGGTGACTTTGGAGGTTTTTCCTCATTTGCAAGGTTGTGGCCAATGGAATGGGAAGAATTCCCTTGAAAGGGAAGCACAGTCCTGAGGTGTGGCTCCAGGGACCCAAGTGTGGAGCGTGTGTGGTCCAGGGCTATTTGGACAAAAGTCTGAAAACACAAACTCCACTTAGGTTGGGGGATGTAGGTATGGCCGGCCCGATCTATAGACCGTGAGGAGAACTCTTCGGGATATGAACAAAGGGCGAATGTGAGGTGCTGGCTCATGCTTTTTTTTTTTTTTTTTTTTTTCTGGAAATGTGTCACCGATTGCCATGGAATGTCGGGGTGTCCTCATGGGCCATCGATGAGGCTCCCTTTCTGGGGATTTGACCCGATCCCAAGAGTTTGGGGTCATTCTGTGGGAAGGGAGGAGGCCTTTCTTGTTTTTTTGTTTATTTTTTTATTATTATTATTTTTTTTACCTAAGGTGGACCACCAACAGAGGGATTCCAGAGCAGAGTCCTGGGGAGGGGCGACTGGACAACCAGACCTCTGGTTAACATTGGGACCTAAGAACATGGCAAGCCCCATATGTGGGCTCTTGGTCCAGACACTGAGAGGCCTTCCCTGAGGAATGGTCTCACACTGAGTTTCACAATGTGTTTTTGTGCCCAAGGAGCCCCTCAAGTCAGGGCGTGGCCTAATGTACCATGCTGGTTTCTCCTACAGGGAACGTTGCACAATATGGCAACCACAAGTTTTCTGGCCATGGGGAAGATGGAGTTCTAATTTCTGCAACACTTTCACTCCTGGACTGTGATTGGATTTAAGGTCTAGGTTCTGAAGCCTGAAAACTGAGGTTGGGAAGAGATGAAGACCTAAGGCCATGGTGTGGCTGATGTGCTCAGTGTTCGGCCAGCTGTTGAGTGTGGGTTGGGAGGTGCAGGCTCAGGCTGTGGCAGACAGGGAATTAGTGCCCAGGCTAGACTGTATCATTGGGGTGCAGTCGAGTTTCGTGCAGGATGGTACTCATTTGTGGTTACTGGGTAGCCCCAGAGGGCAACGTTTTTCTTCTGGAGGGAAGACACAGTGCCACAGAGTGGCTCCAGAATTCCCAAACTGGAAGGCTTGTGGGCCAGGAGTGTGATGAAAAAATTCTGAGAACACAAGCCAGACTTAGATTTCGGGGTGAGGGGACGGCAGGCACCCTCTGCAGAGATGATTCGAGATCCTGTATACCTGAAGACAGAGCTAGGATCAGACGTTGGCTTAGGTCGAAGTTTCTGTCCATGACAGCCCCTTCATGAAGGGGAGGGTGTCACGAGGACATGGAGGTTTGCCCACGATGGGAATTGTGAGATGCTCCAAACCGCAATGATTCCTTCTGTGGGACAGTCGAGACCTGTTGGATGGCTCCAGGACATCCCATAAGGACGTTATCCAGAGCAGGGTTCTAAGGATGGATGCCTGGGCAGCCTGCCTCCCATTCCAGGTGTCTCATAGCGCCAAGGCAAGTTCGATCTGCTGGATCTAGGGGAGCAACCGAGGCGGGTGTGTTGAAATGGGTGAGTTGAGGATGGGTCATAATGTGCATTTGTGTCCATGTAGACCTTGGAATGGGGTGCTTGAACCGGGGCCTTGAGGGATGTTCATAACCGGAGGTTTTGATGGAGCTCTAAAGAGTATGTTTCCTATGTAGAGAAGAGAATTGTTTTGATGAGTGCCTAAGGAATCTCCCATATGCTGGTATTGGAAAACAGGCCTCTGAGGAGAGATGACTGGAATCAAAAGCAATGGATCTGATTAGGGCCTAAGTGCCTGTCCAGTTCAATCTTATTCTATGGGGATATCTGTCTCTGGGTCTGAGTGGAGGTAGTTTCCTAACTTGTGAGAGATCATCCCTGTGTGTCCTGGGCAGCCAACATTATTCGGATGGCCTGGGGGAGTTTGGCGGATTCTCCTAATCTATTGGGTTGTGGCCAATGGAAATAGCAGAATTCCCCTGGAGAGGGAAGCCACAGTCCTGAGGTGTGGCTCCAGGGGCCCCAGCTTGGATGGTGTGTTGGCCAGGCCTGTGGGGACAGAAGTCTGAAAACACAAACTCAGCTTAGTTTTGGGGATGTATGTATGAAGGCTCGATCTACAGACCGTGAGAATTTTCCGGGCTATGAACAAAGGGCGAGTATGTGGCGCTTGCTCAGGCTTTTGTCTCTGGATTTTGTGTCAACGGTGGCCGTGGAATGTCGGAGTGTCCTCAAGGGCCATGGACAATTCTTTCTCTGGTGATTTGGCCTGATCCCAAGTGGTTGGGATCATTCTGTGGATGGGAAGAGTCCTTTATGTATTTTTTTTACCTCAGTTCTCCCACCAAAGAGGGATTCCAGAGTAGAGCCCTGAGTAGGTGTGACTAGACATCTCGAACTCTGGTTGAGATTGGGGGACTAGGGGCTTGGCAAGCCCCATATGTGGGCTGTTGTTCCAGTGACTAAGAGGCTTTACATGAGGATAGGGCTCACGCTGAGGGTCACAATGTGTGTTTGTGCACATTGTGGCCCTCAGGGATAGGTGGGGCCTCATAGTCCATGCTGCTTTCTCCTACAATGAACATTGGACAACATGCCAACCACTAGGTTTCTTGCCAAGGCGAAGGAGAAGTTCTGATTCTTGCATCACGTTCACTCCTGAGCAGTGAGTGGAGATAAGGTCTAGGTTCTGAAGGTGAAAACTGAGGTTGGGTAGAGATGATGGCCTAAAGCCATTGTGGGTGTGATATGCTCTGTGTACGGCCAGCTGTCTGGGTGTTGGACTGGAGGTCTGCCCTCAGGCTGTGTCAGACAGGGCTTTAGTGCACAGGCTAGACTGTATAATTGGGGTGTGGTCGAGTGGCATGCAGGTTGTTACTCATTTGGCGTTTCCGGTTAGCCCTATAGGGCAACATTTTTCTTCTGGAGGGCAGGCAGAGTGCTGCATTGTGTCTCCAGAATTGCCAAACTGGAGGGGTGTGGCCAGGATTGTGAGGAAGGAAGTCTGAAAACACAAGCTAGCATGAGTTTTGGGGCCAAGAGCATGGCAGGCCCACTCTGAAGAGGCTGAATCGAGATCTCCTGCAGGTGAGGTCAGGGCGAGTATCAGATGTTGCCTCAAGCTGGAGTTTGTGTCCATGACGGCCCCTTCCTGAAGGGGGTGGGGGCGTCATGAGGCCAGGGAGGTTTCCCTACGCTGGGAGTTGTGAGCTGCTCCCAACTTCAAAGTTTCCTTCTTCAGGACAGTCGAGTACTATTGTATGGTTCCAGGATGCCCCATACAGAAAGACTCGAGAGCAGGGGCCTAAGCATGGATGCCGAGAAACGCCAACTCACCTTCCCATTGCCTGGTGGAGACAAGGCACGCTCAATCTGCGGGCTCTTGGGTGAGCTACCCAGAAGGCTGAGTTTAAATGGACTCTCCTGAGGATGAGTCATAATGTGGGTTGGTGGCCATGGAGACCTTGGAATGTGGCAGTAGCTAAGGGACTCTGCAGGATTCTCCAACCCGAAGGGCTTGACACAACTCCAACAAGGAAGCTTCCCATGTGGAGATGAGAGGTCTTTTGTCTGGTGCCTCAGGAAAGCCCCGTATGCTGGTCTTCGAACCCAGGCCTCTGAGGAGTGATACCTGGACACCAAAGCAAGAGTTCATAATAGGGCCTAGGGGCCTGTCTGGTTCAATCTTCTGTCTCTGCGGATATCTGTCTGTGTGTCTGCATGGAGGTAGTAGTTGCTCAGCTTGTGTCATAATGCCCCTATTTGTCCAGTGCGGCTTGCGGTAGTGGGATGTCCTTGGGGACCTTGAGGTTTCTACTATTTTGTAGAGTTGTGGCCAATGGAATGGGCAGTTTCTTAGGAGAGAGCAGGCACAGTTCTGTGGTGTGGCTCCAGAGACCCCAGCCTGGAGGCTGTGTGGGCCATGGCTGTGCAGACAGACATCCAAAAACCCTAACTCAGCTCAGGTTTGGGGCCGAGGTTACGGCAGGCCTGATCTACAGTCCATGAGGGGAGCTCCTCTGGATATGAAAGAAGGGTGAGAGGGAGGCAGTCGCTCAGGCTTTTGTCTCTGGATGTTTTGTCCACAATGGCCGTTTAATGTAGGAGTTGCCTCATGGGTCGTAGAAGTCTCCCTCTCTGGTAGTTTGTCCAGCCCCCAAGTGTTTGGGGTCATTCTGTGGGAAGGGAAGTGTCCTGTTTTTTGCCTCATATGTCCCCCCAGTAGAGGGATTCTAGAGCATAGCAGTGGGTACTGACAACTGGAATACTCGCCCTCGGGTTAAGCCTGGGGGCCTATGGATATGACAAGCCCCATATGCAGGATCTTGGTCCAGCCCCTGAGAGGCGTTACTTTAATACGGGACTCACGCTGCAGGTCACAATGCATGTCTGTGCCCTAGGCGGCCCTCAACACTGGCGTGGCCTTTCGGACAATGCAGGTTTTCCCACATTGAACGTTGGACAACATGCCAACCACAAGGTTTCTGGCCATGGGGAAGGAGGAATTCTAATTTCTGCATCACGTTCACCCTGGGCAGTGATTGGAGATAAGGTCTAGGTTCTGAAGCCTGAAAACCGAGGTTGGGAAGAGATGACGACCTACAGCCATAGCGGGTCCTATGTGTCCAGGTTGGGGCCAGCTGTCTGGGTGTCGTTTGGGATGTCTTGTCTCAGGCTGTGCCAGACAGGGCATTAGAATACAGGGTGGGCTGTATAATTGCTTTACAATCGAGTGGCATGCATTAGAAAATCATTTGGGGTTTCTTATTAGAAGCATAGGGCAAAGTTTTTCTTCTGGAGGGCAGGCAGAGTGCTGCATTGTGGCTTCGGAATTCCCAAACTGGAGGGCTTGTGGGCCAGGAGAGTGAGGACGGAAGTCTGAGAACACAAGCTAGGCTTAGGTTTCGGGGCAAGGACATGGCAGCCACACTCTGCAGAGCTGAATTGAGATCTCATGTGTCTGAAGTCAGGTCGAGGATCAGACTTTGGCTCAGGTTTGAGTTTCTGTCCATGTTGGCCCCTTCATGAAGGGGGGACATTATGAGCCCATGGGGGTTTTCCCACTATTGGAGTTGTGAGATGCTCCAAACCGCAAGGATTCCTTCTGTGGGACAATTAAGATTTGTTGGATGGCTCCAGGACGTCTTATAAGGTATTTTTCCAGAACAGGGTTCTAAGTATGGATGCCTGGGCAGTCAGCCTCACAATCCAATTGTCTCCTAGCAACAAGAAACGTTTGATCTGCTGGCTTGGGGTAGCAACAGAGGGGGCTGAGTTGAAATGGACTTTCCTGAGGATGGTCTTAATGTTGGTTTGAGTCCATGGAGACCTTGGTATGGGGCAGTGGCACCAGGGCCCTGAAGGATTCTCCTAACCAGAGGTTATGACAAAGCTCCAATGAGCAAGTTTTCCATGGGGAGACGAGATTTGTTCTTATTGGTGCCTCAGGAAACCACCATATGCTGGTATTGGAAACGAGGCCTCTGAGGAGAGATGCCTAAAAACCAAAGCAATGGATCTGATTAGGGCCTAGGGGCCTGTCCGGTTCAATATTCTTCTCTGGGGACATCTGTTGTCTGAGTGGAGGTAGTTGCTCAGCTGGTTTGAGATCACCCCTGTTTGTCCTGGGCGGCCTACACTAATGGGATGGCCTCGGTGACTTTGGAGGTTTTTCCTCATTTGCAAGGTTGTGGCCAATGGAATGGGAAGAATTCCCTTGAAAGGGAAGCACAGTCCTGAGGTGTGGCTCCAGGGACCCAAGTGTGGAGCGTGTGTGGTCCAGGGCTATTTGGACAAAAGTCTGAAAACACAAACTCCACTTAGGTTGGGGGATGTAGGTATGGCCGGCCCGATCTATAGACCGTGAGGAGAACTCTTCGGGATATGAACAAAGGGCGAATGTGAGGTGCTGGCTCATGCTTTTTTTTTTTTTTTTTTTTTTCTGGAAATGTGTCACCGATTGCCATGGAATGTCGGGGTGTCCTCATGGGCCATCGATGAGGCTCCCTTTCTGGGGATTTGACCCGATCCCAAGAGTTTGGGGTCATTCTGTGGGAAGGGAGGAGGCCTTTCTTGTTTTTTTGTTTATTTTTTTATTATTATTATTTTTTTTACCTAAGGTGGACCACCAACAGAGGGATTCCAGAGCAGAGTCCTGGGGAGGGGCGACTGGACAACCAGACCTCTGGTTAACATTGGGACCTAAGAACATGGCAAGCCCCATATGTGGGCTCTTGGTCCAGACACTGAGAGGCCTTCCCTGAGGAATGGTCTCACACTGAGTTTCACAATGTGTTTTTGTGCCCAAGGAGCCCCTCAAGTCAGGGCGTGGCCTAATGTACCATGCTGGTTTCTCCTACAGGGAACGTTGCACAATATGGCAACCACAAGTTTTCTGGCCATGGGGAAGATGGAGTTCTAATTTCTGCAACACTTTCACTCCTGGACTGTGATTGGATTTAAGGTCTAGGTTCTGAAGCCTGAAAACTGAGGTTGGGAAGAGATGAAGACCTAAGGCCATGGTGTGGCTGATGTGCTCAGTGTTCGGCCAGCTGTTGAGTGTGGGTTGGGAGGTGCAGGCTCAGGCTGTGGCAGACAGGGAATTAGTGCCCAGGCTAGACTGTATCATTGGGGTGCAGTCGAGTTTCGTGCAGGATGGTACTCATTTGTGGTTACTGGGTAGCCCCAGAGGGCAACGTTTTTCTTCTGGAGGGAAGACACAGTGCCACAGAGTGGCTCCAGAATTCCCAAACTGGAAGGCTTGTGGGCCAGGAGTGTGATGAAAAAATTCTGAGAACACAAGCCAGACTTAGATTTCGGGGTGAGGGGACGGCAGGCACCCTCTGCAGAGATGATTCGAGATCCTGTATACCTGAAGACAGAGCTAGGATCAGACGTTGGCTTAGGTCGAAGTTTCTGTCCATGACAGCCCCTTCATGAAGGGGAGGGTGTCACGAGGACATGGAGGTTTTCCAACGATGGGAATTGTGAGATGCTCCAAACCGCAATGATTCCTTCTGTGGGACAGTCGAGACCTGTTGGATGGCTCCAGGACATCCCATAAGGACGTTATCCAGAGCAGGGTTCTAAGGATGGATGCCTGGGCAGCCTGCCTCCCATTCCAGGTGTCTCATAGCGCCAAGGCAAGTTCGAACTGCTGGATCTAGGGGAGCAACCGAGGCGGGTGTGTTGAAATGGGTGAGTTGAGGATGGGTCATAATGTGCATTTGTGTCCATGTAGACCTTGGAATGGGGTGCTTGAACCGGGGCCTTGAGGGATGTTCATAACCGGAGGTTTTGATGGAGCTCTAAAGAGTATGTTTCCTATGTAGAGAAGAGAATTGTTTTGATGAGTGCCTAAGGAATCTCCCATATGCTGGTATTGGAAAACAGGCCTCTGAGGAGAGATGACTGGAATCAAAAGCAATGGATCTGATTAGGGCCTAAGTGCCTGTCCAGTTCAATCTTATTCTATGGGGATATCTGTCTCTGGGTCTGAGTGGAGGTAGTTTCCTAACTTGTGAGAGATCATCCCTGTGTGTCCTGGGCAGCCAACATTATTCGGATGGCCTGGGGGAGTTTGGCAGATTCTCCTAATCTATTGGGTTGTGGCCAATGGAAATAGCAGAATTCCCCTGGAGAGGGAAGCCACAGTCCTGAGGTGTGGCTCCAGGGGCCCCAGCTTGGATGGTGTGTTGGCCAGGCCTGTGGGGACAGAAGTCTGAAAACACAAACTCAGCTTAGTTTTGGGGATGTATGTATGAAGGCTCGATCTACAGACCGTGAGAATTTTCCGGGCTATGAACAAAGGGCGAGTATGTGGCGCTTGCTCAGGCTTTTGTCTCTGGATTTTGTGTCAACGGTGGCCGTGGAATGTCGGAGTGTCCTCAAGGGCCATGGACAATTCTTTCTCTGGTGATTTGGCCTGATCCCAAGTGGTTGGGATCATTCTGTGGATGGGAAGAGTCCTTTATGTATTTTTTTTACCTCAGTTCTCCCACCAAAGAGGGATTCCAGAGTAGAGCCCTGAGTAGGTGTGACTAGACATCTCGAACTCTGGTTGAGATTGGGGGACTAGGGGCTTGGCAAGCCCCATATGTGGGCTGTTGTTCCAGTGACTAAGAGGCTTTACATGAGGATAGGGCTCACGCTGAGGGTCACAATGTGTGTTTGTGCACATTGTGGCCCTCAGGGATAGGTGGGGCCTCATAGTCCATGCTGCTTTCTCCTACAATGAACATTGGACAACATGCCAACCACTAGGTTTCTTGCCAAGGCGAAGGAGAAGTTCTGATTCTTGCATCACGTTCACTCCTGAGCAGTGAGTGGAGATAAGGTCTAGGTTCTGAAGGTGAAAACTGAGGTTGGGTAGAGATGATGGCCTAAAGCCATTGTGGGTGTGATATGCTCTGTGTACGGCCAGCTGTCTGGGTGTTGGACTGGAGGTCTGCCCTCAGGCTGTGTCAGACAGGGCTTTAGTGCACAGGCTAGACTGTATAATTGGGGTGTGGTCGAGTGGCATGCAGGTTGTTACTCATTTGGCGTTTCCGGTTAGCCCTATAGGGCAACATTTTTCTTCTGGAGGGCAGGCAGAGTGCTGCATTGTGTCTCCAGAATTGCCAAACTGGAGGGGTGTGGCCAGGATTGTGAGGAAGGAAGTCTGAAAACACAAGCTAGCATGAGTTTTGGGGCCAAGAGCATGGCAGGCCCACTCTGAAGAGGCTGAATCGAGATCTCCTGCAGGTGAGGTCAGGGCGAGTATCAGATGTTGCCTCAAGCTGGAGTTTGTGTCCATGACGGCCCCTTCCTGAAGGGGGTGGGGGCGTCATGAGGCCAGGGAGGTTTCCCTACGCTGGGAGTTGTGAGCTGCTCCCAACTTCAAAGTTTCCTTCTTCAGGACAGTCGAGTACTATTGTATGGTTCCAGGATGCCCCATACAGAAAGACTCGAGAGCAGGGGCCTAAGCATGGATGCCGAGAAACGCCAACTCACCTTCCCATTGCCTGGTGGAGACAAGGCACGCTCAATCTGCGGGCTCTTGGGTGAGCTACCCAGAAGGCTGAGTTTAAATGGACTCTCCTGAGGATGAGTCATAATGTGGGTTGGTGGCCATGGAGACCTTGGAATGTGGCAGTAGCTAAGGGACTCTGCAGGATTCTCCAACCCAAAGGGCTTGACACAACTCCAACAAGGAAGCTTCCTATGTGGAGATGAGAGGTCTTTTGTCTGGTGCCTCAGGAAAGCCCCGTATGCTGGTCTTCGAACCCAGGCCTCTGAGGAGTGATACCTGGACACCAAAGCAAGAGTTCATAATAGGGCCTAGGGGCCTGTCTGGTTCAATCTTCTGTCTCTGCGGATATCTGTCTGTCTGTCTGCATGGAGGTAGTAGTTGCTCAGCTTGTGTCATAATGCCCCTATTTGTCCAGTGCGGCTTGCGGTAGTGGGATGTCCTTGGGGACCTTGAGGTTTCTACTATTTTGTAGAGTTGTGGCCAATGGAATGGGCAGTTTCTTAGGAGAGAGCAGGCACAGTTCTGTGGTGTGGCTCCAGAGACCCCAGCCTGGAGGCTGTGTGGGCCATGGCTGTGCAGACAGACATCCAAAAACCCTAACTCAGCTCAGGTTTGGGGCCGAGGTTACGGCAGGCCTGATCTACAGTCCATGAGGGGAGCTCCTCTGGATATGAAAGAAGGGTGAGAGGGAGGCAGTCGCTCAGGCTTTTGTCTCTGGATGTTTTGTCCACAATGGCCGTTTAATGTAGGAGTTGCCTCATGGGTCGTAGAAGTCTCCCTCTCTGGTAGTTTGTCCAGCCCCCAAGTGTTTGGGGTCATTCTGTGGGAAGGGAAGTGTCCTGTTTTTTGCCTCATATGTCCCCCCAGTAGAGGGATTCTAGAGCATAGCAGTGGGTACTGACAACTGGAATACTCGCCCTCGGGTTAAGCCTGGGGGCCTATGGATATGACAAGCCCCATATGCAGGATCTTGGTCCAGCCCCTGAGAGGCGTTACTTTAATACGGGACTCACGCTGCAGGTCACAATGCATGTCTGTGCCCTAGGCGGCCCTCAAGCACTGGCGTGGCCTTTCGGACAATGCAGGTTTTCCCACATTGAACGTTGGACAACATGCCAACCACAAGGTTTCTGGCCATGGGGAAGGAGGAATTCTAATTTCTGCATCACGTTCACCCTGGGCAGTGATTGGAGATAAGGTCTAGGTTCTGAAGCCTGAAAACCGAGGTTGGGAAGAGATGACGACCTACAGCCATAGCGGGTCCTATGTGTCCAGGTTGGGGCCAGCTGTCTGGGTGTCGTTTGGGATGTCTTGTCTCAGGCTGTGCCAGACAGGGCATTAGAATACAGGGTGGGCTGTATAATTGCTTTACAATCGAGTGGCATGCATTAGAAAATCATTTGGGGTTTCTTATTAGAAGCATAGGGCAAAGTTTTTCTTCTGGAGGGCAGGCAGAGTGCTGCATTGTGGCTTCGGAATTCCCAAACTGGAGGGCTTGTGGGCCAGGAGAGTGAGGACGGAAGTCTGAGAACACAAGCTAGGCTTAGGTTTCGGGGCAAGGACATGGCAGCCACACTCTGCAGAGCTGAATTGAGATCTCATGTGTCTGAAGTCAGGTCGAGGATCAGACTTTGGCTCAGGTTTGAGTTTCTGTCCATGTTGGCCCCTTCATGAAGGGGGGACATTATGAGCCCATGGGGGTTTTCCCACTATTGGAGTTGTGAGATGCTCCAAACCGCAAGGATTCCTTCTGTGGGACAATTAAGATTTGTTGGATGGCTCCAGGACGTCTTATAAGGTATTTTTCCAGAACAGGGTTCTAAGTATGGATGCCTGGGCAGTCAGCCTCACAATCCAATTGTCTCCTAGCAACAAGAAACGTTTGATCTGCTGGCTTGGGGTAGCAACAGAGGGGGCTGAGTTGAAATGGACTTTCCTGAGGATGGTCTTAATGTTGGTTTGAGTCCATGGAGACCTTGGTATGGGGCAGTGGCACCAGGGCCCTGAAGGATTCTCCTAACCAGAGGTTATGACAAAGCTCCAATGAGCAAGTTTTCCATGGGGAGACGAGATTTGTTCTTATTGGTGCCTCAGGAAACCACCATATGCTGGTATTGGAAACGAGGCCTCTGAGGAGAGATGCCTAAAAACCAAAGCAATGGATCTGATTAGGGCCTAGGGGCCTGTCCGGTTCAATATTCTTCTCTGGGGACATCTGTTGTCTGAGTGGAGGTAGTTGCTCAGCTGGTTTGAGATCACCCCTGTTTGTCCTGGGCGGCCTACACTAATGGGATGGCCTCGGTGACTTTGGAGGTTTTTCCTCATTTGCAAGGTTGTGGCCAATGGAATGGGAAGAATTCCCTTGAAAGGGAAGCACAGTCCTGAGGTGTGGCTCCAGGGACCCAAGTGTGGAGCGTGTGTGGTCCAGGGCTATTTGGACAAAAGTCTGAAAACACAAACTCCACTTAGGTTGGGGGATGTAGGTATGGCCGGCCCGATCTATAGACCGTGAGGAGAACTCTTCGGGATATGAACAAAGGGCGAATGTGAGGTGCTGGCTCATGCTTTTTTTTTTTTTTTTTTTTTTCTGGAAATGTGTCACCGATTGCCATGGAATGTCGGGGTGTCCTCATGGGCCATCGATGAGGCTCCCTTTCTGGGGATTTGACCCGATCCCAAGAGTTTGGGGTCATTCTGTGGGAAGGGAGGAGGCCTTTCTTGTTTTTTTGTTTATTTTTTTATTATTATTATTTTTTTTACCTAAGGTGGACCACCAACAGAGGGATTCCAGAGCAGAGTCCTGGGGAGGGGCGACTGGACAACCAGACCTCTGGTTAACATTGGGACCTAAGAACATGGCAAGCCCCATATGTGGGCTCTTGGTCCAGACACTGAGAGGCCTTCCCTGAGGAATGGTCTCACACTGAGTTTCACAATGTGTTTTTGTGCCCAAGGAGCCCCTCAAGTCAGGGCGTGGCCTAATGTACCATGCTGGTTTCTCCTACAGGGAACGTTGCACAATATGGCAACCACAAGTTTTCTGGCCATGGGGAAGATGGAGTTCTAATTTCTGCAACACTTTCACTCCTGGACTGTGATTGGATTTAAGGTCTAGGTTCTGAAGCCTGAAAACTGAGGTTGGGAAGAGATGAAGACCTAAGGCCATGGTGTGGCTGATGTGCTCAGTGTTCGGCCAGCTGTTGAGTGTGGGTTGGGAGGTGCAGGCTCAGGCTGTGGCAGACAGGGAATTAGTGCCCAGGCTAGACTGTATCATTGGGGTGCAGTCGAGTTTCGTGCAGGATGGTACTCATTTGTGGTTACTGGGTAGCCCCAGAGGGCAACGTTTTTCTTCTGGAGGGAAGACACAGTGCCACAGAGTGGCTCCAGAATTCCCAAACTGGAAGGCTTGTGGGCCAGGAGTGTGATGAAAAAATTCTGAGAACACAAGCCAGACTTAGATTTCGGGGTGAGGGGACGGCAGGCACCCTCTGCAGAGATGATTCGAGATCCTGTATACCTGAAGACAGAGCTAGGATCAGACGTTGGCTTAGGTCGAAGTTTCTGTCCATGACAGCCCCTTCATGAAGGGGAGGGTGTCACGAGGACATGGAGGTTTGCCCACGATGGGAATTGTGAGATGCTCCAAACCGCAATGATTCCTTCTGTGGGACAGTCGAGACCTGTTGGATGGCTCCAGGACATCCCATAAGGACGTTATCCAGAGCAGGGTTCTAAGGATGGATGCCTGGGCAGCCTGCCTCCCATTCCAGGTGTCTCATAGCGCCAAGGCAAGTTCGATCTGCTGGATCTAGGGGAGCAACCGAGGCGGGTGTGTTGAAATGGGTGAGTTGAGGATGGGTCATAATGTGCATTTGTGTCCATGTAGACCTTGGAATGGGGTGCTTGAACCGGGGCCTTGAGGGATGTTCATAACCGGAGGTTTTGATGGAGCTCTAAAGAGTATGTTTCCTATGTAGAGAAGAGAATTGTTTTGATGAGTGCCTAAGGAATCTCCCATATGCTGGTATTGGAAAACAGGCCTCTGAGGAGAGATGACTGGAATCAAAAGCAATGGATCTGATTAGGGCCTAAGTGCCTGTCCAGTTCAATCTTATTCTATGGGGATATCTGTCTCTGGGTCTGAGTGGAGGTAGTTTCCTAACTTGTGAGAGATCATCCCTGTGTGTCCTGGGCAGCCAACATTATTCGGATGGCCTGGGGGAGTTTGGCGGATTCTCCTAATCTATTGGGTTGTGGCCAATGGAAATAGCAGAATTCCCCTGGAGAGGGAAGCCACAGTCCTGAGGTGTGGCTCCAGGGGCCCCAGCTTGGATGGTGTGTTGGCCAGGCCTGTGGGGACAGAAGTCTGAAAACACAAACTCAGCTTAGTTTTGGGGATGTATGTATGAAGGCTCGATCTACAGACCGTGAGAATTTTCCGGGCTATGAACAAAGGGCGAGTATGTGGCGCTTGCTCAGGCTTTTGTCTCTGGATTTTGTGTCAACGGTGGCCGTGGAATGTCGGAGTGTCCTCAAGGGCCATGGACAATTCTTTCTCTGGTGATTTGGCCTGATCCCAAGTGGTTGGGATCATTCTGTGGATGGGAAGAGTCCTTTATGTATTTTTTTTACCTCAGTTCTCCCACCAAAGAGGGATTCCAGAGTAGAGCCCTGAGTAGGTGTGACTAGACATCTCGAACTCTGGTTGAGATTGGGGGACTAGGGGCTTGGCAAGCCCCATATGTGGGCTGTTGTTCCAGTGACTAAGAGGCTTTACATGAGGATAGGGCTCACGCTGAGGGTCACAATGTGTGTTTGTGCACATTGTGGCCCTCAGGGATAGGTGGGGCCTCATAGTCCATGCTGCTTTCTCCTACAATGAACATTGGACAACATGCCAACCACTAGGTTTCTTGCCAAGGCGAAGGAGAAGTTCTGATTCTTGCATCACGTTCACTCCTGAGCAGTGAGTGGAGATAAGGTCTAGGTTCTGAAGGTGAAAACTGAGGTTGGGTAGAGATGATGGCCTAAAGCCATTGTGGGTGTGATATGCTCTGTGTACGGCCAGCTGTCTGGGTGTTGGACTGGAGGTCTGCCCTCAGGCTGTGTCAGACAGGGCTTTAGTGCACAGGCTAGACTGTATAATTGGGGTGTGGTCGAGTGGCATGCAGGTTGTTACTCATTTGGCGTTTCCGGTTAGCCCTATAGGGCAACATTTTTCTTCTGGAGGGCAGGCAGAGTGCTGCATTGTGTCTCCAGAATTGCCAAACTGGAGGGGTGTGGCCAGGATTGTGAGGAAGGAAGTCTGAAAACACAAGCTAGCATGAGTTTTGGGGCCAAGAGCATGGCAGGCCCACTCTGAAGAGGCTGAATCGAGATCTCCTGCAGGTGAGGTCAGGGCGAGTATCAGATGTTGCCTCAAGCTGGAGTTTGTGTCCATGACGGCCCCTTCCTGAAGGGGGTGGGGGCGTCATGAGGCCAGGGAGGTTTCCCTACGCTGGGAGTTGTGAGCTGCTCCCAACTTCAAAGTTTCCTTCTTCAGGACAGTCGAGTACTATTGTATGGTTCCAGGATGCCCCATACAGAAAGACTCGAGAGCAGGGGCCTAAGCATGGATGCCGAGAAACGCCAACTCACCTTCCCATTGCCTGGTGGAGACAAGGCACGCTCAATCTGCGGGCTCTTGGGTGAGCTACCCAGAAGGCTGAGTTTAAATGGACTCTCCTGAGGATGAGTCATAATGTGGGTTGGTGGCCATGGAGACCTTGGAATGTGGCAGTAGCTAAGGGACTCTGCAGGATTCTCCAACCCGAAGGGCTTGACACAACTCCAACAAGGAAGCTTCCCATGTGGAGATGAGAGGTCTTTTGTCTGGTGCCTCAGGAAAGCCCCGTATGCTGGTCTTCGAACCCAGGCCTCTGAGGAGTGATACCTGGACACCAAAGCAAGAGTTCATAATAGGGCCTAGGGGCCTGTCTGGTTCAATCTTCTGTCTCTGCGGATATCTGTCTGTGTGTCTGCATGGAGGTAGTAGTTGCTCAGCTTGTGTCATAATGCCCCTATTTGTCCAGTGCGGCTTGCGGTAGTGGGATGTCCTTGGGGACCTTGAGGTTTCTACTATTTTGTAGAGTTGTGGCCAATGGAATGGGCAGTTTCTTAGGAGAGAGCAGGCACAGTTCTGTGGTGTGGCTCCAGAGACCCCAGCCTGGAGGCTGTGTGGGCCATGGCTGTGCAGACAGACATCCAAAAACCCTAACTCAGCTCAGGTTTGGGGCCGAGGTTACGGCAGGCCTGATCTACAGTCCATGAGGGGAGCTCCTCTGGATATGAAAGAAGGGTGAGAGGGAGGCAGTCGCTCAGGCTTTTGTCTCTGGATGTTTTGTCCACAATGGCCGTTTAATGTAGGAGTTGCCTCATGGGTCGTAGAAGTCTCCCTCTCTGGTAGTTTGTCCAGCCCCCAAGTGTTTGGGGTCATTCTGTGGGAAGGGAAGTGTCCTGTTTTTTGCCTCATATGTCCCCCCAGTAGAGGGATTCTAGAGCATAGCAGTGGGTACTGACAACTGGAATACTCGCCCTCGGGTTAAGCCTGGGGGCCTATGGATATGACAAGCCCCATATGCAGGATCTTGGTCCAGCCCCTGAGAGGCGTTACTTTAATACGGGACTCACGCTGCAGGTCACAATGCATGTCTGTGCCCTAGGCGGCCCTCAAGCACTGGCGTGGCCTTTCGGACAATGCAGGTTTTCCCACATTGAACGTTGGACAACATGCCAACCACAAGGTTTCTGGCCATGGGGAAGGAGGAATTCTAATTTCTGCATCACGTTCACCCTGGGCAGTGATTGGAGATAAGGTCTAGGTTCTGAAGCCTGAAAACCGAGGTTGGGAAGAGATGACGACCTACAGCCATAGCGGGTCCTATGTGTCCAGGTTGGGGCCAGCTGTCTGGGTGTCGTTTGGGATGTCTTGTCTCAGGCTGTGCCAGACAGGGCATTAGAATACAGGGTGGGCTGTATAATTGCTTTACAATCGAGTGGCATGCATTAGAAAATCATTTGGGGTTTCTTATTAGAAGCATAGGGCAAAGTTTTTCTTCTGGAGGGCAGGCAGAGTGCTGCATTGTGGCTTCGGAATTCCCAAACTGGAGGGCTTGTGGGCCAGGAGAGTGAGGACGGAAGTCTGAGAACACAAGCTAGGCTTAGGTTTCGGGGCAAGGACATGGCAGCCACACTCTGCAGAGCTGAATTGAGATCTCATGTGTCTGAAGTCAGGTCGAGGATCAGACTTTGGCTCAGGTTTGAGTTTCTGTCCATGTTGGCCCCTTCATGAAGGGGGGACATTATGAGCCCATGGGGGTTTTCCCACTATTGGAGTTGTGAGATGCTCCAAACCGCAAGGATTCCTTCTGTGGGACAATTAAGATTTGTTGGATGGCTCCAGGACGTCTTATAAGGTATTTTTCCAGAACAGGGTTCTAAGTATGGATGCCTGGGCAGTCAGCCTCACAATCCAATTGTCTCCTAGCAACAAGAAACGTTTGATCTGCTGGCTTGGGGTAGCAACAGAGGGGGCTGAGTTGAAATGGACTTTCCTGAGGATGGTCTTAATGTTGGTTTGAGTCCATGGAGACCTTGGTATGGGGCAGTGGCACCAGGGCCCTGAAGGATTCTCCTAACCAGAGGTTATGACAAAGCTCCAATGAGCAAGTTTTCCATGGGGAGACGAGATTTGTTCTTATTGGTGCCTCAGGAAACCACCATATGCTGGTATTGGAAACGAGGCCTCTGAGGAGAGATGCCTAAAAACCAAAGCAATGGATCTGATTAGGGCCTAGGGGCCTGTCCGGTTCAATATTCTTCTCTGGGGACATCTGTTGTCTGAGTGGAGGTAGTTGCTCAGCTGGTTTGAGATCACCCCTGTTTGTCCTGGGCGGCCTACACTAATGGGATGGCCTCGATGACTTTGGAGGTTTTTCCTCATTTGCAAGGTTGTGGCCAATGGAATGGGAAGAATTCCCTTGAAAGGGAAGCACAGTCCTGAGGTGTGGCTCCAGGGACCCAAGTGTGGAGCGTGTGTGGTCCAGGGCTATTTGGACAAAAGTCTGAAAACACAAACTCCACTTAGGTTGGGGGATGTAGGTATGGCCGGCCCGATCTATAGACCGTGAGGAGAACTCTTCGGGATATGAACAAAGGGCGAATGTGAGGTGCTGGCTCATGCTTTTTTTTTTTTTTTTTTTTTTTTCTGGAAATGTGTCACCGATTGCCATGGAATGTCGGGGTGTCCTCATGGGCCATCGATGAGGCTCCCTTTCTGGGGATTTGACCCGATCCCAAGAGTTTGGGGTCATTCTGTGGGAAGGGAGGAGGCCTTTCTTGTTTTTTTGTTTATTTTTTTATTATTATTATTTTTTTTACCTAAGGTGGACCACCAAAAGAGGGATTCCAGAGCAGAGTCCTGGGGAGGGGCGACTGGACAACCAGACCTCTGGTTAACATTGGGACCTAAGAACATGGCAAGCCCCATATGTGGGCTCTTGGTCCAGACACTGAGAGGCCTTCCCTGAGGAATGGTCTCACACTGAGTTTCACAATGTGTTTTTGTGCCCAAGGAGCCCCTCAAGTCAGGGCGTGGCCTAATGTACCATGCTGGTTTCTCCTACAGGGAACGTTGCACAATATGGCAACCACAAGTTTTCTGGCCATGGGGAAGATGGAGTTCTAATTTCTGCAACACTTTCACTCCTGGACTGTGATTGGATTTAAGGTCTAGGTTCTGAAGCCTGAAAACTGAGGTTGGGAAGAGATGAAGACCTAAGGCCATGGTGTGGCTGATGTGCTCAGTGTTCGGCCAGCTGTTGAGTGTGGGTTGGGAGGTGCAGGCTCAGGCTGTGGCAGACAGGGAATTAGTGCCCAGGCTAGACTGTATCATTGGGGTGCAGTCGAGTTTCGTGCAGGATGGTACTCATTTGTGGTTACTGGGTAGCCCCAGAGGGCAACGTTTTTCTTCTGGAGGGAAGACACAGTGCCACAGAGTGGCTCCAGAATTCCCAAACTGGAAGGCTTGTGGGCCAGGAGTGTGATGAAAAAATTCTGAGAACACAAGCCAGACTTAGATTTCGGGGTGAGGGGACGGCAGGCACCCTCTGCAGAGATGATTCGAGATCCTGTATACCTGAAGACAGAGCTAGGATCAGACGTTGGCTTAGGTCGAAGTTTCTGTCCATGACAGCCCCTTCATGAAGGGGAGGGTGTCACGAGGACATGGAGGTTTTCCCACGATGGGAATTGTGAGATGCTCCAAACCGCAATGATTCCTTCTGTGGGACAGTCGAGACCTGTTGGATGGCTCCAGGACATCCCATAAGGACGTTATCCAGAGCAGGGTTCTAAGGATGGATGCCTGGGCAGCCTGCCTCCCATTCCAGGTGTCTCATAGCGCCAAGGCAAGTTCGATCTGCTGGATCTAGGGGAGCAACCGAGGCGGGTGTGTTGAAATGGGTGAGTTGAGGATGGGTCATAATGTGCATTTGTGTCCATGTAGACCTTGGAATGGGGTGCTTGAACCGGGGCCTTGAGGGATGTTCATAACCGGAGGTTTTGATGGAGCTCTAAAGAGTATGTTTCCTATGTAGAGAAGAGAATTGTTTTGATGAGTGCCTAAGGAATCTCCCATATGCTGGTATTGGAAAACAGGCCTCTGAAGAGAGATGACTGGAATCAAAAGCAATGGATCTGATTAGGGCCTAAGTGCCTGTCCAGTTCAATCTTATTCTATGGGGATATCTGTCTCTGGGTCTGAGTGGAGGTAGTTTCCTAACTTGTGAGAGATCATCCCTGTGTGTCCTGGGCAGCCAACATTATTCGGATGGCCTGGGGGAGTTTGGCGGATTCTCCTAATCTATTGGGTTGTGGCCAATGGAAATAGCAGAATTCCCCTGGAGAGGGAAGCCACAGTCCTGAGGTGTGGCTCCAGGGGCCCCAGCTTGGATGGTGTGTTGGCCAGGCCTGTGGGGACAGAAGTCTGAAAACACAAACTCAGCTTAGTTTTGGGGATGTATGTATGAAGGCTCGATCTACAGACCGTGAGAATTTTCCGGGCTATGAACAAAGGGCGAGTATGTGGCGCTTGCTCAGGCTTTTGTCTCTGGATTTTGTGTCAACGGTGGCCGTGGAATGTCGGAGTGTCCTCAAGGGCCATGGACAATTCTTTCTCTGGTGATTTGGCCTGATCCCAAGTGGTTGGGATCATTCTGTGGATGGGAAGAGTCCTTTATGTATTTTTTTTACCTCAGTTCTCCCACCAAAGAGGGATTCCAGAGTAGAGCCCTGAGTAGGTGTGACTAGACATCTCGAACTCTGGTTGAGATTGGGGGACTAGGGGCTTGGCAAGCCCCATATGTGGGCTGTTGTTCCAGTGACTAAGAGGCTTTACATGAGGATAGGGCTCACGCTGAGGGTCACAATGTGTGTTTGTGCACATTGTGGCCCTCAGGGATAGGTGGGGCCTCATAGTCCATGCTGCTTTCTCCTACAATGAACATTGGACAACATGCCAACCACTAGGTTTCTTGCCAAGGCGAAGGAGAAGTTCTGATTCTTGCATCACGTTCACTCCTGAGCAGTGAGTGGAGATAAGGTCTAGGTTCTGAAGGTGAAAACTGAGGTTGGGTAGAGATGATGGCCTAAAGCCATTGTGGGTGTGATATGCTCTGTGTACGGCCAGCTGTCTGGGTGTTGGACTGGAGGTCTGCCCTCAGGCTGTGTCAGACAGGGCTTTAGTGCACAGGCTAGACTGTATAATTGGGGTGTGGTCGAGTGGCATGCAGGTTGTTACTCATTTGGCGTTTCCGGTTAGCCCTATAGGGCAACATTTTTCTTCTGGAGGGCAGGCAGAGTGCTGCATTGTGTCTCCAGAATTGCCAAACTGGAGGGGTGTGGCCAGGATTGTGAGGAAGGAAGTCTGAAAACACAAGCTAGCATGAGTTTTGGGGCCAAGAGCATGGCAGGCCCACTCTGAAGAGGCTGAATCGAGATCTCCTGCAGGTGAGGTCAGGGCGAGTATCAGATGTTGCCTCAAGCTGGAGTTTGTGTCCATGACGGCCCCTTCCTGAAGGGGGTGGGGGCGTCATGAGGCCAGGGAGGTTTCCCTACGCTGGGAGTTGTGAGCTGCTCCCAACTTCAAAGTTTCCTTCTTCAGGACAGTCGAGTACTATTGTATGGTTCCAGGATGCCCCATACAGAAAGACTCGAGAGCAGGGGCCTAAGCATGGATGCCGAGAAACGCCAACTCACCTTCCCATTGCCTGGTGGAGACAAGGCACGCTCAATCTGCGGGCTCTTGGGTGAGCTACCCAGAAGGCTGAGTTTAAATGGACTCTCCTGAGGATGAGTCATAATGTGGGTTGGTGGCCATGGAGACCTTGGAATGTGGCAGTAGCTAAGGGACTCTGCAGGATTCTCCAACCCGAAGGGCTTGACACAACTCCAACAAGGAAGCTTCCCATGTGGAGATGAGAGGTCTTTTGTCTGGTGCCTCAGGAAAGCCCCGTATGCTGGTCTTCGAACCCAGGCCTCTGAGGAGTGATACCTGGACACCAAAGCAAGAGTTCATAATAGGGCCTAGGGGCCTGTCTGGTTCAATCTTCTGTCTCTGCGGATATCTGTCTGTGTGTCTGCATGGAGGTAGTAGTTGCTCAGCTTGTGTCATAATGCCCCTATTTGTCCAGTGCGGCTTGCGGTAGTGGGATGTCCTTGGGGACCTTGAGGTTTCTACTATTTTGTAGAGTTGTGGCCAATGGAATGGGCAGTTTCTTAGGAGAGAGCAGGCACAGTTCTGTGGTGTGGCTCCAGAGACCCCAGCCTGGAGGCTGTGTGGGCCATGGCTGTGCAGACAGACATCCAAAAACCCTAACTCAGCTCAGGTTTGGGGCCGAGGTTACGGCAGGCCTGATCTACAGTCCATGAGGGGAGCTCCTCTGGATATGAAAGAAGGGTGAGAGGGAGGCAGTCGCTCAGGCTTTTGTCTCTGGATGTTTTGTCCACAATGGCCGTTTAATGTAGGAGTTGCCTCATGGGTCGTAGAAGTCTCCCTCTCTGGTAGTTTGTCCAGCCCCCAAGTGTTTGGGGTCATTCTGTGGGAAGGGAAGTGTCCTGTTTTTTGCCTCATATGTCCCCCCAGTAGAGGGATTCTAGAGCATAGCAGTGGGTACTGACAACTGGAATACTCGCCCTCGGGTTAAGCCTGGGGGCCTATGGATATGACAAGCCCCATATGCAGGATCTTGGTCCAGCCCCTGAGAGGCGTTACTTTAATACGGGACTCACGCTGCAGGTCACAATGCATGTCTGTGCCCTAGGCGGCCCTCAAGCACTGGCGTGGCCTTTCGGACAATGCAGGTTTTCCCACATTGAACGTTGGACAACATGCCAACCACAAGGTTTCTGGCCATGGGGAAGGAGGAATTCTAATTTCTGCATCACGTTCACCCTGGGCAGTGATTGGAGATAAGGTCTAGGTTCTGAAGCCTGAAAACCGAGGTTGGGAAGAGATGACGACCTACAGCCATAGCGGGTCCTATGTGTCCAGGTTGGGGCCAGCTGTCTGGGTGTCGTTTGGGATGTCTTGTCTCAGGCTGTGCCAGACAGGGCATTAGAATACAGGGTGGGCTGTATAATTGCTTTACAATCGAGTGGCATGCATTAGAAAATCATTTGGGGTTTCTTATTAGAAGCATAGGGCAAAGTTTTTCTTCTGGAGGGCAGGCAGAGTGCTGCATTGTGGCTTCGGAATTCCCAAACTGGAGGGCTTGTGGGCCAGGAGAGTGAGGACGGAAGTCTGAGAACACAAGCTAGGCTTAGGTTTCGGGGCAAGGACATGGCAGCCACACTCTGCAGAGCTGAATTGAGATCTCATGTGTCTGAAGTCAGGTCGAGGATCAGACTTTGGCTCAGGTTTGAGTTTCTGTCCATGTTGGCCCCTTCATGAAGGGGGGACATTATGAGCCCATGGGGGTTTTCCCACTATTGGAGTTGTGAGATGCTCCAAACCGCAAGGATTCCTTCTGTGGGACAATTAAGATTTGTTGGATGGCTCCAGGACGTCTTATAAGGTATTTTTCCAGAACAGGGTTCTAAGTATGGATGCCTGGGCAGTCAGCCTCACAATCCAATTGTCTCCTAGCAACAAGAAACGTTTGATCTGCTGGCTTGGGGTAGCAACAGAGGGGGCTGAGTTGAAATGGACTTTCCTGAGGATGGTCTTAATGTTGGTTTGAGTCCATGGAGACCTTGGTATGGGGCAGTGGCACCAGGGCCCTGAAGGATTCTCCTAACCAGAGGTTATGACAAAGCTCCAATGAGCAAGTTTTCCATGGGGAGACGAGATTTGTTCTTATTGGTGCCTCAGGAAACCACCATATGCTGGTATTGGAAACGAGGCCTCTGAGGAGAGATGCCTAAAAACCAAAGCAATGGATCTGATTAGGGCCTAGGGGCCTGTCCGGTTCAATATTCTTCTCTGGGGACATCTGTTGTCTGAGTGGAGGTAGTTGCTCAGCTGGTTTGAGATCACCCCTGTTTGTCCTGGGCGGCCTACACTAATGGGATGGCCTCGGTGACTTTGGAGGTTTTTCCTCATTTGCAAGGTTGTGGCCAATGGAATGGGAAGAATTCCCTTGAAAGGGAAGCACAGTCCTGAGGTGTGGCTCCAGGGACCCAAGTGTGGAGCGTGTGTGGTCCAGGGCTATTTGGACAAAAGTCTGAAAACACAAACTCCACTTAGGTTGGGGGATGTAGGTATGGCCGGCCCGATCTATAGACCGTGAGGAGAACTCTTCGGGATATGAACAAAGGGCGAATGTGAGGTGCTGGCTCATGCTTTTTTTTTTTTTTTTTTTTTTTCTGGAAATGTGTCACCGATTGCCATGGAATGTCGGGGTGTCCTCATGGGCCATCGATGAGGCTCCCTTTCTGGGGATTTGACCCGATCCCAAGAGTTTGGGGTCATTCTGTGGGAAGGGAGGAGGCCTTTCTTGTTTTTTTGTTTATTTTTTTATTATTATTATTTTTTTTACCTAAGGTGGACCACCAAAAGAGGGATTCCAGAGCAGAGTCCTGGGGAGGGGCGACTGGACAACCAGACCTCTGGTTAACATTGGGACCTAAGAACATGGCAAGCCCCATATGTGGGCTCTTGGTCCAGACACTGAGAGGCCTTCCCTGAGGAATGGTCTCACACTGAGTTTCACAATGTGTTTTTGTGCCCAAGGAGCCCCTCAAGTCAGGGCGTGGCCTAATGTACCATGCTGGTTTCTCCTACAGGGAACGTTGCACAATATGGCAACCACAAGTTTTCTGGCCATGGGGAAGATGGAGTTCTAATTTCTGCAACACTTTCACTCCTGGACTGTGATTGGATTTAAGGTCTAGGTTCTGAAGCCTGAAAACTGAGGTTGGGAAGAGATGAAGACCTAAGGCCATGGTGTGGCTGATGTGCTCAGTGTTCGGCCAGCTGTTGAGTGTGGGTTGGGAGGTGCAGGCTCAGGCTGTGGCAGACAGGGAATTAGTGCCCAGGCTAGACTGTATCATTGGGGTGCAGTCGAGTTTCGTGCAGGATGGTACTCATTTGTGGTTACTGGGTAGCCCCAGAGGGCAACGTTTTTCTTCTGGAGGGAAGACACAGTGCCACAGAGTGGCTCCAGAATTCCCAAACTGGAAGGCTTGTGGGCCAGGAGTGTGATGAAAAAATTCTGAGAACACAAGCCAGACTTAGATTTCGGGGTGAGGGGACGGCAGGCACCCTCTGCAGAGATGATTCGAGATCCTGTATACCTGAAGACAGAGCTAGGATCAGACGTTGGCTTAGGTCGAAGTTTCTGTCCATGACAGCCCCTTCATGAAGGGGAGGGTGTCACGAGGACATGGAGGTTTGCCCACGATGGGAATTGTGAGATGCTCCAAACCGCAATGATTCCTTCTGTGGGACAGTCGAGACCTGTTGGATGGCTCCAGGACATCCCATAAGGACGTTATCCAGAGCAGGGTTCTAAGGATGGATGCCTGGGCAGCCTGCCTCCCATTCCAGGTGTCTCATAGCGCCAAGGCAAGTTCGATCTGCTGGATCTAGGGGAGCAACCGAGGCGGGTGTGTTGAAATGGGTGAGTTGAGGATGGGTCATAATGTGCATTTGTGTCCATGTAGACCTTGGAATGGGGTGCTTGAACCGGGGCCTTGAGGGATGTTCATAACCGGAGGTTTTGATGGAGCTCTAAAGAGTATGTTTCCTATGTAGAGAAGAGAATTGTTTTGATGAGTGCCTAAGGAATCTCCCATATGCTGGTATTGGAAAACAGGCCTCTGAGGAGAGATGACTGGAATCAAAAGCAATGGATCTGATTAGGGCCTAAGTGCCTGTCCAGTTCAATCTTATTCTATGGGGATATCTGTCTCTGGGTCTGAGTGGAGGTAGTTTCCTAACTTGTGAGAGATCATCCCTGTGTGTCCTGGGCAGCCAACATTATTCGGATGGCCTGGGGGAGTTTGGCGGATTCTCCTAATCTATTGGGTTGTGGCCAATGGAAATAGCAGAATTCCCCTGGAGAGGGAAGCCACAGTCCTGAGGTGTGGCTCCAGGGGCCCCAGCTTGGATGGTGTGTTGGCCAGGCCTGTGGGGACAGAAGTCTGAAAACACAAACTCAGCTTAGTTTTGGGGATGTATGTATGAAGGCTCGATCTACAGACCGTGAGAATTTTCCGGGCTATGAACAAAGGGCGAGTATGTGGCGCTTGCTCAGGCTTTTGTCTCTGGATTTTGTGTCAACGGTGGCCGTGGAATGTCGGAGTGTCCTCAAGGGCCATGGACAATTCTTTCTCTGGTGATTTGGCCTGATCCCAAGTGGTTGGGATCATTCTGTGGATGGGAAGAGTCCTTTATGTATTTTTTTTACCTCAGTTCTCCCACCAAAGAGGGATTCCAGAGTAGAGCCCTGAGTAGGTGTGACTAGACATCTCGAACTCTGGTTGAGATTGGGGGACTAGGGGCTTGGCAAGCCCCATATGTGGGCTGTTGTTCCAGTGACTAAGAGGCTTTACATGAGGATAGGGCTCACGCTGAGGGTCACAATGTGTGTTTGTGCACATTGTGGCCCTCAGGGATAGGTGGGGCCTCATAGTCCATGCTGCTTTCTCCTACAATGAACATTGGACAACATGCCAACCACTAGGTTTCTTGCCAAGGCGAAGGAGAAGTTCTGATTCTTGCATCACGTTCACTCCTGAGCAGTGAGTGGAGATAAGGTCTAGGTTCTGAAGGTGAAAACTGAGGTTGGGTAGAGATGATGGCCTAAAGCCATTGTGGGTGTGATATGCTCTGTGTACGGCCAGCTGTCTGGGTGTTGGACTGGAGGTCTGCCCTCAGGCTGTGTCAGACAGGGCTTTAGTGCACAGGCTAGACTGTATAATTGGGGTGTGGTCGAGTGGCATGCAGGTTGTTACTCATTTGGCGTTTCCGGTTAGCCCTATAGGGCAACATTTTTCTTCTGGAGGGCAGGCAGAGTGCTGCATTGTGTCTCCAGAATTGCCAAACTGGAGGGGTGTGGCCAGGATTGTGAGGAAGGAAGTCTGAAAACACAAGCTAGCATGAGTTTTGGGGCCAAGAGCATGGCAGGCCCACTCTGAAGAGGCTGAATCGAGATCTCCTGCAGGTGAGGTCAGGGCGAGTATCAGATGTTGCCTCAAGCTGGAGTTTGTGTCCATGACGGCCCCTTCCTGAAGGGGGTGGGGGCGTCATGAGGCCAGGGAGGTTTCCCTACGCTGGGAGTTGTGAGCTGCTCCCAACTTCAAAGTTTCCTTCTTCAGGACAGTCGAGTACTATTGTATGGTTCCAGGATGCCCCATACAGAAAGACTCGAGAGCAGGGGCCTAAGCATGGATGCCGAGAAACGCCAACTCACCTTCCCATTGCCTGGTGGAGACAAGGCACGCTCAATCTGCGGGCTCTTGGGTGAGCTACCCAGAAGGCTGAGTTTAAATGGACTCTCCTGAGGATGAGTCATAATGTGGGTTGGTGGCCATGGAGACCTTGGAATGTGGCAGTAGCTAAGGGACTCTGCAGGATTCTCCAACCCGAAGGGCTTGACACAACTCCAACAAGGAAGCTTCCCATGTGGAGATGAGAGGTCTTTTGTCTGGTGCCTCAGGAAAGCCCCGTATGCTGGTCTTCGAACCCAGGCCTCTGAGGAGTGATACCTGGACACCAAAGCAAGAGTTCATAATAGGGCCTAGGGGCCTGTCTGGTTCAATCTTCTGTCTCTGCGGATATCTGTCTGTGTGTCTGCATGGAGGTAGTAGTTGCTCAGCTTGTGTCATAATGCCCCTATTTGTCCAGTGCGGCTTGCGGTAGTGGGATGTCCTTGGGGACCTTGAGGTTTCTACTATTTTGTAGAGTTGTGGCCAATGGAATGGGCAGTTTCTTAGGAGAGAGCAGGCACAGTTCTGTGGTGTGGCTCCAGAGACCCCAGCCTGGAGGCTGTGTGGGCCATGGCTGTGCAGACAGACATCCAAAAACCCTAACTCAGCTCAGGTTTGGGGCCGAGGTTACGGCAGGCCTGATCTACAGTCCATGAGGGGAGCTCCTCTGGATATGAAAGAAGGGTGAGAGGGAGGCAGTCGCTCAGGCTTTTGTCTCTGGATGTTTTGTCCACAATGGCCGTTTAATGTAGGAGTTGCCTCATGGGTCGTAGAAGTCTCCCTCTCTGGTAGTTTGTCCAGCCCCCAAGTGTTTGGGGTCATTCTGTGGGAAGGGAAGTGTCCTGTTTTTTGCCTCATATGTCCCCCCAGTAGAGGGATTCTAGAGCATAGCAGTGGGTACTGACAACTGGAATACTCGCCCTCGGGTTAAGCCTGGGGGCCTATGGATATGACAAGCCCCATATGCAGGATCTTGGTCCAGCCACTGAGAGGCGTTACTTTAATACGGGACTCACGCTGCAGGTCACAATGCATGTCTGTGCCCTAGGCGGCCCTCAAGCACTGGCGTGGCCTTTCGGACAATGCAGGTTTTCCCACATTGAACGTTGGACAACATGCCAACCACAAGGTTTCTGGCCATGGGGAAGGAGGAATTCTAATTTCTGCATCACGTTCACCCTGGGCAGTGATTGGAGATAAGGTCTAGGTTCTGAAGCCTGAAAACCGAGGTTGGGAAGAGATGACGACCTACAGCCATAGCGGGTCCTATGTGTCCAGGTTGGGGCCAGCTGTCTGGGTGTCGTTTGGGATGTCTTGTCTCAGGCTGTGCCAGACAGGGCATTAGAATACAGGGTGGGCTGTATAATTGCTTTACAATCGAGTGGCATGCATTAGAAAATCATTTGGGGTTTCTTATTAGAAGCATAGGGCAAAGTTTTTCTTCTGGAGGGCAGGCAGAGTGCTGCATTGTGGCTTCGGAATTCCCAAACTGGAGGGCTTGTGGGCCAGGAGAGTGAGGACGGAAGTCTGAGAACACAAGCTAGGCTTAGGTTTCGGGGCAAGGACATGGCAGCCACACTCTGCAGAGCTGAATTGAGATCTCATGTGTCTGAAGTCAGGTCGAGGATCAGACTTTGGCTCAGGTTTGAGTTTCTGTCCATGTTGGCCCCTTCATGAAGGGGGGACATTATGAGCCCATGGGGGTTTTCCCACTATTGGAGTTGTGAGATGCTCCAAACCGCAAGGATTCCTTCTGTGGGACAATTAAGATTTGTTGGATGGCTCCAGGACGTCTTATAAGGTATTTTTCCAGAACAGGGTTCTAAGTATGGATGCCTGGGCAGTCAGCCTCACAATCCAATTGTCTCCTAGCAACAAGAAACGTTTGATCTGCTGGCTTGGGGTAGCAACAGAGGGGGCTGAGTTGAAATGGACTTTCCTGAGGATGGTCTTAATGTTGGTTTGAGTCCATGGAGACCTTGGTATGGGGCAGTGGCACCAGGGCCCTGAAGGATTCTCCTAACCAGAGGTTATGACAAAGCTCCAATGAGCAAGTTTTCCATGGGGAGACGAGATTTGTTCTTATTGGTGCCTCAGGAAACCACCATATGCTGGTATTGGAAACGAGGCCTCTGAGGAGAGATGCCTAAAAACCAAAGCAATGGATCTGATTAGGGCCTAGGGGCCTGTCCGGTTCAATATTCTTCTCTGGGGACATCTGTTGTCTGAGTGGAGGTAGTTGCTCAGCTGGTTTGAGATCACCCCTGTTTGTCCTGGGCGGCCTACACTAATGGGATGGCCTCGGTGACTTTGGAGGTTTTTCCTCATTTGCAAGGTTGTGGCCAATGGAATGGGAAGAATTCCCTTGAAAGGGAAGCACAGTCCTGAGGTGTGGCTCCAGGGACCCAAGTGTGGAGCGTGTGTGGTCCAGGGCTATTTGGACAAAAGTCTGAAAACACAAACTCCACTTAGGTTGGGGGATGTAGGTATGGCCGGCCCGATCTATAGACCGTGAGGAGAACTCTTCGGGATATGAACAAAGGGCGAATGTGAGGTGCTGGCTCATGCTTTTTTTTTTTTTTTTTTTTTTTCTGGAAATGTGTCACCGATTGCCATGGAATGTCGGGGTGTCCTCATGGGCCATCGATGAGGCTCCCTTTCTGGGGATTTGACCCGATCCCAAGAGTTTGGGGTCATTCTGTGGGAAGGGAGGAGGCCTTTCTTGTTTTTTTGTTTATTTTTTTATTATTATTATTTTTTTTACCTAAGGTGGACCACCAAAAGAGGGATTCCAGAGCAGAGTCCTGGGGAGGGGCGACTGGACAACCAGACCTCTGGTTAACATTGGGACCTAAGAACATGGCAAGCCCCATATGTGGGCTCTTGGTCCAGACACTGAGAGGCCTTCCCTGAGGAATGGTCTCACACTGAGTTTCACAATGTGTTTTTGTGCCCAAGGAGCCCCTCAAGTCAGGGCGTGGCCTAATGTACCATGCTGGTTTCTCCTACAGGGAACGTTGCACAATATGGCAACCACAAGTTTTCTGGCCATGGGGAAGATGGAGTTCTAATTTCTGCAACACTTTCACTCCTGGACTGTGATTGGATTTAAGGTCTAGGTTCTGAAGCCTGAAAACTGAGGTTGGGAAGAGATGAAGACCTAAGGCCATGGTGTGGCTGATGTGCTCAGTGTTCGGCCAGCTGTTGAGTGTGGGTTGGGAGGTGCAGGCTCAGGCTGTGGCAGACAGGGAATTAGTGCCCAGGCTAGACTGTATCATTGGGGTGCAGTCGAGTTTCGTGCAGGATGGTACTCATTTGTGGTTACTGGGTAGCCCCAGAGGGCAACGTTTTTCTTCTGGAGGGAAGACACAGTGCCACAGAGTGGCTCCAGAATTCCCAAACTGGAAGGCTTGTGGGCCAGGAGTGTGATGAAAAAATTCTGAGAACACAAGCCAGACTTAGATTTCGGGGTGAGGGGACGGCAGGCACCCTCTGCAGAGATGATTCGAGATCCTGTATACCTGAAGACAGAGCTAGGATCAGACGTTGGCTTAGGTCGAAGTTTCTGTCCATGACAGCCCCTTCATGAAGGGGAGGGTGTCACGAGGACATGGAGGTTTGCCCACGATGGGAATTGTGAGATGCTCCAAACCGCAATGATTCCTTCTGTGGGACAGTCGAGACCTGTTGGATGGCTCCAGGACATCCCATAAGGACGTTATCCAGAGCAGGGTTCTAAGGATGGATGCCTGGGCAGCCTGCCTCCCATTCCAGGTGTCTCATAGCGCCAAGGCAAGTTCGATCTGCTGGATCTAGGGGAGCAACCGAGGCGGGTGTGTTGAAATGGGTGAGTTGAGGATGGGTCATAATGTGCATTTGTGTCCATGTAGACCTTGGAATGGGGTGCTTGAACCGGGGCCTTGAGGGATGTTCATAACCGGAGGTTTTGATGGAGCTCTAAAGAGTATGTTTCCTATGTAGAGAAGAGAATTGTTTTGATGAGTGCCTAAGGAATCTCCCATATGCTGGTATTGGAAAACAGGCCTCTGAGGAGAGATGACTGGAATCAAAAGCAATGGATCTGATTAGGGCCTAAGTGCCTGTCCAGTTCAATCTTATTCTATGGGGATATCTGTCTCTGGGTCTGAGTGGAGGTAGTTTCCTAACTTGTGAGAGATCATCCCTGTGTGTCCTGGGCAGCCAACATTATTCGGATGGCCTGGGGGAGTTTGGCGGATTCTCCTAATCTATTGGGTTGTGGCCAATGGAAATAGCAGAATTCCCCTGGAGAGGGAAGCCACAGTCCTGAGGTGTGGCTCCAGGGGCCCCAGCTTGGATGGTGTGTTGGCCAGGCCTGTGGGGACAGAAGTCTGAAAACACAAACTCAGCTTAGTTTTGGGGATGTATGTATGAAGGCTCGATCTACAGACCGTGAGAATTTTCCGGGCTATGAACAAAGGGCGAGTATGTGGCGCTTGCTCAGGCTTTTGTCTCTGGATTTTGTGTCAACGGTGGCCGTGGAATGTCGGAGTGTCCTCAAGGGCCATGGACAATTCTTTCTCTGGTGATTTGGCCTGATCCCAAGTGGTTGGGATCATTCTGTGGATGGGAAGAGTCCTTTATGTATTTTTTTTACCTCAGTTCTCCCACCAAAGAGGGATTCCAGAGTAGAGCCCTGAGTAGGTGTGACTAGACATCTCGAACTCTGGTTGAGATTGGGGGACTAGGGGCTTGGCAAGCCCCATATGTGGGCTGTTGTTCCAGTGACTAAGAGGCTTTACATGAGGATAGGGCTCACGCTGAGGGTCACAATGTGTGTTTGTGCACATTGTGGCCCTCAGGGATAGGTGGGGCCTCATAGTCCATGCTGCTTTCTCCTACAATGAACATTGGACAACATGCCAACCACTAGGTTTCTTGCCAAGGCGAAGGAGAAGTTCTGATTCTTGCATCACGTTCACTCCTGAGCAGTGAGTGGAGATAAGGTCTAGGTTCTGAAGGTGAAAACTGAGGTTGGGTAGAGATGATGGCCTAAAGCCATTGTGGGTGTGATATGCTCTGTGTACGGCCAGCTGTCTGGGTGTTGGACTGGAGGTCTGCCCTCAGGCTGTGTCAGACAGGGCTTTAGTGCACAGGCTAGACTGTATAATTGGGGTGTGGTCGAGTGGCATGCAGGTTGTTACTCATTTGGCGTTTCCGGTTAGCCCTATAGGGCAACATTTTTCTTCTGGAGGGCAGGCAGAGTGCTGCATTGTGTCTCCAGAATTGCCAAACTGGAGGGGTGTGGCCAGGATTGTGAGGAAGGAAGTCTGAAAACACAAGCTAGCATGAGTTTTGGGGCCAAGAGCATGGCAGGCCCACTCTGAAGAGGCTGAATCGAGATCTCCTGCAGGTGAGGTCAGGGCGAGTATCAGATGTTGCCTCAAGCTGGAGTTTGTGTCCATGACGGCCCCTTCCTGAAGGGGGTGGGGGCGTCATGAGGCCAGGGAGGTTTCCCTACGCTGGGAGTTGTGAGCTGCTCCCAACTTCAAAGTTTCCTTCTTCAGGACAGTCGAGTACTATTGTATGGTTCCAGGATGCCCCATACAGAAAGACTCGAGAGCAGGGGCCTAAGCATGGATGCCGAGAAACGCCAACTCACCTTCCCATTGCCTGGTGGAGACAAGGCACGCTCAATCTGCGGGCTCTTGGGTGAGCTACCCAGAAGGCTGAGTTTAAATGGACTCTCCTGAGGATGAGTCATAATGTGGGTTGGTGGCCATGGAGACCTTGGAATGTGGCAGTAGCTAAGGGACTCTGCAGGATTCTCCAACCCGAAGGGCTTGACACAACTCCAACAAGGAAGCTTCCCATGTGGAGATGAGAGGTCTTTTGTCTGGTGCCTCAGGAAAGCCCCGTATGCTGGTCTTCGAACCCAGGCCTCTGAGGAGTGATACCTGGACACCAAAGCAAGAGTTCATAATAGGGCCTAGGGGCCTGTCTGGTTCAATCTTCTGTCTCTGCGGATATCTGTCTGTGTGTCTGCATGGAGGTAGTAGTTGCTCAGCTTGTGTCATAATGCCCCTATTTGTCCAGTGCGGCTTGCGGTAGTGGGATGTCCTTGGGGACCTTGAGGTTTCTACTATTTTGTAGAGTTGTGGCCAATGGAATGGGCAGTTTCTTAGGAGAGAGCAGGCACAGTTCTGTGGTGTGGCTCCAGAGACCCCAGCCTGGAGGCTGTGTGGGCCATGGCTGTGCAGACAGACATCCAAAAACCCTAACTCAGCTCAGGTTTGGGGCCGAGGTTACGGCAGGCCTGATCTACAGTCCATGAGGGGAGCTCCTCTGGATATGAAAGAAGGGTGAGAGGGAGGCAGTCGCTCAGGCTTTTGTCTCTGGATGTTTTGTCCACAATGGCCGTTTAATGTAGGAGTTGCCTCATGGGTCGTAGAAGTCTCCCTCTCTGGTAGTTTGTCCAGCCCCCAAGTGTTTGGGGTCATTCTGTGGGAAGGGAAGTGTCCTGTTTTTTGCCTCATATGTCCCCCCAGTAGAGGGATTCTAGAGCATAGCAGTGGGTACTGACAACTGGAATACTCGCCCTCGGGTTAAGCCTGGGGGCCTATGGATATGACAAGCCCCATATGCAGGATCTTGGTCCAGCCACTGAGAGGCGTTACTTTAATACGGGACTCACGCTGCAGGTCACAATGCATGTCTGTGCCCTAGGCGGCCCTCAAGCACTGGCGTGGCCTTTCGGACAATGCAGGTTTTCCCACATTGAACGTTGGACAACATGCCAACCACAAGGTTTCTGGCCATGGGGAAGGAGGAATTCTAATTTCTGCATCACGTTCACCCTGGGCAGTGATTGGAGATAAGGTCTAGGTTCTGAAGCCTGAAAACCGAGGTTGGGAAGAGATGACGACCTACAGCCATAGCGGGTCCTATGTGTCCAGGTTGGGGCCAGCTGTCTGGGTGTCGTTTGGGATGTCTTGTCTCAGGCTGTGCCAGACAGGGCATTAGAATACAGGGTGGGCTGTATAATTGCTTTACAATCGAGTGGCATGCATTAGAAAATCATTTGGGGTTTCTTATTAGAAGCATAGGGCAAAGTTTTTCTTCTGGAGGGCAGGCAGAGTGCTGCATTGTGGCTTCGGAATTCCCAAACTGGAGGGCTTGTGGGCCAGGAGAGTGAGGACGGAAGTCTGAGAACACAAGCTAGGCTTAGGTTTCGGGGCAAGGACATGGCAGCCACACTCTGCAGAGCTGAATTGAGATCTCATGTGTCTGAAGTCAGGTCGAGGATCAGACTTTGGCTCAGGTTTGAGTTTCTGTCCATGTTGGCCCCTTCATGAAGGGGGGACATTATGAGCCCATGGGGGTTTTCCCACTATTGGAGTTGTGAGATGCTCCAAACCGCAAGGATTCCTTCTGTGGGACAATTAAGATTTGTTGGATGGCTCCAGGACGTCTTATAAGGTATTTTTCCAGAACAGGGTTCTAAGTATGGATGCCTGGGCAGTCAGCCTCACAATCCAATTGTCTCCTAGCAACAAGAAACGTTTGATCTGCTGGCTTGGGGTAGCAACAGAGGGGGCTGAGTTGAAATGGACTTTCCTGAGGATGGTCTTAATGTTGGTTTGAGTCCATGGAGACCTTGGTATGGGGCAGTGGCACCAGGGCCCTGAAGGATTCTCCTAACCAGAGGTTATGACAAAGCTCCAATGAGCAAGTTTTCCATGGGGAGACGAGATTTGTTCTTATTGGTGCCTCAGGAAACCACCATATGCTGGTATTGGAAACGAGGCCTCTGAGGAGAGATGCCTAAAAACCAAAGCAATGGATCTGATTAGGGCCTAGGGGCCTGTCCGGTTCAATATTCTTCTCTGGGGACATCTGTTGTCTGAGTGGAGGTAGTTGCTCAGCTGGTTTGAGATCACCCCTGTTTGTCCTGGGCGGCCTACACTAATGGGATGGCCTCGGTGACTTTGGAGGTTTTTCCTCATTTGCAAGGTTGTGGCCAATGGAATGGGAAGAATTCCCTTGAAAGGGAAGCACAGTCCTGAGGTGTGGCTCCAGGGACCCAAGTGTGGAGCGTGTGTGGTCCAGGGCTATTTGGACAAAAGTCTGAAAACACAAACTCCACTTAGGTTGGGGGATGTAGGTATGGCCGGCCCGATCTATAGACCGTGAGGAGAACTCTTCGGGATATGAACAAAGGGCGAATGTGAGGTGCTGGCTCATGCTTTTTTTTTTTTTTTTTTTTTCTGGAAATGTGTCACCGATTGCCATGGAATGTCGGGGTGTCCTCATGGGCCATCGATGAGGCTCCCTTTCTGGGGATTTGACCCGATCCCAAGAGTATGGGGTCATTCTGTGGGAAGGGAGGAGGCCTTTCTTGTTTTTTTGTTTATTTTTTTATTATTATTATTTTTTTTACCTAAGGTGGACCACCAAAAGAGGGATTCCAGAGCAGAGTCCTGGGGAGGGGCGACTGGACAACCAGACCTCTGGTTAACATTGGGACCTAAGAACATGGCAAGCCCCATATGTGGGCTCTTGGTCCAGACACTGAGAGGCCTTCCCTGAGGAATGGTCTCACACTGAGTTTCACAATGTGTTTTTGTGCCCAAGGAGCCCCTCAAGTCAGGGCGTGGCCTAATGTACCATGCTGGTTTCTCCTACAGGGAACGTTGCACAATATGGCAACCACAAGTTTTCTGGCCATGGGGAAGATGGAGTTCTAATTTCTGCAACACTTTCACTCCTGGACTGTGATTGGATTTAAGGTCTAGGTTCTGAAGCCTGAAAACTGAGGTTGGGAAGAGATGAAGACCTAAGGCCATGGTGTGGCTGATGTGCTCAGTGTTCGGCCAGCTGTTGAGTGTGGGTTGGGAGGTGCAGGCTCAGGCTGTGGCAGACAGGGAATTAGTGCCCAGGCTAGACTGTATCATTGGGGTGCAGTCGAGTTTCGTGCAGGATGGTACTCATTTGTGGTTACTGGGTAGCCCCAGAGGGCAACGTTTTTCTTCTGGAGGGAAGACACAGTGCCACAGAGTGGCTCCAGAATTCCCAAACTGGAAGGCTTGTGGGCCAGGAGTGTGATGAAAAAATTCTGAGAACACAAGCCAGACTTAGATTTCGGGGTGAGGGGACGGCAGGCACCCTCTGCAGAGATGATTCGAGATCCTGTATACCTGAAGACAGAGCTAGGATCAGACGTTGGCTTAGGTCGAAGTTTCTGTCCATGACAGCCCCTTCATGAAGGGGAGGGTGTCACGAGGACATGGAGGTTTGCCCACGATGGGAATTGTGAGATGCTCCAAACCGCAATGATTCCTTCTGTGGGACAGTCGAGACCTGTTGGATGGCTCCAGGACATCCCATAAGGACGTTATCCAGAGCAGGGTTCTAAGGATGGATGCCTGGGCAGCCTGCCTCCCATTCCAGGTGTCTCATAGCGCCAAGGCAAGTTCGATCTGCTGGATCTAGGGGAGCAACCGAGGCGGGTGTGTTGAAATGGGTGAGTTGAGGATGGGTCATAATGTGCATTTGTGTCCATGTAGACCTTGGAATGGGGTGCTTGAACCGGGGCCTTGAGGGATGTTCATAACCGGAGGTTTTGATGGAGCTCTAAAGAGTATGTTTCCTATGTAGAGAAGAGAATTGTTTTGATGAGTGCCTAAGGAATCTCCCATATGCTGGTATTGGAAAACAGGCCTCTGAGGAGAGATGACTGGAATCAAAAGCAATGGATCTGATTAGGGCCTAAGTGCCTGTCCAGTTCAATCTTATTCTATGGGGATATCTGTCTCTGGGTCTGAGTGGAGGTAGTTTCCTAACTTGTGAGAGATCATCCCTGTGTGTCCTGGGCAGCCAACATTATTCGGATGGCCTGGGGGAGTTTGGCGGATTCTCCTAATCTATTGGGTTGTGGCCAATGGAAATAGCAGAATTCCCCTGGAGAGGGAAGCCACAGTCCTGAGGTGTGGCTCCAGGGGCCCCAGCTTGGATGGTGTGTTGGCCAGGCCTGTGGGGACAGAAGTCTGAAAACACAAACTCAGCTTAGTTTTGGGGATGTATGTATGAAGGCTCGATCTACAGACCGTGAGAATTTTCCGGGCTATGAACAAAGGGCGAGTATGTGGCGCTTGCTCAGGCTTTTGTCTCTGGATTTTGTGTCAACGGTGGCCGTGGAATGTCGGAGTGTCCTCAAGGGCCATGGACAATTCTTTCTCTGGTGATTTGGCCTGATCCCAAGTGGTTGGGATCATTCTGTGGATGGGAAGAGTCCTTTATGTATTTTTTTTACCTCAGTTCTCCCACCAAAGAGGGATTCCAGAGTAGAGCCCTGAGTAGGTGTGACTAGACATCTCGAACTCTGGTTGAGATTGGGGGACTAGGGGCTTGGCAAGCCCCATATGTGGGCTGTTGTTCCAGTGACTAAGAGGCTTTACATGAGGATAGGGCTCACGCTGAGGGTCACAATGTGTGTTTGTGCACATTGTGGCCCTCAGGGATAGGTGGGGCCTCATAGTCCATGCTGCTTTCTCCTACAATGAACATTGGACAACATGCCAACCACTAGGTTTCTTGCCAAGGCGAAGGAGAAGTTCTGATTCTTGCATCACGTTCACTCCTGAGCAGTGAGTGGAGATAAGGTCTAGGTTCTGAAGGTGAAAACTGAGGTTGGGTAGAGATGATGGCCTAAAGCCATTGTGGGTGTGATATGCTCTGTGTACGGCCAGCTGTCTGGGTGTTGGACTGGAGGTCTGCCCTCAGGCTGTGTCAGACAGGGCTTTAGTGCACAGGCTAGACTGTATAATTGGGGTGTGGTCGAGTGGCATGCAGGTTGTTACTCATTTGGCGTTTCCGGTTAGCCCTATAGGGCAACATTTTTCTTCTGGAGGGCAGGCAGAGTGCTGCATTGTGTCTCCAGAATTGCCAAACTGGAGGGGTGTGGCCAGGATTGTGAGGAAGGAAGTCTGAAAACACAAGCTAGCATGAGTTTTGGGGCCAAGAGCATGGCAGGCCCACTCTGAAGAGGCTGAATCGAGATCTCCTGCAGGTGAGGTCAGGGCGAGTATCAGATGTTGCCTCAAGCTGGAGTTTGTGTCCATGACGGCCCCTTCCTGAAGGGGGTGGGGGCGTCATGAGGCCAGGGAGGTTTCCCTACGCTGGGAGTTGTGAGCTGCTCCCAACTTCAAAGTTTCCTTCTTCAGGACAGTCGAGTACTATTGTATGGTTCCAGGATGCCCCATACAGAAAGACTCGAGAGCAGGGGCCTAAGCATGGATGCCGAGAAACGCCAACTCACCTTCCCATTGCCTGGTGGAGACAAGGCACGCTCAATCTGCGGGCTCTTGGGTGAGCTACCCAGAAGGCTGAGTTTAAATGGACTCTCCTGAGGATGAGTCATAATGTGGGTTGGTGGCCATGGAGACCTTGGAATGTGGCAGTAGCTAAGGGACTCTGCAGGATTCTCCAACCCGAAGGGCTTGACACAACTCCAACAAGGAAGCTTCCCATGTGGAGATGAGAGGTCTTTTGTCTGGTGCCTCAGGAAAGCCCCGTATGCTGGTCTTCGAACCCAGGCCTCTGAGGAGTGATACCTGGACACCAAAGCAAGAGTTCATAATAGGGCCTAGGGGCCTGTCTGGTTCAATCTTCTGTCTCTGCGGATATCTGTCTGTGTGTCTGCATGGAGGTAGTAGTTGCTCAGCTTGTGTCATAATGCCCCTATTTGTCCAGTGCGGCTTGCGGTAGTGGGATGTCCTTGGGGACCTTGAGGTTTCTACTATTTTGTAGAGTTGTGGCCAATGGAATGGGCAGTTTCTTAGGAGAGAGCAGGCACAGTTCTGTGGTGTGGCTCCAGAGACCCCAGCCTGGAGGCTGTGTGGGCCATGGCTGTGCAGACAGACATCCAAAAACCCTAACTCAGCTCAGGTTTGGGGCCGAGGTTACGGCAGGCCTGATCTACAGTCCATGAGGGGAGCTCCTCTGGATATGAAAGAAGGGTGAGAGGGAGGCAGTCGCTCAGGCTTTTGTCTCTGGATGTTTTGTCCACAATGGCCGTTTAATGTAGGAGTTGCCTCATGGGTCGTAGAAGTCTCCCTCTCTGGTAGTTTGTCCAGCCCCCAAGTGTTTGGGGTCATTCTGTGGGAAGGGAAGTGTCCTGTTTTTTGCCTCATATGTCCCCCCAGTAGAGGGATTCTAGAGCATAGCAGTGGGTACTGACAACTGGAATACTCGCCCTCGGGTCAAGCCTGGGGGCCTATGGATATGACAAGCCCCATATGCAGGATCTTGGTCCAGCCACTGAGAGGCGTTACTTTAATACGGGACTCACGCTGCAGGTCACAATGCATGTCTGTGCCCTAGGCGGCCCTCAAGCACTGGCGTGGCCTTTCGGACAATGCAGGTTTTCCCACATTGAACGTTGGACAACATGCCAACCACAAGGTTTCTGGCCATGGGGAAGGAGGAATTCTAATTTCTGCATCACGTTCACCCTGGGCAGTGATTGGAGATAAGGTCTAGGTTCTGAAGCCTGAAAACCGAGGTTGGGAAGAGATGACGACCTACAGCCATAGCGGGTCCTATGTGTCCAGGTTGGGGCCAGCTGTCTGGGTGTCGTTTGGGATGTCTTGTCTCAGGCTGTGCCAGACAGGGCATTAGAATACAGGGTGGGCTGTATAATTGCTTTACAATCGAGTGGCATGCATTAGAAAATCATTTGGGGTTTCTTATTAGAAGCATAGGGCAAAGTTTTTCTTCTGGAGGGCAGGCAGAGTGCTGCATTGTGGCTTCGGAATTCCCAAACTGGAGGGCTTGTGGGCCAGGAGAGTGAGGACGGAAGTCTGAGAACACAAGCTAGGCTTAGGTTTCGGGGCAAGGACATGGCAGCCACACTCTGCAGAGCTGAATTGAGATCTCATGTGTCTGAAGTCAGGTCGAGGATCAGACTTTGGCTCAGGTTTGAGTTTCTGTCCATGTTGGCCCCTTCATGAAGGGGGGACATTATGAGCCCATGGGGGTTTTCCCACTATTGGAGTTGTGAGATGCTCCAAACCGCAAGGATTCCTTCTGTGGGACAATTAAGATTTGTTGGATGGCTCCAGGACGTCTTATAAGGTATTTTTCCAGAACAGGGTTCTAAGTATGGATGCCTGGGCAGTCAGCCTCACAATCCAATTGTCTCCTAGCAACAAGAAACGTTTGATCTGCTGGCTTGGGGTAGCAACAGAGGGGGCTGAGTTGAAATGGACTTTCCTGAGGATGGTCTTAATGTTGGTTTGAGTCCATGGAGACCTTGGTATGGGGCAGTGGCACCAGGGCCCTGAAGGATTCTCCTAACCAGAGGTTATGACAAAGCTCCAATGAGCAAGTTTTCCATGGGGAGACGAGATTTGTTCTTATTGGTGCCTCAGGAAACCACCATATGCTGGTATTGGAAACGAGGCCTCTGAGGAGAGATGCCTAAAAACCAAAGCAATGGATCTGATTAGGGCCTAGGGGCCTGTCCGGTTCAATATTCTTCTCTGGGGACATCTGTTGTCTGAGTGGAGGTAGTTGCTCAGCTGGTTTGAGATCACCCCTGTTTGTCCTGGGCGGCCTACACTAATGGGATGGCCTCGGTGACTTTGGAGGTTTTTCCTCATTTGCAAGGTTGTGGCCAATGGAATGGGAAGAATTCCCTTGAAAGGGAAGCACAGTCCTGAGGTGTGGCTCCAGGGACCCAAGTGTGGAGCGTGTGTGGTCCAGGGCTATTTGGACAAAAGTCTGAAAACACAAACTCCACTTAGGTTGGGGGATGTAGGTATGGCCGGCCCGATCTATAGACCGTGAGGAGAACTCTTCGGGATATGAACAAAGGGCGAATGTGAGGTGCTGGCTCATGCTTTTTTTTTTTTTTTTTTTTTTCTGGAAATGTGTCACCGATTGCCATGGAATGTCGGGGTGTCCTCATGGGCCATCGATGAGGCTCCCTTTCTGGGGATTTGACCCGATCCCAAGAGTTTGGGGTCATTCTGTGGGAAGGGAGGAGGCCTTTCTTGTTTTTTTGTTTATTTTTTTATTATTATTATTTTTTTTACCTAAGGTGGACCACCAAAAGAGGGATTCCAGAGCAGAGTCCTGGGGAGGGGCGACTGGACAACCAGACCTCTGGTTAACATTGGGACCTAAGAACATGGCAAGCCCCATATGTGGGCTCTTGGTCCAGACACTGAGAGGCCTTCCCTGAGGAATGGTCTCACACTGAGTTTCACAATGTGTTTTTGTGCCCAAGGAGCCCCTCAAGTCAGGGCGTGGCCTAATGTACCATGCTGGTTTCTCCTACAGGGAACGTTGCACAATATGGCAACCACAAGTTTTCTGGCCATGGGGAAGATGGAGTTCTAATTTCTGCAACACTTTCACTCCTGGACTGTGATTGGATTTAAGGTCTAGGTTCTGAAGCCTGAAAACTGAGGTTGGGAAGAGATGAAGACCTAAGGCCATGGTGTGGCTGATGTGCTCAGTGTTCGGCCAGCTGTTGAGTGTGGGTTGGGAGGTGCAGGCTCAGGCTGTGGCAGACAGGGAATTAGTGCCCAGGCTAGACTGTATCATTGGGGTGCAGTCGAGTTTCGTGCAGGATGGTACTCATTTGTGGTTACTGGGTAGCCCCAGAGGGCAACGTTTTTCTTCTGGAGGGAAGACACAGTGCCACAGAGTGGCTCCAGAATTCCCAAACTGGAAGGCTTGTGGGCCAGGAGTGTGATGAAAAAATTCTGAGAACACAAGCCAGACTTAGATTTCGGGGTGAGGGGACGGCAGGCACCCTCTGCAGAGATGATTCGAGATCCTGTATACCTGAAGACAGAGCTAGGATCAGACGTTGGCTTAGGTCGAAGTTTCTGTCCATGACAGCCCCTTCATGAAGGGGAGGGTGTCACGAGGACATGGAGGTTTGCCCACGATGGGAATTGTGAGATGCTCCAAACCGCAATGATTCCTTCTGTGGGACAGTCGAGACCTGTTGGATGGCTCCAGGACATCCCATAAGGACGTTATCCAGAGCAGGGTTCTAAGGATGGATGCCTGGGCAGCCTGCCTCCCATTCCAGGTGTCTCATAGCGCCAAGGCAAGTTCGATCTGCTGGATCTAGGGGAGCAACCGAGGCGGGTGTGTTGAAATGGGTGAGTTGAGGATGGGTCATAATGTGCATTTGTGTCCATGTAGACCTTGGAATGGGGTGCTTGAACCGGGGCCTTGAGGGATGTTCATAACCGGAGGTTTTGATGGAGCTCTAAAGAGTATGTTTCCTATGTAGAGAAGAGAATTGTTTTGATGAGTGCCTAAGGAATCTCCCATATGCTGGTATTGGAAAACAGGCCTCTGAGGAGAGATGACTGGAATCAAAAGCAATGGATCTGATTAGGGCCTAAGTGCCTGTCCAGTTCAATCTTATTCTATGGGGATATCTGTCTCTGGGTCTGAGTGGAGGTAGTTTCCTAACTTGTGAGAGATCATCCCTGTGTGTCCTGGGCAGCCAACATTATTCGGATGGCCTGGGGGAGTTTGGCGGATTCTCCTAATCTATTGGGTTGTGGCCAATGGAAATAGCAGAATTCCCCTGGAGAGGGAAGCCACAGTCCTGAGGTGTGGCTCCAGGGGCCCCAGCTTGGATGGTGTGTTGGCCAGGCCTGTGGGGACAGAAGTCTGAAAACACAAACTCAGCTTAGTTTTGGGGATGTATGTATGAAGGCTCGATCTACAGACCGTGAGAATTTTCCGGGCTATGAACAAAGGGCGAGTATGTGGCGCTTGCTCAGGCTTTTGTCTCTGGATTTTGTGTCAACGGTGGCCGTGGAATGTCGGAGTGTCCTCAAGGGCCATGGACAATTCTTTCTCTGGTGATTTGGCCTGATCCCAAGTGGTTGGGATCATTCTGTGGATGGGAAGAGTCCTTTATGTATTTTTTTTACCTCAGTTCTCCCACCAAAGAGGGATTCCAGAGTAGAGCCCTGAGTAGGTGTGACTAGACATCTCGAACTCTGGTTGAGATTGGGGGACTAGGGGCTTGGCAAGCCCCATATGTGGGCTGTTGTTCCAGTGACTAAGAGGCTTTACATGAGGATAGGGCTCACGCTGAGGGTCACAATGTGTGTTTGTGCACATTGTGGCCCTCAGGGATAGGTGGGGCCTCATAGTCCATGCTGCTTTCTCCTACAATGAACATTGGACAACATGCCAACCACTAGGTTTCTTGCCAAGGCGAAGGAGAAGTTCTGATTCTTGCATCACGTTCACTCCTGAGCAGTGAGTGGAGATAAGGTCTAGGTTCTGAAGGTGAAAACTGAGGTTGGGTAGAGATGATGGCCTAAAGCCATTGTGGGTGTGATATGCTCTGTGTACGGCCAGCTGTCTGGGTGTTGGACTGGAGGTCTGCCCTCAGGCTGTGTCAGACAGGGCTTTAGTGCACAGGCTAGACTGTATAATTGGGGTGTGGTCGAGTGGCATGCAGGTTGTTACTCATTTGGCGTTTCCGGTTAGCCCTATAGGGCAACATTTTTCTTCTGGAGGGCAGGCAGAGTGCTGCATTGTGTCTCCAGAATTGCCAAACTGGAGGGGTGTGGCCAGGATTGTGAGGAAGGAAGTCTGAAAACACAAGCTAGCATAAGTTTTGGGGCCAAGAGCATGGCAGGCCCACTCTGAAGAGGCTGAATCGAGATCTCCTGCAGGTGAGGTCAGGGCGAGTATCAGATGTTGCCTCAAGCTGGAGTTTGTGTCCATGACGGCCCCTTCCTGAAGGGGGTGGGGGCGTCATGAGGCCAGGGAGGTTTCCCTACGCTGGGAGTTGTGAGCTGCTCCCAACTTCAAAGTTTCCTTCTTCAGGACAGTCGAGTACTATTGTATGGTTCCAGGATGCCCCATACAGAAAGACTCGAGAGCAGGGGCCTAAGCATGGATGCCGAGAAACGCCAACTCACCTTCCCATTGCCTGGTGGAGACAAGGCACGCTCAATCTGCGGGCTCTTGGGTGAGCAACCCAGAAGGCTGAGTTTAAATGGACTCTCCTGAGGATGAGTCATAATGTGGGTTGGTGGCCATGGAGACCTTGGAATGTGGCAGTAGCTAAGGGACTCTGCAGGATTCTCCAACCCGAAGGGCTTGACACAACTCCAACAAGGAGGCTTCCCATGTGGAGATGAGCGGTCTTTTGTCTGGTGCCTCAGGAAAGCCCCGTATGCTGGTCTTCGAACCCAGGCCTCTGAGGAGTGATACCTGGACACCAAAGCAAGAGTTCATAATAGGGCCTAGGGGCCTGTCTGGTTCAATCTTCTGTCTCTGCGGATATCTGTCTGTGTGTCTGCATGGAGGTAGTAGTTGCTCAGCTTGTGTCATAATGCCCCTATTTGTCCAGTGCGGCTTGCGGTAGTGGGATGTCCTTGGGGACCTTGAGGTTTCTACTATTTTGTAGAGTTGTGGCCAATGGAATGGGCAGTTTCTTAGGAGAGAGCAGGCACAGTTCTGTGGTGTGGCTCCAGAGACCCCAGCCTGGAGGCTGTGTGGGCCATGGCTGTGCAGACAGACATCCAAAAACCCTAACTCAGCTCAGGTTTGGGGCCGAGGTTACGGCAGGCCTGATCTACAGTCCATGAGGGGAGCTCCTCTGGATATGAAAGAAGGGTGAGAGGGAGGCAGTCGCTCAGGCTTTTGTCTCTGGATGTTTTGTCCACAATGGCCGTTTAATGTAGGAGTTGCCTCATGGGTCGTAGAAGTCTCCCTCTCTGGTAGTTTGTCCAGCCCCCAAGTGTTTGGGGTCATTCTGTGGGAAGGGAAGTGTCCTGTTTTTTGCCTCATATGTCCCCCCAGTAGAGGGATTCTAGAGCATAGCAGTGGGTACTGACAACTGGAATACTCGCCCTCGGGTCAAGCCTGGGGGCCTATGGATATGACAAGCCCCATATGCAGGATCTTGGTCCAGCCACTGAGAGGCGTTACTTTAATACGGGACTCACGCTGCAGGTCACAATGCATGTCTGTGCCCTAGGCGGCCCTCAAGCACTGGCGTGGCCTTTCGGACAATGCAGGTTTTCCCACATTGAACGTTGGACAACATGCCAACCACAAGGTTTCTGGCCATGGGGAAGGAGGAATTCTAATTTCTGCATCACGTTCACCCTGGGCAGTGATTGGAGATAAGGTCTAGGTTCTGAAGCCTGAAAACCGAGGTTGGGAAGAGATGACGACCTACAGCCATAGCGGGTCCTATGTGTCCAGGTTGGGGCCAGCTGTCTGGGTGTCGTTTGGGATGTCTTGTCTCAGGCTGTGCCAGACAGGGCATTAGAATACAGGGTGGGCTGTATAATTGCTTTACAATCGAGTGGCATGCATTAGAAAATCATTTGGGGTTTCTTATTAGAAGCATAGGGCAAAGTTTTTCTTCTGGAGGGCAGGCAGAGTGCTGCATTGTGGCTTCGGAATTCCCAAACTGGAGGGCTTGTGGGCCAGGAGAGTGAGGACGGAAGTCTGAGAACACAAGCTAGGCTTAGGTTTCGGGGCAAGGACATGGCAGCCACACTCTGCAGAGCTGAATTGAGATCTCATGTGTCTGAAGTCAGGTCGAGGATCAGACTTTGGCTCAGGTTTGAGTTTCTGTCCATGTTGGCCCCTTCATGAAGGGGGGACATTATGAGCCCATGGGGGTTTTCCCACTATTGGAGTTGTGAGATGCTCCAAACCGCAAGGATTCCTTCTGTGGGACAATTAAGATTTGTTGGATGGCTCCAGGACGTCTTATAAGGTATTTTTCCAGAACAGGGTTCTAAGTATGGATGCCTGGGCAGTCAGCCTCACAATCCAATTGTCTCCTAGCAACAAGAAACGTTTGATCTGCTGGCTTGGGGTAGCAACAGAGGGGGCTGAGTTGAAATGGACTTTCCTGAGGATGGTCTTAATGTTGGTTTGAGTCCATGGAGACCTTGGTATGGGGCAGTGGCACCAGGGCCCTGAAGGATTCTCCTAACCAGAGGTTATGACAAAGCTCCAATGAGCAAGTTTTCCATGGGGAGACGAGATTTGTTCTTATTGGTGCCTCAGGAAACCACCATATGCTGGTATTGGAAACGAGGCCTCTGAGGAGAGATGCCTAAAAACCAAAGCAATGGATCTGATTAGGGCCTAGGGGCCTGTCCGGTTCAATATTCTTCTCTGGGGACATCTGTTGTCTGAGTGGAGGTAGTTGCTCAGCTGGTTTGAGATCACCCCTGTTTGTCCTGGGCGGCCTACACTAATGGGATGGCCTCGGTGACTTTGGAGGTTTTTCCTCATTTGCAAGGTTGTGGCCAATGGAATGGGAAGAATTCCCTTGAAAGGGAAGCACAGTCCTGAGGTGTGGCTCCAGGGACCCAAGTGTGGAGCGTGTGTGGTCCAGGGCTATTTGGACAAAAGTCTGAAAACACAAACTCCACTTAGGTTGGGGGATGTAGGTATGGCCGGCCCGATCTATAGACCGTGAGGAGAACTCTTCGGGATATGAACAAAGGGCGAATGTGAGGTGCTGGCTCATGCTTTTTTTTTTTTTTTTTTTTTTTTTCTGGAAATGTGTCACCGATTGCCATGGAATGTCGGGGTGTCCTCATGGGCCATCGATGAGGCTCCCTTTCTGGGGATTTGACCCGATCCCAAGAGTTTGGGGTCATTCTGTGGGAAGGGAGGAGGCCTTTCTTGTTTTTTTGTTTATTTTTTTATTATTATTATTTTTTTTACCTAAGGTGGACCACCAAAAGAGGGATTCCAGAGCAGAGTCCTGGGGAGGGGCGACTGGACAACCAGACCTCTGGTTAACATTGGGACCTAAGAACATGGCAAGCCCCATATGTGGGCTCTTGGTCCAGACACTGAGAGGCCTTCCCTGAGGAATGGTCTCACACTGAGTTTCACAATGTGTTTTTGTGCCCAAGGAGCCCCTCAAGTCAGGGCGTGGCCTAATGTACCATGCTGGTTTCTCCTACAGGGAACGTTGCACAATATGGCAACCACAAGTTTTCTGGCCATGGGGAAGATGGAGTTCTAATTTCTGCAACACTTTCACTCCTGGACTGTGATTGGATTTAAGGTCTAGGTTCTGAAGCCTGAAAACTGAGGTTGGGAAGAGATGAAGACCTAAGGCCATGGTGTGGCTGATGTGCTCAGTGTTCGGCCAGCTGTTGAGTGTGGGTTGGGAAGTGCAGGCTCAGGCTGTGGCAGACAGGGAATTAGTGCCCAGGCTAGACTGTATCATTGGGGTGCAGTCGAGTTTCGTGCAGGATGGTACTCATTTGTGGTTACTGGGTAGCCCCAGAGGGCAACGTTTTTCTTCTGGAGGGAAGACACAGTGCCACAGAGTGGCTCCAGAATTCCCAAACTGGAAGGCTTGTGGGCCAGGAGTGTGATGAAAAAATTCTGAGAACACAAGCCAGACTTAGATTTCGGGGTGAGGGGACGGCAGGCACCCTCTGCAGAGATGATTCGAGATCCTGTATACCTGAAGACAGAGCTAGGATCAGACGTTGGCTTAGGTCGAAGTTTCTGTCCATGACAGCCCCTTCATGAAGGGGAGGGTGTCACGAGGACATGGAGGTTTGCCCACGATGGGAATTGTGAGATGCTCCAAACCGCAATGATTCCTTCTGTGGGACAGTCGAGACCTGTTGGATGGCTCCAGGACATCCCATAAGGACGTTATCCAGAGCAGGGTTCTAAGGATGGATGCCTGGGCAGCCTGCCTCCCATTCCAGGTGTCTCATAGCGCCAAGGCAAGTTCGATCTGCTGGATCTAGGGGAGCAACCGAGGCGGGTGTGTTGAAATGGGTGAGTTGAGGATGGGTCATAATGTGCATTTGTGTCCATGTAGACCTTGGAATGGGGTGCTTGAACCGGGGCCTTGAGGGATGTTCATAACCGGAGGTTTTGATGGAGCTCTAAAGAGTATGTTTCCTATGTAGAGAAGAGAATTGTTTTGATGAGTGCCTAAGGAATCTCCCATATGCTGGTATTGGAAAACAGGCCTCTGAGGAGAGATGACTGGAATCAAAAGCAATGGATCTGATTAGGGCCTAAGTGCCTGTCCAGTTCAATCTTATTCTATGGGGATATCTGTCTCTGGGTCTGAGTGGAGGTAGTTTCCTAACTTGTGAGAGATCATCCCTGTGTGTCCTGGGCAGCCAACATTATTCGGATGGCCTGGGGGAGTTTGGCGGATTCTCCTAATCTATTGGGTTGTGGCCAATGGAAATAGCAGAATTCCCCTGGAGAGGGAAGCCACAGTCCTGAGGTGTGGCTCCAGGGGCCCCAGCTTGGATGGTGTGTTGGCCAGGCCTGTGGGGACAGAAATCTGAAAACACAAACTCAGCTTAGTTTTGGGGATGTATGTATGAAGGCTCGATCTACAGACCGTGAGAATTTTCCGGGCTATGAACAAAGGGCGAGTATGTGGCGCTTGCTCAGGCTTTTGTCTCTGGATTTTGTGTCAACGGTGGCCGTGGAATGTCGGAGTGTCCTCAAGGGCCATGGACAATTCTTTCTCTGGTGATTTGGCCTGATCTCAAGTGGTTGGGATCATTCTGTGGATGGGAAGAGTCCTTTATGTATTTTTTTTTACCTCAGTTCTCCCACCAAAGAGGGATTCCAGAGTAGAGCCCTGAGTAGGTGTGACTAGACATCTCGAACTCTGGTTGAGATTGGGGGACTAGGGGCTTGGCAAGCCCCATATGTGGGCTGTTGTTCCAGTGACTAAGAGGCTTTACATGAGGATAGGGCTCACGCTGAGGGTCACAATGTGTGTTTGTGCACATTGTGGCCCTCAGGGATAGGTGGGGCCTCATAGTCCATGCTGCTTTCTCCTACAATGAACATTGGACAACATGCCAACCACTAGGTTTCTTGCCAAGGCGAAGGAGAAGTTCTGATTCTTGCATCACGTTCACTCCTGAGCAGTGAGTGGAGATAAGGTCTAGGTTCTGAAGGTGAAAACTGAGGTTGGGTAGAGATGATGGCCTAAAGCCATTGTGGGTGTGATATGCTCTGTGTACGGCCAGCTGTCTGGGTGTTGGACTGGAGGTCTGCCCTCAGGCTGTGTCAGACAGGGCTTTAGTGCACAGGCTAGACTGTATAATTGGGGTGTGGTCGAGCGGCATGCAGGTTGTTACTCATTTGGCGTTTCCGGTTAGCCCTATAGGGCAACATTTTTCTTCTGGAGGGCAGGCAGAGTGCTGCATTGTGTCTCCAGAATTGCCAAACTGGAGGGGTGTGGCCAGGATTGTGAGGAAGGAAGTCTGAAAACACAAGCTAGCATGAGTTTTGGGGCCAAGAGCATGGCAGGCCCACTCTGAAGAGGCTGAATCGAGATCTCCTGCAGGTGAGGTCAGGGCGAGTATCAGATGTTGCCTCAAGCTGGAGTTTGTGTCCATGACGGCCCCTTCCTGAAGGGGGTGGGGGCGTCATGAGGCCAGGGAGGTTTCCCTACGCTGGGAGTTGTGAGCTGCTCCCAACTTCAAAGTTTCCTTCTTCAGGACAGTCGAGTACTATTGTATGGTTCCAGGATGCCCCATACAGAAAGACTCGAGAGCAGGGGCCTAAGCATGGATGCCGAGAAACGCCAACTCACCTTCCCATTGCCTGGTGGAGACAAGGCACGCTCAATCTGCGGGCTCTTGGGTGAGCAACCCAGAAGGCTGAGTTTAAATGGACTCTCCTGAGGATGAGTCATAATGTGGGTTGGTGGCCATGGAGACCTTGGAATGTGGCAGTAGCTAAGGGACTCTGCAGGATTCTCCAACCCGAAGGGCTTGACACAACTCCAACAAGGAGGCTTCCCATGTGGAGATGAGCGGTCTTTTGTCTGGTGCCTCAGGAAAGCCCCGTATGCTGGTCTTCGAACCCAGGCCTCTGAGGAGTGATACCTGGACACCAAAGCAAGAGTTCATAATAGGGCCTAGGGACCTGTCTGGTTCAATCTTCTGTCTCTGCGGATATCTGTCTGTGTGTCTGCATGGAGGTAGTAGTTGCTCAGCTTGTGTCATAATGCCCCTATTTGTCCAGTGCGGCTTGCGGTAGTGGGATGTCCTTGGGGACCTTGAGGTTTCTACTATTTTGTAGAGTTGTGGCCAATGGAATGGGCAGTTTCTTAGGAGAGAGCAGGCACAGTTCTGTGGTGTGGCTCCAGAGACCCCAGCCTGGAGGCTGTGTGGGCCATGGCTGTGCAGACAGACATCCAAAAACCCTAACTCAGCTCAGGTTTGGCGCTGAGGTTACAGCAGGCCTGATCTACAGTCCATGAGGGGAGCTCCTCTGGATATGAAAGAAGGGTGAGAGGGAGGCAGTCGCTCAGGCTTTTGTCTCTGGATGTTTTGTCCACAATGGCCGTTTAATGTAGGAGTTGCCTCATGGGTCGTAGAAGTCTCCCTCTCTGGTAGTTTGTCCAGCCCCCAAGTGTTTGGGGTCATTCTGTGGGAAGGGAAGTGTCCTGTTTTTTGCCTCATATGTCCCCCCAGTAGAGGGATTCTAGAGCATAGCAGTGGGTACTGACAACTGGAATACTCGCCCTCGGGTCAAGCCTGGGGGCCTATGGATATGACAAGCCCCATATGCAGGATCTTGGTCCAGCCCCTGAGAGGCGTTACTTTAATACGGGACTCACGCTGCAGGTCACAATGCATGTCTGTGCCCTAGGCGGCCCTCAAGCACTGGCGTGGCCTTTCGGACAATGCAGGTTTTCCCACATTGAACGTTGGACAACATGCCAACCACAAGGTTTCTGGCCATGGGGAAGGAGGAATTCTAATTTCTGCATCACGTTCACCCTGGGCAGTGATTGGAGATAAGGTCTAGGTTCTGAAGCCTGAAAACCGAGGTTGGGAAGAGATGACGACCTACAGCCATAGCGGGTCCTATGTGTCCAGGTTGGGGCCAGCTGTCTGGGTGTCGTTTGGGATGTCTTGTCTCAGTCTGTGCCAGACAGGGCATTAGAATACAGGGTGGGCTGTATAATTGCTTTACAATCGAGTGGCATGCATTAGAAAATCATTTGGGGTTTCTTATTAGAAGCATAGGGCAAAGTTTTTCTTCTGGAGGGCAGGCAGAGTGCTGCATTGTGGCTTCGGAATTCCCAAACTGGAGGGCTTGTGGGCCAGGAGAGTGAGGACGGAAGTCTGAGAACACAAGCTAGGCTTAGGTTTCGGGGCAAGGACATGGCAGCCACACTCTGCAGAGCTGAATTGAGATCTCATGTGTCTGAAGTCAGGTCGAGGATCAGACTTTGGCTCAGGTTTGAGTTTCTGTCCATGTTGGCCCCTTCATGAAGGGGGGACATTATGAGCCCATGGGGGTTTTCCCACTATTGGAGTTGTGAGATGCTCCAAACCGCAAGGATTCCTTCTGTGGGACAATTAAGATTTGTTGGATGGCTCCAGGACGTCTTATAAGGTATTTTTCCAGAACAGGGTTCTAAGTATGGATGCCTGGGCAGTCAGCCTCACAATCCAATTGTCTCCTAGCAACAAGAAACGTTTGATCTGCTGGCTTGGGGTAGCAACAGAGGGGGCTGAGTTGAAATGGACTTTCCTGAGGATGGTCTTAATGTTGGTTTGAGTCCATGGAGACCTTGGTATGGGGCAGTGGCACCAGGGCCCTGAAGGATTCTCCTAACCAGAGGTTATGACAAAGCTCCAATGAGCAAGTTTTCCATGGGGAGACGAGATTTGTTCTTATTGGTGCCTCAGGAAACCACCATATGCTGGTATTGGAAACGAGGCCTCTGAGGAGAGATGCCTAAAAACCAAAGCAATGGATCTGATTAGGGCCTAGGGGCCTGTCCGGTTCAATATTCTTCTCTGGGGACATCTGTTGTCTGAGTGGAGGTAGTTGCTCAGCTGGTTTGAGATCACCCCTGTTTGTCCTGGGCGGCCTACACTAATGGGATGGCCTCGGTGACTTTGGAGGTTTTTCCTCATTTGCAAGGTTGTGGCCAATGGAATGGGAAGAATTCCCTTGAAAGGGAAGCACAGTCCTGAGGTGTGGCTCCAGGGACCCAAGTGTGGAGCGTGTGTGGTCCAGGGCTATTTGGACAAAAGTCTGAAAACACAAACTCCACTTAGGTTGGGGGATGTAGGTATGGCCGGCCCGATCTATAGACCGTGAGGAGAACTCTTCGGGATATGAACAAAGGGCGAATGTGAGGTGCTGGCTCATGCTTTTTTTTTTTTTTTTTTTTTTCTGGAAATGTGTCACCGATTGCCATGGAATGTCGGGGTGTCCTCATGGGCCATCGATGAGGCTCCCTTTCTGGGGATTTGACCCGATCCCAAGAGTTTGGGGTCATTCTGTGGGAAGGGAGGAGGCCTTTCTTGTTTTTTTGTTTATTTTTTTATTATTATTATTTTTTTTACCTAAGGTGGACCACCAAAAGAGGGATTCCAGAGCAGAGTCCTGGGGAGGGGCGACTGGACAACCAGACCTCTGGTTAACATTGGGACCTAAGAACATGGCAAGCCCCATATGTGGGCTCTTGGTCCAGACACTGAGAGGCCTTCCCTGAGGAATGGTCTCACACTGAGTTTCACAATGTGTTTTTGTGCCCAAGGAGCCCCTCAAGTCAGGGCGTGGCCTAATGTACCATGCTGGTTTCTCCTACAGGGAACGTTGCACAATATGGCAACCACAAGTTTTCTGGCCATGGGGAAGATGGAGTTCTAATTTCTGCAACACTTTCACTCCTGGACTGTGATTGGATTTAAGGTCTAGGTTCTGAAGCCTGAAAACTGAGGTTGGGAAGAGATGAAGACCTAAGGCCATGGTGTGGCTGATGTGCTCAGTGTTCGGCCAGCTGTTGAGTGTGGGTTGGGAGGTGCAGGCTCAGGCTGTGGCAGACAGGGAATTAGTGCCCAGGCTAGACTGTATCATTGGGGTGCAGTCGAGTTTCGTGCAGGATGGTACTCATTTGTGGTTACTGGGTAGCCCCAGAGGGCAACGTTTTTCTTCTGGAGGGAAGACACAGTGCCAGAGTGGCTCCAGAATTCCCAAACTGGAAGGCTTGTGGGCCAGGAGTGTGATGAAAAAATTCTGAGAACACAAGCCAGACTTAGATTTCGGGGTGAGGGGACGGCAGGCACACTCTGCAGAGATGATTCGAGATCCTGTATACCTGAAGACAGAGCTAGGATCAGACGTTGGCTTAGGTCGAAGTTTCTGTCCATGACAGCCCCTTCATGAAGGGGAGGGTGTCACGAGGACATGGAGGTTTTCCCACGATGGGAATTGTGAGATGCTCCAAACCGCAATGATTCCTTCTGTGGGACAGTCGAGACCTGTTGGATGGCTCCAGGACATCCCATAAGGACGTTATCCAGAGCAGGGTTCTAAGGATGGATGCCTGGGCAGCCTGCCTCCCATTCCAGGTGTCTCATAGCGCCAAGGCAAGTTCGAACTGCTGGATCTAGGGGAGCAACCGAGGCGGGTGTGTTGAAATGGGTGAGTTGAGGATGGGTCATAATGTGCATTTGTGTCCATGTAGACCTTGGAATGGGGTGCTTGAACCGGGGCCTTGAGGGATGTTCATAACCGGAGGTTTTGATGGAGCTCTAAAGAGTATGTTTCCTATGTAGAGAAGAGAATTGTTTTGATGAGTGCCTAAGGAATCTCCCATATGCTGGTATTGGAAAACAGGCCTCTGAGGAGAGATGACTGGAATCAAAAGCAATGGATCTGATTAGGGCCTAAGTGCCTGTCCAGTTCAATCTTATTCTATGGGGATATCTGTCTCTGGGTCTGAGTGGAGGTAGTTTCCTAACTTGTGAGAGATCATCCCTGTGTGTCCTGGGCAGCCAACATTATTCGGATGGCCTGGGGGAGTTTGGCGGATTCTCCTAATCTATTGGGTTGTGGCCAATGGAAATAGCAGAATTCCCCTGGAGAGGGAAGCCACAGTCCTGAGGTGTGGCTCCAGGGGCCCCAGCTTGGATGGTGTGTTGGCCAGGCCTGTGGGGACAGAAGTCTGAAAACACAAACTCAGCTTAGTTTTGGGGATGTATGTATGAAGGCTCGATCTACAGACCGTGAGAATTTTCCGGGCTATGAACAAAGGGCGAGTATGTGGCGCTTGCTCAGGCTTTTGTCTCTGGATTTTGTGTCAACGGTGGCCGTGGAATGTCGGAGTGTCCTCAAGGGCCATGGACAATTCTTTCTCTGGTGATTTGGCCTGATCTCAAGTGGTTGGGATCATTCTGTGGATGGGAAGAGTCCTTTATGTATTTTTTTTTACCTCAGTTCTCCCACCAAAGAGGGATTCCAGAGTAGAGCCCTGAGTAGGTGTGACTAGACATCTCGAACTCTGGTTGAGATTGGGGGACTAGGGGCTTGGCAAGCCCCATATGTGGGCTGTTGTTCCAGTGACTAAGAGGCTTTACATGAGGATAGGGCTCACGCTGAGGGTCACAATGTGTGTTTGTGCACATTGTGGCCCTCAGGGATAGGTGGGGCCTCATAGTCCATGCTGCTTTCTCCTACAATGAACATTGGACAACATGCCAACCACTAGGTTTCTTGCCAAGGCGAAGGAGAAGTTCTGATTCTTGCATCACGTTCACTCCTGAGCAGTGAGTGGAGATAAGGTCTAGGTTCTGAAGGTGAAAACTGAGGTTGGGTAGAGATGATGGCCTAAAGCCATTGTGGGTGTGATATGCTCTGTGTACGGCCAGCTGTCTGGGTGTTGGACTGGAGGTCTGCCCTCAGGCTGTGTCAGACAGGGCTTTAGTGCACAGGCTAGACTGTATAATTGGGGTGTGGTCGAGTGGCATGCAGGTTGTTACTCATTTGGCGTTTCCGGTTAGCCCTATAGGGCAACATTTTTCTTCTGGAGGGCAGGCAGAGTGCTGCATTGTGTCTCCAGAATTGCCAAACTGGAGGGGTGTGGCCAGGATTGTGAGGAAGGAAGTCTGAAAACACAAGCTAGCATGAGTTTTGGGGCCAAGAGCATGGCAGGCCCACTCTGAAGAGGCTGAATCGAGATCTCCTGCAGGTGAGGTCAGGGCGAGTATCAGATGTTGCCTCAAGCTGGAGTTTGTGTCCATGACGGCCCCTTCCTGAAGGGGGTGGGGGCGTCATGAGGCCAGGGAGGTTTCCCTACGCTGGGAGTTGTGAGCTGCTCCCAGCTTCAAAGTTTCCTTCTTCAGGACAGTCGAGTACTATTGTATGGTTCCAGGATGCCCCATACAGAAAGACTCGAGAGCAGGGGCCTAAGCATGGATGCCGAGAAACGCCATCTCACCTTCCCATTGCCTGGTGGAGACAAGGCACGCTCAATCTGCGGGCTCTTGGGTGAGCAACCCAGAAGGCTGAGTTTAAATGGACTCTCCTGAGGATGAGTCATAATGTGGGTTGGTGGCCATGGAGACCTTGGAATGTGGCAGTAGCTAAGGGACTCTGCAGGATTCTCCAACCCGAAGGGCTTGACACAACTCCAACAAGGAGGCTTCCCATGTGGAGATGAGCGGTCTTTTGTCTGGTGCCTCAGGAAAGCCCCGTATGCTGGTCTTCGAACCCAGGCCTCTGAGGAGTGATACCTGGACACCAAAGCAAGAGTTCATAATAGGGCCTAGGGGCCTGTCTGGTTCAATCTTCTGTCTCTGCGGATATCTGTCTGTGTGTCTGCATGGAGGTAGTAGTTGCTCAGCTTGTGTCATAATGCCCCTATTTGTCCAGTGCGGCTTGCGGTAGTGGGATGTCCTTGGGGACCTTGAGGTTTCTACTATTTTGTAGAGTTGTGGCCAATGGAATGGGCAGTTTCTTAGGAGAGAGCAGGCACAGTTCTGTGGTGTGGCTCCAGAGACCCCAGCCTGGAGGCTGTGTGGGCCATGGCTGTGCAGACAGACATCCAAAAACCCTAACTCAGCTCAGGTTTGGGGCCGAGGTTACGGCAGGCCTGATCTACAGTCCATGAGGGGAGCTCCTCTGGATATGAAAGAAGGGTGAGAGGGAGGCAGTCGCTCAGGCTTTTGTCTCTGGATGTTTTGTCCACAATGGCCGTTTAATGTAGGAGTTGCCTCATGGGTCGTAGAAGTCTCCCTCTCTGGTAGTTTGTCCAGCCCCCAAGTGTTTGGGGTCATTCTGTGGGAAGGGAAGTGTCCTGTTTTTTGCCTCATATGTCCCCCCAGTAGAGGGATTCTAGAGCATAGCAGTGGGTACTGACAACTGGAATACTCGCCCTCGGGTCAAGCCTGGGGGCCTATGGATATGACAAGCCCCATATGCAGGATCTTGGTCCAGCCCCTGAGAGGCGTTACTTTAATACGGGACTCACGCTGCAGGTCACAATGCATGTCTGTGCCCTAGGCGGCCCTCAAGCACTGGCGTGGCCTTTCGGACAATGCAGGTTTTCCCACATTGAACGTTGGACAACATGCCAACCACAAGGTTTCTGGCCATGGGGAAGGAGGAATTCTAATTTCTGCATCACGTTCACCCTGGGCAGTGATTGGAGATAAGGTCTAGGTTCTGAAGCCTGAAAACCGAGGTTGGGAAGAGATGACGACCTACAGCCATAGCGGGTCCTATGTGTCCAGGTTGGGGCCAGCTGTCTGGGTGTCGTTTGGGATGTCTTGTCTCAGTCTGTGCCAGACAGGGCATTAGAATACAGGGTGGGCTGTATAATTGCTTTACAATCGAGTGGCATGCATTAGAAAATCATTTGGGGTTTCTTATTAGAAGCATAGGGCAAAGTTTTTCTTCTGGAGGGCAGGCAGAGTGCTGCATTGTGGCTTCGGAATTCCCAAACTGGAGGGCTTGTGGGCCAGGAGAGTGAGGACGGAAGTCTGAGAACACAAGCTAGGCTTAGGTTTCGGGGCAAGGACATGGCAGCCACACTCTGCAGAGCTGAATTGAGATCTCATGTGTCTGAAGTCAGGTCGAGGATCAGACTTTGGCTCAGGTTTGAGTTTCTGTCCATGTTGGCCCCTTCATGAAGGGGGGACATTATGAGCCCATGGGGGTTTTCCCACTATTGGAGTTGTGAGATGCTCCAAACCGCAAGGATTCCTTCTGTGGGACAATTAAGATTTGTTGGATGGCTCCAGGACGTCTTATAAGGTATTTTTCCAGAACAGGGTTCTAAGTATGGATGCCTGGGCAGTCAGCCTCACAATCCAATTGTCTCCTAGCAACAAGAAACGTTTGATCTGCTGGCTTGGGGTAGCAACAGAGGGGGCTGAGTTGAAATGGACTTTCCTGAGGATGGTCTTAATGTTGGTTTGAGTCCATGGAGACCTTGGTATGGGGCAGTGGCACCAGGGCCCTGAAGGATTCTCCTAACCAGAGGTTATGACAAAGCTCCAATGAGCAAGTTTTCCATGGGGAGACGAGATTTGTTCTTATTGGTGCCTCAGGAAACCACCATATGCTGGTATTGGAAACGAGGCCTCTGAGGAGAGATGCCTAAAAACCAAAGCAATGGATCTGATTAGGGCCTAGGGGCCTGTCCGGTTCAATATTCTTCTCTGGGGACATCTGTTGTCTGAGTGGAGGTAGTTGCTCAGCTGGTTTGAGATCACCCCTGTTTGTCCTGGGCGGCCTACACTAATGGGATGGCCTCGGTGACTTTGGAGGTTTTTCCTCATTTGCAAGGTTGTGGCCAATGGAATGGGAAGAATTCCCTTGAAAGGGAAGCACAGTCCTGAGGTGTGGCTCCAGGGACCCAAGTGTGGAGCGTGTGTGGTCCAGGGCTATTTGGACAAAAGTCTGAAAACACAAACTCCACTTAGGTTGGGGGATGTAGGTATGGCCGGCCCGATCTATAGACCGTGAGGAGAACTCTTCGGGATATGAACAAAGGGCGAATGTGAGGTGCTGGCTCATGCTTTTTTTTTTTTTTTTTTTTTTTTCTGGAAATGTGTCACCGATTGCCATGGAATGTCGGGGTGTCCTCATGGGCCATCGATGAGGCTCCCTTTCTGGGGATTTGACCCGATCCCAAGAGTTTGGGGTCATTCTGTGGGAAGGGAGGAGGCCTTTCTTGTTTTTTTGTTTATTTTTTTATTATTATTATTTTTTTTACCTAAGGTGGACCACCAAAAGAGGGATTCCAGAGCAGAGTCCTGGGGAGGGGCGACTGGACAACCAGACCTCTGGTTAACATTGGGACCTAAGAACATGGCAAGCCCCATATGTGGGCTCTTGGTCCAGACACTGAGAGGCCTTCCCTGAGGAATGGTCTCACACTGAGTTTCACAATGTGTTTTTGTGCCCAAGGAGCCCCTCAAGTCAGGGCGTGGCCTAATGTACCATGCTGGTTTCTCCTACAGGGAACGTTGCACAATATGGCAACCACAAGTTTTCTGGCCATGGGGAAGATGGAGTTCTAATTTCTGCAACACTTTCACTCCTGGACTGTGATTGGATTTAAGGTCTAGGTTCTGAAGCCTGAAAACTGAGGTTGGGAAGAGATGAAGACCTAAGGCCATGGTGTGGCTGATGTGCTCAGTGTTCGGCCAGCTGTTGAGTGTGGGTTGGGAGGTGCAGGCTCAGGCTGTGGCAGACAGGGAATTAGTGCCCAGGCTAGACTGTATCATTGGGGTGCAGTCGAGTTTCGTGCAGGATGGTACTCATTTGTGGTTACTGGGTAGCCCCAGAGGGCAACGTTTTTCTTCTGGAGGGAAGACACAGTGCCACAGAGTGGCTCCAGAATTCCCAAACTGGAAGGCTTGTGGGCCAGGAGTGTGATGAAAAAATTCTGAGAACACAAGCCAGACTTAGATTTCGGGGTGAGGGGACGGCAGGCACCCTCTGCAGAGATGATTCGAGATCCTGTATACCTGAAGACAGAGCTAGGATCAGACGTTGGCTTAGGTCGAAGTTTCTGTCCATGACAGCCCCTTCATGAAGGGGAGGGTGTCACGAGGACATGGAGGTTTTCCCACGATGGGAATTGTGAGATGCTCCAAACCGCAATGATTCCTTCTGTGGGACAGTCGAGACCTGTTGGATGGCTCCAGGACATCCCATAAGGACGTTATCCAGAGCAGGGTTCTAAGGATGGATGCCTGGGCAGCCTGCCTCCCATTCCAGGTGTCTCATAGCGCCAAGGCAAGTTCGATCTGCTGGATCTAGGGGAGCAACCGAGGCGGGTGTGTTGAAATGGGTGAGTTGAGGATGGGTCATAATGTGCATTTGTGTCCATGTAGACCTTGGAATGGGGTGCTTGAACCGGGGCCTTGAGGGATGTTCATAACCGGAGGTTTTGATGGAGCTCTAAAGAGTATGTTTCCTATGTAGAGAAGAGAATTGTTTTGATGAGTGCCTAAGGAATCTCCCATATGCTGGTATTGGAAAACAGGCCTCTGAGGAGAGATGACTGGAATCAAAAGCAATGGATCTGATTAGGGCCTAAGTGCCTGTCCAGTTCAATCTTATTCTATGGGGATATCTGTCTCTGGGTCTGAGTGGAGGTAGTTTCCTAACTTGTGAGAGATCATCCCTGTGTGTCCTGGGCAGCCAACATTATTCGGATGGCCTGGGGGAGTTTGGCGGATTCTCCTAATTTATTGGGTTGTGGCCAATGGAAATAGCAGAATTCCCCTGGAGAGGGAAGCCACAGTCCTGAGGTGTGGCTCCAGGGGCCCCAGCTTGGATGGTGTGTTGGCCAGGCCTGTGGGGACAGAAATCTGAAAACACAAACTCAGCTTAGTTTTGGGGATGTATGTATGAAGGCTCGATCTACAGACCGTGAGAATTTTCCGGGCTATGAACAAAGGGCGAGTATGTGGCGCTTGCTCAGGCTTTTGTCTCTGGATTTTGTGTCAACGGTGGCCGTGGAATGTCGGAGTGTCCTCAAGGGCCATGGACAATTCTTTCTCTGGTGATTTGGCCTGATCCCAAGTGGTTGGGATCATTCTGTGGATGGGAAGAGTCCTTTATGTATTTTTTTTTACCTCAGTTCTCCCACCAAAGAGGGATTCCAGAGTAGAGCCCTGAGTAGGTGTGACTAGACATCTCGAACTCTGGTTGAGATTGGGGGACTAGGGGCTTGGCAAGCCCCATATGTGGGCTGTTGTTCCAGTGACTAAGAGGCTTTACATGAGGATAGGGCTCACGCTGAGGGTCACAATGTGTGTTTGTGCACATTGTGGCCCTCAGGGATAGGTGGGGCCTCCTAGTCCATGCTGCTTTCTCCTACAATGAACATTGGACAACATGCCAACCACTAGGTTTCTTGCCAAGGCGAAGGAGAAGTTCTGATTCTTGCATCACGTTCACTCCTGAGCAGTGAGTGGAGATAAGGTCTAGGTTCTGAAGGTGAAAACTGAGGTTGGGTAGAGATGATGGCCTAAAGCCATTGTGGGTGTGATATGCTCTGTGTACGGCCAGCTGTCTGGGTGTTGGACTGGAGGTCTGCCCTCAGGCTGTGTCAGACAGGGCTTTAGTGCACAGGCTAGACTGTATAATTGGGGTGTGGTCGAGTGGCATGCAGGTTGTTACTCATTTGGCGTTTCCGGTTAGCCCTATAGGGCAACATTTTTCTTCTGGAGGGCAGGCAGAGTGCTGCATTGTGTCTCCAGAATTGCCAAACTGGAGGGGTGTGGCCAGGATTGTGAGGAAGGAAGTCTGAAAACACAAGCTAGCATGAGTTTTGGGGCCAAGAGCATGGCAGGCCCACTCTGAAGAGGCTGAATCGAGATCTCCTGCAGGTGAGGTCAGGGCGAGTATCAGATGTTGCCTCAAGCTGGAGTTTGTGTCCATGACGGCCCCTTCCTGAAGGGGGTGGGGGCGTCATGAGGCCAGGGAGGTTTCCCTACGCTGGGAGTTGTGAGCTGCTCCCAACTTCAAAGTTTCCTTCTTCAGGACAGTCGAGTACTATTGTATGGTTCCAGGATGCCCCATACAGAAAGACTCGAGAGCAGGGGCCTAAGCATGGATGCCGAGAAACGCCAACTCACCTTCCCATTGCCTGGTGGAGACAAGGCACGCTCAATCTGCGGGCTCTTGGGTGAGCAACCCAGAAGGCTGAGTTTAAATGGACTCTCCTGAGGATGAGTCATAATGTGGGTTGGTGGCCATGGAGACCTTGGAATGTGGCAGTAGCTAAGGGACTCTGCAGGATTCTCCAACCCGAAGGGCTTGACACAACTCCAACAAGGAGGCTTCCCATGTGGAGATGAGCGGTCTTTTGTCTGGTGCCTCAGGAAAGCCCCGTATGCTGGTCTTCGAACCCAGGCCTCTGAGGAGTGATACCTGGACACCAAAGCAAGAGTTCATAATAGGGCCTAGGGACCTGTCTGGTTCAATCTTCTGTCTCTGCGGATATCTGTCTGTGTGTCTGCATGGAGGTAGTAGTTGCTCAGCTTGTGTCATAATGCCCCTATTTGTCCAGTGCGGCTTGCGGTAGTGGGATGTCCTTGGGGACCTTGAGGTTTCTACTATTTTGTAGAGTTGTGGCCAATGGAATGGGCAGTTTCTTAGGAGAGAGCAGGCACAGTTCTGTGGTGTGGCTCCAGAGACCCCAGCCTGGAGGCTGTGTGGGCCATGGCTGTGCAGACAGACATCCAAAAACCCTAACTCAGCTCAGGTTTGGGGCCGAGGTTACGGCAGGCCTGATCTACAGTCCATGAGGGGAGCTCCTCTGGATATGAAAGAAGGGTGAGAGGGAGGCAGTCGCTCAGGCTTTTGTCTCTGGATGTTTTGTCCACAATGGCCGTTTAATGTAGGAGTTGCCTCATGGGTCGTAGAAGTCTCCCTCTCTGGTAGTTTGTCCAGCCCCCAAGTGTTTGGGGTCATTCTGTGGGAAGGGAAGTGTCCTGTTTTTTGCCTCATATGTCCCCCCAGTAGAGGGATTCTAGAGCATAGCAGTGGGTACTGACAACTGGAATACTCGCCCTCGGGTCAAGCCTGGGGGCCTATGGATATGACAAGCCCCATATGCAGGATCTTGGTCCAGCCCCTGAGAGGCGTTACTTTAATACGGGACTCACGCTGCAGGTCACAATGCATGTCTGTGCCCTAGGCGGCCCTCAAGCACTGGCGTGGCCTTTCGGACAATGCAGGTTTTCCCACATTGAACGTTGGACAACATGCCAACCACAAGGTTTCTGGCCATGGGGAAGGAGGAATTCTAATTTCTGCATCACGTTCACCCTGGGCAGTGATTGGAGATAAGGTCTAGGTTCTGAAGCCTGAAAACCGAGGTTGGGAAGAGATGACGACCTACAGCCATAGCGGGTCCTATGTGTCCAGGTTGGGGCCAGCTGTCTGGGTGTCGTTTGGGATGTCTTGTCTCAGGCTGTGCCAGACAGGGCATTAGAATACAGGGTGGGCTGTATAATTGCTTTACAATCGAGTGGCATGCATTAGAAAATCATTTGGGGTTTCTTATTAGAAGCATAGGGCAAAGTTTTTCTTCTGGAGGGCAGGCAGAGTGCTGCATTGTGGCTTCGGAATTCCCAAACTGGAGGGCTTGTGGGCCAGGAGAGTGAGGACGGAAGTCTGAGAACACAAGCTAGGCTTAGGTTTCGGGGCAAGGACATGGCAGCCACACTCTGCAGAGCTGAATTGAGATCTCATGTGTCTGAAGTCAGGTCGAGGATCAGACTTTGGCTCAGGTTTGAGTTTCTGTCCATGTTGGCCCCTTCATGAAGGGGGGACATTATGAGCCCATGGGGGTTTTCCCACTATTGGAGTTGTGAGATGCTCCAAACCGCAAGGATTCCTTCTGTGGGACAATTAAGATTTGTTGGATGGCTCCAGGACGTCTTATAAGGTATTTTTCCAGAACAGGGTTCTAAGTATGGATGCCTGGGCAGTCAGCCTCACAATCCAATTGTCTCCTAGCAACAAGAAACGTTTGATCTGCTGGCTTGGGGTAGCAACAGAGGGGGCTGAGTTGAAATGGACTTTCCTGAGGATGGTCTTAATGTTGGTTTGAGTCCATGGAGACCTTGGTATGGGGCAGTGGCACCAGGGCCCTGAAGGATTCTCCTAACCAGAGGTTATGACAAAGCTCCAATGAGCAAGTTTTCCATGGGGAGACGAGATTTGTTCTTATTGGTGCCTCAGGAAACCACCATATGCTGGTATTGGAAACGAGGCCTCTGAGGAGAGATGCCTAAAAACCAAAGCAATGGATCTGATTAGGGCCTAGGGGCCTGTCCGGTTCAATATTCTTCTCTGGGGACATCTGTTGTCTGAGTGGAGGTAGTTGCTCAGCTGGTTTGAGATCACCCCTGTTTGTCCTGGGCGGCCTACACTAATGGGATGGCCTCGGTGACTTTGGAGGTTTTTCCTCATTTGCAAGGTTGTGGCCAATGGAATGGGAAGAATTCCCTTGAAAGGGAAGCACAGTCCTGAGGTGTGGCTCCAGGGACCCAAGTGTGGAGCGTGTGTGGTCCAGGGCTATTTGGACAAAAGTCTGAAAACACAAACTCCACTTAGGTTGGGGGATGTAGGTATGGCCGGCCCGATCTATAGACCGTGAGGAGAACTCTTCGGGATATGAACAAAGGGCGAATGTGAGGTGCTGGCTCATGCTTTTTTTTTTTTTTTTTTTTTCTGGAAATGTGTCACCGATTGCCATGGAATGTCGGGGTGTCCTCATGGGCCATCGATGAGGCTCCCTTTCTGGGGATTTGACCCGATCCCAAGAGTTTGGGGTCATTCTGTGGGAAGGGAGGAGGCCTTTCTTGTTTTTTTGTTTATTTTTTTATTATTATTATTTTTTTTACCTAAGGTGGACCACCAAAAGAGGGATTCCAGAGCAGAGTCCTGGGGAGGGGCGACTGGACAACCAGACCTCTGGTTAACATTGGGACCTAAGAACATGGCAAGCCCCATATGTGGGCTCTTGGTCCAGACACTGAGAGGCCTTCCCTGAGGAATGGTCTCACACTGAGTTTCACAATGTGTTTTTGTGCCCAAGGAGCCCCTCAAGTCAGGGCGTGGCCTAATGTACCATGCTGGTTTCTCCTACAGGGAACGTTGCACAATATGGCAACCACAAGTTTTCTGGCCATGGGGAAGATGGAGTTCTAATTTCTGCAACACTTTCACTCCTGGACTGTGATTGGATTTAAGGTCTAGGTTCTGAAGCCTGAAAACTGAGGTTGGGAAGAGATGAAGACCTAAGGCCATGGTGTGGCTGATGTGCTCAGTGTTCGGCCAGCTGTTGAGTGTGGGTTGGGAGGTGCAGGCTCAGGCTGTGGCAGACAGGGAATTAGTGCCCAGGCTAGACTGTATCATTGGGGTGCAGTCGAGTTTCGTGCAGGATGGTACTCATTTGTGGTTACTGGGTAGCCCCAGAGGGCAACGTTTTTCTTCTGGAGGGAAGACACAGTGCCACAGAGTGGCTCCAGAATTCCCAAACTGGAAGGCTTGTGGGCCAGGAGTGTGATGAAAAAATTCTGAGAACACAAGCCAGACTTAGATTTCGGGGTGAGGGGACGGCAGGCACCCTCTGCAGAGATGATTCGAGATCCTGTATACCTGAAGACAGAGCTAGGATCAGACGTTGGCTTAGGTCGAAGTTTCTGTCCATGACAGCCCCTTCATGAAGGGGAGGGTGTCACGAGGACATGGAGGTTTTCCCACGATGGGAATTGTGAGATGCTCCAAACCGCAATGATTCCTTCTGTGGGACAGTCGAGACCTGTTGGATGGCTCCAGGACATCCCATAAGGACGTTATCCAGAGCAGGGTTCTAAGGATGGATGCCTGGGCAGCCTGCCTCCCATTCCAGGTGTCTCATAGCGCCAAGGCAAGTTCGATCTGCTGGATCTAGGGGAGCAACCGAGGCGGGTGTGTTGAAATGGGTGAGTTGAGGATGGGTCATAATGTGCATTTGTGTCCATGTAGACCTTGGAATGGGGTGCTTGAACCGGGGCCTTGAGGGATGTTCATAACCGGAGGTTTTGATGGAGCTCTAAAGAGTATGTTTCCTATGTAGAGAAGAGAATTGTTTTGATGAGTGCCTAAGGAATCTCCCATATGCTGGTATTGGAAAACAGGCCTCTGAGGAGAGATGACTGGAATCAAAAGCAATGGATCTGATTAGGGCCTAAGTGCCTGTCCAGTTCAATCTTATTCTATGGGGATATCTGTCTCTGGGTCTGAGTGGAGGTAGTTTCCTAACTTGTGAGAGATCATCCCTGTGTGTCCTGGGCAGCCAACATTATTCGGATGGCCTGGGGGAGTTTGGCGGATTCTCCTAATCTATTGGGTTGTGGCCAATGGAAATAGCAGAATTCCCCTGGAGAGGGAAGCCACAGTCCTGAGGTGTGGCTCCAGGGGCCCCAGCTTGGATGGTGTGTTGGCCAGGCCTGTGGGGACAGAAATCTGAAAACACAAACTCAGCTTAGTTTTGGGGATGTATGTATGAAGGCTCGATCTACAGACCGTGAGAATTTTCCGGGCTATGAACAAAGGGCGAGTATGTGGCGCTTGCTCAGGCTTTTGTCTCTGGATTTTGTGTCAACGGTGGCCGTGGAATGTCGGAGTGTCCTCAAGGGCCATGGACAATTCTTTCTCTGGTGATTTGGCCTGATCCCAAGTGGTTGGGATCATTCTGTGGATGGGAAGAGTCCTTTATGTATTTTTTTTTACCTCAGTTCTCCCACCAAAGAGGGATTCCAGAGTAGAGCCCTGAGTAGGTGTGACTAGACATCTCGAACTCTGGTTGAGATTGGGGGACTAGGGGCTTGGCAAGCCCCATATGTGGGCTGTTGTTCCAGTGACTAAGAGGCTTTACATGAGGATAGGGCTCACGCTGAGGGTCACAATGTGTGTTTGTGCACATTGTGGCCCTCAGGGATAGGTGGGGCCTCCTAGTCCATGCTGCTTTCTCCTACAATGAACATTGGACAACATGCCAACCACTAGGTTTCTTGCCAAGGCGAAGGAGAAGTTCTGATTCTTGCATCACGTTCACTCCTGAGCAGTGAGTGGAGATAAGGTCTAGGTTCTGAAGGTGAAAACTGAGGTTGGGTAGAGATGATGGCCTAAAGCCATTGTGGGTGTGATATGCTCTGTGTACGGCCAGCTGTCTGGGTGTTGGACTGGAGGTCTGCCCTCAGGCTGTGTCAGACAGGGCTTTAGTGCACAGGCTAGACTGTATAATTGGGGTGTGGTCGAGTGGCATGCAGGTTGTTACTCATTTGGCGTTTCCGGTTAGCCCTATAGGGCAACATTTTTCTTCTGGAGGGCAGGCAGAGTGCTGCATTGTGTCTCCAGAATTGCCAAACTGGAGGGGTGTGGCCAGGATTGTGAGGAAGGAAGTCTGAAAACACAAGCTAGCATGAGTTTTGGGGCCAAGAGCATGGCAGGCCCACTCTGAAGAGGCTGAATCGAGATCTCCTGCAGGTGAGGTCAGGGCGAGTATCAGATGTTGCCTCAAGCTGGAGTTTGTGTCCATGACGGCCCCTTCCTGAAGGGGGTGGGGGCGTCATGAGGCCAGGGAGGTTTCCCTACGCTGGGAGTTGTGAGCTGCTCCCAACTTCAAAGTTTCCTTCTTCAGGACAGTCGAGTACTATTGTATGGTTCCAGGATGCCCCATACAGAAAGACTCGAGAGCAGGGGCCTAAGCATGGATGCCGAGAAACGCCAACTCACCTTCCCATTGCCTGGTGGAGACAAGGCACGCTCAATCTGCGGGCTCTTGGGTGAGCAACCCAGAAGGCTGAGTTTAAATGGACTCTCCTGAGGATGAGTCATAATGTGGGTTGGTGGCCATGGAGACCTTGGAATGTGGCAGTAGCTAAGGGACTCTGCAGGATTCTCCAACCCGAAGGGCTTGACACAACTCCAACAAGGAGGCTTCCCATGTGGAGATGAGCGGTCTTTTGTCTGGTGCCTCAGGAAAGCCCCGTATGCTGGTCTTCGAACCCAGGCCTCTGAGGAGTGATACCTGGACACCAAAGCAAGAGTTCATAATAGGGCCTAGGGACCTGTCTGGTTCAATCTTCTGTCTCTGCGGATATCTGTCTGTGTGTCTGCATGGAGGTAGTAGTTGCTCAGCTTGTGTCATAATGCCCCTATTTGTCCAGTGCGGCTTGCGGTAGTGGGATGTCCTTGGGGACCTTGAGGTTTCTACTATTTTGTAGAGTTGTGGCCAATGGAATGGGCAGTTTCTTAGGAGAGAGCAGGCACAGTTCTGTGGTGTGGCTCCAGAGACCCCAGCCTGGAGGCTGTGTGGGCCATGGCTGTGCAGACAGACATCCAAAAACCCTAACTCAGCTCAGGTTTGGGGCCGAGGTTACGGCAGGCCTGATCTACAGTCCATGAGGGGAGCTCCTCTGGATATGAAAGAAGGGTGAGAGGGAGGCAGTCGCTCAGGCTTTTGTCTCTGGATGTTTTGTCCACAATGGCCGTTTAATGTAGGAGTTGCCTCATGGGTCGTAGAAGTCTCCCTCTCTGGTAGTTTGTCCAGCCCCCAAGTGTTTGGGGTCATTCTGTGGGAAGGGAAGTGTCCTGTTTTTTGCCTCATATGTCCCCCCAGTAGAGGGATTCTAGAGCATAGCAGTGGGTACTGACAACTGGAATACTCGCCCTCGGGTCAAGCCTGGGGGCCTATGGATATGACAAGCCCCATATGCAGGATCTTGGTCCAGCCACTGAGAGGCGTTACTTTAATACGGGACTCACGCTGCAGGTCACAATGCATGTCTGTGCCCTAGGCGGCCCTCAAGCACTGGCGTGGCCTTTCGGACAATGCAGGTTTTCCCACATTGAACGTTGGACAACATGCCAACCACAAGGTTTCTGGCCATGGGGAAGGAGGAATTCTAATTTCTGCATCACGTTCACCCTGGGCAGTGATTGGAGATAAGGTCTAGGTTCTGAAGCCTGAAAACCGAGGTTGGGAAGAGATGACGACCTACAGCCATAGCGGGTCCTATGTGTCCAGGTTGGGGCCAGCTGTCTGGGTGTCGTTTGGGATGTCTTGTCTCAGGCTGTGCCAGACAGGGCATTAGAATACAGGGTGGGCTGTATAATTGCTTTACAATCGAGTGGCATGCATTAGAAAATCATTTGGGGTTTCTTATTAGAAGCATAGGGCAAAGTTTTTCTTCTGGAGGGCAGGCAGAGTGCTGCATTGTGGCTTCGGAATTCCCAAACTGGAGGGCTTGTGGGCCAGGAGAGTGAGGACGGAAGTCTGAGAACACAAGCTAGGCTTAGGTTTCGGGGCAAGGACATGGCAGCCACACTCTGCAGAGCTGAATTGAGATCTCATGTGTCTGAAGTCAGGTCGAGGATCAGACTTTGGCTCAGGTTTGAGTTTCTGTCCATGTTGGCCCCTTCATGAAGGGGGGACATTATGAGCCCATGGGGGTTTTCCCACTATTGGAGTTGTGAGATGCTCCAAACCGCAAGGATTCCTTCTGTGGGACAATTAAGATTTGTTGGATGGCTCCAGGACGTCTTATAAGGTATTTTTCCAGAACAGGGTTCTAAGTATGGATGCCTGGGCAGTCAGCCTCACAATCCAATTGTCTCCTAGCAATAAGAAACGTTTGATCTGCTGGCTTGGGGTAGCAACAGAGGGGGCTGAGTTGAAATGGACTTTCCTGAGGATGGTCTTAATGTTGGTTTGAGTCCATGGAGACCTTGGTATGGGGCAGTGGCACCAGGGCCCTGAAGGATTCTCCTAACCAGAGGTTATGACAAAGCTCCAATGAGCAAGTTTTCCATGGGGAGACGAGATTTGTTCTTATTGGTGCCTCAGGAAACCACCATATGCTGGTATTGGAAACGAGGCCTCTGAGGAGAGATGCCTAAAAACCAAAGCAATGGATCTGATTAGGGCCTAGGGGCCTGTCCGGTTCAATATTCTTCTCTGGGGACATCTGTTGTCTGAGTGGAGGTAGTTGCTCAGCTGGTTTGAGATCACCCCTGTTTGTCCTGGGCGGCCTACACTAATGGGATGGCCTCGGTGACTTTGGAGGTTTTTCCTCATTTGCAAGGTTGTGGCCAATGGAATGGGAAGAATTCCCTTGAAAGGGAAGCACAGTCCTGAGGTGTGGCTCCAGGGACCCAAGTGTGGAGCGTGTGTGGTCCAGGGCTATTTGGACAAAAGTCTGAAAACACAAACTCCACTTAGGTTGGGGGATGTAGGTATGGCCGGCCCGATCTATAGACCGTGAGGAGAACTCTTCGGGATATGAACAAAGGGCGAATGTGAGGTGCTGGCTCATGCTTTTTTTTTTTTTTTTTTTTCTGGAAATGTGTCACCGATTGCCATGGAATGTCGGGGTGTCCTCATGGGCCATCGATGAGGCTCCCTTTCTGGGGATTTGACCCGATCCCAAGAGTTTGGGGTCATTCTGTGGGAAGGGAGGAGGCCTTTCTTGTTTTTTTGTTTATTTTATTATTATTATTATTTTTTTTACCTAAGGTGGACCACCAAAAGAGGGATTCCAGAGCAGAGTCCTGGGGAGGGGCGACTGGACAACCAGACCTCTGGTTAACATTGGGACCTAAGAACATGGCAAGCCCCATATGTGGGCTCTTGGTCCAGACACTGAGAGGCCTTCCCTGAGGAATGGTCTCACACTGAGTTTCACAATGTGTTTTTGTGCCCAAGGAGCCCCTCAAGTCAGGGCGTGGCCTAATGTACCATGCTGGTTTCTCCTACAGGGAACGTTGCACAATATGGCAACCACAAGTTTTCTGGCCATGGGGAAGATGGAGTTCTAATTTCTGCAACACTTTCACTCCTGGACTGTGATTGGATTTAAGGTCTAGGTTCTGAAGCCTGAAAACTGAGGTTGGGAAGAGATGAAGACCTAAGGCCATGGTGTGGCTGATGTGCTCAGTGTTCGGCCAGCTGTTGAGTGTGGGTTGGGAGGTGCAGGCTCAGGCTGTGGCAGACAGGGAATTAGTGCCCAGGCTAGACTGTATCATTGGGGTGCAGTCGAGTTTCGTGCAGGATGGTACTCATTTGTGGTTACTGGGTAGCCCCAGAGGGCAACGTTTTTCTTCTGGAGGGAAGACACAGTGCCAGAGTGGCTCCAGAATTCCCAAACTGGAAGGCTTGTGGGCCAGGAGTGTGATGAAAAAATTCTGAGAACACAAGCCAGACTTAGATTTCGGGGTGAGGGGACGACAGGCACCCTCTGCAGAGATGATTCGAGATCCTGTATACCTGAAGACAGAGCTAGGATCAGACGTTGGCTTAGGTCGAAGTTTCTGTCCATGACAGCCCCTTCATGAAGGGGAGGGTGTCACGAGGACATGGAGGTTTTCCCACGATGGGAATTGTGAGATGCTCCAAACCGCAATGATTCCTTCTGTGGGACAGTCGAGACCTGTTGGATGGCTCCAGGACATCCCATAAGGACGTTATCCAGAGCAGGGTTCTAAGGATGGATGCCTGGGCAGCCTGCCTCCCATTCCAGGTGTCTCATAGCGCCAAGGCAAGTTCGAACTGCTGGATCTAGGGGAGCAACCGAGGCGGGTGTGTTGAAATGGGTGAGTTGAGGATGGGTCATAATGTGCATTTGTGTCCATGTAGACCTTGGAATGGGGTGCTTGAACCGGGGCCTTGAGGGATGTTCATAACCGGAGGTTTTGATGGAGCTCTAAAGAGTATGTTTCCTATGTAGAGAAGAGAATTGTTTTGATGAGTGCCTAAGGAATCTCCCATATGCTGGTATTGGAAAACAGGCCTCTGAGGAGAGATGACTGGAATCAAAAGCAATGGATCTGATTAGGGCCTAAGTGCCTGTCCAGTTCAATCTTATTCTATGGGGATATCTGTCTCTGGGTCTGAGTGGAGGTAGTTTCCTAACTTGTGAGAGATCATCCCTGTGTGTCCTGGGCAGCCAACATTATTCGGATGGCCTGGGGGAGTTTGGCGGATTCTCCTAATTTATTGGGTTGTGGCCAATGGAAATAGCAGAATTCCCCTGGAGAGGGAAGCCACAGTCCTGAGGTGTGGCTCCAGGGGCCCCAGCTTGGATGGTGTGTTGGCCAGGCCTGTGGGGACAGAAGTCTGAAAACACAAACTCAGCTTAGTTTTGGGGATGTATGTATGAAGGCTCGATCTACAGACCGTGAGAATTTTCCGGGCTATGAACAAAGGGCGAGTATGTGGCGCTTGCTCAGGCTTTTGTCTCTGGATTTTTATCAACGGTGGCCGTGGAATGTCGGAGTGTCCTCAAGGGCCATGGACAATTCTTTCTCTGGTGATTTGGCCTGATCTCAAGTGGTTGGGATCATTCTGTGGATGGGAAGATTCCTTTATGTATTTTTTTTTACCTCAGTTCTCCCACCAAAGAGGGATTCCAGAGTAGAGCCCTGAGTAGGTGTGACTAGACATCTCGAACTCTGGTTGAGATTGGGGGACTAGGGGCTTGGCAAGCCCCATATGTGGGCTGTTGTTCCAGTGACTAAGAGGCTTTACATGAGGATAGGGCTCACGCTGAGGGTCACAATGTGTGTTTGTGCACATTGTGGCCCTCAGGGATAGGTGGGGCCTCATAGTCCATGCTGCTTTCTCCTACAATGAACATTGGACAACATGCCAACCACTAGGTTTCTTGCCAAGGCGAAGGAGAAGTTCTGATTCTTGCATCACGTTCACTCCTGAGCAGTGAGTGGAGATAAGGTCTAGGTTCTGAAGGTGAAAACTGAGGTTGGGTAGAGATGATGGCCTAAAGCCATTGTGGGTGTGATATGCTCTGTGTACGGCCAGCTGTCTGGGTGTTGGACTGGAGGTCTGCCCTCAGGCTGTGTCAGACAGGGCTTTAGTGCACAGGCTAGACTGTATAATTGGGGTGTGGTCGAGTGGCATGCAGGTTGTTACTCATTTGGCGTTTCCGGTTAGCCCTATAGGGCAACATTTTTCTTCTGGAGGGCAGGCAGAGTGCTGCATTGTGTCTCCAGAATTGCCAAACTGGAGGGGTGTGGCCAGGATTGTGAGGAAGGAAGTCTGAAAACACAAGCTAGCATGAGTTTTGGGGCCAAGAGCATGGCAGGCCCACTCTGAAGAGGCTGAATCGAGATCTCCTGCAGGTGAGGTCAGGGCGAGTATCAGATGTTGCCTCAAGCTGGAGTTTGTGTCCATGACGGCCCCTTCCTGAAGGGGGTGGGGGCGTCATGAGGCCAGGGAGGTTTCCCTACGCTGGGAGTTGTGAGCTGCTCCCAGCTTCAAAGTTTCCTTCTTCAGGACAGTCGAGTACTATTGTATTGTTCCAGGATGCCCCATACAGAAAGACTCGAGAGCAGGGGCCTAAGCATGGATGCCGAGAAACGCCAACTCACCTTCCCATTGCCTGGTGGAGACAAGGCACGCTCAATCTGCGGGCTCTTGGGTGAGCAACCCAGAAGGCTGAGTTTAAATGGACTCTCCTGAGGATGAGTCATAATGTGGGTTGGTGGCCATGGAGACCTTGGAATGTGGCAGTAGCTAAGGGACTCTGCAGGATTCTCCAACCCGAAGGGCTTGACACAACTCCAACAAGGAGGCTTCCCATGTGGAGATGAGCGGTCTTTTGTCTGGTGCCTCAGGAAAGCCCCGTATGCTGGTCTTCGAACCCAGGCCTCTGAGGAGTGATACCTGGACACCAAAGCAAGAGTTCATAATAGGGCCTAGGGACCTGTCTGGTTCAATCTTCTGTCTCTGCGGATATCTGTCTGTGTGTCTGCATGGAGGTAGTAGTTGCTCAGCTTGTGTCATAATGCCCCTATTTGTCCAGTGCGGCTTGCGGTAGTGGGATGTCCTTGGGGACCTTGAGGTTTCTACTATTTTGTAGAGTTGTGGCCAATGGAATGGGCAGTTTCTTAGGAGAGAGCAGGCACAGTTCTGTGGTGTGGCTCCAGAGACCCCAGCCTGGAGGCTGTGTGGGCCATGGCTGTGCAGACAGACATCCAAAAACCCTAACTCAGCTCAGGTTTGGGGCCGAGGTTACGGCAGGCCTGATCTACAGTCCATGAGGGGAGCTCCTCTGGATATGAAAGAAGGGTGAGAGGGAGGCAGTCGCTCAGGCTTTTGTCTCTGGATGTTTTGTCCACAATGGCCGTTTAATGTAGGAGTTGCCTCATGGGTCGTAGAAGTCTCCCTCTCTGGTAGTTTGTCCAGCCCCCAAGTGTTTGGGGTCATTCTGTGGGAAGGGAAGTGTCCTGTTTTTTGCCTCATATGTCCCCCCAGTAGAGGGATTCTAGAGCATAGCAGTGGGTACTGACAACTGGAATACTCGCCCTCGGGTCAAGCCTGGGGGCCTATGGATATGACAAGCCCCATATGCAGGATCTTGGTCCAGCCACTGAGAGGCGTTACTTTAATACGGGACTCACGCTGCAGGTCACAATGCATGTCTGTGCCCTAGGCGGCCCTCAAGCACTGGCGTGGCCTTTCGGACAATGCAGGTTTTCCCACATTGAACGTTGGACAACATGCCAACCACAAGGTTTCTGGCCATGGGGAAGGAGGAATTCTAATTTCTGCATCACGTTCACCCTGGGCAGTGATTGGAGATAAGGTCTAGGTTCTGAAGCCTGAAAACCGAGGTTGGGAAGAGATGACGACCTACAGCCATAGCGGGTCCTATGTGTCCAGGTTGGGGCCAGCTGTCTGGGTGTCGTTTGGGATGTCTTGTCTCAGGCTGTGCCAGACAGGGCATTAGAATACAGGGTGGGCTGTATAATTGCTTTACAATCGAGTGGCATGCATTAGAAAATCATTTGGGGTTTCTTATTAGAAGCATAGGGCAAAGTTTTTCTTCTGGAGGGCAGGCAGAGTGCTGCATTGTGGCTTCGGAATTCCCAAACTGGAGGGCTTGTGGGCCAGGAGAGTGAGGACGGAAGTCTGAGAACACAAGCTAGGCTTAGGTTTCGGGGCAAGGACATGGCAGCCACACTCTGCAGAGCTGAATTGAGATCTCATGTGTCTGAAGTCAGGTCGAGGATCAGACTTTGGCTCAGGTTTGAGTTTCTGTCCATGTTGGCCCCTTCATGAAGGGGGGACATTATGAGCCCATGGGGGTTTTCCCACTATTGGAGTTGTGAGATGCTCCAAACCGCAAGGATTCCTTCTGTGGGACAATTAAGATTTGTTGGATGGCTCCAGGACGTCTTATAAGGTATTTTTCCAGAACAGGGTTCTAAGTATGGATGCCTGGGCAGTCAGCCTCACAATCCAATTGTCTCCTAGCAACAAGAAACGTTTGATCTGCTGGCTTGGGGTAGCAACAGAGGGGGCTGAGTTGAAATGGACTTTCCTGAGGATGGTCTTAATGTTGGTTTGAGTCCATGGAGACCTTGGTATGGGGCAGTGGCACCAGGGCCCTGAAGGATTCTCCTAACCAGAGGTTATGACAAAGCTCCAATGAGCAAGTTTTCCATGGGGAGACGAGATTTGTTCTTATTGGTGCCTCAGGAAACCACCATATGCTGGTATTGGAAACGAGGCCTCTGAGGAGAGATGCCTAAAAACCAATGCAATGGATCTGATTAGGGCCTAGGGGCCTGTCCGGTTCAATATTCTTCTCTGGGGACATCTGTTGTCTGAGTGGAGGTAGTTGCTCAGCTGGTTTGAGATCACCCCTGTTTGTCCTGGGCGGCCTACACTAATGGGATGGCCTCGGTGACTTTGGAGGTTTTTCCTCATTTGCAAGGTTGTGGCCAATGGAATGGGAAGAATTCCCTTGAAAGGGAAGCACAGTCCTGAGGTGTGGCTCCAGGGACCCAAGTGTGGAGCGTGTGTGGTCCAGGGCTATTTGGACAAAAGTCTGAAAACACAAACTCCACTTAGGTTGGGGGATGTAGGTATGGCCGGCCCGATCTATAGACCGTGAGGAGAACTCTTCGGGATATGAACAAAGGGCGAATGTGAGGTGCTGGCTCATGCTTTTTTTTTTTTTTTTTTTTCTGGAAATGTGTCACCGATTGCCATGGAATGTCGGGGTGTCCTCATGGGCCATCGATGAGGCTCCCTTTCTGGGGATTTGACCCGATCCCAAGAGTTTGGGGTCATTCTGTGGGAAGGGAGGAGGCCTTTCTTGTTTTTTTGTTTATTTTATTATTATTATTTTTTTTTTTTACCTAAGGTGGACCACCAAAAGAGGGATTCCAGAGCAGAGTCCTGGGGAGGGGCGACTGGACAACCAGACCTCTGGTTAACATTGGGACCTAAGAACATGGCAAGCCCCATATGTGGGCTCTTGGTCCAGACACTGAGAGGCCTTCCCTGAGGAATGGTCTCACACTGAGTTTCACAATGTGTTTTTGTGCCCAAGGAGCCCCTCAAGTCAGGGCGTGGCCTAATGTACCATGCTGGTTTCTCCTACAGGGAACGTTGCACAATATGGCAACCACAAGTTTTCTGGCCATGGGGAAGATGGAGTTCTAATTTCTGCAACACTTTCACTCCTGGACTGTGATTGGATTTAAGGTCTAGGTTCTGAAGCCTGAAAACTGAGGTTGGGAAGAGATGAAGACCTAAGGCCATGGTGTGGCTGATGTGCTCAGTGTTCGGCCAGCTGTTGAGTGTGGGTTGGGAGGTGCAGGCTCAGGCTGTGGCAGACAGGGAATTAGTGCCCAGGCTAGACTGTATCATTGGGGTGCAGTCGAGTTTCGTGCAGGATGGTACTCATTTGTGGTTACTGGGTAGCCCCAGAGGGCAACGTTTTTCTTCTGGAGGGAAGACACAGTGCCACAGAGTGGCTCCAGAATTCCCAAACTGGAAGGCTTGTGGGCCAGGAGTGTGATGAAAAAATTCTGAGAACACAAGCCAGACTTAGATTTCGGGGTGAGGGGACGGCAGGCACCCTCTGCAGAGATGATTCGAGATCCTGTATACCTGAAGACAGAGCTAGGATCAGACGTTGGCTTAGGTCGAAGTTTCTGTCCATGACAGCCCCTTCATGAAGGGGAGGGTGTCACGAGGACATGGAGGTTTTCCCACGATGGGAATTGTGAGATGCTCCAAACCGCAATGATTCCTTCTGTGGGACAGTCGAGACCTGTTGGATGGCTCCAGGACATCCCATAAGGACGTTATCCAGAGCAGGGTTCTAAGGATGGATGCCTGGGCAGCCTGCCTCCCATTCCAGGTGTCTCATAGCGCCAAGGCAAGTTCGATCTGCTGGATCTAGGGGAGCAACCGAGGCGGGTGTGTTGAAATGGGTGAGTTGAGGATGGGTCATAATGTGCATTTGTGTCCATGTAGACCTTGGAATGGGGTGCTTGAACCGGGGCCTTGAGGGATGTTCATAACCGGAGGTTTTGATGGAGCTCTAAAGAGTATGTTTCCTATGTAGAGAAGAGAATTGTTTTGATGAGTGCCTAAGGAATCTCCCATATGCTGGTATTGGAAAACAGGCCTCTGAGGAGAGATGACTGGAATCAAAAGCAATGGATCTGATTAGGGCCTAAGTGCCTGTCCAGTTCAATCTTATTCTATGGGGATATCTGTCTCTGGGTCTGAGTGGAGGTAGTTTCCTAACTTGTGAGAGATCATCCCTGTGTGTCCTGGGCAGCCAACATTATTCGGATGGCCTGGGGGAGTTTGGCGGATTCTCCTAATCTATTGGGTTGTGGCCAATGGAAATAGCAGAATTCCCCTGGAGAGGGAAGCCACAGTCCTGAGGTGTGGCTCCAGGGGCCCCAGCTTGGATGGTGTGTTGGCCAGGCCTGTGGGGACAGAAGTCTGAAAACACAAACTCAGCTTAGTTTTGGGGATGTATGTATGAAGGCTCGATCTACAGACCGTGAGAATTTTCCGGGCTATGAACAAAGGGCGAGTATGTGGCGCTTGCTCAGGCTTTTGTCTCTGGATTTTGTGTCAACGGTGGCCGTGGAATGTCGGAGTGTCCTCAAGGGCCATGGACAATTCTTTCTCTGGTGATTTGGCCTGATCTCAAGTGGTTGGGATCATTCTGTGGATGGGAAGATTCCTTTATGTATTTTTTTTTACCTCAGTTCTCCCACCAAAGAGGGATTCCAGAGTAGAGCCCTGAGTAGGTGTGACTAGACATCTCGAACTCTGGTTGAGATTGGGGGACTAGGGGCTTGGCAAGCCCCATATGTGGGCTGTTGTTCCAGTGACTAAGAGGCTTTACATGAGGATAGGGCTCACGCTGAGGGTCACAATGTGTGTTTGTGCACATTGTGGCCCTCAGGGATAGGTGGGGCCTCATAGTCCATGCTGCTTTCTCCTACAATGAACATTGGACAACATGCCAACCACTAGGTTTCTTGCCAAGGCGAAGGAGAAGTTCTGATTCTTGCATCACGTTCACTCCTGAGCAGTGAGTGGAGATAAGGTCTAGGTTCTGAAGGTGAAAACTGAGGTTGGGTAGAGATGATGGCCTAAAGCCATTGTGGGTGTGATATGCTCTGTGTACGGCCAGCTGTCTGGGTGTTGGACTGGAGGTCTGCCCTCAGGCTGTGTCAGACAGGGCTTTAGTGCACAGGCTAGACTGTATAATTGGGGTGTGGTCGAGTGGCATGCAGGTTGTTACTCATTTGGCGTTTCCGGTTAGCCCTATAGGGCAACATTTTTCTTCTGGAGGGCAGGCAGAGTGCTGCATTGTGTCTCCAGAATTGCCAAACTGGAGGGGTGTGGCCAGGATTGTGAGGAAGGAAGTCTGAAAACACAAGCTAGCATGAGTTTTGGGGCCAAGAGCATGGCAGGCCCACTCTGAAGAGGCTGAATCGAGATCTCCTGCAGGTGAGGTCAGGGCGAGTATCAGATGTTGCCTCAAGCTGGAGTTTGTGTCCATGACGGCCCCTTCCTGAAGGGGGTGGGGGCGTCATGAGGCCAGGGAGGTTTCCCTACGCTGGGAGTTGTGAGCTGCTCCCAGCTTCAAAGTTTCCTTCTTCAGGACAGTCGAGTACTATTGTATGGTTCCAGGATGCCCCATACAGAAAGACTCGAGAGCAGGGGCCTAAGCATGGATGCCGAGAAACGCCAACTCACCTTCCCATTGCCTGGTGGAGACAAGGCACGCTCAATCTGCGGGCTCTTGGGTGAGCTACCCAGAAGGCTGAGTTTAAATGGACTCTCCTGAGGATGAGTCATAATGTGGGTTGGTGGCCATGGAGACCTTGGAATGTGGCAGTAGCTAAGGGACTCTGCAGGATTCTCCAACCCGAAGGGCTTGACACAACTCCAACAAGGAAGCTTCCCATGTGGAGATGAGAGGTCTTTTGTCTGGTGCCTCAGGAAAGCCCCGTATGCTGGCCTTCGAACCCAGGCCTCTGAGGAGTGATACCTGGACACCAAAGCAAGAGTTCATAATAGGGCCTAGGGGCCTGTCTGGTTCAATCTTCTGTCTCTGCGGATATCTGTCTGTGTGTCTGCATGGAGGTAGTAGTTGCTCAGCTTGTGTCATAATGCCCCTATTTGTCCAGTGCGGCTTGCGGTAGTGGGATGTCCTTGGGGACCTTGAGGTTTCTACTATTTTGTAGAGTTGTGGCCAATGGAATGGGCAGTTTCTTAGGAGAGAGCAGGCACAGTTCTGTGGTGTGGCTCCAGAGACCCCAGCCTGGAGGCTGTGTGGGCCATGGCTGTGCAGACAGACATCCAAAAACCCTAACTCAGCTCAGGTTTGGGGCCGAGGTTACGGCAGGCCTGATCTACAGTCCATGAGGGGAGCTCCTCTGGATATGAAAGAAGGGTGAGAGGGAGGCAGTCGCTCAGGCTTTTGTCTCTGGATGTTTTGTCCACAATGGCCGTTTAATGTAGGAGTTGCCTCATGGGTCGTAGAAGTCTCCCTCTCTGGTAGTTTGTCCAGCCCCCAAGTGTTTGGGGTCATTCTGTGGGAAGGGAAGTGTCCTGTTTTTTGCCTCATATGTCCCCCCAGTAGAGGGATTCTAGAGCATAGCAGTGGGTACTGACAACTGGAATACTCGCCCTCGGGTTAAGCCTGGGGGCCTATGGATATGACAAGCCCCATATGCAGGATCTTGGTTCAGCCACTGAGAGGCGTTACTTTAATACGGGACTCACGCTGCAGGTCACAATGCATGTCTGTGCCCTAGGCGGCCCTCAAGCACTGGCGTGGCCTTTCGGACAATGCAGGTTTTCCCACATTGAACGTTGGACAACATGCCAACCACAAGGTTTCTGGCCATGGGGAAGGAGGAATTCTAATTTCTGCATCACGTTCACCCTGGGCAGTGATTGGAGATAAGGTCTAGGTTCTGAAGCCTGAAAACCGAGGTTGGGAAGAGATGACGACCTACAGCCATAGCGGGTCCTATGTGTCCAGGTTGGGGCCAGCTGTCTGGGTGTCGTTTGGGATGTCTTGTCTCAGGCTGTGCCAGACAGGGCATTAGAATACAGGGTGGGCTGTATAATTGCTTTACAATCGAGTGGCATGCATTAGAAAATCATTTGGGGTTTCTTATTAGAAGCATAGGGCAAAGTTTTTCTTCTGGAGGGCAGGCAGAGTGCTGCATTGTGGCTTCGGAATTCCCAAACTGGAGGGCTTGTGGGCCAGGAGAGTGAGGACGGAAGTCTGAGAACACAAGCTAGGCTTAGGTTTCGGGGCAAGGACATGGCAGCCACACTCTGCAGAGCTGAATTGAGATCTCATGTGTCTGAAGTCAGGTCGAGGATCAGACTTTGGCTCAGGTTTGAGTTTCTGTCCATGTTGGCCCCTTCATGAAGGGGGGACATTATGAGCCCATGGGGGTTTTCCCACTATTGGAGTTGTGAGATGCTCCAAACCGCAAGGATTCCTTCTGTGGGACAATTAAGATTTGTTGGATGGCTCCAGGACGTCTTATAAGGTATTTTTCCAGAACAGGGTTCTAAGTATGGATGCCTGGGCAGTCAGCCTCACAATCCAATTGTCTCCTAGCAACAAGAAACGTTTGATCTGCTGGCTTGGGGTAGCAACAGAGGGGGCTGAGTTGAAATGGACTTTCCTGAGGATGGTCTTAATGTTGGTTTGAGTCCATGGAGACCTTGGTATGGGGCAGTGGCACCAGGGCCCTGAAGGATTCTCCTAACCAGAGGTTATGACAAAGCTCCAATGAGCAAGTTTTCCATGGGGAGACGAGATTTGTTCTTATTGGTGCCTCAGGAAACCACCATATGCTGGTATTGGAAACGAGGCCTCTGAGGAGAGATGCCTAAAAACCAAAGCAATGGATCTGATTAGGGCCTAGGGGCCTGTCCGGTTCCATATTCTTCTCTGGGGACATCTGTTGTCTGAGTGGAGGTAGTTGCTCAGCTGGTTTGAGATCACCCCTGTTTGTCCTGGGCGGCCTACACTAATGGGATGGCCTCGGTGACTTTGGAGGTTTTTCCTCATTTGCAAGGTTGTGGCCAATGGAATGGGAAGAATTCCCTTGAAAGGGAAGCACAGTCCTGAGGTGTGGCTCCAGGGACCCAAGTGTGGAGCGTGTGTGGTCCAGGGCTATTTGGACAAAAGTCTGAAAACACAAACTCCACTTAGGTTGGGGGATGTAGGTATGGCCGGCCCGATCTATAGACCGTGAGGAGAACTCTTCGGGATATGAACAAAGGGCGAATGTGAGGTGCTGGCTCATGCTTTTTTTTTTTTTTTTTTTTTCTGGAAATGTGTCACCGATTGCCATGGAATGTCGGGGTGTCCTCAATGGCCATCGATGAGGCTCCCTTCCTGGGGATTTGAACCGATCCCAAGAATTTGGGGTCATTCTGTGGGAAGGGAGGAGGCCTTTCTTGTTTTTTTGTTTATTTTTTTATTATTATTATTTTTTTTACCTAAGGTGGACCACCAAAAGAGGGATTCCAGAGCAGAGTCCTGGGGAGGGGCGACTGGACAACCAGACCTCTGGTTAACATTGGGACCTAAGAACATGGCAAGCCCCATATGTGGGCTCTTGGTCCAGACACTGAGAGGCCTTCCCTGAGGAATGGTCTCACACTGAGTTTCACAATGTGTTTTTGTGCCCAAGGAGCCCCTCAAGTCAGGGCGTGGCCTAATGTACCATGCTGGTTTCTCCTACAGGGAACGTTGCACAATATGGCAACCACAAGTTTTCTGGCCATGGGGAAGATGGAGTTCTAATTTCTGCAACACTTTCACTCCTGGACTGTGATTGGATTTAAGGTCTAGGTTCTGAAGCCTGAAAACTGAGGTTGGGAAGAGATGAAGACCTAAGGCCATGGTGTGGCTGATGTGCTCAGTGTTCGGCCAGCTGTTGAGTGTGGGTTGGGAGGTGCAGGCTCAGGCTGTGGCAGACAGGGAATTAGTGCCCAGGCTAGACTGTATCATTGGGGTGCAGTCGAGTTTCGTGCAGGATGGTACTCATTTGTGGTTACTGGGTAGCCCCAGAGGGCAACGTTTTTCTTCTGGAGGGAAGACACAGTGCCACAGAGTGGCTCCAGAATTCCCAAACTGGAAGGCTTGTGGGCCAGGAGTGTGATGAAAAAATTCTGAGAACACAAGCCAGACTTAGATTTCGGGGTGAGGGGACGGCAGGCACCCTCTGCAGAGATGATTCGAGATCCTGTATACCTGAAGACAGAGCTAGGATCAGACGTTGGCTTAGGTCGAAGTTTCTGTCCATGACAGCCCCTTCATGAAGGGGAGGGTGTCACGAGGACATGGAGGTTTTCCCACGATGGGAATTGTGAGATGCTCCAAACCGCAATGATTCCTTCTGTGGGACAGTCGAGACCTGTTGGATGGCTCCAGGACATCCCATAAGGACGTTATCCAGAGCAGGGTTCTAAGGATGGATGCCTGGGCAGCCTGCCTCCCATTCCAGGTGTCTCATAGCGCCAAGGCAAGTTCGATCTGCTGGATCTAGGGGAGCAACCGAGGCGGGTGTGTTGAAATGGGTGAGTTGAGGATGGGTCATAATGTGCATTTGTGTCCATGTAGACCTTGGAATGGGGTGCTTGAACCGGGGCCTTGAGGGATGTTCATAACCGGAGGTTTTGATGGAGCTCTAAAGAGTATGTTTCCTATGTAGAGAAGAGAATTGTTTTGATGAGTGCCTAAGGAATCTCCCATATGCTGGTATTGGAAAACAGGCCTCTGAGGAGAGATGACTGGAATCAAAAGCAATGGATCTGATTAGGGCCTAAGTGCCTGTCCAGTTCAATCTTATTCTATGGGGATATCTGTCTCTGGGTCTGAGTGGAGGTAGTTTCCTAACTTGTGAGAGATCATCCCTGTGTGTCCTGGGCAGCCAACATTATTCGGATGGCCTGGGGGAGTTTGGCGGATTCTCCTAATCTATTGGGTTGTGGCCAATGGAAATAGCAGAATTCCCCTGGAGAGGGAAGCCACAGTCCTGAGGTGTGGCTCCAGGGGCCCCAGCTTGGATGGTGTGTTGGCCAGGCCTGTGGGGACAGAAGTCTGAAAACACAAACTCAGCTTAGTTTTGGGGATGTATGTATGAAGGCTCGATCTACAGACCGTGAGAATTTTCCGGGCTATGAACAAAGGGCGAGTATGTGGCGCTTGCTCAGGCTTTTGTCTCTGGATTTTGTGTCAACGGTGGCCGTGGAATGTCGGAGTGTCCTCAAGGGCCATGGACAATTCTTTCTCTGGTGATTTGGCCTGATCCCAAGTGGTTGGGATCATTCTGTGGATGGGAAGAGTCCTTTATGTATTTTTTTTTACCTCAGTTCTCCCACCAAAGAGGGATTCCAGAGTAGAGCCCTGAGTAGGTGTGACTAGACATCTCGAACTCTGGTTGAGATTGGGGGACTAGGGGCTTGGCAAGCCCCATATGTGGGCTGTTGTTCCAGTGACTAAGAGGCTTTACATGAGGATAGGGCTCACGCTGAGGGTCACAATGTGTGTTTGTGCACATTGTGGCCCTCAGGGATAGGTGGGGCCTCATAGTCCATGCTGCTTTCTCCTACAATGAACATTGGACAACATGCCAACCACTAGGTTTCTTGCCAAGGCGAAGGAGAAGTTCTGATTCTTGCATCACGTTCACTCCTGAGCAGTGAGTGGAGATAAGGTCTAGGTTCTGAAGGTGAAAACTGAGGTTGGGTAGAGATGATGGCCTAAAGCCATTGTGGGTGTGATATGCTCTGTGTACGGCCAGCTGTCTGGGTGTTGGACTGGAGGTCTGCCCTCAGGCTGTGTCAGACAGGGCTTTAGTGCACAGGCTAGACTGTATAATTGGGGTGTGGTCGAGTGGCATGCAGGTTGTTACTCATTTGGCGTTTCCGGTTAGCCCTATAGGGCAACATTTTTCTTCTGGAGGGCAGGCAGAGTGCTGCATTGTGTCTCCAGAATTGCCAAACTGGAGGGGTGTGGCCAGGATTGTGAGGAAGGAAGTCTGAAAACACAAGCTAGCATGAGTTTTGGGGCCAAGAGCATGGCAGGCCCACTCTGAAGAGGCTGAATCGAGATCTCCTGCAGGTGAGGTCAGGGCGAGTATCAGATGTTGCCTCAAGCTGGAGTTTGTGTCCATGACGGCCCCTTCCTGAAGGGGGTGGGGGCGTCATGAGGCCAGGGAGGTTTCCCTACGCTGGGAGTTGTGAGCTGCTCCCAGCTTCAAAGTTTCCTTCTTCAGGACAGTCGAGTACTATTGTATGGTTCCAGGATGCCCCATACAGAAAGACTCGAGAGCAGGGGCCTAAGCATGGATGCCGAGAAACGCCAACTCACCTTCCCATTGCCTGGTGGAGACAAGGCACGCTCAATCTGCGGGCTCTTGGGTGAGCAACCCAGAAGGCTGAGTTTAAATGGACTCTCCTGAGGATGAGTCATAATGTGGGTTGGTGGCCATGGAGACCTTGGAATGTGGCAGTAGCTAAGGGACTCTGCAGGATTCTCCAACCCGAAGGGCTTGACACAACTCCAACAAGGAGGCTTCCCATGTGGAGATGAGCGGTCTTTTGTCTGGTGCCTCAGGAAAGCCCCGTATGCTGGTCTTCGAACCCAGGCCTCTGAGGAGTGATACCTGGACACCAAAGCAAGAGTTCATAATAGGGCCTAGGGGCCTGTCTGGTTCAATCTTCTGTCTCTGCGGATATCTGTCTGTGTGTCTGCATGGAGGTAGTAGTTGCTCAGCTTGTGTCATAATGCCCCTATTTGTCCAGTGCGGCTTGCGGTAGTGGGATGTCCTTGGGGACCTTGAGGTTTCTACTATTTTGTAGAGTTGTGGCCAATGGAATGGGCAGTTTCTTAGGAGAGAGCAGGCACAGTTCTGTGGTGTGGCTCCAGAGACCCCAGCCTGGAGGCTGTGTGGGCCATGGCTGTGCAGACAGACATCCAAAAACCCTAACTCAGCTCAGGTTTGGGGCCGAGGTTACGGCAGGCCTGATCTACAGTCCATGAGGGGAGCTCCTCTGGATATGAAAGAAGGGTGAGAGGGAGGCAGTCGCTCAGGCTTTTGTCTCTGGATGTTTTGTCCACAATGGCCGTTTAATGTAGGAGTTGCCTCATGGGTCGTAGAAGTCTCCCTCTCTGGTAGTTTGTCCAGCCCCCAAGTGTTTGGGGTCATTCTGTGGGAAGGGAAGTGTCCTGTTTTTTGCCTCATATGTCCCCCCAGTAGAGGGATTCTAGAGCATAGCAGTGGGTACTGACAACTGGAATACTCGCCCTCGGGTCAAGCCTGGGGGCCTATGGATATGACAAGCCCCATATGCAGGATCTTGGTCCAGCCACTGAGAGGCGTTACTTTAATACGGGACTCACGCTGCAGGTCACAATGCATGTCTGTGCCCTAGGCGGCCCTCAAGCACTGGCGTGGCCTTTCGGACAATGCAGGTTTTCCCACATTGAACGTTGGACAACATGCCAACCACAAGGTTTCTGGCCATGGGGAAGGAGGAATTCTAATTTCTGCATCACGTTCACCCTGGGCAGTGATTGGAGATAAGGTCTAGGTTCTGAAGCCTGAAAACCGAGGTTGGGAAGAGATGACGACCTACAGCCATAGCGGGTCCTATGTGTCCAGGTTGGGGCCAGCTGTCTGGGTGTCGTTTGGGATGTCTTGTCTCAGGCTGTGCCAGACAGGGCATTAGAATACAGGGTGGGCTGTATAATTGCTTTACAATCGAGTGGCATGCATTAGAAAATCATTTGGGGTTTCTTATTAGAAGCATAGGGCAAAGTTTTTCTTCTGGAGGGCAGGCAGAGTGCTGCATTGTGGCTTCGGAATTCCCAAACTGGAGGGCTTGTGGGCCAGGAGAGTGAGGACGGAAGTCTGAGAACACAAGCTAGGCTTAGGTTTCGGGGCAAGGACATGGCAGCCACACTCTGCAGAGCTGAATTGAGATCTCATGTGTCTGAAGTCAGGTCGAGGATCAGACTTTGGCTCAGGTTTGAGTTTCTGTCCATGTTGGCCCCTTCATGAAGGGGGGACATTATGAGCCCATGGGGGTTTTCCCACTATTGGAGTTGTGAGATGCTCCAAACCGCAAGGATTCCTTCTGTGGGACAATTAAGATTTGTTGGATGGCTCCAGGACGTCTTATAAGGTATTTTTCCAGAACAGGGTTCTAAGTATGGATGCCTGGGCAGTCAGCCTCACAATCCAATTGTCTCCTAGCAACAAGAAACGTTTGATCTGCTGGCTTGGGGTAGCAACAGAGGGGGCTGAGTTGAAATGGACTTTCCTGAGGATGGTCTTAATGTTGGTTTGAGTCCATGGAGACCTTGGTATGGGGCAGTGGCACCAGGGCCCTGAAGGATTCTCCTAACCAGAGGTTATGACAAAGCTCCAATGAGCAAGTTTTCCATGGGGAGACGAGATTTGTTCTTATTGGTGCCTCAGGAAACCACCATATGCTGGTATTGGAAACGAGGCCTCTGAGGAGAGATGCCTAAAAACCAAAGCAATGGATCTGATTAGGGCCTAGGGGCCTGTCCGGTTCCATATTCTTCTCTGGGGACATCTGTTGTCTGAGTGGAGGTAGTTGCTCAGCTGGTTTGAGATCACCCCTGTTTGTCCTGGGCGGCCTACACTAATGGGATGGCCTCGGTGACTTTGGAGGTTTTTCCTCATTTGCAAGGTTGTGGCCAATGGAATGGGAAGAATTCCCTTGAAAGGGAAGCACAGTCCTGAGGTGTGGCTCCAGGGACCCAAGTGTGGAGCGTGTGTGGTCCAGGGCTATTTGGACAAAAGTCTGAAAACACAAACTCCACTTAGGTTGGGGGATGTAGGTATGGCCGGCCCGATCTATAGACCGTGAGGAGAACTCTTCGGGATATGAACAAAGGGCGAATGTGAGGTGCTGGCTCATGCTTTTTTTTTTTTTTTTTTTTTCTGGAAATGTGTCACCGATTGCCATGGAATGTCGGGGTGTCCTCAATGGCCATCGATGAGGCTCCCTTCCTGGGGATTTGAACCGATCCCAAGAATTTGGGGTCATTCTGTGGGAAGGGAGGAGGCCTTTCTTGTTTTTTTGTTTATTTTTTTATTATTATTATTTTTTTTACCTAAGGTGGACCACCAAAAGAGGGATTCCAGAGCAGAGTCCTGGGGAGGGGCGACTGGACAACCAGACCTCTGGTTAACATTGGGACCTAAGAACATGGCAAGCCCCATATGTGGGCTCTTGGTCCAGACACTGAGAGGCCTTCCCTGAGGAATGGTCTCACACTGAGTTTCACAATGTGTTTTTGTGCCCAAGGAGCCCCTCAAGTCAGGGCGTGGCCTAATGTACCATGCTGGTTTCTCCTACAGGGAACGTTGCACAATATGGCAACCACAAGTTTTCTGGCCATGGGGAAGATGGAGTTCTAATTTCTGCAACACTTTCACTCCTGGACTGTGATTGGATTTAAGGTCTAGGTTCTGAAGCCTGAAAACTGAGGTTGGGAAGAGATGAAGACCTAAGGCCATGGTGTGGCTGATGTGCTCAGTGTTCGGCCAGCTGTTGAGTGTGGGTTGGGAGGTGCAGGCTCAGGCTGTGGCAGACAGGGAATTAGTGCCCAGGCTAGACTGTATCATTGGGGTGCAGTCGAGTTTCGTGCAGGATGGTACTCATTTGTGGTTACTGGGTAGCCCCAGAGGGCAACGTTTTTCTTCTGGAGGGAAGACACAGTGCCACAGAGTGGCTCCAGAATTCCCAAACTGGAAGGCTTGTGGGCCAGGAGTGTGATGAAAAAATTCTGAGAACACAAGCCAGACTTAGATTTCGGGGTGAGGGGACGGCAGGCACCCTCTGCAGAGATGATTCGAGATCCTGTATACCTGAAGACAGAGCTAGGATCAGACGTTGGCTTAGGTCGAAGTTTCTGTCCATGACAGCCCCTTCATGAAGGGGAGGGTGTCACGAGGACATGGAGGTTTTCCCACGATGGGAATTGTGAGATGCTCCAAACCGCAATGATTCCTTCTGTGGGACAGTCGAGACCTGTTGGATGGCTCCAGGACATCCCATAAGGACGTTATCCAGAGCAGGGTTCTAAGGATGGATGCCTGGGCAGCCTGCCTCCCATTCCAGGTGTCTCATAGCGCCAAGGCAAGTTCGATCTGCTGGATCTAGGGGAGCAACCGAGGCGGGTGTGTTGAAATGGGTGAGTTGAGGATGGGTCATAATGTGCATTTGTGTCCATGTAGACCTTGGAATGGGGTGCTTGAACCGGGGCCTTGAGGGATGTTCATAACCGGAGGTTTTGATGGAGCTCTAAAGAGTATGTTTCCTATGTAGAGAAGAGAATTGTTTTGATGAGTGCCTAAGGAATCTCCCATATGCTGGTATTGGAAAACAGGCCTCTGAGGAGAGATGACTGGAATCAAAAGCAATGGATCTGATTAGGGCCTAAGTGCCTGTCCAGTTCAATCTTATTCTATGGGGATATCTGTCTCTGGGTCTGAGTGGAGGTAGTTTCCTAACTTGTGAGAGATCATCCCTGTGTGTCCTGGGCAGCCAACATTATTCGGATGGCCTGGGGGAGTTTGGCGGATTCTCCTAATCTATTGGGTTGTGGCCAATGGAAATAGCAGAATTCCCCTGGAGAGGGAAGCCACAGTCCTGAGGTGTGGCTCCAGGGGCCCCAGCTTGGATGGTGTGTTGGCCAGGCCTGTGGGGACAGAAGTCTGAAAACACAAACTCAGCTTAGTTTTGGGGATGTATGTATGAAGGCTCGATCTACAGACCGTGAGAATTTTCCGGGCTATGAACAAAGGGCGAGTATGTGGCGCTTGCTCAGGCTTTTGTCTCTGGATTTTGTGTCAACGGTGGCCGTGGAATGTCGGAGTGTCCTCAAGGGCCATGGACAATTCTTTCTCTGGTGATTTGGCCTGATCCCAAGTGGTTGGGATCATTCTGTGGATGGGAAGAGTCCTTTATGTATTTTTTTTTACCTCAGTTCTCCCACCAAAGAGGGATTCCAGAGTAGAGCCCTGAGTAGGTGTGACTAGACATCTCGAACTCTGGTTGAGATTGGGGGACTAGGGGCTTGGCAAGCCCCATATGTGGGCTGTTGTTCCAGTGACTAAGAGGCTTTACATGAGGATAGGGCTCACGCTGAGGGTCACAATGTGTGTTTGTGCACATTGTGGCCCTCAGGGATAGGTGGGGCCTCATAGTCCATGCTGCTTTCTCCTACAATGAACATTGGACAACATGCCAACCACTAGGTTTCTTGCCAAGGCGAAGGAGAAGTTCTGATTCTTGCATCACGTTCACTCCTGAGCAGTGAGTGGAGATAAGGTCTAGGTTCTGAAGGTGAAAACTGAGGTTGGGTAGAGATGATGGCCTAAAGCCATTGTGGGTGTGATATGCTCTGTGTACGGCCAGCTGTCTGGGTGTTGGACTGGAGGTCTGCCCTCAGGCTGTGTCAGACAGGGCTTTAGTGCACAGGCTAGACTGTATAATTGGGGTGTGGTCGAGTGGCATGCAGGTTGTTACTCATTTGGCGTTTCCGGTTAGCCCTATAGGGCAACATTTTTCTTCTGGAGGGCAGGCAGAGTGCTGCATTGTGTCTCCAGAATTGCCAAACTGGAGGGGTGTGGCCAGGATTGTGAGGAAGGAAGTCTGAAAACACAAGCTAGCATAAGTTTTGGGGCCAAGAGCATGGCAGGCCCACTCTGAAGAGGCTGAATCGAGATCTCCTGCAGGTGAGGTCAGGGCGAGTATCAGATGTTGCCTCAAGCTGGAGTTTGTGTCCATGACGGCCCCTTCCTGAAGGGGGTGGGGGCGTCATGAGGCCAGGGAGGTTTCCCTACGCTGGGAGTTGTGAGCTGCTCCCAGCTTCAAAGTTTCCTTCTTCAGGACAGTCGAGTACTATTGTATGGTTCCAGGATGCCCCATACAGAAAGACTCGAGAGCAGGGGCCTAAGCATGGATGCCGAGAAACGCCAACTCACCTTCCCATTGCCTGGTGGAGACAAGGCACGCTCAATCTGCGGGCTCTTGGGTGAGCAACCCAGAAGGCTGAGTTTAAATGGACTCTCCTGAGGATGAGTCATAATGTGGGTTGGTGGCCATGGAGACCTTGGAATGTGGCAGTAGCTAAGGGACTCTGCAGGATTCTCCAACCCGAAGGGCTTGACACAACTCCAACAAGGAGGCTTCCCATGTGGAGATGAGCGGTCTTTTGTCTGGTGCCTCAGGAAAGCCCCGTATGCTGGTCTTCGAACCCAGGCCTCTGAGGAGTGATACCTGGACACCAAAGCAAGAGTTCATAATAGGGCCTAGGGGCCTGTCTGGTTCAATCTTCTGTCTCTGCGGATATCTGTCTGTGTGTCTGCATGGAGGTAGTAGTTGCTCAGCTTGTGTCATAATGCCCCTATTTGTCCAGTGCGGCTTGCGGTAGTGGGATGTCCTTGGGGACCTTGAGGTTTCTACTATTTTGTAGAGTTGTGGCCAATGGAATGGGCAGTTTCTTAGGAGAGAGCAGGCACAGTTCTGTGGTGTGGCTCCAGAGACCCCAGCCTGGAGGCTGTGTGGGCCATGGCTGTGCAGACAGACATCCAAAAACCCTAACTCAGCTCAGGTTTGGGGCCGAGGTTACGGCAGGCCTGATCTACAGTCCATGAGGGGAGCTCCTCTGGATATGAAAGAAGGGTGAGAGGGAGGCAGTCGCTCAGGCTTTTGTCTCTGGATGTTTTGTCCACAATGGCCGTTTAATGTAGGAGTTGCCTCATGGGTCGTAGAAGTCTCCCTCTCTGGTAGTTTGTCCAGCCCCCAAGTGTTTGGGGTCATTCTGTGGGAAGGGAAGTGTCCTGTTTTTTGCCTCATATGTCCCCCCAGTAGAGGGATTCTAGAGCATAGCAGTGGGTACTGACAACTGGAATACTCGCCCTCGGGTCAAGCCTGGGGGCCTATGGATATGACAAGCCCCATATGCAGGATCTTGGTCCAGCCACTGAGAGGCGTTACTTTAATACGGGACTCACGCTGCAGGTCACAATGCATGTCTGTGCCCTAGGCGGCCCTCAAGCACTGGCGTGGCCTTTCGGACAATGCAGGTTTTCCCACATTGAACGTTGGACAACATGCCAACCACAAGGTTTCTGGCCATGGGGAAGGAGGAATTCTAATTTCTGCATCACGTTCACCCTGGGCAGTGATTGGAGATAAGGTCTTGGTTCTGAAGCCTGAAAACCGAGGTTGGGAAGAGATGACGACCTACAGCCATAGCGGGTCCTATGTGTCCAGGTTGGGGCCAGCTGTCTGGGTGTCGTTTGGGATGTCTTGTCTCAGGCTGTGCCAGACAGGGCATTAGAATACAGGGTGGGCTGTATAATTGCTTTACAATCGAGTGGCATGCATTAGAAAATCATTTGGGGTTTCTTATTAGAAGCATAGGGCAAAGTTTTTCTTCTGGAGGGCAGGCAGAGTGCTGCATTGTGGCTTCGGAATTCCCAAACTGGAGGGCTTGTGGGCCAGGAGAGTGAGGACGGAAGTCTGAGAACACAAGCTAGGCTTAGGTTTCGGGGCAAGGACATGGCAGCCACACTCTGCAGAGCTGAATTGAGATCTCATGTGTCTGAAGTCAGGTCGAGGATCAGACTTTGGCTCAGGTTTGAGTTTCTGTCCATGTTGGCCCCTTCATGAAGGGGGGACATTATGAGCCCATGGGGGTTTTCCCACTATTGGAGTTGTGAGATGCTCCAAACCGCAAGGATTCCTTCTGTGGGACAATTAAGATTTGTTGGATGGCTCCAGGACGTCTTATAAGGTATTTTTCCAGAACAGGGTTCTAAGTATGGATGCCTGGGCAGTCAGCCTCACAATCCAATTGTCTCCTAGCAACAAGAAACGTTTGATCTGCTGGCTTGGGGTAGCAACAGAGGGGGCTGAGTTGAAATGGACTTTCCTGAGGATGGTCTTAATGTTGGTTTGAGTCCATGGAGACCTTGGTATGGGGCAGTGGCACCAGGGCCCTGAAGGATTCTCCTAACCAGAGGTTATGACAAAGCTCCAATGAGCAAGTTTTCCATGGGGAGACGAGATTTGTTCTTATTGGTGCCTCAGGAAACCACCATATGCTGGTATTGGAAACGAGGCCTCTGAGGAGAGATGCCTAAAAACCAAAGCAATGGATCTGATTAGGGCCTAGGGGCCTGTCCGGTTCAATATTCTTCTCTGGGGACATCTGTTGTCTGAGTGGAGGTAGTTGCTCAGCTGGTTTGAGATCACCCCTGTTTGTCCTGGGCGGCCTACACTAATGGGATGGCCTCGGTGACTTTGGAGGTTTTTCCTCATTTGCAAGGTTGTGGCCAATGGAATGGGAAGAATTCCCTTGAAAGGGAAGCACAGTCCTGAGGTGTGGCTCCAGGGACCCAAGTGTGGAGCGTGTGTGGTCCAGGGCTATTTGGACAAAAGTCTGAAAACACAAACTCCACTTAGGTTGGGGGATGTAGGTATGGCCGGCCCGATCTATAGACCGTGAGGAGAACTCTTCGGGATATGAACAAAGGGCGAATGTGAGGTGCTGGCTCATGCTTTTTTTTTTTTTTTTTTTTTTTCTGGAAATGTGTCACCGATTGCCATGGAATGTCGGGGTGTCCTCATGGGCCATCGATGAGGCTCCCTTTCTGGGGATTTGACCCGATCCCAAGAGTTTGGGGTCATTCTGTGGGAAGGGAGGAGGCCTTTCTTGTTTTTTTGTTTATTTTTTTATTATTATTATTTTTTTTACCTAAGGTGGACCACCAAAAGGGATTCCAGAGCAGAGTCCTGGGGAGGGGCGACTGGACAACCAGACCTCTGGTTAACATTGGGACCTAAGAACATGGCAAGCCCCATATGTGGGCTCTTGGTCCAGACACTGAGAGGCCTTCCCTGAGGAATGGTCTCACACTGAGTTTCACAATGTGTTTTTGTGCCCAAGGAGCCCCTCAAGTCAGGGCGTGGCCTAATGTACCATGCTGGTTTCTCCTACAGGGAACGTTGCACAATATGGCAACCACAAGTTTTCTGGCCATGGGGAAGATGGAGTTCTAATTTCTGCAACACTTTCACTCCTGGACTGTGATTGGATTTAAGGTCTAGGTTCTGAAGCCTGAAAACTGAGGTTGGGAAGAGATGAAGACCTAAGGCCATGGTGTGGCTGATGTGCTCAGTGTTCGGCCAGCTGTTGAGTGTGGGTTGGGAGGTGCAGGCTCAGGCTGTGGCAGACAGGGAATTAGTGCCCAGGCTAGACTGTATCATTGGGGTGCAGTCGAGTTTCGTGCAGGATGGTACTCATTTGTGGTTACTGGGTAGCCCCAGAGGGCAACGTTTTTCTTCTGGAGGGAAGACACAGTGCCACAGAGTGGCTCCAGAATTCCCAAACTGGAAGGCTTGTGGGCCAGGAGTGTGATGAAAAAATTCTGAGAACACAAGCCAGACTTAGATTTCGGGGTGAGGGGACGGCAGGCACCCTCTGCAGAGATGATTCGAGATCCTGTATACCTGAAGACAGAGCTAGGATCAGACGTTGGCTTAGGTCGAAGTTTCTGTCCATGACAGCCCCTTCATGAAGGGGAGGGTGTCACGAGGACATGGAGGTTTTCCCACGATGGGAATTGTGAGATGCTCCAAACCGCAATGATTCCTTCTGTGGGACAGTCGAGACCTGTAGGATGGCTCCAGGACATCCCATAAGGACGTTATCCAGAGCAGGGTTCTAAGGATGGATGCCTGGGCAGCCTGCCTCCCATTCCAGATGTCTCATAGCGCCAAGGCAAGTTCGATCTGCTGGATCTAGGGGAGCAACCGAGGCGGGTGTGTTGAAATGGGTGAGTTGAGGATGGGTCATAATGTGCATTTGTGTCCATGTAGACCTTGGAATGGGGTGCTTGAACCGGGGCCTTGAGGGATGTTCATAACCGGAGGTTTTGATGGAGCTCTAAAGAGTATGTTTCCTATGTAGAGAAGAGAATTGTTTTGATGAGTGCCTAAGGAATCTCCCATATGCTGGTATTGGAAACCAGGTCTCTGAGGAGAGATGACTGGAATCAAAAGCAATGGATCTGATTAGGGCCTAAGTGCCTGTCCAGTTCAATCTTATTCTATGGGGATATCTGTCTCTGGGTCTGAGTGGAGGTAGTTTCCTAACTTGTGAGAGATCATCCCTGTGTGTCCTGGGCAGCCAACATTATTCGGATGGCCTGGGGGAGTTTGGCGGATTCTCCTAATCTATTGGGTTGTGGCCAATGGAAATAGCAGAATTCCCCTGGAGAGGGAAGCCACAGTCCTGAGGTGTGGCTCCAGGGGCCCCAGCTTGGATGGTGTGTTGGCCAGGCCTGTGGGGACAGAAGTCTGAAAACACAAACTCAGCTTAGTTTTGGGGATGTATGTATGAAGGCTCGATCTACAGACCGTGAGAATTTTCCGGGCTATGAACAAAGGGCGAGTATGTGGCGCTTGCTCAGGCTTTTGTCTCTGGATTTTGTGTCAACGGTGGCCGTGGAATGTCGGAGTGTCCTCAAGGGCCATGGACAATTCTTTCTCTGGTGATTTGGCCTGATCTCAAGTGGTTGGGATCATTCTGTGGATGGGAAGAGTCCTTTATGTATTTTTTTTTACCTCAGTTCTCCCACCAAAGAGGGATTCCAGAGTAGAGCCCTGAGTAGGTGTGACTAGACATCTCGAACTCTGGTTGAGATTGGGGGACTAGGGGCTTGGCAAGCCCCATATGTGGGCTGTTGTTCCAGTGACTAAGAGGCTTTACATGAGGATAGGGCTCACGCTGAGGGTCACAATGTGTGTTTGTGCACATTGTGGCCCTCAGGGATAGGTGGGGCCTCATAGTCCATGCTGCTTTCTCCTACAATGAACATTGGACAACATGCCAACCACTAGGTTTCTTGCCAAGGCGAAGGAGAAGTTCTGATTCTTGCATCACGTTCACTCCTGAGCAGTGAGTGGAGATAAGGTCTAGGTTCTGAAGGTGAAAACTGAGGTTGGGTAGAGATGATGGCCTAAAGCCATTGTGGGTGTGATATGCTCTGTGTACGGCCAGCTGTCTGGGTGTTGGACTGGAGGTCTGCCCTCAGGCTGTGTCAGACAGGGCTTTAGTGCACAGGCTAGACTGTATAATTGGGGTGTGGTCGAGTGGCATGCAGGTTGTTACTCATTTGGCGTTTCCGGTTAGCCCTATAGGGCAACATTTTTCTTCTGGAGGGCAGGCAGAGTGCTGCATTGTGTCTCCAGAATTGCCAAACTGGAGGGGTGTGGCCAGGATTGTGAGGAAGGAAGTCTGAAAACACAAGCTAGCATGAGTTTTGGGGCCAAGAGCATGGCAGGCCCACTCTGAAGAGGCTGAATCGAGATCTCCTGCAGGTGAGGTCAGGGCGAGTATCAGATGTTGCCTCAAGCTGGAGTTTGTGTCCATGACGGCCCCTTCCTGAAGGGGGTGGGGGCGTCATGAGGCCAGGGAGGTTTCCCTACGCTGGGAGTTGTGAGCTGCTCCCAGCTTCAAAGTTTCCTTCTTCAGGACAGTCGAGTACTATTGTATGGTTCCAGGATGCCCCATACAGAAAGACTCGAGAGCAGGGGCCTAAGCATGGATGCCGAGAAACGCCAACTCACCTTCCCATTGCCTGGTGGAGACAAGGCACGCTCAATCTGCGGGCTCTTGGGTGAGCAACCCAGAAGGCTGAGTTTAAATGGACTCTCCTGAGGATGAGTCATAATGTGGGTTGGTGGCCATGGAGACCTTGGAATGTGGCAGTAGCTAAGGGACTCTGCAGGATTCTCCAACCCGAAGGGCTTGACACAACTCCAACAAGGAGGCTTCCCATGTGGAGATGAGCGGTCTTTTGTCTGGTGCCTCAGGAAAGCCCCGTATGCTGGTCTTCGAACCCAGGCCTCTGAGGAGTGATACCTGGACACCAAAGCAAGAGTTCATAATAGGGCCTAGGGACCTGTCTGGTTCAATCTTCTGTCTCTGCGGATATCTGTCTGTGTGTCTGCATGGAGGTAGTAGTTGCTCAGCTTGTGTCATAATGCCCCTATTTGTCCAGTGCGGCTTGCGGTAGTGGGATGTCCTTGGGGACCTTGAGGTTTCTACTATTTTGTAGAGTTGTGGCCAATGGAATGGGCAGTTTCTTAGGAGAGAGCAGGCACAGTTCTGTGGTGTGGCTCCAGAGACCCCAGCCTGGAGGCTGTGTGGGCCATGGCTGTGCAGACAGACATCCAAAAACCCTAACTCAGCTCAGGTTTGGGGCCGAGGTTACGGCAGGCCTGATCTACAGTCCATGAGGGGAGCTCCTCTGGATATGAAAGAAGGGTGAGAGGGAGGCAGTCGCTCAGGCTTTTGTCTCTGGATGTTTTGTCCACAATGGCCGTTTAATGTAGGAGTTGCCTCATGGGTCGTAGAAGTCTCCCTCTCTGGTAGTTTGTCCAGCCCCCAAGTGTTTGGGGTCATTCTGTGGGAAGGGAAGTGTCCTGTTTTTTGCCTCATATGTCCCCCCAGTAGAGGGATTCTAGAGCATAGCAGTGGGTACTGACAACTGGAATACTCGCCCTCGGGTCAAGCCTGGGGGCCTATGGATATGACAAGCCCCATATGCAGGATCTTGGTCCAGCCCCTGAGAGGCGTTACTTTAATACGGGACTCACGCTGCAGGTCACAATGCATGTCTGTGCCCTAGGCGGCCCTCAAGCACTGGCGTGGCCTTTCGGACAATGCAGGTTTTCCCACATTGAACGTTGGACAACATGCCAACCACAAGGTTTCTGGCCATGGGGAAGGAGGAATTCTAATTTCTGCATCACGTTCACCCTGGGCAGTGATTGGAGATAAGGTCTAGGTTCTGAAGCCTGAAAACCGAGGTTGGGAAGAGATGACGACCTACAGCCATAGCGGGTCCTATGTGTCCAGGTTGGGGCCAGCTGTCTGGGTGTCGTTTGGGATGTCTTGTCTCAGGCTGTGCCAGACAGGGCATTAGAATACAGGGTGGGCTGTATAATTGCTTTACAATCGAGTGGCATGCATTAGAAAATCATTTGGGGTTTCTTATTAGAAGCATAGGGCAAAGTTTTTCTTCTGGAGGGCAGGCAGAGTGCTGCATTGTGGCTTCGGAATTCCCAAACTGGAGGGCTTGTGGGCCAGGAGAGTGAGGACGGAAGTCTGAGAACACAAGCTAGGCTTAGGTTTCGGGGCAAGGACATGGCAGCCACACTCTGCAGAGCTGAATTGAGATCTCATGTGTCTGAAGTCAGGTCGAGGATCAGACTTTGGCTCAGGTTTGAGTTTCTGTCCATGTTGGCCCCTTCATGAAGGGGGGACATTATGAGCCCATGGGGGTTTTCCCACTATTGGAGTTGTGAGATGCTCCAAACCGCAAGGATTCCTTCTGTGGGACAATTAAGATTTGTTGGATGGCTCCAGGACGTCTTATAAGGTATTTTTCCAGAACAGGGTTCTAAGTATGGATGCCTGGGCAGTCAGCCTCACAATCCAATTGTCTCCTAGCAACAAGAAACGTTTGATCTGCTGGCTTGGGGTAGCAACAGAGGGGGCTGAGTTGAAATGGACTTTCCTGAGGATGGTCTTAATGTTGGTTTGAGTCCATGGAGACCTTGGTATGGGGCAGTGGCACCAGGGCCCTGAAGGATTCTCCTAACCAGAGGTTATGACAAAGCTCCAATGAGCAAGTTTTCCATGGGGAGACGAGATTTGTTCTTATTGGTGCCTCAGGAAACCACCATATGCTGGTATTGGAAACGAGGCCTCTGAGGAGAGATGCCTAAAAACCAAAGCAATGGATCTGATTAGGGCCTAGGGGCCTGTCCGGTTCCATATTCTTCTCTGGGGACATCTGTTGTCTGAGTGGAGGTAGTTGCTCAGCTGGTTTGAGATCACCCCTGTTTGTCCTGGGCGGCCTACACTAATGGGATGGCCTCGGTGACTTTGGAGGTTTTTCCTCATTTGCAAGGTTGTGGCCAATGGAATGGGAAGAATTCCCTTGAAAGGGAAGCACAGTCCTGAGGTGTGGCTCCAGGGACCCAAGTGTGGAGCGTGTGTGGTCCAGGGCTATTTGGACAAAAGTCTGAAAACACAAACTCCACTTAGGTTGGGGGATGTAGGTATGGCCGGCCCGATCTATAGACCGTGAGGAGAACTCTTCGGGATATGAACAAAGGGCGAATGTGAGGTGCTGGCTCATGCTTTTTTTTTTTTTTTTTTTTTCTGGAAATGTGTCACCGATTGCCATGGAATGTCGGGGTGTCCTCAATGGCCATCGATGAGGCTCCCTTCCTGGGGATTTGAACCGATCCCAAGAATTTGGGGTCATTCTGTGGGAAGGGAGGAGGCCTTTCTTGTTTTTTTGTTTATTTTTTTATTATTATTATTTTTTTTACCTAAGGTGGACCACCAAAAGAGGGATTCCAGAGCAGAGTCCTGGGGAGGGGCGACTGGACAACCAGACCTCTGGTTAACATTGGGACCTAAGAACATGGCAAGCCCCATATGTGGGCTCTTGGTCCAGACACTGAGAGGCCTTCCCTGAGGAATGGTCTCACACTGAGTTTCACAATGTGTTTTTGTGCCCAAGGAGCCCCTCAAGTCAGGGCGTGGCCTAATGTACCATGCTGGTTTCTCCTACAGGGAACGTTGCACAATATGGCAACCACAAGTTTTCTGGCCATGGGGAAGATGGAGTTCTAATTTCTGCAACACTTTCACTCCTGGACTGTGATTGGATTTAAGGTCTAGGTTCTGAAGCCTGAAAACTGAGGTTGGGAAGAGATGAAGACCTAAGGCCATGGTGTGGCTGATGTGCTCAGTGTTCGGCCAGCTGTTGAGTGTGGGTTGGGAGGTGCAGGCTCAGGCTGTGGCAGACAGGGAATTAGTGCCCAGGCTAGACTGTATCATTGGGGTGCAGTCGAGTTTCGTGCAGGATGGTACTCATTTGTGGTTACTGGGTAGCCCCAGAGGGCAACGTTTTTCTTCTGGAGGGAAGACACAGTGCCACAGAGTGGCTCCAGAATTCCCAAACTGGAAGGCTTGTGGGCCAGGAGTGTGATGAAAAAATTCTGAGAACACAAGCCAGACTTAGATTTCGGGGTGAGGGGACGGCAGGCACCCTCTGCAGAGATGATTCGAGATCCTGTATACCTGAAGACAGAGCTAGGATCAGACGTTGGCTTAGGTCGAAGTTTCTGTCCATGACAGCCCCTTCATGAAGGGGAGGGTGTCACGAGGACATGGAGGTTTTCCCACGATGGGAATTGTGAGATGCTCCAAACCGCAATGATTCCTTCTGTGGGACAGTCGAGACCTGTTGGATGGCTCCAGGACATCCCATAAGGACGTTATCCAGAGCAGGGTTCTAAGGATGGATGCCTGGGCAGCCTGCCTCCCATTCCAGGTGTCTCATAGCGCCAAGGCAAGTTCGATCTGCTGGATCTAGGGGAGCAACCGAGGCGGGTGTGTTGAAATGGGTGAGTTGAGGATGGGTCATAATGTGCATTTGTGTCCATGTAGACCTTGGAATGGGGTGCTTGAACCGGGGCCTTGAGGGATGTTCATAACCGGAGGTTTTGATGGAGCTCTAAAGAGTATGTTTCCTATGTAGAGAAGAGAATTGTTTTGATGAGTGCCTAAGGAATCTCCCATATGCTGGTATTGGAAAACAGGCCTCTGAGGAGAGATGACTGGAATCAAAAGCAATGGATCTGATTAGGGCCTAAGTGCCTGTCCAGTTCAATCTTATTCTATGGGGATATCTGTCTCTGGGTCTGAGTGGAGGTAGTTTCCTAACTTGTGAGAGATCATCCCTGTGTGTCCTGGGCAGCCAACATTATTCGGATGGCCTGGGGGAGTTTGGCGGATTCTCCTAATCTATTGGGTTGTGGCCAATGGAAATAGCAGAATTCCCCTGGAGAGGGAAGCCACAGTCCTGAGGTGTGGCTCCAGGGGCCCCAGCTTGGATGGTGTGTTGGCCAGGCCTGTGGGGACAGAAGTCTGAAAACACAAACTCAGCTTAGTTTTGGGGATGTATGTATGAAGGCTCGATCTACAGACCGTGAGAATTTTCCGGGCTATGAACAAAGGGCGAGTATGTGGCGCTTGCTCAGGCTTTTGTCTCTGGATTTTGTGTCAACGGTGGCCGTGGAATGTCGGAGTGTCCTCAAGGGCCATGGACAATTCTTTCTCTGGTGATTTGGCCTGATCCCAAGTGGTTGGGATCATTCTGTGGATGGGAAGAGTCCTTTATGTATTTTTTTTACCTCAGTTCTCCCACCAAAGAGGGATTCCAGAGTAGAGCCCTGAGTAGGTGTGACTAGACATCTCGAACTCTGGTTGAGATTGGGGGACTAGGGGCTTGGCAAGCCCCATATGTGGGCTGTTGTTCCAGTGACTAAGAGGCTTTACATGAGGATAGGGCTCACGCTGAGGGTCACAATGTGTGTTTGTGCACATTGTGGCCCTCAGGGATAGGTGGGGCCTCATAGTCCATGCTGCTTTCTCCTACAATGAACATTGGACAACATGCCAACCACTAGGTTTCTTGCCAAGGCGAAGGAGAAGTTCTGATTCTTGCATCACGTTCACTCCTGAGCAGTGAGTGGAGATAAGGTCTAGGTTCTGAAGGTGAAAACTGAGGTTGGGTAGAGATGATGGCCTAAAGCCATTGTGGGTGTGATATGCTCTGTGTACGGCCAGCTGTCTGGGTGTTGGACTGGAGGTCTGCCCTCAGGCTGTGTCAGACAGGGCTTTAGTGCACAGGCTAGACTGTATAATTGGGGTGTGGTCGAGTGGCATGCAGGTTGTTACTCATTTGGCGTTTCCGGTTAGCCCTATAGGGCAACATTTTTCTTCTGGAGGGCAGGCAGAGTGCTGCATTGTGTCTCCAGAATTGCCAAACTGGAGGGGTGTGGCCAGGATTGTGAGGAAGGAAGTCTGAAAACACAAGCTAGCATAAGTTTTGGGGCCAAGAGCATGGCAGGCCCACTCTGAAGAGGCTGAATCGAGATCTCCTGCAGGTGAGGTCAGGGCGAGTATCAGATGTTGCCTCAAGCTGGAGTTTGTGTCCATGACGGCCCCTTCCTGAAGGGGGTGGGGGCGTCATGAGGCCAGGGAGGTTTCCCTACGCTGGGAGTTGTGAGCTGCTCCCAACTTCAAAGTTTCCTTCTTCAGGACAGTCGAGTACTATTGTATGGTTCCAGGATGCCCCATACAGAAAGACTCGAGAGCAGGGGCCTAAGCATGGATGCCGAGAAACGCCAACTCACCTTCCCATTGCCTGGTGGAGACAAGGCACGCTCAATCTGCGGGCTCTTGGGTGAGCTACCCAGAAGGCTGAGTTTAAATGGACTCTCCTGAGGATGAGTCATAATGTGGGTTGGTGGCCATGGAGACCTTGGAATGTGGCAGTAGCTAAGGGACTCTGCAGGATTCTCCAACCCGAAGGGCTTGACACAACTCCAACAAGGAAGCTTCCCATGTGGAGATGAGAGGTCTTTTGTCTGGTGCCTCAGGAAAGCCCCGTATGCTGGTCTTCGAACCCAGGCCTCTGAGGAGTGATACCTGGACACCAAAGCAAGAGTTCATAATAGGGCCTAGGGGCCTGTCTGGTTCAATCTTCTGTCTCTGCGGATATCTGTCTGTGTGTCTGCATGGAGGTAGTAGTTGCTCAGCTTGTGTCATAATGCCCCTATTTGTCCAGTGCGGCTTGCGGTAGTGGGATGTCCTTGGGGACCTTGAGGTTTCTACTATTTTGTAGAGTTGTGGCCAATGGAATGGGCAGTTTCTTAGGAGAGAGCAGGCACAGTTCTGTGGTGTGGCTCCAGAGACCCCAGGCTGGAGGCTGTGTGGGCCATGGCTGTGCAGACAGACATCCAAAAACCCTAACTCAGCTCAGGTTTGGGGCCGAGGTTACGGCAGGCCTGATCTACAGTCCATGAGGGGAGCTCCTCTGGATATGAAAGAAGGGTGAGAGGGAGGCAGTCGCTCAGGCTTTTGTCTCTGGATGTTTTGTCCACAATGGCCGTTTAATGTAGGAGTTGCCTCATGGGTCGTAGAAGTCTCCCTCTCTGGTAGTTTGTCCAGCCCCCAAGTGTTTGGGGTCATTCTGTGGGAAGGGAAGTGTCCTGTTTTTTGCCTCATATGTCCCCCCAGTAGAGGGATTCTAGAGCATAGCAGTGGGTACTGACAACTGGAATACTCGCCCTCGGGTCAAGCCTGGGGGCCTATGGATATGACAAGCCCCATATGCAGGATCTTGGTCCAGCCACTGAGAGGCGTTACTTTAATACGGGACTCACGCTGCAGGTCACAATGCATGTCTGTGCCCTAGGCGGCCCTCAAGCACTGGCGTGGCCTTTCGGACAATGCAGGTTTTCCCACATTGAACGTTGGACAACATGCCAACCACAAGGTTTCTGGCCATGGGGAAGGAGGAATTCTAATTTCTGCATCACGTTCACCCTGGGCAGTGATTGGAGATAAGGTCTAGGTTCTGAAGCCTGAAAACCGAGGTTGGGAAGAGATGACGACCTACAGCCATAGCGGGTCCTATGTGTCCAGGTTGGGGCCAGCTGTCTGGGTGTCGTTTGGGATGTCTTGTCTCAGGCTGTGCCAGACAGGGCATTAGAATACAGGGTGGGCTGTATAATTGCTTTACAATCGAGTGGCATGCATTAGAAAATCATTTGGGGTTTCTTATTAGAAGCATAGGGCAAAGTTTTTCTTCTGGAGGGCAGGCAGAGTGCTGCATTGTGGCTTCGGAATTCCCAAACTGGAGGGCTTGTGGGCCAGGAGAGTGAGGACGGAAGTCTGAGAACACAAGCTAGGCTTAGGTTTCGGGGCAAGGACATGGCAGCCACACTCTGCAGAGCTGAATTGAGATCTCATGTGTCTGAAGTCAGGTCGAGGATCAGACTTTGGCTCAGGTTTGAGTTTCTGTCCATGTTGGCCCCTTCATGAAGGGGGGACATTATGAGCCCATGGGGGTTTTCCCACTATTGGAGTTGTGAGATGCTCCAAACCGCAAGGATTCCTTCTGTGGGACAATTAAGATTTGTTGGATGGCTCCAGGACGTCTTATAAGGTATTTTTCCAGAACAGGGTTCTAAGTATGGATGCCTGGGCAGTCAGCCTCACAATCCAATTGTCTCCTAGCAACAAGAAACGTTTGATCTGCTGGCTTGGGGTAGCAACAGAGGGGGCTGAGTTGAAATGGACTTTCCTGAGGATGGTCTTAATGTTGGTTTGAGTCCATGGAGACCTTGGTATGGGGCAGTGGCACCAGGGCCCTGAAGGATTCTCCTAACCAGAGGTTATGACAAAGCTCCAATGAGCAAGTTTTCCATGGGGAGACGAGATTTGTTCTTATTGGTGCCTCAGGAAACCACCATATGCTGGTATTGGAAACGAGGCCTCTGAGGAGAGATGCCTAAAAACCAAAGCAATGGATCTGATTAGGGCCTAGGGGCCTGTCCGGTTCAATATTCTTCTCTGGGGACATCTGTTGTCTGAGTGGAGGTAGTTGCTCAGCTGGTTTGAGATCACCCCTGTTTGTCCTGGGCGGCCTACACTAATGGGATGGCCTCGGTGACTTTGGAGGTTTTTCCTCATTTGCAAGGTTGTGGCCAATGGAATGGGAAGAATTCCCTTGAAAGGGAAGCACAGTCCTGAGGTGTGGCTCCAGGGACCCAAGTGTGGAGCGTGTGTGGTCCAGGGCTATTTGGACAAAAGTCTGAAAACACAAACTCCACTTAGGTTGGGGGATGTAGGTATGGCCGGCCCGATCTATAGACCGTGAGGAGAACTCTTCGGGATATGAACAAAGGGCGAATGTGAGGTGCTGGCTCATGCTTTTTTTTTTTTTTTTTTTTTCTGGAAATGTGTCACCGATTGCCATGGAATGTCGGGGTGTCCTCATGGGCCATCGATGAGGCTCCCTTTCTGGGGATTTGACCCGATCCCAAGAGTTTGGGGTCATTCTGTGGGAAGGGAGGAGGCCTTTCTTGTTTTTTTGTTTATTTTTTTATTATTATTATTTTTTTTACCTAAGGTGGACCACCAAAAGAGGGATTCCAGAGCAGAGTCCTGGGGAGGGGCGACTGGACAACCAGACCTCTGGTTAACATTGGGACCTAAGAACATGGCAAGCCCCATATGTGGGCTCTTGGTCCAGACACTGAGAGGCCTTCCCTGAGGAATGGTCTCACACTGAGTTTCACAATGTGTTTTTGTGCCCAAGGAGCCCCTCAAGTCAGGGCGTGGCCTAATGTACCATGCTGGTTTCTCCTACAGGGAACGTTGCACAATATGGCAACCACAAGTTTTCTGGCCATGGGGAAGATGGAGTTCTAATTTCTGCAACACTTTCACTCCTGGACTGTGATTGGATTTAAGGTCTAGGTTCTGAAGCCTGAAAACTGAGGTTGGGAAGAGATGAAGACCTAAGGCCATGGTGTGGCTGATGTGCTCAGTGTTCGGCCAGCTGTTGAGTGTGGGTTGGGAGGTGCAGGCTCAGGCTGTGGCAGACAGGGAATTAGTGCCCAGGCTAGACTGTATCATTGGGGTGCAGTCGAGTTTCGTGCAGGATGGTACTCATTTGTGGTTACTGGGTAGCCCCAGAGGGCAACGTTTTTCTTCTGGAGGGAAGACACAGTGCCACAGAGTGGCTCCAGAATTCCCAAACTGGAAGGCTTGTGGGCCAGGAGTGTGATGAAAAAATTCTGAGAACACAAGCCAGACTTAGATTTCGGGGTGAGGGGACGGCAGGCACCCTCTGCAGAGATGATTCGAGATCCTGTATACCTGAAGACAGAGCTAGGATCAGACGTTGGCTTAGGTCGAAGTTTCTGTCCATGACAGCCCCTTCATGAAGGGGAGGGTGTCACGAGGACATGGAGGTTTTCCCACGATGGGAATTGTGAGATGCTCCAAACCGCAATGATTCCTTCTGTGGGACAGTCGAGACCTGTTGGATGGCTCCAGGACATCCCATAAGGACGTTATCCAGAGCAGGGTTCTAAGGATGGATGCCTGGGCAGCCTGCCTCCCATTCCAGGTGTCTCATAGCGCCAAGGCAAGTTCGATCTGCTGGATCTAGGGGAGCAACCGAGGCGGGTGTGTTGAAATGGGTGAGTTGAGGATGGGTCATAATGTGCATTTGTGTCCATGTAGACCTTGGAATGGGGTGCTTGAACCGGGGCCTTGAGGGATGTTCATAACCGGAGGTTTTGATGGAGCTCTAAAGAGTATGTTTCCTATGTAGAGAAGAGAATTGTTTTGATGAGTGCCTAAGGAATCTCCCATATGCTGGTATTGGAAAACAGGCCTCTGAGGAGAGATGACTGGAATCAAAAGCAATGGATCTGATTAGGGCCTAAGTGCCTGTCCAGTTCAATCTTATTCTATGGGGATATCTGTCTCTGGGTCTGAGTGGAGGTAGTTTCCTAACTTGTGAGAGATCATCCCTGTGTGTCCTGGGCAGCCAACATTATTCGGATGGCCTGGGGGAGTTTGGCGGATTCTCCTAATCTATTGGGTTGTGGCCAATGGAAATAGCAGAATTCCCCTGGAGAGGGAAGCCACAGTCCTGAGGTGTGGCTCCAGGGGCCCCAGCTTGGATGGTGTGTTGGCCAGGCCTGTGGGGACAGAAGTCTGAAAACACAAACTCAGCTTAGTTTTGGGGATGTATGTATGAAGGCTCGATCTACAGACCGTGAGAATTTTCCGGGCTATGAACAAAGGGCGAGTATGTGGCGCTTGCTCAGGCTTTTGTCTCTGGATTTTGTGTCAACGGTGGCCGTGGAATGTCGGAGTGTCCTCAAGGGCCATGGACAATTCTTTCTCTGGTGATTTGGCCTGATCCCAAGTGGTTGGGATCATTCTGTGGATGGGAAGAGTCCTTTATGTATTTTTTTTTACCTCAGTTCTCCCACCAAAGAGGGATTCCAGAGTAGAGCCCTGAGTAGGTGTGACTAGACATCTCGAACTCTGGTTGAGATTGGGGGACTAGGGGCTTGGCAAGCCCCATATGTGGGCTGTTGTTCCAGTGACTAAGAGGCTTTACATGAGGATAGGGCTCACGCTGAGGGTCACAATGTGTGTTTGTGCACATTGTGGCCCTCAGGGATAGGTGGGGCCTCATAGTCCATGCTGCTTTCTCCTACAATGAACATTGGACAACATGCCAACCACTAGGTTTCTTGCCAAGGCGAAGGAGAAGTTCTGATTCTTGCATCACGTTCACTCCTGAGCAGTGAGTGGAGATAAGGTCTAGGTTCTGAAGGTGAAAACTGAGGTTGGGTAGAGATGATGGCCTAAAGCCATTGTGGGTGTGATATGCTCTGTGTACGGCCAGCTGTCTGGGTGTTGGACTGGAGGTCTGCCCTCAGGCTGTGTCAGACAGGGCTTTAGTGCACAGGCTAGACTGTATAATTGGGGTGTGGTCGAGTGGCATGCAGGTTGTTACTCATTTGGCGTTTCCGGTTAGCCCTATAGGGCAACATTTTTCTTCTGGAGGGCAGGCAGAGTGCTGCATTGTGTCTCCAGAATTGCCAAACTGGAGGGGTGTGGCCAGGATTGTGAGGAAGGAAGTCTGAAAACACAAGCTAGCATGAGTTTTGGGGCCAAGAGCATGGCAGGCCCACTCTGAAGAGGCTGAATCGAGATCTCCTGCAGGTGAGGTCAGGGCGAGTATCAGATGTTGCCTCAAGCTGGAGTTTGTGTCCATGACGGCCCCTTCCTGAAGGGGGTGGGGGCGTCATGAGGCCAGGGAGGTTTCCCTACGCTGGGAGTTGTGAGCTGCTCCCAACTTCAAAGTTTCCTTCTTCAGGACAGTCGAGTACTATTGTATGGTTCCAGGATGCCCCATACAGAAAGACTCGAGAGCAGGGGCCTAAGCATGGATGCCGAGAAACGCCAACTCACCTTCCCATTGCCTGGTGGAGACAAGGCACGCTCAATCTGCGGGCTCTTGGGTGAGCTACCCAGAAGGCTGAGTTTAAATGGACTCTCCTGAGGATGAGTCATAATGTGGGTTGGTGGCCATGGAGACCTTGGAATGTGGCAGTAGCTAAGGGACTCTGCAGGATTCTCCAACCCGAAGGGCTTGACACAACTCCAACAAGGAAGCTTCCCATGTGGAGATGAGAGGTCTTTTGTCTGGTGCCTCAGGAAAGCCCCGTATGCTGGCCTTCGAACCCAGGCCTCTGAGGAGTGATACCTGGACACCAAAGCAAGAGTTCATAATAGGGCCTAGGGGCCTGTCTGGTTCAATCTTCTGTCTCTGCGGATATCTGTCTGTGTGTCTGCATGGAGGTAGTAGTTGCTCAGCTTGTGTCATAATGCCCCTATTTGTCCAGTGCGGCTTGCGGTAGAGGGATATCCTTGGGGACCTTGAGGTTTCTACTATTTTGTAGAGTTGTGGCCAATGGAATGGGCAGTTTCTTAGGAGAGAGCAGGCACAGTTCTGTGGTGTGGCTCCAGAGACCCCAGCCTGGAGGCTGTGTGGGCCATGGCTGTGCAGACAGACATCCAAAAACCCTAACTCAGCTCAGGTTTGGGGCCGAGGTTACGGCAGGCCTGATCTACAGTCCATGAGGGGAGCTCCTCTGGATATGAAAGAAGGGTGAGAGGGAGGCAGTCGCTCAGGCTTTTGTCTCTGGATGTTTTGTCCACAATGGCCGTTTAATGTAGGAGTTGCCTCATGGGTCGTAGAAGTCTCCCTCTCTGGTAGTTTGTCCAGCCCCCAAGTGTTTGGGGTCATTCTGTGGGAAGGGAAGTGTCCTGTTTTTTGCCTCATATGTCCCCCCAGTAGAGGGATTCTAGAGCATAGCAGTGGGTACTGACAACTGGAATACTCGCCCTCGGGTCAAGCCTGGGGGCCTATGGATATGACAAGCCCCATATGCAGGATCTTGGTCCAGCCACTGAGAGGCGTTACTTTAATACGGGACTCACGCTGCAGGTCACAATGCATGTCTGTGCCCTAGGCGGCCCTCAAGCACTGGCGTGGCCTTTCGGACAATGCAGGTTTTCCCACATTGAACGTTGGACAACATGCCAACCACAAGGTTTCTGGCCATGGGGAAGGAGGAATTCTAATTTCTGCATCACGTTCACCCTGGGCAGTGATTGGAGATAAGGTCTAGGTTCTGAAGCCTGAAAACCGAGGTTGGGAAGAGATGACGACCTACAGCCATAGCGGGTCCTATGTGTCCAGGTTGGGGCCAGCTGTCTGGGTGTCGTTTGGGATGTCTTGTCTCAGGCTGTGCCAGACAGGGCATTAGAATACAGGGTGGGCTGTATAATTGCTTTACAATCGAGTGGCATGCATTAGAAAATCATTTGGGGTTTCTTATTAGAAGCATAGGGCAAAGTTTTTCTTCTGGAGGGCAGGCAGAGTGCTGCATTGTGGCTTCGGAATTCCCAAACTGGAGGGCTTGTGGGCCAGGAGAGTGAGGACGGAAGTCTGAGAACACAAGCTAGGCTTAGGTTTCGGGGCAAGGACATGGCAGCCACACTCTGCAGAGCTGAATTGAGATCTCATGTGTCTGAAGTCAGGTCGAGGATCAGACTTTGGCTCAGGTTTGAGTTTCTGTCCATGTTGGCCCCTTCATGAAGGGGGGACATTATGAGCCCATGGGGGTTTTCCCACTATTGGAGTTGTGAGATGCTCCAAACCGCAAGGATTCCTTCTGTGGGACAATTAAGATTTGTTGGATGGCTCCAGGACGTCTTATAAGGTATTTTTCCAGAACAGGGTTCTAAGTATGGATGCCTGGGCAGTCAGCCTCACAATGCAATTGTCTCCTAGCAACAAGAAACGTTTGATCTGCTGGCTTGGGGTAGCAACAGAGGGGGCTGAGTTGAAATGGACTTTCCTGAGGATGGTCTTAATGTTGGTTTGAGTCCATGGAGACCTTGGTATGGGGCAGTGGCACCAGGGCCCTAAAGGATTCTCCTAACCAGAGGTTATGACAAAGCTCCAATGAGCAAGTTTTCCATGGGGAGACGAGATTTGTTCTTATTGGTGCCTCAGGAAACCACCATATGCTGGTATTGGAAACGAGGCCTCTGAGGAGAGATGCCTAAAAACCAATGCAATGGATCTGATTAGGGCCTAGGGGCCTGTCCGGTTCAATATTCTTCTCTGGGGACATCTGTTGTCTGAGTGGAGGTAGTTGCTCAGCTGGTTTGAGATCACCCCTGTTTGTCCTGGGCGGCCTACACTAATGGGATGGCCTCGGTGACTTTGGAGGTTTTTCCTCATTTGCAAGGTTGTGGCCAATGGAATGGGAAGAATTCCCTTGAAAGGGAAGCACAGTCCTGAGGTGTGGCTCCAGGGACCCAAGTGTGGAGCGTGTGTGGTCCAGGGCTATTTGGACAAAAGTCTGAAAACACAAACTCCACTTAGGTTGGGGGATGTAGGTATGGCCGGCCCGATCTATAGACCGTGAGGAGAACTCTTCGGGATATGAACAAAGGGCGAATGTGAGGTGCTGGCTCATGCTTTTTTTTTTTTTTTTTTTTTTCTGGAAATGTGTCACCGATTGCCATGGAATGTCGGGGTGTCCTCATGGGCCATCGATGAGGCTCCCTTTCTGGGGATTTGACCCGATCCCAAGAGTTTGGGGTCATTCTGTGGGAAGGGAGGAGGCCTTTCTTGTTTTTTTGTTTATTTTTTTATTATTATTATTTTTTTTACCTAAGGTGGACCACCAAAAGAGGGATTCCAGAGCAGAGTCCTGGGGAGGGGCGACTGGACAACCAGACCTCTGGTTAACATTGGGACCTAAGAACATGGCAAGCCCCATATGTGGGCTCTTGGTCCAGACACTGAGAGGCCTTCCCTGAGGAATGGTCTCACACTGAGTTTCACAATGTGTTTTTGTGCCCAAGGAGCCCCTCAAGTCAGGGCGTGGCCTAATGTACCATGCTGGTTTCTCCTACAGGGAACGTTGCACAATATGGCAACCACAAGTTTTCTGGCCATGGGGAAGATGGAGTTCTAATTTCTGCAACACTTTCACTCCTGGACTGTGATTGGATTTAAGGTCTAGGTTCTGAAGCCTGAAAACTGAGGTTGGGAAGAGATGAAGACCTAAGGCCATGGTGTGGCTGATGTGCTCAGTGTTCGGCCAGCTGTTGAGTGTGGGTTGGGAGGTGCAGGCTCAGGCTGTGGCAGACAGGGAATTAGTGCCCAGGCTAGACTGTATCATTGGGGTGCAGTCGAGTTTCGTGCAGGATGGTACTCATTTGTGGTTACTGGGTAGCCCCAGAGGGCAACGTTTTTCTTCTGGAGGGAAGACACAGTGCCACAGAGTGGCTCCAGAATTCCCAAACTGGAAGGCTTGTGGGCCAGGAGTGTGATGAAAAAATTCTGAGAACACAAGCCAGACTTAGATTTCGGGGTGAGGGGACGGCAGGCACCCTCTGCAGAGATGATTCGAGATCCTGTATACCTGAAGACAGAGCTAGGATCAGACGTTGGCTTAGGTCGAAGTTTCTGTCCATGACAGCCCCTTCATGAAGGGGAGGGTGTCACGAGGACATGGAGGTTTTCCCACGATGGGAATTGTGAGATGCTCCAAACCGCAATGATTCCTTCTGTGGGACAGTCGAGACCTGTTGGATGGCTCCAGGACATCCCATAAGGACGTTATCCAGAGCAGGGTTCTAAGGATGGATGCCTGGGCAGCCTGCCTCCCATTCCAGGTGTCTCATAGCGCCAAGGCAAGTTCGATCTGCTGGATCTAGGGGAGCAACCGAGGCGGGTGTGTTGAAATGGGTGAGTTGAGGATGGGTCATAATGTGCATTTGTGTCCATGTAGACCTTGGAATGGGGTGCTTGAACCGGGGCCTTGAGGGATGTTCATAACCGGAGGTTTTGATGGAGCTCTAAAGAGTATGTTTCCTATGTAGAGAAGAGAATTGTTTTGATGAGTGCCTAAGGAATCTCCCATATGCTGGTATTGGAAAACAGGCCTCTGAGGAGAGATGACTGGAATCAAAAGCAATGGATCTGATTAGGGCCTAAGTGCCTGTCCAGTTCAATCTTATTCTATGGGGATATCTGTCTCTGGGTCTGAGTGGAGGTAGTTTCCTAACTTGTGAGAGATCATCCCTGTGTGTCCTGGGCAGCCAACATTATTCGGATGGCCTGGGGGAGTTTGGCGGATTCTCCTAATCTATTGGGTTGTGGCCAATGGAAATAGCAGAATTCCCCTGGAGAGGGAAGCCACAGTCCTGAGGTGTGGCTCCAGGGGCCCCAGCTTGGATGGTGTGTTGGCCAGGCCTGTGGGGACAGAAGTCTGAAAACACAAACTCAGCTTAGTTTTGGGGATGTATGTATGAAGGCTCGATCTACAGACCGTGAGAATTTTCCGGGCTATGAACAAAGGGCGAGTATGTGGCGCTTGCTCAGGCTTTTGTCTCTGGATTTTGTGTCAACGGTGGCCGTGGAATGTCGGAGTGTCCTCAAGGGCCATGGACAATTCTTTCTCTGGTGATTTGGCCTGATCCCAAGTGGTTGGGATCATTCTGTGGATGGGAAGAGTCCTTTATGTATTTTTTTTTACCTCAGTTCTCCCACCAAAGAGGGATTCCAGAGTAGAGCCCTGAGTAGGTGTGACTAGACATCTCGAACTCTGGTTGAGATTGGGGGACTAGGGGCTTGGCAAGCCCCATATGTGGGCTGTTGTTCCAGTGACTAAGAGGCTTTACATGAGGATAGGGCTCACGCTGAGGGTCACAATGTGTGTTTGTGCACATTGTGGCCCTCAGGGATAGGTGGGGCCTCATAGTCCATGCTGCTTTCTCCTACAATGAACATTGGACAACATGCCAACCACTAGGTTTCTTGCCAAGGCGAAGGAGAAGTTCTGATTCTTGCATCACGTTCACTCCTGAGCAGTGAGTGGAGATAAGGTCTAGGTTCTGAAGGTGAAAACTGAGGTTGGGTAGAGATGATGGCCTAAAGCCATTGTGGGTGTGATATGCTCTGTGTACGGCCAGCTGTCTGGGTGTTGGACTGGAGGTCTGCCCTCAGGCTGTGTCAGACAGGGCTTTAGTGCACAGGCTAGACTGTATAATTGGGGTGTGGTCGAGTGGCATGCAGGTTGTTACTCATTTGGCGTTTCCGGTTAGCCCTATAGGGCAACATTTTTCTTCTGGAGGGCAGGCAGAGTGCTGCATTGTGTCTCCAGAATTGCCAAACTGGAGGGGTGTGGCCAGGATTGTGAGGAAGGAAGTCTGAAAACACAAGCTAGCATGAGTTTTGGGGCCAAGAGCATGGCAGGCCCACTCTGAAGAGGCTGAATCGAGATCTCCTGCAGGTGAGGTCAGGGCGAGTATCAGATGTTGCCTCAAGCTGGAGTTTGTGTCCATGACGGCCCCTTCCTGAAGGGGGTGGGGGCGTCATGAGGCCAGGGAGGTTTCCCTACGCTGGGAGTTGTGAGCTGCTCCCAACTTCAAAGTTTCCTTCTTCAGGACAGTCGAGTACTATTGTATGGTTCCAGGATGCCCCATACAGAAAGACTCGAGAGCAGGGGCCTAAGCATGGATGCCGAGAAACGCCAACTCACCTTCCCATTGCCTGGTGGAGACAAGGCACGCTCAATCTGCGGGCTCTTGGGTGAGCAACCCAGAAGGCTGAGTTTAAATGGACTCTCCTGAGGATGAGTCATAATGTGGGTTGGTGGCCATGGAGACCTTGGAATGTGGCAGTAGCTAAGGGACTCTGCAGGATTCTCCAACCCGAAGGGCTTGACACAACTCCAACAAGGAGGCTTCCCATGTGGAGATGAGCGGTCTTTTGTCTGGTGCCTCAGGAAAGCCCCGTATGCTGGTCTTCGAACCCAGGCCTCTGAGGAGTGATACCTGGACACCAAAGCAAGAGTTCATAATAGGGCCTAGGGACCTGTCTGGTTCAATCTTCTGTCTCTGCGGATATCTGTCTGTGTGTCTGCATGGAGGTAGTAGTTGCTCAGCTTGTGTCATAATGCCCCTATTTGTCCAGTGCGGCTTGCGGTAGTGGGATGTCCTTGGGGACCTTGAGGTTTCTACTATTTTGTAGAGTTGTGGCCAATGGAATGGGCAGTTTCTTAGGAGAGAGCAGGCACAGTTCTGTGGTGTGGCTCCAGAGACCCCAGCCTGGAGGCTGTGTGGGCCATGGCTGTGCAGACAGACATCCAAAAACCCTAACTCAGCTCAGGTTTGGGGCCGAGGTTACGGCAGGCCTGATCTACAGTCCATGAGGGGAGCTCCTCTGGATATGAAAGAAGGGTGAGAGGGAGGCAGTCGCTCAGGCTTTTGTCTCTGGATGTTTTGTCCACAATGGCCGTTTAATGTAGGAGTTGCCTCATGGGTCGTAGAAGTCTCCCTCTCTGGTAGTTTGTCCAGCCCCCAAGTGTTTGGGGTCATTCTGTGGGAAGGGAAGTGTCCTGTTTTTTGCCTCATATGTCCCCCCAGTAGAGGGATTCTAGAGCATAGCAGTGGGTACTGACAACTGGAATACTCGCCCTCGGGTCAAGCCTGGGGGCCTATGGATATGACAAGCCCCATATGCAGGATCTTGGTCCAGCCACTGAGAGGCGTTACTTTAATACGGGACTCACGCTGCAGGTCACAATGCATGTCTGTGCCCTAGGCGGCCCTCAAGCACTGGCGTGGCCTTTCGGACAATGCAGGTTTTCCCACATTGAACGTTGGACAACATGCCAACCACAAGGTTTCTGGCCATGGGGAAGGAGGAATTCTAATTTCTGCATCACGTTCACCCTGGGCAGTGATTGGAGATAAGGTCTAGGTTCTGAAGCCTGAAAACCGAGGTTGGGAAGAGATGACGACCTACAGCCATAGCGGGTCCTATGTGTCCAGGTTGGGGCCAGCTGTCTGGGTGTCGTTTGGGATGTCTTGTCTCAGGCTGTGCCAGACAGGGCATTAGAATACAGGGTGGGCTGTATAATTGCTTTACAATCGAGTGGCATGCATTAGAAAATCATTTGGGGTTTCTTATTAGAAGCATAGGGCAAAGTTTTTCTTCTGGAGGGCAGGCAGAGTGCTGCATTGTGGCTTCGGAATTCCCAAACTGGAGGGCTTGTGGGCCAGGAGAGTGAGGACGGAAGTCTGAGAACACAAGCTAGGCTTAGGTTTCGGGGCAAGGACATGGCAGCCACACTCTGCAGAGCTGAATTGAGATCTCATGTGTCTGAAGTCAGGTCGAGGATCAGACTTTGGCTCAGGTTTGAGTTTCTGTCCATGTTGGCCCCTTCATGAAGGGGGGACATTATGAGCCCATGGGGGTTTTCCCACTATTGGAGTTGTGAGATGCTCCAAACCGCAAGGATTCCTTCTGTGGGACAATTAAGATTTGTTGGATGGCTCCAGGACGTCTTATAAGGTATTTTTCCAGAACAGGGTTCTAAGTATGGATGCCTGGGCAGTCAGCCTCACAATCCAATTGTCTCCTAGCAACAAGAAACGTTTGATCTGCTGGCTTGGGGTAGCAACAGAGGGGGCTGAGTTGAAATGGACTTTCCTGAGGATGGTCTTAATGTTGGTTTGAGTCCATGGAGACCTTGGTATGGGGCAGTGGCACCAGGGCCCTGAAGGATTCTCCTAACCAGAGGTTATGACAAAGCTCCAATGAGCAAGTTTTCCATGGGGAGACGAGATTTGTTCTTATTGGTGCCTCAGGAAACCACCATATGCTGGTATTGGAAACGAGGCCTCTGAGGAGAGATGCCTAAAAACCAAAGCAATGGATCTGATTAGGGCCTAGGGGCCTGTCCGGTTCAATATTCTTCTCTGGGGACATCTGTTGTCTGAGTGGAGGTAGTTGCTCAGCTGGTTTGAGATCACCCCTGTTTGTCCTGGGCGGCCTACACTAATGGGATGGCCTCGGTGACTTTGGAGGTTTTTCCTCATTTGCAAGGTTGTGGCCAATGGAATGGGAAGAATTCCCTTGAAAGGGAAGCACAGTCCTGAGGTGTGGCTCCAGGGACCCAAGTGTGGAGCGTGTGTGGTCCAGGGCTATTTGGACAAAAGTCTGAAAACACAAACTCCACTTAGGTTGGGGGATGTAGGTATGGCCGGCCCGATCTATAGACCGTGAGGAGAACTCTTCGGGATATGAACAAAGGGCGAATGTGAGGTGCTGGCTCATGCTTTTTTTTTTTTTTTTTTTTTTCTGGAAATGTGTCACCGATTGCCATGGAATGTCGGGGTGTCCTCATGGGCCATCGATGAGGCTCCCTTTCTGGGGATTTGACCCGATCCCAAGAGTTTGGGGTCATTCTGTGGGAAGGGAGGAGGCCTTTCTTGTTTTTTTGTTTATTTTTTTATTATTATTATTTTTTTTACCTAAGGTGGACCACCAAAAGAGGGATTCCAGAGCAGAGTCCTGGGGAGGGGCGACTGGACAACCAGACCTCTGGTTAACATTGGGACCTAAGAACATGGCAAGCCCCATATGTGGGCTCTTGGTCCAGACACTGAGAGGCCTTCCCTGAGGAATGGTCTCACACTGAGTTTCACAATGTGTTTTTGTGCCCAAGGAGCCCCTCAAGTCAGGGCGTGGCCTAATGTACCATGCTGGTTTCTCCTACAGGGAACGTTGCACAATATGGCAACCACAAGTTTTCTGGCCATGGGGAAGATGGAGTTCTAATTTCTGCAACACTTTCACTCCTGGACTGTGATTGGATTTAAGGTCTAGGTTCTGAAGCCTGAAAACTGAGGTTGGGAAGAGATGAAGACCTAAGGCCATGGTGTGGCTGATGTGCTCAGTGTTCGGCCAGCTGTTGAGTGTGGGTTGGGAGGTGCAGGCTCAGGCTGTGGCAGACAGGGAATTAGTGCCCAGGCTAGACTGTATCATTGGGGTGCAGTCGAGTTTCGTGCAGGATGGTACTCATTTGTGGTTACTGGGTAGCCCCAGAGGGCAACGTTTTTCTTCTGGAGGGAAGACACAGTGCCACAGAGTGGCTCCAGAATTCCCAAACTGGAAGGCTTGTGGGCCAGGAGTGTGATGAAAAAATTCTGAGAACACAAGCCAGACTTAGATTTCGGGGTGAGGGGACGGCAGGCACCCTCTGCAGAGATGATTCGAGATCCTGTATACCTGAAGACAGAGCTAGGATCAGACGTTGGCTTAGGTCGAAGTTTCTGTCCATGACAGCCCCTTCATGAAGGGGAGGGTGTCACGAGGACATGGAGGTTTGCCCACGATGGGAATTGTGAGATGCTCCAAACCGCAATGATTCCTTCTGTGGGACAGTCGAGACCTGTTGGATGGCTCCAGGACATCCCATAAGGACGTTATCCAGAGCAGGGTTCTAAGGATGGATGCCTGGGCAGCCTGCCTCCCATTCCAGGTGTCTCATAGCGCCAAGGCAAGTTCGATCTGCTGGATCTAGGGGAGCAACCGAGGCGGGTGTGTTGAAATGGGTGAGTTGAGGATGGGTCATAATGTGCATTTGTGTCCATGTAGACCTTGGAATGGGGTGCTTGAACCGGGGCCTTGAGGGATGTTCATAACCGGAGGTTTTGATGGAGCTCTAAAGAGTATGTTTCCTATGTAGAGAAGAGAATTGTTTTGATGAGTGCCTAAGGAATCTCCCATATGCTGGTATTGGAAAACAGGCCTCTGAGGAGAGATGACTGGAATCAAAAGCAATGGATCTGATTAGGGCCTAAGTGCCTGTCCAGTTCAATCTTATTCTATGGGGATATCTGTCTCTGGGTCTGAGTGGAGGTAGTTTCCTAACTTGTGAGAGATCATCCCTGTGTGTCCTGGGCAGCCAACATTATTCGGATGGCCTGGGGGAGTTTGGCGGATTCTCCTAATCTATTGGGTTGTGGCCAATGGAAATAGCAGAATTCCCCTGGAGAGGGAAGCCACAGTCCTGAGGTGTGGCTCCAGGGGCCCCAGCTTGGATGGTGTGTTGGCCAGGCCTGTGGGGACAGAAGTCTGAAAACACAAACTCAGCTTAGTTTTGGGGATGTATGTATGAAGGCTCGATCTACAGACCGTGAGAATTTTCCGGGCTATGAACAAAGGGCGAGTATGTGGCGCTTGCTCAGGCTTTTGTCTCTGGATTTTGTGTCAACGGTGGCCGTGGAATGTCGGAGTGTCCTCAAGGGCCATGGACAATTCTTTCTCTGGTGATTTGGCCTGATCTCAAGTGGTTGGGATCATTCTGTGGATGGGAAGATTCCTTTATGTATTTTTTTTTACCTCAGTTCTCCCACCAAAGAGGGATTCCAGAGTAGAGCCCTGAGTAGGTGTGACTAGACATCTCGAACTCTGGTTGAGATTGGGGGACTAGGGGCTTGGCAAGCCCCATATGTGGGCTGTTGTTCCAGTGACTAAGAGGCTTTACATGAGGATAGGGCTCACGCTGAGGGTCACAATGTGTGTTTGTGCACATTGTGGCCCTCAGGGATAGGTGGGGCCTCATAGTCCATGCTGCTTTCTCCTACAATGAACATTGGACAACATGCCAACCACTAGGTTTCTTGCCAAGGCGAAGGAGAAGTTCTGATTCTTGCATCACGTTCACTCCTGAGCAGTGAGTGGAGATAAGGTCTAGGTTCTGAAGGTGAAAACTGAGGCTGGGTAGAGATGATGGCCTAAAGCCATTGTGGGTGTGATATGCTCTGTGTACGGCCAGCTGTCTGGGTGTTGGACTGGAGGTCTGCCCTCAGGCTGTGTCAGACAGGGCTTTAGTGCACAGGCTAGACTGTATAATTGGGGTGTGGTCGAGTGGCATGCAGGTTGTTACTCATTTGGCGTTTCCGGTTAGCCCTATAGGGCAACATTTTTCTTCTGGAGGGCAGGCAGAGTGCTGCATTGTGTCTCCAGAATTGCCAAACTGGAGGGGTGTGGCCAGGATTGTGAGGAAGGAAGTCTGAAAACACAAGCTAGCATGAGTTTTGGGGCCAAGAGCATGGCAGGCCCACTCTGAAGAGGCTGAAAGGAGATCTCCTGCAGGTGAGGTCAGGGCGAGTATCAGATGTTGCCTCAAGCTGGAGTTTGTGTCCATGACGGCCCCTTCCTGAAGGGGGTGGGGGCGTCATGAGGCCAGGGAGGTTTCCCTACGCTGGGAGTTGTGAGCTGCTCCCAGCTTCAAAGTTTCCTTCTTCAGGACAGTCGAGTACTATTGTATGGTTCCAGGATGCCCCATACAGAAAGACTCGAGAGCAGGGGCCTAAGCATGGATGCCGAGAAACGCCAACTCACCTTCCCATTGCCTGGTGGAGACAAGGCACGCTCAATCTGCGGGCTCTTGGGTGAGCAACCCAGAAGGCTGAGTTTAAATGGACTCTCCTGAGGATGAGTCATAATGTGGGTTGGTGGCCATGGAGACCTTGGAATGTGGCAGTAGCTAAGGGACTCTGCAGGATTCTCCAACCCGAAGGGCTTGACACAACTCCAACAAGGAGGCTTCCCATGTGGAGATGAGCGGTCTTTTGTCTGGTGCCTCAGGAAAGCCCCGTATGCTGGTCTTCGAACCCAGGCCTCTGAGGAGTGATACCTGGACACCAAAGCAAGAGTTCATAATAGGGCCTAGGGACCTGTCTGGTTCAATCTTCTGTCTCTGCGGATATCTGTCTGTGTGTCTGCATGGAGGTAGTAGTTGCTCAGCTTGTGTCATAATGCCCCTATTTGTCCAGTGCGGCTTGCGGTAGTGGGATGTCCTTGGGGACCTTGAGGTTTCTACTATTTTGTAGAGTTGTGGCCAATGGAATGGGCAGTTTCTTAGGAGAGAGCAGGCACAGTTCTGTGGTGTGGCTCCAGAGACCCCAGCCTGGAGGCTGTGTGGGCCATGGCTGTGCAGACAGACATCCAAAAACCCTAACTCAGCTCAGGTTTGGGGCCGAGGTTACGGCAGGCCTGATCTACAGTCCATGAGGGGAGCTCCTCTGGATATGAAAGAAGGGTGAGAGGGAGGCAGTCGCTCAGGCTTTTGTCTCTGGATGTTTTGTCCACAATGGCCGTTTAATGTAGGAGTTGCCTCATGGGTCGTAGAAGTCTCCCTCTCTGGTAGTTTGTCCAGCCCCCAAGTGTTTGGGGTCATTCTGTGGGAAGGGAAGTGTCCTGTTTTTTGCCTCATATGTCCCCCCAGTAGAGGGATTCTAGAGCATAGCAGTGGGTACTGACAACTGGAATACTCGCCCTCGGGTCAAGCCTGGGGGCCTATGGATATGACAAGCCCCATATGCAGGATCTTGGTCCAGCCACTGAGAGGCGTTACTTTAATACGGGACTCACGCTGCAGGTCACAATGCATGTCTGTGCCCTAGGCGGCCCTCAAGCACTGGCGTGGCCTTTCGGACAATGCAGGTTTTCCCACATTGAACGTTGGACAACATGCCAACCACAAGGTTTCTGGCCATGGGGAAGGAGGAATTCTAATTTCTGCATCACGTTCACCCTGGGCAGTGATTGGAGATAAGGTCTAGGTTCTGAAGCCTGAAAACCGAGGTTGGGAAGAGATGACGACCTACAGCCATAGCGGGTCCTATGTGTCCAGGTTGGGGCCAGCTGTCTGGGTGTCGTTTGGGATGTCTTGTCTCAGGCTGTGCCAGACAGGGCATTAGAATACAGGGTGGGCTGTATAATTGCTTTACAATCGAGTGGCATGCATTAGAAAATCATTTGGGGTTTCTTATTAGAAGCATAGGGCAAAGTTTTTCTTCTGGAGGGCAGGCAGAGTGCTGCATTGTGGCTTCGGAATTCCCAAACTGGAGGGCTTGTGGGCCAGGAGAGTGAGGACGGAAGTCTGAGAACACAAGCTAGGCTTAGGTTTCGGGGCAAGGACATGGCAGCCACACTCTGCAGAGCTGAATTGAGATCTCATGTGTCTGAAGTCAGGTCGAGGATCAGACTTTGGCTCAGGTTTGAGTTTCTGTCCATGTTGGCCCCTTCATGAAGGGGGGACATTATGAGCCCATGGGGGTTTTCCCACTATTGGAGTTGTGAGATGCTCCAAACCGCAAGGATTCCTTCTGTGGGACAATTAAGATTTGTTGGATGGCTCCAGGACGTCTTATAAGGTATTTTTCCAGAACAGGGTTCTAAGTATGGATGCCTGGGCAGTCAGCCTCACAATCCAATTGTCTCCTAGCAACAAGAAACGTTTGATCTGCTGGCTTGGGGTAGCAACAGAGGGGGCTGAGTTGAAATGGACTTTCCTGAGGATGGTCTTAATGTTGGTTTGAGTCCATGGAGACCTTGGTATGGGGCAGTGGCACCAGGGCCCTGAAGGATTCTCCTAACCAGAGGTTATGACAAAGCTCCAATGAGCAAGTTTTCCATGGGGAGACGAGATTTGTTCTTATTGGTGTCTCAGGAAACCACCATATGCTGGTATTGGAAACGAGGCCTCTGAGGAGAGATGCCTAAAAACCAAAGCAATGGATCTGATTAGGGCCTAGGGGCCTGTCCGGTTCAATATTCTTCTCTGGGGACATCTGTTGTCTGAGTGGAGGTAGTTGCTCAGCTGGTTTGAGATCACCCCTGTTTGTCCTGGGCGGCCTACACTAATGGGATGGCCTCGGTGACTTTGGAGGTTTTTCCTCATTTGCAAGGTTGTGGCCAATGGAATGGGAAGAATTCCCTTGAAAGGGAAGCACAGTCCTGAGGTGTGGCTCCAGGGACCCAAGTGTGGAGCGTGTGTGGTCCAGGGCTATTTGGACAAAAGTCTGAAAACACAAACTCCACTTAGGTTGGGGGATGTAGGTATGGCCGGCCCGATCTATAGACCGTGAGGAGAACTCTTCGGGATATGAACAAAGGGCGAATGTGAGGTGCTGGCTCATGCTTTTTTTTTTTTTTTTTTTTTCTGGAAATGTGTCACCGATTGCCATGGAATGTCGGGGTGTCCTCATGGGCCATCGATGAGGCTCCCTTTCTGGGGATTTGACCCGATCCCAAGAGTTTGGGGTCATTCTGTGGGAAGGGAGGAGGCCTTTCTTGTTTTTTTGTTTATTTTTTTATTATTATTATTTTTTTTACCTAAGGTGGACCACCAAAAGAGGGATTCCAGAGCAGAGTCCTGGGGAGGGGCGACTGGACAACCAGACCTCTGGTTAACATTGGGACCTAAGAACATGGCAAGCCCCATATGTGGGCTCTTGGTCCAGACACTGAGAGGCCTTCCCTGAGGAATGGTCTCACACTGAGTTTCACAATGTGTTTTTGTGCCCAAGGAGCCCCTCAAGTCAGGGCGTGGCCTAATGTACCATGCTGGTTTCTCCTACAGGGAACGTTGCACAATATGGCAACCACAAGTTTTCTGGCCATGGGGAAGATGGAGTTCTAATTTCTGCAACACTTTCACTCCTGGACTGTGATTGGATTTAAGGTCTAGGTTCTGAAGCCTGAAAACTGAGGTTGGGAAGAGATGAAGACCTAAGGCCATGGTGTGGCTGATGTGCTCAGTGTTCGGCCAGCTGTTGAGTGTGGGTTGGGAGGTGCAGGCTCAGGCTGTGGCAGACAGGGAATTAGTGCCCAGGCTAGACTGTATCATTGGGGTGCAGTCGAGTTTCGTGCAGGATGGTACTCATTTGTGGTTACTGGGTAGCCCCAGAGGGCAACGTTTTTCTTCTGGAGGGAAGACACAGTGCCACAGAGTGGCTCCAGAATTCCCAAACTGGAAGGCTTGTGGGCCAGGAGTGTGATGAAAAAATTCTGAGAACACAAGCCAGACTTAGATTTCGGGGTGAGGGGACGGCAGGCACCCTCTGCAGAGATGATTCGAGATCCTGTATACCTGAAGACAGAGCTAGGATCAGACGTTGGCTTAGGTCGAAGTTTCTGTCCATGACAGCCCCTTCATGAAGGGGAGGGTGTCACGAGGACATGGAGGTTTTCCCACGATGGGAATTGTGAGATGCTCCAAACCGCAATGATTCCTTCTGTGGGACAGTCGAGACCTGTTGGATGGCTCCAGGACATCCCATAAGGACGTTATCCAGAGCAGGGTTCTAAGGATGGATGCCTGGGCAGCCTGCCTCCCATTCCAGGTGTCTCATAGCGCCAAGGCAAGTTCGATCTGCTGGATCTAGGGGAGCAACCGAGGCGGGTGTGTTGAAATGGGTGAGTTGAGGATGGGTCATAATGTGCATTTGTGTCCATGTAGACCTTGGAATGGGGTGCTTGAACCGGGGCCTTGAGGGATGTTCATAACCGGAGGTTTTGATGGAGCTCTAAAGAGTATGTTTCCTATGTAGAGAAGAGAATTGTTTTGATGAGTGCCTAAGGAATCTCCCATATGCTGGTATTGGAAAACAGGCCTCTGAGGAGAGATGACTGGAATCAAAAGCAATGGATCTGATTAGGGCCTAAGTGCCTGTCCAGTTCAATCTTATTCTATGGGGATATCTGTCTCTGGGTCTGAGTGGAGGTAGTTTCCTAACTTGTGAGAGATCATCCCTGTGTGTCCTGGGCAGCCAACATTATTCGGATGGCCTGGGGGAGTTTGGCGGATTCTCCTAATCTATTGGGTTGTGGCCAATGGAAATAGCAGAATTCCCCTGGAGAGGGAAGCCACAGTCCTGAGGTGTGGCTCCAGGGGCCCCAGCTTGGATGGTGTGTTGGCCAGGCCTGTGGGGACAGAAGTCTGAAAACACAAACTCAGCTTAGTTTTGGGGATGTATGTATGAAGGCTCGATCTACAGACCGTGAGAATTTTCCGGGCTATGAACAAAGGGCGAGTATGTGGCGCTTGCTCAGGCTTTTGTCTCTGGATTTTGTGTCAACGGTGGCCGTGGAATGTCGGAGTGTCCTCAAGGGCCATGGACAATTCTTTCTCTGGTGATTTGGCCTGATCTCAAGTGGTTGGGATCATTCTGTGGATGGGAAGATTCCTTTATGTATTTTTTTTTACCTCAGTTCTCCCACCAAAGAGGGATTCCAGAGTAGAGCCCTGAGTAGGTGTGACTAGACATCTCGAACTCTGGTTGAGATTGGGGGACTAGGGGCTTGGCAAGCCCCATATGTGGGCTGTTGTTCCAGTGACTAAGAGGCTTTACATGAGGATAGGGCTCACGCTGAGGGTCACAATGTGTGTTTGTGCACATTGTGGCCCTCAGGGATAGGTGGGGCCTCATAGTCCATGCTGCTTTCTCCTACAATGAACATTGGACAACATGCCAACCACTAGGTTTCTTGCCAAGGCGAAGGAGAAGTTCTGATTCTTGCATCACGTTCACTCCTGAGCAGTGAGTGGAGATAAGGTCTAGGTTCTGAAGGTGAAAACTGAGGTTGGGTAGAGATGATGGCCTAAAGCCATTGTGGGTGTGATATGCTCTGTGTACGGCCAGCTGTCTGGGTGTTGGACTGGAGGTCTGCCCTCAGGCTGTGTCAGACAGGGCTTTAGTGCACAGGCTAGACTGTATAATTGGGGTGTGGTCGAGTGGCATGCAGGTTGTTACTCATTTGGCGTTTCCGGTTAGCCCTATAGGGCAACATTTTTCTTCTGGAGGGCAGGCAGAGTGCTGCATTGTGTCTCCAGAATTGCCAAACTGGAGGGGTGTGGCCAGGATTGTGAGGAAGGAAGTCTGAAAACACAAGCTAGCATGAGTTTTGGGGCCAAGAGCATGGCAGGCCCACTCTGAAGAGGCTGAATCGAGATCTCCTGCAGGTGAGGTCAGGGCGAGTATCAGATGTTGCCTCAAGCTGGAGTTTGTGTCCATGACGGCCCCTTCCTGAAGGGGGTGGGGGCGTCATGAGGCCAGGGAGGTTTCCCTACGCTGGGAGTTGTGAGCTGCTCCCAACTTCAAAGTTTCCTTCTTCAGGACAGTCGAGTACTATTGTATGGTTCCAGGATGCCCCATACAGAAAGACTCGAGAGCAGGGGCCTAAGCATGGATGCCGAGATACGCCAACTCACCTTCCCATTGCCTGGTGGAGACAAGGCACGCTCAATCTGCGGGATCTTGGGTGAGCTACCCAGAAGGCTGAGTTTAAATGGACTCTCCTGAGGATGAGTCATAATGTGGGTTGGTGGCCATGGAGACCTTGGAATGTGGCAGTAGCTAAGGGACTCTGCAGGATTCTCCAACCCGAAGGGCTTGACACAACTCCAACAAGGAAGCTTCCCATGTGGAGATGAGAGGTCTTTTGTCTGGTGCCTCAGGAAAGCCCCGTATGCTGGCCTTCGAACCCAGGCCTCTGAGGAGTGATACCTGGACACCAAAGCAAGAGTTCATAATAGGGCCTAGGGGCCTGTCTGGTTCAATCTTCTGTCTCTGCGGATATCTGTCTGTGTGTCTGCATGGAGGTAGTAGTTGCTCAGCTTGTGTCATAATGCCCCTATTTGTCCAGTGCGGCTTGCGGTAGTGGGATGTCCTTGGGGACCTTGAGGTTTCTACTATTTTGTAGAGTTGTGGCCAATGGAATGGGCAGTTTCTTAGGAGAGAGCAGGCACAGTTCTGTGGTGTGGCTCCAGAGACCCCAGCCTGGAGGCTGTGTGGGCCATGGCTGTGCAGACAGACATCCAAAAACCCTAACTCAGCTCAGGTTTGGGGCCGAGGTTACGGCAGGCCTGATCTACAGTCCATGAGGGGAGCTCCTCTGGATATGAAAGAAGGGTGAGAGGGCGGCAGTCGCTCAGGCTTTTGTCTCTGGATGTTTTGTCCACAATGGCCGTTTAATGTAGGAGTTGCCTCATGGGTCGTAGAAGTCTCCCTCTCTGGTAGTTTGTCCAGCCCCCAAGTGTTTGGGGTCATTCTGTGGGAAGGGAAGTGTCCTGTTTTTTGCCTCATATGTCCCCCCAGTAGAGGGATTCTAGAGCATAGCAGTGGGTACTGACAACTGGAATACTCGCCCTCGGGTTAAGCCTGGGGGCCTATGGATATGACAAGCCCCATATGCAGGATCTTGGTCCAGCCACTGAGAGGCGTTACTTTAATACGGGACTCACGCTGCAGGTCACAATGCATGTCTGTGCCCTAGGCGGCCCTCAAGCACTGGCGTGGCCTTTCGGACAATGCAGGTTTTCCCACATTGAACGTTGGACAACATGCCAACCACAAGGTTTCTGGCCATGGGGAAGGAGGAATTCTAATTTCTGCATCACGTTCACCCTGGGCAGTGATTGGAGATAAGGTCTAGGTTCTGAAGCCTGAAAACCGAGGTTGGGAAGAGATGACGACCTACAGCCATAGCGGGTCCTATGTGTCCAGGTTGGGGCCAGCTGTCTGGGTGTCGTTTGGGATGTCTTGTCTCAGGCTGTGCCAGACAGGGCATTAGAATACAGGGTGGGCTGTATAATTGCTTTACAATCGAGTGGCATGCATTAGAAAATCATTTGGGGTTTCTTATTAGAAGCATAGGGCAAAGTTTTTCTTCTGGAGGGCAGGCAGAGTGCTGCATTGTGGCTTCGGAATTCCCAAACTGGAGGGCTTGTGGGCCAGGAGAGTGAGGACGGAAGTCTGAGAACACAAGCTAGGCTTAGGTTTCGGGGCAAGGACATGGCAGCCACACTCTGCAGAGCTGAATTGAGATCTCATGTGTCTGAAGTCAGGTCGAGGATCAGACTTTGGCTCAGGTTTGAGTTTCTGTCCATGTTGGCCCCTTCATGAAGGGGGGACATTATGAGCCCATGGGGGTTTTCCCACTATTGGAGTTGTGAGATGCTCCAAACCGCAAGGATTCCTTCTGTGGGACAATTAAGATTTGTTGGATGGCTCCAGGACGTCTTATAAGGTATTTTTCCAGAACAGGGTTCTAAGTATGGATGCCTGGGCAGTCAGCCTCACAATCCAATTGTCTCCTAGCAACAAGAAACGTTTGATCTGCTGGCTTGGGGTAGCAACAGAGGGGGCTGAGTTGAAATGGACTTTCCTGAGGATGGTCTTAATGTTGGTTTGAGTCCATGGAGACCTTGGTATGGGGCAGTGGCACCAGGGCCCTGAAGGATTCTCCTAACCAGAGGTTATGACAAAGCTCCAATGAGCAAGTTTTCCATGGGGAGACGAGATTTGTTCTTATTGGTGCCTCAGGAAACCACCATATGCTGGTATTGGAAACGAGGCCTCTGAGGAGAGATGCCTAAAAACCAAAGCAATGGATCTGATTAGGGCCTAGGGGCCTGTCCGGTTCAATATTCTTCTCTGGGGACATCTGTTGTCTGAGTGGAGGTAGTTGCTCAGCTGGTTTGAGATCACCCCTGTTTGTCCTGGGCGGCCTACACTAATGGGATGGCCTCGGTGACTTTGGAGGTTTTTCCTCATTTGCAAGGTTGTGGCCAATGGAATGGGAAGAATTCCCTTGAAAGGGAAGCACAGTCCTGAGGTGTGGCTCCAGGGACCCAAGTGTGGAGCGTGTGTGGTCCAGGGCTATTTGGACAAAAGTCTGAAAACACAAACTCCACTTAGGTTGGGGGATGTAGGTATGGCCGGCCCGATCTATAGACCGTGAGGAGAACTCTTCGGGATATGAACAAAGGGCGAATGTGAGGTGCTGGCTCATGCTTTTTTTTTTTTTTTTTTTTTTTTCTGGAAATGTGTCACCGATTGCCATGGAATGTCGGGGTGTCCTCATGGGCCATCGATGAGGCTCCCTTTCTGGGGATTTGACCCGATCCCAAGAGTTTGGGGTCATTCTGTGGGAAGGGAGGAGGCCTTTCTTGTTTTTTTGTTTATTTTTTTATTATTATTATTTTTTTTACCTAAGGTGGACCACCAAAAGAGGGATTCCAGAGCAGAGTCCTGGGGAGGGGCGACTGGACAACCAGACCTCTGGTTAACATTGGGACCTAAGAACATGGCAAGCCCCATATGTGGGCTCTTGGTCCAGACACTGAGAGGCCTTCCCTGAGGAATGGTCTCACACTGAGTTTCACAATGTGTTTTTGTGCCCAAGGAGCCCCTCAAGTCAGGGCGTGGCCTAATGTACCATGCTGGTTTCTCCTACAGGGAACGTTGCACAATATGGCAACCACAAGTTTTCTGGCCATGGGGAAGATGGAGTTCTAATTTCTGCAACACTTTCACTCCTGGACTGTGATTGGATTTAAGGTCTAGGTTCTGAAGCCTGAAAACTGAGGTTGGGAAGAGATGAAGACCTAAGGCCATGGTGTGGCTGATGTGCTCAGTGTTCGGCCAGCTGTTGAGTGTGGGTTGGGAGGTGCAGGCTCAGGCTGTGGCAGACAGGGAATTAGTGCCCAGGCTAGACTGTATCATTGGGGTGCAGTCGAGTTTCGTGCAGGATGGTACTCATTTGTGGTTACTGGGTAGCCCCAGAGGGCAACGTTTTTCTTCTGGAGGGAAGACACAGTGCCACAGAGTGGCTCCAGAATTCCCAAACTGGAAGGCTTGTGGGCCAGGAGTGTGATGAAAAAATTCTGAGAACACAAGCCAGACTTAGATTTCGGGGTGAGGGGACGGCAGGCACCCTCTGCAGAGATGATTCGAGATCCTGTATACCTGAAGACAGAGCTAGGATCAGACGTTGGCTTAGGTCGAAGTTTCTGTCCATGACAGCCCCTTCATGAAGGGGAGGGTGTCACGAGGACATGGAGGTTTGCCCACGATGGGAATTGTGAGATGCTCCAAACCGCAATGATTCCTTCTGTGGGACAGTCGAGACCTGTTGGATGGCTCCAGGACATCCCATAAGGACGTTATCCAGAGCAGGGTTCTAAGGATGGATGCCTGGGCAGCCTGCCTCCCATTCCAGGTGTCTCATAGCGCCAAGGCAAGTTCGATCTGCTGGATCTAGGGGAGCAACCGAGGCGGGTGTGTTGAAATGGGTGAGTTGAGGATGGGTCATAATGTGCATTTGTGTCCATGTAGACCTTGGAATGGGGTGCTTGAACCGGGGCCTTGAGGGATGTTCATAACCGGAGGTTTTGATGGAGCTCTAAAGAGTATGTTTCCTATGTAGAGAAGAGAATTGTTTTGATGAGTGCCTAAGGAATCTCCCATATGCTGGTATTGGAAAACAGGCCTCTGAGGAGAGATGACTGGAATCAAAAGCAATGGATCTGATTAGGGCCTAAGTGCCTGTCCAGTTCAATCTTATTCTATGGGGATATCTGTCTCTGGGTCTGAGTGGAGGTAGTTTCCTAACTTGTGAGAGATCATCCCTGTGTGTCCTGGGCAGCCAACATTATTCGGATGGCCTGGGGGAGTTTGGCGGATTCTCCTAATCTATTGGGTTGTGGCCAATGGAAATAGCAGAATTCCCCTGGAGAGGGAAGCCACAGTCCTGAGGTGTGGCTCCAGGGGCCCCAGCTTGGATGGTGTGTTGGCCAGGCCTGTGGGGACAGAAGTCTGAAAACACAAACTCAGCTTAGTTTTGGGGATGTATGTATGAAGGCTCGATCTACAGACCGTGAGAATTTTCCGGGCTATGAACAAAGGGCGAGTATGTGGCGCTTGCTCAGGCTTTTGTCTCTGGATTTTGTGTCAACGGTGGCCGTGGAATGTCGGAGTGTCCTCAAGGGCCATGGACAATTCTTTCTCTGGTGATTTGGCCTGATCTCAAGTGGTTGGGATCATTCTGTGGATGGGAAGAGTCCTTTATGTTTTTTTTTTTTACATCAGTTCTCCCACCAAAGAGGGATTCCAGAGTAGAGCCCTGAGTAGGTGTGACTAGACATCTCGAACTCTGGTTGATATTGGGGGACTAGGGGCTTGGCAAGCCCCATATGTGGGCTGTTGTTCCAGTGACTAAGAGGCTTTACATGAGGATAGGGCTCACGCTGAGGGTCACAATGTGTGTTTGTGCAAATTGTGGCCTTCAGGGATAGGTGGGGCCTCATAGTCCATGCTGCTTTCTCCTACAATGAACATTGGACAACATGCCAACCACTAGGTTTCTTGCCAAGGCGAAGGAGAAGTTCTGATTCTTGCATCACGTTCACTCCTGAGCAGTGAGTGGAGATAAGGTCTAGGTTCTGAAGGTGAAAACTGAGGTTGGGTAGAGATGATGGCCTAAAGCCATTGTGGGTGTGATATGCTCTGTGTACGGCCAGCTGTCTGGGTGTTGGACTGGAGGTCTGCCCTCAGGCTGTGTCAGACAGGGCTTTAGTGCACAGGCTAGACTGTATAATTGGGGTGTGGTCGAGTGGCATGCAGGTTGTTACTCATTTGGCGTTTCCGGTTAGCCCTATAGGGCAACATTTTTCTTCTGGAGGGCAGGCAGAGTGCTGCATTGTGTCTCCAGAATTGCCAAACTGGAGGGGTGTGGCCAGGATTGTGAGGAAGGAAGTCTGAAAACACAAGCTAGCATGAGTTTTGGGGCCAAGAGCATGGCAGGCCCACTCTGAAGAGGCTGAATCGAGATCTCCTGCAGGTGAGGTCAGGGCGAGTATCAGATGTTGCCTCAAGCTGGAGTTTGTGTCCATGACGGCCCCTTCCTGAAGGGGGTGGGGGCGTCATGAGGCCAGGGAGGTTTCCCTACGCTGGGAGTTGTGAGCTGCTCCCAACTTCAAAGTTTCCTTCTTCAGGACAGTCGAGTACTATTGTATGGTTCCAGGATGCCCCATACAGAAAGACTCGAGAGCAGGGGCCTAAGCATGGATGCCGAGATACGCCAACTCACCTTCCCATTGCCTGGTGGAGACAAGGCACGCTCAATCTGCGGGCTCTTGGGTGAGCTACCCAGAAGGCTGAGTTTAAATGGACTCTCCTGAGGATGAGTCATAATGTGGGTTGGTGGCCATGGAGACCTTGGAATGTGGCAGTAGCTAAGGGACTCTGCAGGATTCTCCAACCCGAAGGGCTTGACACAACTCCAACAAGGAAGCTTCCCATGTGGAGATGAGAGGTCTTTTGTCTGGTGCCTCAGGAAAGCCCCGTATGCTGGCCTTCGAACCCAGGCCTCTGAGGAGTGATACCTGGACACCAAAGCAAGAGTTCATAATAGGGCCTAGGGGCCTGTCTGGTTCAATCTTCTGTCTCTGCGGATATCTGTCTGTGTGTCTGCATGGAGGTAGTAGTTGCTCAGCTTGTGTCATAATGCCCCTATTTGTCCAGTGCGGCTTGCGGTAGTGGGATGTCCTTGGGGACCTTGAGGTTTCTACTATTTTGTAGAGTTGTGGCCAATGGAATGGGCAGTTTCTTAGGAGAGAGCAGGCACAGTTCTGTGGTGTGGCTCCAGAGACCCCAGCCTGGAGGCTGTGTGGGCCATGGCTGTGCAGACAGACATCCAAAAACCCTAACTCAGCTCAGGTTTGGGGCCGAGGTTACGGCAGGCCTGATCTACAGTCCATGAGGGGAGCTCCTCTGGATATGAAAGAAGGGTGAGAGGGAGGCAGTCGCTCAGGCTTTTGTCTCTGGATGTTTTGTCCACAATGGCCGTTTAATGTAGGAGTTGCCTCATGGGTCGTAGAAGTCTCCCTCTCTGGTAGTTTGTCCAGCCCCCAAGTGTTTGGGGTCATTCTGTGGGAAGGGAAGAGTCCTGTTTTTTGCCTCATATGTCCCCCCAGTAGAGGGATTCTAGAGCATAGCAGTGGGTACTGACAACTGGAATACTCGCCCTCGGGTCAAGCCTGGGGGCCTATGGATATGACAAGCCCCATATGCAGGATCTTGGTCCAGCCACTGAGAGGCGTTACTTTAATACGGGACTCACGCTGCAGGTCACAATGCATGTCTGTGCCCTAGGCGGCCCTCAAGCACTGGCGTGGCCTTTCGGACAATGCAGGTTTTCCCACATTGAACGTTGGACAACATGCCAACCACAAGGTTTCTGGCCATGGGGAAGGAGGAATTCTAATTTCTGCATCACGTTCACCCTGGGCAGTGATTGGAGATAAGGTCTAGGTTCTGAAGCCTGAAAACCGAGGTTGGGAAGAGATGACGACCTACAGCCATAGCGGGTCCTATGTGTCCAGGTTGGGGCCAGCTGTCTGGGTGTCGTTTGGGATGTCTTGTCTCAGGCTGTGCCAGACAGGGCATTAGAATACAGGGTGGGCTGTATAATTGCTTTACAATCGAGTGGCATGCATTAGAAAATCATTTGGGGTTTCTTATTAGAAGCATAGGGCAAAGTTTTTCTTCTGGAGGGCAGGCAGAGTGCTGCATTGTGGCTTCGGAATTCCCAAACTGGAGGGCTTGTGGGCCAGGAGAGTGAGGACGGAAGTCTGAGAACACAAGCTAGGCTTAGGTTTCGGGGCAAGGACATGGCAGCCACACTCTGCAGAGCTGAATTGAGATCTCATGTGTCTGAAGTCAGGTCGAGGATCAGACTTTGGCTCAGGTTTGAGTTTCTGTCCATGTTGGCCCCTTCATGAAGGGGGGACATTATGAGCCCATGGGGGTTTTCCCACTATTGGAGTTGTGAGATGCTCCAAACCGCAAGGATTCCTTCTGTGGGACAATTAAGATTTGTTGGATGGCTCCAGGACGTCTTATAAGGTATTTTTCCAGAACAGGGTTCTAAGTATGGATGCCTGGGCAGTCAGCCTCACAATCCAATTGTCTCCTAGCAACAAGAAACGTTTGATCTGCTGGCTTGGGGTAGCAACAGAGGGGGCTGAGTTGAAATGGACTTTCCTGAGGATGGTCTTAATGTTGGTTTGAGTCCATGGAGACCTTGGTATGGGGCAGTGGCACCAGGGCCCTGAAGGATTCTCCTAACCAGAGGTTATGACAAAGCTCCAATGAGCAAGTTTTCCATGGGGAGACGAGATTTGTTCTTATTGGTGCCTCAGGAAACCACCATATGCTGGTATTGGAAACGAGGCCTCTGAGGAGAGATGCATAAAAACCAAAGCAATGGATCTGATTAGGGCCTAGGGGCCTGTCCGGTTCCATATTCTTCTCTGGGGACATCTGTTGTCTGAGTGGAGGTAGTTGCTCAGCTGGTTTGAGATCACCCCTGTTTGTCCTGGGCGGCTTACACTATTAGGATAGCCTCGGTGACTTTGGAGGTTTTTCCTCATTTGCAAGGTTGTGGCCAATGGAATGGGAAGAATTCCCTTGAAAGGGAAGCACAGTCCTGAGGTGTGGCCCCAGGGACCCAAGTGTGGAGCGTGTGTGGTCCAGGGCTATTTGGACAAAAGTCTGAAAACACAAACTCCACTTAGGTTGGGGGATGTAGGTATGGCCAGCCCGATCTATAGACCGTGAGGAGAATTCTTCGGGATATGAACAAAGGGCGAATGTGAGGTGATGGCTCATGCTTTTTTTTTTTTTTTTTTTTTTTTTCTGGAAATGTGTCACCGATTGCCATGGAATGTCGGGGTGTCCTCATGGGCCATCGATGAGGCTCCCTTTCTGGGGATTTGACCCGATCCCAAGAGTTTGGGCTCATTCTGTGGGAAGGGAGGAGGCCTTTCTGGGTTTTTTTGTTTATTTTATTTTTTTTTTTAACCTCCGGGGACCACCAAAGAGGGATTCCAGAGCAGAGTCCTGTGTGGGGGCAACTGGACAACCAGACCTCTGGTTAACATTGGGACCTAAGAACATGGCAAGCCCCATATGTGGGCTCTTGGTTCAGACACTGAGAGGCCTTCCCTGAGGAATGGTCTCACACTGAGTTTCACAATGTGTTTTTGTGCCCAAGGAGCCCCTCAAGTCAGGGCGTGGCCTAATGTACCATGCTGGTTTCTCCTACAGGGAACATTGCACAATATGGCAACCACAAGTTTTCTGGCCATGGGGAAGATGGAGTTCTAATTTCTGCAACACTTTCACTCCTGGACTGTGATTGGATTTAAGGTCTAGGTTCTGAAGCCTGAAAACTGAGGTTGGGAAGAGATGAAGACCTAAGGCCATGGTGTGGCTGATGTGCTCAGTGTTCGGCCAGCTGTTGAGTGTGGGTTGGGAGGTGCAGGCTCAGGCTGTGGCAGACAGGGAATTAGTGCCCAGGCTAGACTGTATCATTGGGGTGCAGTCGAGTTTCGTGCAGAATGGTACTCATTTGTGGTTACTGGGTAGCCCCAGAGGGCAACGTTTTTCTTCTGGAGGGAAGACACAGTGCCACATAGTGGCTCCAGAATTCCCAAACTGGAAGGCTTGTGGGCCAGGAGTGTGATGAAAAAATTCTGAGAACACAAGCCAGACTTAGATTTCGGGGTGAGGGGACGGCAGGCACCCTCTGCAGAGATGATTCGAGATCCTGTATACCTGAAGACAGAGCTAGGATCAGACGTTGGCTTAGGTCGAAGTTTCTGTCCATGACAGCCCCTTCATGAAGGGGAGGGTGTCACGAGGACATGGAGGTTTTCCCATGATGGGAATTGTGAGATGCTCCAAATCGCAATGATTCCTTCTGTGGGACAGTCGAGACCTGTTGGATGGCTCCAGGACATCCCATAAGGAAGTTATCCAGAGCAGGGTTCTAAGGATTGATGCCTGAGCAGCCTGCCTCCCATTCCAGGTGTCTCATAGCGCCAAGGCAAGTTCGATCTGCTGGATCTAGGGGAGCAACCGAGGCGGGTGTGTTGAAATGGGTGAGTTGAGGATGGGTCATAATGTGCATTTGTGTCCATGTATACTTGGAATGGGGTCTTGATCCGGGTCCTTGAGGGATGTTCATAACCGGAGGTTTTGATGGAGCTCTAAAGAGTATGTTTCCTATGTAGAGAAGAGAATTGTTTTAATGAGTGCCTAAGGAATCTCCCATATGCTGGTATTGGAAACCAGGTCTCTGAGGAGAGATGACTGGAAACAAAAGCAATGGATATGATTAGGGCCTAGGTGCCTGTCCGGTTCAATCTCTTTGCTGGGGATACGTGTCTAAGTATCTGAGGTGAGGTAGTTGCTCAGATTGTGTCAGATCGCCCCTGTTTGTCCTGGGCGACCTATAATATTGGAATGGCCTCGGGACTTTGGAGTTTCTCCTAATCTATAGGGTTGTGGTCAATGGAATGGGCAGAAATCCCCTGGAGAGGGCAGGCAAAGTTCTGAGTTTGGCTCTAGGGGCCCAACCTTGTGGGTGTGTGGGCCAGGCCTGTTGAGCAAAAATCTGAAAACACAAACTCCGCTTAGAATTGGGGACATAGTTATGGCACGCCCAATCTACAGACCGTGATAACACTTCAGGATATGAAAAAGTGTGAGTTTGAGGTGCTTGCTCAGATTTTGTCTCTGGATTTGTGTGAACAATGTGGGTGGAATGCTGGCGTGGCCTCATGGGTTGTGGACGGCTTTCCTTCTCTGAGGATTTGACCCAATCCCAAGAGTTTGGGTATGTTCTGTGGGATGGGAGGAGTCCTTTCTGTTTTTTATTTTATTTTATTTTATTTTTTGTACCTCATGTGTCCCAATAAAGGAGGGATTCCAGAGCAGAGTCCTCGGGAGGGACACTGGACAACCCCACCTCTGTTTTAGTTTGGGGGCCTAGGGGCATGGCAAGTCCAATATGTGGGCTCTTGATTCAGACACTGAGAGGCCTTCCTTGAGGACAGGGCTCATGCTGAGGGTCACAATGCCTATTTGTGCCAACAAGGCCCTCAAGCATGGGAAGGGCCTCATGGGCCACGCTGGATTCTCCGACACTGAACGTTGGAGAATATGCCAACCACAAGGTTTCTGGCCATGGCGAAGGAAGAGTTGTGACTTCTGCATCACGTTAACCCCTGGACAGTGATTGGAGTTTAGGTCTAGGTTCTGAAACCTGAAAACCGAGGTTGGGAAGAGATGAAGACCTAAGGACCTGTTGGGTCCAATGAGCTCAGTGTGCGGCCAGCTGTTCAGCGTAGGTCTGGAGGTGTGGGCTCATGCTGTGTCAGACAAGGCATTAGACAGGGTAGACTGTATATTTGGGGTGCAGTCGAGTGGCGTTCAATTGATCCTCATTCGGGTCTCTAGGTTGTTCCATAAGGCAACGTTTTTTCTCTGGGAGGGCAGGCAGAGTGCTGCATTGTGGCCCCAGTATTGCCAAACTGTAGGGCTTTTGGGCCAGGGGTGTGAGGACTGTAGTCTGAGAACACAAGCTAGGCTTCGTTTTTGAAGTGAGGGCACAGAAGGCACACTCTGCAGAGCTGAATCATGATCTCATGCACCTGAAGTCAGGGCTAATATCAGACGTTTGCTCAGGTTGGAGTTTCTGTCCATGATGGCCACTTTATAAAGTGGAGCGTCTCAAGAGGCCATGTAGATTTTCCCACAATGGGAGTTCTGAGATGCTCCAGACTGCAAAGATTCCTTCTGTGGAACACTTGAGACCTGTTGGATGGCTCTAGGATGTCCCATATGGAATGACTCCAGAGTAGGGTTCTAAGGATTGATGCCTAGGCAGCCCACTCCCATTCTAGTTGTCTCCTAGCGACAAGGCAGGTTTGATCTGCAGGCCCTGGGGGAGAAACCAAGGGGGTTGAGTTGACATGGACGCTCCCGAGGATAGATCATAATGTGGGTTTAAGTCCATGGAGACCTTGGAATGGGGCGCTTGATCCGGGGCCCTGAAAGATTCTCCTAAACAGAGGTTTTTATAGAGCTCCAAAGAGTACATTTCCTATGTGGAGACGAGATTTTTCTGATGAGTGCCTCAGTAATCCCCTTATGCTGGTATTGGAAACCAGGCCTCTGAGGAGAGATGCCTGGAAACAAAAGCAATGGATCTGATTAGGGCCTAAGTGCCTGTCCAGTTCAATCTTATTCTATGGGTATATCTGTCTCTGGGTCTGAGTGGAGGTAGTTTCCTAACTTGTGAAAGATCATCCCTGTTTGTCCTGGGCAGCCAACACTATTCAGATGGCCTCGGGGAGTTTGGAGGTTTCTCCTAATCTATAAGGTTGTGGCCAATGGAAATGGCAGAATTCCCCTGGAGAGGGAAGCCACACACCTGAGGTGTGGCTCCAGGGGCCCCAGCTTGGATGGTGTGTGGGCCAGGACTGTGGGGACAGAAGTTTGAAAACACAAACTCAGCTTATGTTTGGGGATGTATGTATGAAGGCTCGATCTACAGACCATGAGAATTTTCCGGGCTATGAACAAAGGGCGAGTATGTGGCACTTGCTCAGGCTTTTGTCCCTGGATTTTGTGTCAACGGTGGCCGTGGAATGTCGGAGTGTCCTCAAGGGCCATGGACAATTCTTTCTCTGGTGATTTGGCCTGATCCCAAGGGGTTGGGATCATTCTGTGGATGGGAAAAGTCCTTTCTGTATTTTTTTTTTTTTTTACCTCAGGTGTCCCACCAAAGAGGGATTCCAGAGCAGAGCCCTGAGTCGGGTGACTAGACATCTCGAACTCTGGTTGAGATTGGGTGACTAGGGGCTTGGCAAGCCCCATATGTGGGCTGTTGTTCCAGTCACTAAGAGGCTTCACAAGAAAATAAGGCTCACGCTGAGGGTCACAATATGTGTTTGTGCAAATTGTGGCCCTCAGGGATAGGTGGGACCTCATAGTCCATGCTGCTTTCTCCTACAATGAACGTTGGACAACATGCCAACCACAAGGTTTCTTGCCATGGTGAAGGAGAAGTCCTGATTCTTGCATCACGTTCACTCCTGAGCAGTGAGTGTAGATAAGGTCTAGGTTCTGAAGGTGAAAATTGAGGTTGGGTAGAGATGATGGCCTAAAGCCATTGTGGGTGTGATATGTTCTGTGTACGGCCAGCTTTCTGGGTGTTGGACTGGAGGTCTGCCCTCAGGCTGTGTCAGACAGGGCTTTAGTGCACAGGCTAGACTGTATAATTGGGGTATGGTCGAGTGGCATGCAGGTTGTTACTCATTTGGCGTTTCCGGTTAGCCCTATAGAGCAACATTTTTCTTCTGGAGGCCAGGCAGAGTGCTGTATTGTGTCTCCAGAATTTCCAAACTGGAGGGGTTGGCCAGGATTCTGAGGACGGAAGTCTGAGAACACAAGATAGGCTTAGGTTTCAAGGCGAGGGCCCAGCAGGCACACTCTCAAGTGCTGAATCGAGATCTCATGCTTCTGAATTCAGGGCGAGGATCAGACTTTGGGTTAGGATGGAGTTTTTGTCCATGATGGCCCATTTATGAAGGTGTGGTGCATCATGAGTAAATGGAGGTTTTCTCACAGTGTTATTGTGTGATGCTTCAAACCACAAGGATTCATTCTGCGAGACAGTCAAGACAGGTTGGTTGGATTCAAGACGTCCCATAAAGAAGTTCTCCCGAGCAGGGTTCTAAGGATGGATGCCTGGGCAGCCCGCCTCCCATTCTAACTGTCTCCGAGTGACAAGGAAGGTTTGATCTGCTGGCTCTGGGTGAGCAGCCGAGGGGGCTGATTTGAAATGGACTCTCCTGAGAATGGTTCATAATGTAAGTTTGTGTCCTTGGAGACCTTGGGATTGGGCCATGGTGCCAGCGCCCTGAAGGATCCTCCTAACCTGAGGTATTGACACAGCTCCAAAGAGCAAGTTTCCCATGTGGAGATGAGATCTGTTCTGATTGTTTCCTTAGGAAACCCCCATATTCTGATATTGGAAACCAGGCTTCTGAGGAGAGATACCTAGAAACAAAAGCAATGCATCAGAAGTTGGCTCAGGTTGGAGTTTCTGTCCATGATGGCCCCTTTATAAAGGGGAGCATCTCATGAGGCCATGTAGGTTTTCCCACGATAGGAGTTGTGAGATGCTCCAATCTGCAAGGATTCCTTCTGTGGGACAGTCAAGACCTGTTGGAAGGCTCCAGGACATCCCATATGGAACGGCGCCAGAGCAGGATTCCAAGGATGGATGCCTAGAGAGTCTGCTTTGCATTCCAGTTGTCTCCTAGCGACAAGGCAGGTTTGATATTCTGCCTCTGGGGGAGTAATCGACGGGGCTGAGTTGAAATGTACTCTCCTGCCGAATGGTCATAATGCGGGTATGTGTCCATGGAGACCTTGGAATAGGGCGGTTGCTCCGGCTACCTGAAGGTTTCTTCTAACTGGAGGCTTTTACAGAGCTCCAAAGGATAAGTTTCCCATGTGAAGACAAGATTTGTTCTGATTGGTATCTCTGGAATCCCCCATATGCTGGTATTGGAAAACAGGCCTCTGAGGAGAGATGCTTAGAAAAAAAAGCAATGGAACCAATTACATTCTAGGGGCCAGTCCAGTTTAATCTTCTTCTCTTGGGTTATCTGTCTACGGGTGAGTTGACGTCGTTGCTCAGCTTGTGAGAGATCGCCCCTCTTTGTCCTGGGTGGCCTACACTATTGGAATGGCCTCTGGGACTTTGGAGGTTTCTCCTTATCTGTAGGGTTGTGGCCAATGGAATGGGAAGAATTTCCTTGGAGAGGGCAGGCACAGTCCTGAGGTGTGGCTCCAGGGGCCTCAGTCTGGAGGGTGTGTGGGACAGGGATGTCAGGATAGAAGTCTGAAAACACAAACTCGGCTTAGGTTTGGGGACGTAGGTATGGCAGGCCCAATCTACAGACTATGAGGAGAATTTTTTGGGCTATGACCTAAGGGTGAGTGTGAACGCTTGCTGAAGCTTATGTCTCTGGATTTTGTGTCAATAGTGGCCGTGGAATGTCGGGCTGGCCTCATGGGCCATGGACGAGTCTTTCTCTCTGGACCCCAATCACTTGGGATGGCCCAATCCCAAGTGATTGGGGTCATTCTGTGAGTGGGAGGAGTCCTTTCTGTGTTTATTTACCTCAAATGTCCCACCAAAGAGGGATTCCAGAGCAGAGCCCTGAGTAGGGGTGACTAGATGTCTCTACCTCTGGTTAAGATTGGGTGACTTGGGGCATGGCAGGCCCCATATGCGGGCTCATGGTCCAGCCACTGAGAGGCTTTACTTGAGGACAGGGCTCAAACTGAGGGTCCCAATGTGTGTTTGAGCCCACCGCAGCTCTTAAGCATAGGCAGGGCCTCAGGGACCCTACACTACCCTCAGGGGCCCTACTACTACCCCTGTAGGCCCTACAGGGGTCCTACACTGAACGTTGGACAAGATGCCAAACACACGATTCTGGCGAGAGGGAAGGAGAAGTTCTGATTTCTGCATCACGTTCACCCATGGGAAGTGAGTAGAGATAAGGTCTAGGATTCTGTAGCCTGAAAACCGAAGTTGGAAAGAGATGGCGACCTAAGGCCATGGCGGTTCAGATGTTCTCAGTGTACTGCAAGCTGTCTGGGTGTCGGTTGGGAATTCAGGCCTCAGGTTCAGTCAGACAGGGCATTAGTGCACAGGCTAGACTATATAATTGGTGTACAGTTGAGTGATGTGCAGGTTTATCCTCATTTGAGGTTTCTGGGTAGACCCATAGGGCAATATTTTTCTTCTAGAGGGCAGGCAGAGTGCAGCACTGTGTCATCGGAAATCCCAAAATAGAGGGCGTGTGGTCCAGGAGAGTGAGGACGGAAGTCGGAGAACACTAGCTACGCTTAGGTTTTGGGGTGAGGGCACAACAGGTACACTCTGAAGAGCTGAATCAAGATCTCGTGCATCTGAAGTCAAGGCGAAGATCAGCTGTTGGCTCAGGTTGGAGTTTCCATGATCTGCCTTCATGAAGATTGGGGGCATCATGTGACCTTGGAAGCTTTCCATGATATGAGTTGTTAGGTGGTCCATGCACAAGGACTCCTGTGGGACAGTCGAGACCTGTTGGATGGCTCAAGGATGTCCCATAAGGAACGACACAAGAGCAGGGTTCTAAGGATGGATGCCTGAAGAGCCCAACTCGCATTTCAATTGTCTCCTAGCGACAAGGCAGGTTCAATCTGCTGGCTCTGGAGTAGCAACCGAGGGGGTTTAGTTGAAATGGACTCTCCTGAGGATGGGTCATAATTTGGGATTGTGTCCATGGAGATATTCAAATGGGGCAGTGGCTCCAGTGACCTGAATTTTTCTCCTAACTGGAGGTTATGACACAGCTCCATAGAGCAAGATTCCTATGTGGAGACGAGATTTTTTCTGATAGGTAGCTCTGGAAACCCCCTTATGCTGGTATTGGAATCCAGGCCTCTGAGGAGAGATGCCTGAAAACAAAAGCAATGGATCCAATTAGGGCCTAGGTGCCTGTCTTGTTCAATATTCTTTTCTATGGATATCTGTCTAAGGTTCTGATTGGAGGTAGTGGCTCAGCTTGTGCCAGAGGGTCCCTGTATGTCCAGGACATTCTACACTATTGGGATAGCCTCAGAGATTTTGGATGATTCTCCTATTCTGTCAGGTTGTGCCAAATGAATGAGCAGAATTCCCTTGGATAGAGCAGGCACAGTCCTGAGGTGTGGCTCCATGGGGCCCAGCCTTTAGGGTGTGTGGGTGAGGACAATGGAGACAGAAGTCTGAAAACACAAACTCGGCTTAGGTTTGGGGACATAGGTATGGCAGGCCCGATCTACAGACCTTGAGAATTTTGGGGGCTCTGAACAAAGGGCAAGTGTGTGGCGCTTTTTCAGGTTTTTGTCTCCGGATTTTGTGTCAATGGTGGCCGTGGAATGTCAGGCTGGCCTCATCGACCATGGACGAGTATTTCTCTCTGTGGATTTGGCCAAATTCCAAGTGTTTGGGGTCATTCTTTGGATGGTAGGAGTCCTTACTTTTTTTTTTCTTTATCTTGTTTTTTTTTTTTTTTTTTTTTTTTTTTTACCTTTTGTGTCCCACCAAAGAGGGATTCCAGAAAAGAGCTCTGAATAAGGTTGACTAGACTTCTCAAGCTCTGGCTAGGATTGGGGGAGTAGGGGCATGGCAAGTCCCATATGCAGGCTCTTGGTCCAGCCCCGGAGAGGCTTTACTTGAGGCCAGGGTTCATGCTTAGGGTCCTAATGTGTGTTTGTGCCCATCGCAGCCCTCAAGCATGTCTGAGGCCTCATGGGCCATGCTGGGTTCTCATATACTGAACGTTGGACAACATGCCAACCACAAGGTTTCTGGTCATGGGGAAGGTGAAGTTCTGATTTCTGCATCACGTACGTCACTTAGTTGTGAGTGGAGATAATGTCTAGGTTCTGAAGCCTGAAGACCAAGGTTGGGAAGAGATGATGACCTAAGGCCATGGCATGTTCGATGTGTTCAGTGTGAGGCCAGGTGTCTGGGTGTCGGTCACGAGGTCTGGGATCAGGCTGTGTCAGACAGGGCATTAGTGCCCAGGCTAGACTGTATAATTGGGGTACAGTCTAGAGAATTGCAGGTTGATCCTCATTTGATGTTTCTGGGTAGACCCCTAGGGCAAAGTCTCTCTTCTGGAGGGCAGGCAGAGTGCTGCATTTTGTCTCCAGAATTCCCAAAGTGGAAGGCTTGTGTGCCAGGAGTGTGAGGACGGAAGTCTGAGAACGTGAGCTGGCTTAGGTTTTGGAGCGAGGGAAAGGCAGGCACACTCTGCAGAGCTGAATTGAGATCTCATGCATCTGAAGTCAGGGCGAGGATCAGACGGGAGTTTCTGTCCATGATGTCCTCTACCTGAAGGTGGAGGCATCACGAGGCCATGGAGGTTTTCCCACGGTGCGAGTGTGTGATGCTGCAAACCACAAGGATTCCTTCTGCAGGACAGTTGAGACCTGTTGAATGGATCAAGGACACCCCATTAGGAATTTCTCCAGAGCAGAGTTCTAACAACGGATACCTGGGCAACGAACTCGCATTCCAATTGTCTCCTAGTGACAAAGCAGGTTTGATCTGCTGGCACTGGGTGAGCAACCGCCAGGTTTGAGTTGAAATGGACTCTCCTGAGGATGGGTCATAATGTGGGATTGTGTCCATTGAGACATTGGAATGGGGCGGTGGCTTCAGTGACGTGAAATTTTCTCCTAACTGGAGGTTTTGACACAGTTCCATATAGCATGATTCCCATGTGGCATGCGATTTGTTCTGATTGGTAGCTCCAGAAACCCCCATGTGCTGGTATTGGAATCCAGGCCTCTGAGGAGAGATACGTGAAAACAAAAGCAATGGATCCGTTTAGGGCCTAGGTGCCTGTCCTGTTCAATCTTCTTTTCTATGGATATCTATCTACAGGTCTGATTGGAGGTAGTGGCTCAGCTTGTGGCAGATGGTCCCTGTTTGTCCCGGACATTCTGCAATATTGGGGTGGCCTCGGGGACTTCGGATGTTTCTCCTAATCTGTCAGGTTGTGCCAAAGGAATGAGCAGAATTCCCATGGAGAGGGCAGGCACAGTCCTGAGGTGTGGCTCCATGGGGCCAAGCCTTGAGGGTGTGTGGGCCAGGACAATGGAGACAGAAGTCTGAAAACACAAACTTGGCTTAGGTTTGGGGACATAGGTATGGCAGGCCCGATCTACAGACCGTGAGAATTTTTCAGGCTTTGAACAAAGGGCGAGTGTGTGGCGCTTTTTCAGGCTTTTGTCTCCGGATTTTGTGTCAATGGTGGCCGTGGAATGTCAGGATGGCCTCATCAGCCATGGACGAGTATTTCTCTCTGTGAATTTGGCCCAATTCCAAGTGTTTGCGGTCATTCTTTGGACGGTAGGAGTCCTTTTACTATTTTTTTTTAACCTCATGTGTCCCACCAAGGAGGGATTCTAGAGAAGAGATCTGAGTAGGGGTGACTAGACTTCTCAAGAACTGGTTAAGGCTTGGGAGAGGGGCATGGTAATCTCCATATGTGGGCTCTTGGTCCAGCCCCGGAGAGGCTTTATTGAGGCCAGGGATCATGCTTAGGATCCTAATGTGTGTTTGTGCCCATCACAGCCCTCAAGCATGTCTGAGGCCTCATGGGCCATGCTGGTTTCTCCTACACTGCACGTTGGACAACATGCCAACCACAGGGTTTCTGGTCATGGGGAAGGAGGAGTTCTGATTTCTGCATCACGTACACGGCATGGCAGTGAGTAGAGATAAGGTCTAGATTCTGAAGCCTGAAAACAGAGGTTGGTAAGAGATGACAACCTAAGGCCATGGTGGGTCCGATGCACTTAGTGTGCGGCCAGATGTCTGTGTCCATCATGAGGTCTGGGCTCAGGCTGTGTCAGGCAGGGCATTAGTCCCCAGGCTAGACTGTATAATTGGGGTACAGTCGAGTGATGTGAAGGTTGGTCCTCATTTGGGGTTTCTGGTTGGCCCCATAGGGCAAAGATTTTCTTCTGGAGGGCAGGCAGAGTGCTGCATTCTGGCTCCAGAATTGCCAACTTCAGGGCTTGTGGGCCAGGTGTTTTTGGACAGAAGTCTGAGAACACAAGTTCAGCTTAGAATTCGCAGCGGTGACATGGCAGGCACACTCTACAGACCTGAAATGAGATCTCGTGCATCTGAAGTCAGGGCGAGGATCAGATGTTGGCTTAGGTTGGAGTTTCTGTACATGATGTCCCCTTCATGAAGGTGGGGGGGCATCAGGAAACCATGGAAGATGTCCAACTTTGTGAGTGTGTGATGCTCCAAACCACAAGGATTCCGTCAGCGGGACAGTCACGACCTTTTGGATGGATCAAGGACGTCCCATAAGAAATGCTCCAAAGCACAGTTCTAATGATGGATGCCTGGGCAGTCCAACTTGCATTCCAGTTGTGTCCTAGTGAAAAGGAGGATTTGATCTGCTGTCACTGGGGGAACAACCGAGGGGGCTGAATTGAAATGGAATCTCATGAGGATCAGTCGATGTGGATTTGTGTCCATGGATCCCTTGGAATGGGGCAGTGGCTCTGTTGCCCTGAAGAATTCTCCTAACCTGAGGTTTTGATGCAGCTCCAAAGAGCAAGTTTCCCATGTAGAGACGAGATTTGTTCTGAAACCCCCTCAACCTGGTATTGGAAACCAAGCATCTGGGGAACAATGCCTGGAATCCAAAGCAATGGATCTGATTACGGTCTAGGGGCCTGTCCTTTTCAATATTCTCCTCTGAGTGTCTCTGTCTAAGATTCAGAATGGAGGTCACTGCTCAGCTTGTGTCAGATCACCCATGTTTGTTGGGGGAGGCCAACACTATTGGACTGGTCTTGGGAATTGGAGGTTTCTCCTAATCTGTAAGGTTGTGGCAAATGAAACGGGCAGAGTTCCCTTGGAGAGCACTGGCACAGTCCTTAGGTGTGACACCACCTTTCTGGGTGTCATCCAGGAGGTCCAGGCTCAGGCTGTGTCAGACAGGGCATTAGTGCCAAGCTTAGACTGTATAATTGGAGTAAAGTTGAGTGGCATGCAGGTTGATCCTCATTTGGCGTTTCTGGGTAGCCCCAGGGGCAACGTTTTTCTTCTGGAGGGAAGAAAGAGTGCTGCATTGTGGCGACGGAATTCTCACACTGGAGGGCTTGTGGGCCAGAATTGTGAGGAAGGAAGTGTGAGAACACAAGCTAGGCTTAGGTTTTGGGTCAAGATCATGGCAGGCACACTCTGTAGAGCTAAATCTAAATCTCATGCATCTGAAGTCAGGGCGAGGATCAGACGTAGGCTCAGGTTGAAGTTTCTGTTCAGGATGGCCCCTTCATGATGGTGGGGGGCATCATGGGGCTATGGAGACTTTCCCACGATTGGCATTGTATGTTGCTCCAATCGGCAAGGATTCCTTCTACGGGACAGTCGAGACCGGTCAGATTGCTCCAGGATGTCCCATGCGGAACCACGGCAGTGCAGGGTTCTAAGGATGGATTCCTGGAGTGCCCGCCTCACATTCCTATTGTCTCCTAGTGACAAGGCAGGTTCGATCTGCTTCTTTTGGGGAGCAACCAAAGGGGATGTGTTGAAATGGACTCGCCTGCGGATGGGTCATAATGTGGGTTTGTGTCCATGGAGACCTTGGAATGGGGTGTTGGCTGCTGGGACCTGAAGGTTTCCCTTAACTGGAGGTTGTGACACAGCTCCAAAATGCATGTTTCCCATGTGGAAATGAGATTTGTTCAGACTGGTACCTCCAGAAGAACACATATGCTGGTATTGGAAACCAGGCCTCTGAGGAGAGATGCCTGGAATCAAAAGCAATGGATCTGATTAGGTCCTAGGTGCCTGTCAGGTTCAATCTTCTTCTCTGGGGTTATCTGTCTATGGGTCTGAGTTGAGGTAGTTGCTCATCTTGGGACAGATCACCCTGTTTGCCCTGAGTGGCCAACACTATTGGGATGGCCTCAGGGACGTTGGAGTGTTCTCCTAATCTTTAGGGTTGTGGCCAATGGAATGGGCAGAATTTGCTTGGAGAAGGCAGGCACAGTCCTGAGGCATGGCTCCAGGGGCCCCAGCCTGGAGGGTGTGTGGGCCAGGACAGTGGGGACAGAAATCTGAAAACCCAAACTCAGCTTAGGTTTGGGGACGTAGGTATGACAGGCATGATCTATAGACCGTGAGGAGAATTTTTCAGGCTATGAACAAAGGGCAAGTGTGAGGCATATATCCAGGCTTTTGTCTCTAGATTTTGTGTCAATGGTGGCCATGGAATGACGGGATGGCCTCTTTGGCCATGGATGATTCTTTCTCTTTTAAGATTTGGTTAGATCCCAAGTTTTGGGGCTCATTCAGGGGATGGAGGAGACCCTTCGATATTTTTTTCCTCAGGGGTTCCAGAGCAGAGACCTGAATAGGGGTGACTAGACCTCTCAACCTCTCATCAATATTGGGGGACTTGGGATGGCAATGCGGGTTCTTGGTCCAGACCCTGAGAGGCTTTACTTGAGGACAGGGCTCACACTGAGGGTCCCAATGTGTTTGTGCCCATTGCGGTTCTCAAGCATGGGCAGGGACTCATGGGCTACACTGGATTCTCCTACACTGAACGTTGGAAAACATGCCAACCACAAGGTTTCTTGCCTTGAGGAAGAAGGAGTTTCATTTCTGCATCACGTTCACCCCTGGGTAGTGAGTATATATAAGGTCTAGGTTCTGAAGCCTGAAAACCAAGGTTGGGAAGAGATGATGACCTAAAGCCATGGCGGGTCTGATGTGCTCAGTGTACAGCCAGCTGTCTGGGTGTCGGTTGGGAATTCAGACCTCAGGCTGTGCAAGACAGGGCATTAACGCCCAAGCGAAACTTTATAATTGGGGTAGAGGCAAGTGGCATGCAGGTTGATCCTCATTTGGTGTTTCTGGTTAGCCCCATAGGACAACGTTTCTCTTCTGGAGGGCAGTCAGAGTGCTGCATTGTGTCTCTCCAGAATTCCCTAACTGGAGGGCTGGTGGGCTCGGAGTGTGAGGACGAAGTCTGAGAACAATAGCTAGGTTTTGCTTCGGGGCGGGGTTTCGGCAGGCACACTCTGCAGAGTTGAATCAAGATTTCGTGCATCTGAAGTCAGGGCGAGGATTAGACGTTGGCTCAGGTTGGAGTTTCTGTCCAAGATGGCTCTTTCATGAAGGGGACGGTGCACCACGAGGCCACAGAGCTTTTCCCATGATGGGAGTGGTGAGGTGCTCCAAACCGCAAGGATTCCTTCTGCAGGACAGCTGTGACCTGTTGGATGGCTCCAGGACGTCCCATATGGAATTACTTCAGAGTAGTTTTCTACAGATGGATGCTTAGCCAGCCCGCCTCACATTCCAATTGTCTCCTAGTGACAAGATAGGTTCGATCTGCTGGCTCTAGGGGAGCACCCAAGGGCACTGAGTTGAAATAGACTCTCCTGCAGATGGGTCCTAATGTGGGATTGTGTCCATGGAGACCTTGGAATGAGGTGGTGGCACCGGGGCCCTGAAGGATTTTCCTAGCCGGAGGTTTTGACACAGCTTGAAAGAGCACGTTTCCCATGTGGAGAAGACATTTGTTCTGACTGATGACTCAGGAAACCCCCATATGGTGGTATTGAAAACCAGGCCTCTGAGGTTCTGACATAGCTCCACGAGCAAGTTTCCAATGTGCAGAAAAGACTTGCTCTGAAGGGGCCTCTGGAAACCCCATAGGCTGGTATTGGAAACCAGGCCTCTGAGAAGAGATGCCTGGAAACCAAAGCAATGGATCTGATTAGGGCCTAGGGGCCTGTCCAGTTCAATGTTCTTCTCTGGGGACATCTGTCTCCAAGTTGGTGTGGAGCTAGTTGCTCAGCTAGTGTCAGATCACCCCTGTTTGTTCCAAGCGGCCTACAATATTGGGATGGTCCCAGGGACATTGGAGATTTCTCCTGATTTATATGGTTGTGGCCAATGGAATATGAAGAATTCCCTTTGAGAGGGCAGGAACAATCCTGAGGTGTGGATCCAGGGGCCCTAGCCTGGAGGGTGTGTGTTTTCAGACAACTGTCCAAACAGCCCAGGCCTACACAACCTACAGGATCAGGCCCCTGGAGCCAAACCTGAGGACTGTACTTGCCCTCTCCAAGGGAATTGTGTGTGCCTATTCCAATGGCCACAACCCTTCTAATAGGATAAACCTCCAAAGTCCCTGATTCAACTCAATAGTGGTGACTTCCCAGGAAAAACAGGGGCAATCTGAGCCCAACTGAGCACCTACCTGCACTCAGACCCATAGACAGATGTCCCCAGAGATAAAAAGGAAAGAACAGGCCCCTAGGCACTAATCAGATCCATTGCTTTGGTTTTCAGGCATCTCTCCTCAGAGGCCTGGATTTCAAAAGCAGCATATAGCTGTTTCTTGACCCACACATCAGAAAATATCTCATCTACACATGGGAAACTTGCACGTTGGGGCTGTGTCAAAGCCTCTGTTTAGGAGAACCATTTAGGGCCCCAGTGCCTCCGCTTCATTCCAAGGTCTCCATAGACACAAAAGCACGTTAGGACCCATCCCCAGGGGTGTCCATTTCAACTCAGCGTCCTCGGTTGCTCCCCACAGATCCAGGAGGTCTAACCTGTCTTGTTGCTAGGAGACAATTGGAATGCGAGGTGGGCTACCCAGCCATCCATCCTTAGAACCCTGCTCAGAATCATTGGCCTGGAGCCAAAAACAGGTCTCAATTGTCCTGCAGAAGACTCTCTGTTTGGAGCTTCTCACAACTCCCATCGTGGGAAAACCCCCATGGCCTCGTGATGCCCCCGCCCATTCATGAAGGGGCCATCAGGGACAGAAACTCCAACCTGAGCGATCGTCTGATCCTCGCCCTGAATTCAGATGCACGAGATCTCGATTCAGGTCTGTAGATTGTGCGTGCCATGGCCTCACCCAGAAACCTAACCTAGCTTGTGTTCTCAGACTTTTGTCGTCAGACTACTGGCCCACAAGCCCTCCAGTTCTGCAATCCAGAACTACAATGCAGCACTCTGCCGGCCCTCCAGAAGAAAAACCTTGTCCTCTGGTGCTACCCAGTAATCCCAAATGAGGATCAACCTGCACCGACCTTGGCTGTACCCCAAATACATAGGCTAACCAGGGCACTGATGCCCTTTCTGACACAGCCTGAGCCTGGACCCCCTGGCCCCTCCCAGACAGCTGGCCGCACACTGAGCACATCGAGACGCCATGGCCTTAGGTCGTCATCTCTTCCCAATATCAGTTTTCAGGTTTCAGAACCTAGACCTTATCTCCAATCACTGCCCAGGGTTGAAGGTGATGCAGAAATCAGAACTCCTTCCCCATGGCAAGAAACCTTGTGGTTGGCATGTTGTCCAACGTTCAGTGTAGTTGAAACCAGTGTGGCCCATGAGGCCCCGCCCATGCTCGCGGGCCACATTGGTCACAAACACACATTGTGACGCTCAGGCTGAGCCCAGTCCTCAAGTAAGGCCACTCAGTGGCTGGATGAAGAGATAGCATATTGGGCTTGCCATGCCACTAGGCCCCTATTTTTAACCATAGTTCGGGTTGTCCCTTCAGTCTTCCCCATGTCTTGGCTTTGGAATTCCTCTTTTGGTGGGACACCTGAGGTAACAAAACTGAAATGAGTCCTCCCATCCCACAAATTGACGAAAAGCAATTGGGAATCGGGCCAAATCCTCAGAGAGGAAGATTCGTCCATTGCCCATGAGGCCTCCCCGACATTCCACGGCTATCGCTGATACAAAATCCAGAGACAAAAGCCTGAGCAAGCACCTCAGACTCGCACTTTCTTCATATCCTGAAGAGTTCTTCTCATGGTTTGTAGATCGGGCCTGCCATACCTACGTCCCCAAACCTAAGCTGAGTTTGTGTTTTCAGACTTCTGTCCTCAAAGTCTTGGGCCACACACCCTCCAGGCTGGGCCCCTGGAACCACACATTAGGACTGTGCCTACCATTCCATGGGAATTCTGCCCATTCCATGGTCCAAAATCGTACAAATTAGGAGAAATCTCCAAAGTCCCTGAGGCCATCCCAATTGTGTAGGTCGCCCGGAACAAACAAGGGCTGTCTGACACCAGCTGATAATCGACCTCCACTCATACCATAGATGGATGTCCCCAGAGAAGAAGATTGAACCAGACAGGACCCTAGGCCATAATAGGATCCATTGCTTTGGGTTACAGGCATGTGTCCTCAAAAGCCTGATTCCAATACGAGCATAGGGGTTTTCCTGAGGCACCCATCAGAACTCATCTCGTCTCCACAAGGAAACCTGTGCATGGGAGCCATGTCCAAAGCTTAGGAGAGTACTTCAGGGTCCCGGTGCCACCGCCCCATTCCAAGGCCCTCATGGACACAAAAACACATTAGGACCCATCCTCAGGAAAGTCTATTTCAACTCAGCCACCCCGGTTGCTCCCGCAGAGCCATCAGATCTAAACTGTCTTGTTGCTAGGAGACAATTGGAATGCGAGGCGGGCTTCCCAGGCATCCATCCGCGAACGGTCCTCTGGAGTCATTCCATATGGGATGTCCTGGAGCTGTCCAACAGGTCTCAATTGTCCCGCAGAAGGAATCCATGAAGGGGGCATCCCACAACTCCCAACGTGGGAAAACCTCAATGGCCTCGAGATTCCGCTACCTTCATGAAGCGGCAGTCATGCTCAGAAACTCCAACCTGAGCCAACGTCTGATCCTCGCCCTGACTTCAGATGCATGAGATATTGGTTCAGATCTGCAGGGGGTACCTGCCGTGCCCTCGCCCTGAACCCCAAGTCTAGCTTGTCATCTCAGACTTCCGTCCTCACACTCCTGGCCCCGAAGCCCTCAAGTATGGCAATTCCGGACCCACAATGCAGCACTCTGCCTGCCCTCTAGAAAAAAAATTATTGCCTCATGATCTGCCCAGGCACCTTAAATGAGGGTAAACCTACACAGCACTCGACTTTACCCAAATTATAAATTCTAACCTGGGCACTAATGCACTGTCGAACACAACCTGAGCCTGGACCACCTGACCAACATCCAGAATGCTGACCAAACACTGAGCACATAAAACCCGCATTGGCCTTAGGTCATCATCTCTTCCCTACCTCAGTTTTCAGGCTTCAGAACCGAGACCTTATCTCCAATCACTTCCCAGGGGTGAGTGTGATGCAGAAATCAGAACTCCTCCTTACCCATGGCAAGAACCCTGTGGTTGGCACGTTGTCCAACGTTCAGTGTAGGAGAAACCAGCATTCACCCTGAGGCCCCGCCCATTCTTGAGTGCGACGAGGGCATACACATGCATTGTGACCCTCAGCATGAGTCCTGTCCTCTAGTAAGTCCTCTCAGTGGCTGGACCATTAGATGTCATAATGGGCTTGACATGCCCCTAGGCCCCAATTTTTAACCAAATTTCTGATGGTCCAGTCGCCCCTCCCCAGGGCTCTACTCTGGAATCCCTCATTTGGTGGGACACCTGAGGATAAAAAAGAAAAAAACAAGAATAAAAAAAAAAACGGACTTCTTCCAGCCCACAGAATGACCCCAAACTCTTTGGACGGGGCCAAACCACCAGAGAGTAAGACTCGTCCATTTCCCATGAAGTCACCCAGAAATTCCACGACCATGAGTGACACGATATCCAGAGACAAAAACTTGAGCAGAAGCCTCACACTCGCCCTTCTTTCAAATCCCGAAGTGTTCTCCTCAGGTCTGTAGATCAGTCCTGCCATACCTATGACCCGAAACATAAGCCGAGTTTGTGTTTTCAGACAACTGTCCAAACAGCCCTGGCCTACACACCCTACAGGCTCAGGCCCCTGGAGCCAAACCTGAGGACTGTACTTGCCCTCTCCAAGGGAATTGTGTGTGCCCATTCCAATGGCCACAACCCTTCTAATAGGATAAACCTCCAAAGTCCCTGATCCATCTCAATAGTGGTGGCTTCCCAGGAACAACAGGGGCAATCTGAGCCCAACTGAGCACCTACCTGCACTCAGACCCATAGACAGATGTCCCCAGAGGTAAAAAGGAAAGAACAGGCCCCTAGGCACTAATCAGATCCATTGCTTTGGTTTCCAGGCATCTCTCCTCAGAGGCCTGGATTTCAAAAGCAGCATATAGCTGTTTCTTGACTCACCCATCAGAAAACATCTCATCTACACATGGGAAACTTGCACGTTGGAGCTGTGTCAAAGCCTCTGTTTAGGAGAACCCTTTAGGGCCCCAGTGCCACCGCTTCATTCCAAGGTCTCCATAGACACAAAAGCACGTTAGGACCCATCCCCAGGGGTGTCCATTTCAACTCAGCGTCCTCGGTTGCTCCCCACAGATCCAGGAGATCTAACCTGTCTTGCTGCTAGGAGACAATTGGAATGCGAGGTGGGCTACCCAGCCATCCATCCTTAGAACCCTGCTCAGAATCATTGGCCTGGAGCCAAAAACAGGTCTCAATTGTCCTGCAGAAGACTCTCTGTTTGGAGCTTCTCACAACTCCCATCGTGGGAAAACCCCCATGGCCTCGTGATGCCCCCGCCCATTCATGAAGGGCCATAAGGGACAGAAACTCCAACCTGAGCGATCGTCTGATCCTTGCCCTGACTTCAGATGCACGAGATCTCGATTCAGGTCTGTAGATTGTGCTTGCCATGGCCTCACCCAGAAACCTAAGCCTAGCTTGTGTTCTCAGACTTTTGTCATCAGACTACTGGCCCACAAGCCCTCCAGTTTGGCAATCCAGAACTACAATGCAGCACTCTGCCGGCCCTCCAGAAGAAAAACATTGTCCTCTGGTGCTACCCAGTAATCCCAAATGAGGATCAACCTGCACCGACCTTGGCTGTACCCCAAATACATAGGCTGACCAGGGCACTAATGCCGTTTCTGACACAGCCTGAGCCTGGACCCCCTGGCCCCTCCCAGACAGCTGGACGCACACTGAGCACATCGAGCCGCCATGGCCTTAGGTCGTCATCTCTTCCCAACATCAGTTTTCAGGTTTCAGATCCTAGACCTTATCTCCAATCACTGCCCAGGGTTGAAGGTGATGCAGAAATCAGAACTCCTTCCCCATGGCAAGAAACCTTGTGGTTGGCATGTTGTCCAACGTTCAGTGTAGTTGAAACCAGTGTGGCCCATGAGGCCCCGCCCATGCTCGCGGGCCACATTGGTCACAAACACACATTGTGACGCTCAGGCTGAGCCCAGTCCTCAAGTAAGGCCACTCAGTGGCTGGATGAAGAGATATCATATTGGGCTTGCCATGCCCCTAGGCCCCAATTTTTAACCATAGTTCTGGTTGTCCCTTCAGTCTTCCCCACGGCTTGGCTTTGGAATTCCTCTTTTGGTGGGACACCTGAGGTAACAAAACTGAAATGAGTCCTCCCATCCCACAGATTGACGAAAAGCAATTGGGAATCGGGCCAAATCCTCAGAGAGGAAGATTCGTCTATGGCCCATGAGGCGTCCCCGACATTCCACGGCCATCGCTGATACAAAATCCAGAGACAAAAGCCTGAGCAAGAGCCTCAGACTCGCACTTTATTCATATCCTGAAGAGTTCTTCTAATGGTTTGTAGATCGGGCCTGCCATACCTACGTCCCCAAACCTAAGCTGAGTTTGTGTTTTCAGACTTCTGTCCTCAAAGTCTTGGGCCATACACCCTCCAGGCTGGGCCCCTGGAGCCACACATTAGGACTGTCCCTACCAATCCATGGGAATTCTGCCCATTCCATGGTCCAAAATCGTACATATTAGGAGAAATCTCCAAAGTCCCTGAGGCCATCCCAATAGTGTAGGTCGCCCGGAACAAACAAGGGCTGTCTGACACCAGCTGATAATCGACCTCCACTCATACCATAGATGGATGTCCCCAGAGAAGAAGATTGAACCAGACAGGACCCTAGGCCATAATAGGATCCATTGCTTTGTGTTACAGGCATGTGTCCTCAAAAGCCTGATTCCAATACGAGCATAGGGGTTTTCCTGAGGCACCCATCAGAACTCATCTCGTCTCCACAAGGAAACCTGTGCATGGGAGCCATGTCCAAAGCTTAGAAGAGTACTTCAGGGTCCCGGTCCCACCGCCCCATTCCAAGGCCCTCATGGACACAAAAACACATTAGGACCCATCCTCAGGAAAGTCCATTTCAACTCAGCCACCCCGGTTGCTCCCGCAGAGCCATCAGATCTAAACTGTCTTGTTGCTAGGAGACAATTGGAATGCGAGGCGGGCTTCCCAGGCATCCATCCGCAAACGGTGCTCTGGAGTCATTCCATATGGGATGTCCTGGAGCTGTCCAACAGGTCTCAATTGTCCCACAGAAGGAATCCATGAAGGGGGCATCCCACAACTCCCAACGTGGGAAAACCTCAATGGCCTCGAGATTCCGCTCCCTTCATGAAGCGGCCGTCATGCTCAGAAACTCCAACGTGAGCCAACGTCTGATCCTCGCCCTGACTTCAGATGCATGAGATATTGGTTCAGATCTGCAGGGGGTACTTGCCGTGCCCTCGCCCTGAAACCCAAGTCTAGCTTGTCTTCTCAGACTTCCGTCCTCACACTCCTGGCCCCGAAGCCCTCAAGTTTGGCAATTCCGGACCCACAATGCAGCACTCTGCCTGCCCTCTAGAAAAAAAATTATTGCCTCATGAGCTGCCCAGGCACCTTAAATGAGGGTAAACCTACACAGCACTCGACTTTACCCAAATTATATAGTCTAACCTGGGCACTAATGCACTGTCGAACACAACCTGAGACCGGACATCCTGACCAACACCCAGAATGCTGACCGCACACTGAGCACATAAAACCCGCCATGGCCTTAGGTCATCATCTCTTCCCTACCTCAGTTTTCAGGCTTCAGAACCGAGACCTTATCTCCAATCACTTCCCAGGGGTGAGTGTGATGCAGAAATCAGAACTCCTCCTTACCCATGGCAAGAACCCTGTGGTTGGCACGTTGTCCAACGTTCAGTGTAGGAGAAACCAGCATTCACCCTGAGGCCCCGCCCATTCTTGAGTACGACGAGGGCATACACACGCATTGTGACCCTCAGCATGAGTCCTGTCCTCTAGTAAGTCCTCTCAGTGGCTGGACCATTAGATGTCATAATGGGCTTGACATGTCCCTAGGCCCCAATTTTTAACCAAATTTCTGATGGTCCAGTCGCCCCTCCCCAGGGCTCTACTCTGGAATCCCTCATTTGGTAGGACACCTGAGGATGAAAAAGAAAAAAACAAGAATAAAAAAAAAACGGACTTCTTCCAGCCCACAGAATTACCCCAAACTCTTTGGACGGGGCCAAACCACCAGAGAGTAAGACTCGTCCATTTCCCATGAAGTCACCCAGAAATTCCACGACCATGAGTGACACGATATCCAGAGACAAAAACTTGAGCAGGAGCCTCACACTCGCCCTTCTTTCAAATCCCGAAGAGTTCTCCTCATGGTCTGTAGAGCAGTCCTGCCATACCTATGACCCGAAACATAAGCCGAGTTTGTGTTTTCAGACAACTGTCCAAATAGCCCTGGCCAACACAACCTACAGGCTCAGGCCCCTGGAGCCAAACCTGAGGACTGTACTTGCCCTCTCCAAGGGAATTGTGTGTGCCCATTCCAATGGCCACAACCCTTCTAATAGGATAAACCTCCAAAGTCCCTGATCCATCTCAATAGTGGTGGCTTCCCAGGAACAACAGGGGCAATCTGAGCCCAACTGAGCACCTACATGCACTCAGACCCATAGACAGATGTCCCCAGAGGTAAAAAGGAAAGAACAGGCCCCTAGGCACTAATTAGATCCATTGCTTTGGTTTCCAGGCATCTCTCCTCAGAGGCCTGGATTTCAAAAGCAGCATATAGCTGTTTCTTGACTCACCCATCAGAAAACATCTCATCTACACATGGGAAACTTGCACGTTGGAGCTGTGTCAAAGCCTCTGTTTAGGAGAACCCTTTAGGGCCCCAGTGCCACCGCTTCATTCCAAGGTCTCCATAGACACAAAAGCACGTTAGGACCCATCCCCAGGGGTGTCCATTTCAACTCAGCGTCCTCGGTTGCTCCCCACAGATCCAGGAGATCTAACCTGTCTTGCTGCTAGGAGACAATTGGAATGCGAGGTGGGCTACCCAGCCATCCATCCTTAGAACCCTGCTCAGAATCATTGGCCTGGAGCCAAAAACAGGTCTCAATTGTCCTGCAGAAGACTCTCTGTTTGGAGCTTCTCACAACTCCCATCGTGGGAAAACCCCCATGGCCTCGTGATGCCCCCGCCCATTCATGAAGGGCCATAAGGGACAGAAACTCCAACCTGAGCGATCGTCTGATCCTCGCCCTGAATTCAGATGCACGAGATCTCAATTCAGGTTTGTAAATTGTGCGTGCCATGGCCTCACCCAGAAACCTAACCTAGCTTGTGTTCTCAGACTTTTGTCATCAGACTACTGGCCCACAAGCCCTCCAGTTCTGCAATCCAGAACTACAATGCAGCACTCTGCCGGCCTTCCAGAAGAAAAACATTGTCCTCTGGTGCTACCCAGTAATCCCAAATGAGGATCAACCTGCACCAACCTTGGCTGTACCCCAAATACATAGGCTGACCAGGGCACTAATGCCCTTTCTGACACAGCCTGAGCCTGGACCCCCTGGCCCCTCCCAGACAGCTGGCCGCACACTGAGCACATCGAGCCGCCATGGCCTTAGGTCGTCATCTCTTCCCAACATCAGTTTTCAGGTTTCAGAACCTAGACCTTATCTCCAATCACTGCCCAGGGTTGAAGGTGATGCAGAAATCAGAACTCCTTCCCCATGGCAAGAAACCTTGTGGTTGGCATGTTGTCCAACGTTCAGTGTAGTTGAAACAAGTGTGGCCCATGAGGCCCCGCCCATGCTCGCGGGCCACATTGGTCACAAACACACATTGTGATGCTCAGGCTGAGCCCAGTCCTCAAGTAAGGCCACTCAGTGGCTGGATGAAGAGATATCATATTGGGCTTGCCATGCCCCTAGGCCCCAATTTTTAACCATATTTCGGTTGTCCCTTCAGTCTTCCCCACGGCTTGGCTTTGGAATTCCTCTTTTGGTGGGAAACCTGAGGTAACAAAACTGAAATGAGTCCTCCCATCTCACAGATTGACGAAAAGCAATTGGGAATCGGGCCAAATCCTCAGAGAGGAAGATTCGTCCATGGCCCATGAGGCCTCCCCGACATTCCACAGCCATCGCTGATACAAAATCCAGAGACAAAAGCCTGAGCAAGCACCTCAGACTCGCACTTTCTTCATATCCTGAAGAGTTCTTCTCATGGTTTGTAGATCGGGCCTGCCATACCTACGTCCCCAAACCTAAGCTGAGTTTGTGTTTTCAGACTTCTGTCCTCAAAGTCTTGGGCCACACACCCTTCAGGCTGGGCCCCTGGAGCCACACATTAGGACTGTGCCTACCAATCCATGGGAATTCTGCCCATTCCATGGTCCAAAATCGTACAAATTAGGAGAAATCTCCAAATTCCCTGAGGCCATCCCAATTGTGTAGGTCGCCCGGAACAAACAAGGGCTGTCTGACACCAGCTGATAATCGACCTCCACTCATACCATAGATGGATGTCCCCAGAGAAGAAGATTGAACCAGACAGGACCCTAGGCCATAATAGGATCCATTGCTTTGGGTTACAGGCATGTGTCCTCAAAAGCCTGATTCCAATACGAGCATAGGGGTTTTCCTGAGGCACCCATCAGAACTCATCTCGTCTCCACAAGGAAACCTGTGCATGGGAGCCATGTCCAAAGCTTAGGAGAGTACTTCAGGGTCCCGGTGCCACCGCCCCATTCCAAGGCCCTCATGGACACAAAAACACATTAGGACACATCCTCAGGAAAGTCCATTTCAACTCAGCCACCCCGGTTGCTCCCGCAGAGCCATCAGATCTAAACTGTCTTGTTGCTAGGAGACAATTGGAATGCGAGGCGGGCTTCCCAGGCATCCATCCGCGAACGGTGCTCTGGAGTCATTCCATATGGGATGTCCTGGAGCTGTCCAACAGTTCTCAATTGTCCCGCAGAAGGAATCCATGAAGGGGGCATCCCACAACTCCCAACGTGGGAAAACCTCAATGGCCTCGAGATTCCGCTACCTTCATGAAGCGGCCGTCATGCTCAGAAACTCCAACGTGAGCCAACGTCTGATCCTCGCCCTGACTTCAGATGCATGAGATATTGGTTCAGATCTGCAGGGGGTACCTGCCGTGCCCTCGCCCTGAACCCCAAGTCTAGCTTGTCATCTCAGACTTCCGTCCTCACACTCCTGGCCCCGAGCCCTCAAGTTTGGCAATTCCGGACCCACAATGCAGCACTCTGCCTGCCCTCTAGAAAAAAAAATTATTGCCTCATGAGCTGCCCAGGCACCTTAAATGAGGGTAAACCTACACAGCACTCGACTTTACCCAAATTATAAATTCTAACCTGGGCACTAATGCACTGTCGAACACAACCTGAGCCTGGACCTCCTGACCAACATCCAGATTGCTGACCAAACACTGAGCACATAAAACCCGCATTGGCCTTAGGTCATCATCTCTTCCCTACCTCAGTTTTCAGGCTTCAGAACCGAGACCTTATCTCCAATCACTTCCCAGGGGTGAGTGTGATGCAGAAATCAGAACTCCTCCTTACCCATGGCAAGAACCCTGTGGTTGGCACGTTGTCCAACGTTCAGTGTAGGAGAAACCAGCATTCACCCTGAGGCCCCGCCCATTCTTGAGTGCGACGAGGGCATACACATGCATTGTGACCCTCAGCATGAGTCCTGTCCTCTAGTAAGTCCTCTCAGTGGCTGGACCATTAGATGTCATAATGGGCTTGACATGCCCCTAGGCCCCAATTTTTAACCAAATTTCTGATGGTCCAGTCGCCCCTCCCCAGGGCTCTACTCTGGAATCCCTCATTTGGTGGGACACCTGAGGATAAAAAAGAAAAAAACAAGAATAAAAAAAAAAAAACGGACTTCTTCCAGCCCACAGAATGACCCCAAACTCTTTGGACGGGGCCAAACCACCAGAGAGTAAGACTCGTCCATTTCCCATGAAGTCACCCAGAAATTCCACGACCATGAGTGACACGATATCCAGAGACAAAAACTTGAGCAGGAGCCTCACACTCGCCCTTCTTTCAAATCCCGAAGTGTTCTCCTCAGGTCTGTAGATCAGTCCTGCCATACCTATGACCCGAAACATAAGCCAAGTTTGTGTTTTCAGACAACTGTCCAAACAGTTCTAGCCTACACAACCTACAGGCTCAGGCCCCTGGAGCCAAACCTGAGGACTGTACTTGCCCTCTCCAAGGGAATTGTGTGTGCCCATTCCAATGGCCACTACCCTTCTAATAGGATAAACCTCCAAAGTCCCTGATCCATCTCATAGTGGTGGCTTCCCAGGAACAACAGGGGCAATCTGAGCCCAACTGAGCACCTATCTGCACTCAGACCCATAGACAGATGTCCCCAGAGGTAAAAAGGAAAGAACAGGCCCCTAGGCACTAATCAGATCCATTGCTTTGGTTTCCAGGCATCTCTCCTCAGAGGCCTGGATTTCAAAAGCAGCATATAGCTGTTTCTTGACTCACCCATCAGAAAACATATCATCTACACATGGGAAACTTGCACGTTGGAGCTGTGTCAAAGCCTCTGTTTAGGAGAACCCTTTAGGGCCCCAGTGCCACCGCTTCATTCCAAGGTCACCATAGACACAAAAGCACGTTAGGACCCATCCCCAGGGGTGTCCATTTCAACTCAGCGTCCTCGGTTGCTCCCCACAGATCCAGGAGATCTAACCTGTCTTGTTGCTAGGAGACAATTGGAATGCGAGGTGGGCTACCCCGCCATCCATCCTTAGAACCCTGCTCAGAATCATTGGCCTTGAGCCAAACAACAGGTCTCAATTGTCCTGCAGAAGACTCTCTGCAGTTTGGAGCTTCTCACAACTCCCATAGTGGGAAAACCCCCATGGCCTCGTGATTCCCCCGCCCATTCAAGAAGGGGCCATCAGGGACAGAAACTCCAACCTGAGCGATCGCCTGATCCTCACCCTGACTTCAGATGCACGCGATCTCGATTCAGGTCTGTAGATTGTGCGTGCCATGGCCTCACCCAGAAACCTAACCTAGCTTGTGTTCTCAGACTTTTGTCGTCAGACTACTGGCCCACAAGCCCTCCAGTTTGGCAATCCAGAACTACAATGCAGCACTCTGCCGGCCCTCCAGAAGAAAAACATTGTCCTCTGGTGCTACCCAGTAATCCCAAATGAGGATCAACCTGCACCGACCTTGGCTGTACCCCAAATACATAGGCTGACCAGGGCACTAATGCCCTTTCTGACACAGAATGAGCCTGGACCCCCTGGCCCCTCCCAGACAGCTGGCCGCACACTGAGCACATCGAGCCGCCATGGCCTTAGGTCGTCATTTCTTCCCAACATCAGTTTTCAGGTTTCAGAACCTAGACCTTATCTCCAATCACTGCCCAGGGTTGAAGGTGATGCAGAAATCAGAACTCCTTCCCCATGGCAAGAAACCTTGTGGTTGGCATGTTGTCCAACGTTCAGTGTAGTTGAAACAAGTGTGGCCCATGAGGCCCCGCCCATGCTCACGGGCCACATTGGTCACAAACACACATTGTGACGCTCAGGCTGAGCCCAGTCCTCAAGTAAGGCCACTCAGTGGCTGGATGAAGAGATAGCATATTGGGCTTGCCATGCCCCTAGGCCCCAATTTTTAACCATAGTTCGGGTTGTCCCTTCAGTTTTCCCCACGGCTTGGCTTTGGAATTCCTCTTTTGGTGGGACACCTGACGGAACAAAACTGAAATGAGTCCTCCCATCCCACAGATTGACGAAAAGCAATTGGGAATCGGGCCAAATCCTCAGAGAGGAAGATTCGTCCATGGCCCATGAGGCGTCCCCGACATTCCACGGCCATCGCTGATACAAAATCCAGAGACAAAAGTCTGAGCAAGCGCCTCAGACTCGCACTTTCTTCATATCCTGAAGTGTTCTTCTCATGGTTTGTAGATCGGGCCTGCCATACCTACGTTCACAAACCTAAGCTGAGTTTGTGTCTTCAGACTTCTGTCCTCAAATTCTTGGGCCACACAACCTCCAGGCTGGGCCCCTGGAGCCACACATTAGGACTGTGCCTAACAATCCATGGGAATTCTGCCCATTCCATGGTCCAAAATCGTACAAATTAGGAGAAACCTCCAAAGTCCCTGAGGCCATCCCAATAGTGTAGGTCGCCCGGAACAAAAAAGGGCTGTCTGACACCAGCTGATAATCGACCTCCACTCATACCATAGATGGATGTCCCCAGAGAAGAAGATTGAACCAGACAGGACCCTAGGCCATAATAGGATCCATTGCTTTGGGTCACAGGCATGTGTCCTCAAAATTCTGATTCCAATACGAGCTTAGGGGTTTTCCTGAGGCACCCATCAGAACTCATCTCGTCTCCACAAGGAAACCTGTGCATGGGAGCCATATCCAAAGCTTAGGAGAGTACTTCAGGGTCCCGGTGCACCCGCCCCATTCCAAGGCCCTCATGGACACAAAAACACATTAGGACCCATCCTCAGGAAAGTCCATTTCAACTCAGCCACCCCGGTTGCTCCCGCAGAGCCATCAGTTCTAAACTGTCTTGTTGCTAGCAGACAATTGGAATGGAGGCGGGCTTCCCAGGCATCCATCCGCGAACGGTGCTCTGGAGTCATTCCATATGGGATGTCCTGGAGCTGTCCAACAGGTCTCAATTGTCCCGCAGAAGGAATCCTTGAAGGGGCATCCCACAACTCCCAACGTGGGAAAACCTCAATGGCCTCGAGATTCCGCTCCCTTCATGAAGCGGCCGTCATGCTCAGAAACTCCAACCTGAGCCAACGTCTGATCCTCGCCCTGACTTCAGATGCATGAGATATTGGTTCAGATCTGCAGGGGGTACCTGCCGTGCCCTCGCCCTGAAACCCAAGTCTAGCTTGTCTTCTCAGATATGTCCTCACACTCCTGGACCCGAAGCCCTCAAGTTTGGCAATTCCGGACCCACAGTGCAGCACTCTGCCTGCACTCTAGAAAAAGAATGATTGCCTCATGAGCTGCCCAGGCACCTTAAATGAGGGTAAACCTACACAGCACTCGACTTTACCCAAATTATATAGTCTAACCTGGGCACTAATGCACTGTCGAACACAACCTGAGCCCGGACCTCCTGACCAACACCCAGAAAGCTGACCGCACACTGAGCATATAAAACCCGCCATGGCCTTAGGTCATCATCTCTTCCCTACCTCAGTTTCAGGCTTCAGAACCGAGACCTTATCTCCAATCACTGCCCAGGGGTGAGTGTGATGAAGAAATCAGAACTACTCCTTACCCATGGCAAGAACCCTGTGGTTAGCACATTGTTCAACGTTCAGTGTAGGAGAAACCAGCATTCACCCTGAGGCCCCGCCCATTCTTGAGTGCGACGTGGGCATACACACGCATTGTGACCCTCAGCATGAGTCCTGTCCTCTAGTAAGTCCTCTCAGTTGCTGGACCATTAGATGTCATAATGGGCTTGACATGTCCCTAGGCCCAAATTTTTAACCAAATTTCTGATGGTCCAGTCGCCCCTCCCCAGGGCTCTACTCTGGAATCCCTCATTTGGTGGGACACCTGAGGATAAAAAAGAAAAAAAACAAGAATAAAAAAAAAAAAACGGACTTCTTCCAGCCCACAGAATGACCCCAAACTCTTTGGACGGGGCCAAACAACCAGAGAGTAAGACTCATCCATTTCCCATGAAGACACCCAGAAATTCCACGACCATGAGTGACACGATATCCAGAGACAAAAACTTGAGCAGGAGCCTCACACTCGCCCTTCTTTCAAATCCCGAAGAGTTCTCCTCATGGTCTGTGATCAGTCCTGCCATACCTATGACCCGAAACATAAGCCGAGTTTGTGTTTTCAGACAACTGTCCAAACAGCCCTGGCCTACACAACCTACAGGCTCAGGCCCCTGGAGCCAAATCTGAGGACTGTACTTGCCCTCTCCAAGGGAATTGTGTGTGCCCATTCCAATGGCCACAACCCTTCTAATAGGATAAACCTCCAAAGTCCCTGATCCATCTCAATAGTGGTGGCTTCCCAGGAACAACAGGGGCAATCTGAGCCCAACTGAGCACCTACCTGCACTCAGACCCATAGACAGATGTCCCCAGAGGTATGAAGGAATGAAGAGGCCCCTAGGCACTAATCAAATCCATTGCTTTGGTTTCCAGGCATCTCTCCTCAGAGGCCTGGATTTCAAAAGCAGCATATAGCTGTTTCTTGACTCACCCATCAGAAAACATCTCATCTACACATGGGAAACTTGCACGTTGGAGCTGTGTCAAAGCCTCTGTTTAGGAGAACCCTTTAGGGCCCCAATGCCACCGCTTCATTCCAGGTCTCCATAGACGCAAAAGCACGTTAGGACCCATCCCCAGGGGTGTCCATTTCAACTCAGCGTCCTCGGTTGCTCCCCACTGATCCAGGATATCTAACCTGTCTTGTTGCTAGGAGACAATTGGAATGAGAGGTGGGCTACCCCGCCATCCATCCTTAGAACCCTGCTCAGAATCATTGGCCTGGAGCCAAACAACAGGTCTCAAATGTCCTGCAGAAAACTCTCTGCAGTTTGGAGCTTCTCACAACTCCCATCGTGGGAAAACCCCCATGGCCTCGTGATGCCCCCGCCCATTCATGAAGGGGCCATCAGGGACAGAAACTCCAACCTGAGCGATCGTCTGATCCTCGCCCTGAATTCAGATGCACGAGATCTCGATTCAGGTCTGTAGATTGTGCGTGCCATGGCCTCACCCAGAAATCTAAGCCTAGCTTGTGTTCTCAGACTTTTGTCGTCAGACTACTGGCCCACAAGCCCTCCAGTTTGGCAATCCAGAACTACAATGCAGCACTCTGCCGGCCCTCCAGAAGAAAAACATTGTCCTCTGGTGCTACCCAGTAATCCCAAATGAGGATCAACCTGCACCGACCTTGGCTGTACCCCAAATACATAGGCTGACCAGGGCACTAATGCCCTTTCTGACACAGCCTGAGCCTGGACCCCCTGGCCCCTCCCAGACAGCTGGCCGCACACTGAGCACATCGAGCCGCCATGGCCTTAGGTCGTCATCTCTTCCCAACATCAGTTTTCAGGTTTCAGAACCTAGACCTTATATCCAATCACTGCCCAGGGTTGAAGGTGATGCAGAAATCAGAACTCCTTCCCCATGGCAAGAAACCTTGTGGTTGGCATGTTGTCCAACGTTCAGTGTAGTTGAAACCAGTGTGGCCCATGAGGCCCCGCCCATGCTCACGGGCCACATTGGTCACAAACACACATTGTGACGCTCAGGCTGAGCCCAGTCCTCAAGTAAGGCCACTCAGTGGCTGGATGAAGAGATATCATATTGGGCTTGCCATGCCCCTAGACCCCAATTTTTAACCATAGTTCGGGTTGTCCCTTCAGTCTTCCCCACGGCTTGGCTTTGGAATTCCTCTTTTGGTGGGAAACCTGAGGTAACAAAACTGAAATGAGTACTCCCATCCCACAGATTGACGAAAAGCAATTGGGAATCGGGCCAAATCCTCAGAGAGGAAGATTCGTCTATGGTCCATGAGGCGTCCCCGACATTCCACGGCCATCGCTGATACAAAATCCAGAGACAAAAGCCTGAGCAAGAGCCTCAGACTCACACATTCTTCATATCCTGAAGAGTTCTTCTCATGGTTTGTAGATCGGGCCTGCCATACCTACGTCCCCAAACCTAAGCTGAGTTTGTGTTTTCAGACTTCTGTCCTCAAAGTCTTGGGCCACACACCCTCCAGGCTGGGCCCCTGGAGCCACACATTAGGACTGTGCCTACCAATCCATGGGAATTCTGCCCATTCCATGGTCCAAAATCGTACAAATTAGGAGAAATCTCCAAATTCCCTGAGGCCATCCCAATAGTGTAGGTCGCCCAGAACAAACATGGGCTGTCTGACACCAGCTGATAATCGACCTCCACTCATACCATAGATGGATGTCCCCAGAGAAGAAGATTGAACCAGGCAGGACCCTAGGCCATAATAGGATCCATTGCTTTGGGTTACAGGCATGTGTCCTCAAAAGCCTGATTCCAATACGAGCATAGGGGTTTTCCTGAGTCACCCATCAAAACTCATCTCGTCTCCACAAGGAAACCTGTGCATGGGAGCCATGTCCAAAGCTTAGGAGAGTACTTCAGGGTCCCGGTGCCACCGCCCCATTCCAAGGCCCTCATGGACACAAAAACACATTAGGACCCATCCTCAGGAAAGTCCATTTCAACTCAGCCACCCCGGTTGCTCCCGCAGAGCCATCAGATCTAAACTGTCTTGTTGCTAGGAGACAATTGGAATGCGAGGCGGGCTTCCCAGGCATCCATCCGCGAACGGTGCTCTGGAGTCATTCCATATGGGATGTCCTGGAGCTGTCCAACAGGTCTCAATTGGCCCGCAGAGGGAATCCATTAAGGGGGCATCCCACAACTCCCAACGTGGGAAAACCTCAATGGCCTCGAGTTTCCGCTCCATTTATGAAGCGGCCGTCATGCTCAGAAACTCAAACCTGAGCCAACGTCTGATCCTCGCCCTGACTTCAGATGCATGAGATATTGGTTCAGATCTGCAGGGGGTACCTGCCGTGCCCTCGCCCTGAAACCCAAATCTAGCTTGTCTTCTCAGACTTCCGTCCCCACACTCCTGGCCCCGAAGCCCTCAAGTTTGGCAATTCCGGACCCACAATGCAGCACCATGCCTGCCCTCTAGAAATAAAATTATTGCCTCATGAGCTGCCCAGGCACCTTAAATGAGGATAAACCTACACAGCACTCGACTTTACCCAAATTATATAGTCTAACCTGGGCACTAATGCACTGCCGAACACAACCTGAGCCCGGACCTCCTGACCAACACCCAGAAAGCTGACCGCACACTGAGCACATAAAACCCGCCATGGCCTTAGGTCATCATCTCATCCCTACCTCAGTTTTCAGGCTTCAGAACCGAGACCTTATCTCCAATCACTTCCCAGGGGTGATTTGATGCAGAAATCAGAACTCCTCCTTACCCATGGCAAGAACCTTGTGGTTGGCACGTTGTCCAACGTTCAGTGTAGGAGAAACCAGCATTCACCCTGAGGCCCCGCCCATTCTTGAGTGCGACGTGGGCATACACACGCATTGTGACCCTCAGCATGAGTCCTGTCCTCTAGTAAGTCCTCTCAGTTGCTGGACCATTAGATGTCATAATGGGTTTGACATGTCCCTAGGCCCCAATTTTTAACCAAATTTCTGATGGTCCAGTCGCCCCTCCCCAGAGCTCTACTCTGGAATCCCTCATTTGGTGGGACACCTGAGGATAAAAAAGAAAAAAACAAGAATAAAAAAAAAAAAACGGACTTCTTCCCGCCCACAGAATGACCCCAAACTCTTTGGACGGGGCCAAACAACCAGAGAGTAAGACAGGTCCATTTCCCTTGAAGACACCCAGAAATTCCACGACCATGAGTGACACGATATCCAGAGACAAAAACTTGAGCAGGAGCCTCACACTCGCCCTTCTTTCATATCCCGAAGAGTTCTCCTCATGGACTGTAGATCAGTCCTGCCATACCTATGACCCGAAACATAAGCCGAGTTTGTGTTTTCAGACAACTGTCCAAACAGCCCTGGCCTACACAACCTACAGGCTCAGGCCCCTGGAGCCAAATCTGAGGACTGTACTTGCCCTCTCCAAGGGAATTGTGTGTGCCCATTCCAATGGCCACAACCCTTCTAATAGGATAAACCTCCAAAGTCCCTGATCCATCTCAATAGTGGTGGCTTCCCAGGAACAACAGGGGCAATCTGAGCCCAACTGAGCACCTACATGCACTCAGACCCATAGACAGATGTCCCCAGAGGTAAAAAGGAAAGAACAGGCTCCTAGGCACTAATCAGATCCATTGCTTTGGTTTCCAGGCATCTCTCCTCAGAGGCCTGGATTTCAATAGCAGCATATAGCTGTTTCTTGACTCACCCATCAGAAAACATCTCATCTACACATGGGAAACTTGCACGTTGGAGCTGTGTCAAAGCCTCTGTTTAGGAGAACCCTTTAGGGCCCCAGTGCCACCGCTTCATTCCAAGGTCTCCATAGACACAAAAGCACGTTAGGACCCATCCCCAGGGGTGTCCATTTCAACTCAGCGTCCTCGGTTGCTCCCCACAGATCCAGGAGATCTAACCTGTCTTGTTGCTAGGAGACAATTCGAATGCGATGTGGGCTACCCAGCCATCCATCCTTAGAACCCTGCTCAGAAACATTGGCCTGGAGCCAAACAACAGGTCTCAAATGTCCTGCAGAAGACTCGTTGCAGTTTGGAGCTTCTCACAACTCCCATCGTGGGAAAACCCCCATGGCCTCGTGATGCCCCCGCCCATTCATGAAGGGCCATAAGGGACAGAAACTCCAACCTGAGCGATCGTCTGATCCTCGCCCTGACTTCAGATGCACGAGATCTCGATTCAGGTCTGTAGATTGTGCGTGCCATGGCCTCACCCAGAAACCTAAGCCTAGCTTGTGTTCTCAGACTTTTGTCGTCAGACTACTGGCCCACAAGCCCTCCAGTTTGGCAATCCAGAACTACAATGCAGCACTCTGCCGGCCCTCCAGAAGAAAAACATTGTCCTCTGGTGCTACCCAGTAATCCCAAATGAGGATCAATCTGCACCGACCTTGGCTGTACCCCAAATACATAGGCTGACCAGGGCACTAATGCCCTTTCTGACACAGCCTGAGCCTGGACCCCCTGGCCCCTCCCAGACAGCTGGCCTCACACTGAGCACATCGAGCCGCCATGGCCTTAGGTCGTCATCTCTTCCCAACATCAGTTTTCAGGTTTCAGAACCTAGACCTTATATCCAATCACTGCCCAGGGTTGAAGGTGATGCAGAAATCAGAACTCCTTCCCCATGGCAAGAAACCTTGTGGTTGGCATGTTGTCCAACGTTCATTGTAGTTGAAACCAGTGTGGCCCATGAGGCCCCGCCCATGCTCGTGGGCCACATTGGTCACAAACACACATTGTTATGCTCAGGCTGAGCCCAGTCCTCAAGTAAGGCCACTAAGTGGCTGGATGAAGAGATAGCATATTGGGCTTGCCATGCCCCTAGGCCCCAATTTTTAACCATAGTTCGGGTTGTCCCTTCAGTCTTCCCCACGGCTTGGCTTTGGAATTCCTCTTTTGGTGGGACACCTGAGGTAACAAAACTGAAATGAGTCCTCCCATCCCACAGATTGACGAAAAGCAATTGGGAATCGGGCCATATCCTCAGAGGGGAAGTTTCGTCCATGTCCCATGAGGCCTCCCCAACATTCCACGGCCATCGCTGATAAAAAAATCCAGAGACAAATGCCTGAGCAAGCGCCTCAGACTCGCACTTTCTTCATATCCTGAAGAGTTCTTCTCATGGTTTTTCGATCCGGCCTGCCATACCTACGTCCCCAAACCTAAGCTGAGTTTGTGTTTTCAGACTTCTGTCCTCAAAGTCTTGGGCCCGACACCATCCAGGCTGGGCCCCTGGAGGCACACATTAGGACTGTGCCTACCAATCCATGGGAATTCTACCCATTCCATGGTCCAAAATCGGACAAATTAGGAGAAACCTCCAAAGTCCCTGAGGCCATCCCAATAGTGTAGGTCGCCCGGAACAAACAAGGGCTGTCTAATGCCAGCTGATAATCGACCTCCACCACACAATAGATGGATGTCCCCAGAGAAGAAGATTGAACCAGACAGGACCCTAGGCCATAATAAGATCCATTGCTTTGGGTTACAGGCATGTGTCCTCAAAAGCCTGATTCCAATACGAGCATATGTGTTTTCCTGACGCACCCATCAGAACTCATCTCATCTCCACAAGGAAATCTGTGCATGGGAGCCATGTCCAAAGCTTAGGAGAGTACTTCAGGATCCCGGTGCCACCGCCCCATTCCAAGGCCCTAATGGACACAAAAACACATTAGGACCCATCCTCACGAAAGTCCATTTCAACTCAGCCACCCTGGTTGCTCCCGCAGAGCCATCAGATCTAAACTGTCTTGTTGCTAGGAGACAATTGGAATGCGAGGCGGGCTTCCCAGGCATCCATCCGCGAACGGTGCTCTGGAGTCATTCCATGTGGGATGTCCTGGAGCTGTCCAACAGGTCTCAATTGTCCCGCAGAAGGAATCCTTGAAGGGGGCATCCCACAACTCCCAACGTGGGAAACCTCAATGGCCTCGAGTTTCCGCTCCCTTCATGAAGCGGCCGTCATGCTCAGAAACTCCAACGTGAGCCAACGTCTGATCCTCGCCCTGACTTCAGATGCATGAGATATTGGTTCAGATCTGCAGGGGGTACCTGCCGTGCCCTCGCCCTGAAACCCAAGTCTAGCTTGTCTTCTCAGACATCCGTCCTCACACTCCTGGCCCCGAAGCCCTCAAGTTTGGCAATTCCGGACCCACAATGCAGCACTCTGCCTGCCCTCTAGAAAAAAAATTATTGCCTCATGAGCTGACCAGGCACCTTAAATGAGGGTAAACCTACACAGCACTCGACTTTAACCAAATTATAAAGTCTAACCTGGGCACTAATGCACTGTCGAACACAACCTGAGCCCGGACCTCCTGACCAACACCCAGAAAGCTGACAGCACTCTGAGCACATAAAACCCGCCATGGCCTTAGGTCATCATGTCTTCCCTACCTCAGTTTTCAGGCTTCAGACCGAGACCTTATCTCCAATCACTGCCCAGGGGTGAGTGTGATGCAGAAATCAGAACTCCTCCTTACCCATGGCAAGAACCCTGTGGTTGGCACGTTGTCCAACGTTCAGTGTAGGAGAAACCAGCATTCACCCTGAGGCCCCGCCCATTCTTGAGTGCGACGAGGGCATATACACGCACTGTGACCCTAATCATGAGTCCTGTCCTATAGTAAGTCCTCTCAGTGGCTGGACCATTAGATGTCATAATGGGCTTGACATGTCCCTAGGCCCCAATTTTTAACCAGATTTCTGATGGTCCAGTCGCCCCTCCCCAGGGCTCTACTCTGGAATCCCTCATTTGGTGGGACACCTGAGGTTAAAAAAGAAAAAATCAACAATAAAAAAAAAAAACGGACTTCTTCCAGCCCACAGAATGACCCCAAACTCTTTGGACGGGGCCAAACCACCAGAGAGTAAGACAGGTCCATTTCCCTTGAAGACACCCAGAAATTCCACGACCATGAGTGACACGATATCCAGAGACAAAAACTTGAGCAGGAGCCTCACACTCGCCCTTCTTTCAAATCCCGAAGAGTTCTCCTCATGGACTGTAGATCAGTCCTGCCATACCTATGACCCGAAACATAAGCCGAGTTTGGGTTTTAAGACAACTGTCCAAACAGCCCTGGCCTACACAACCTACAGGCTCAGGCCCCTAGAGCCAAATCTGAGGACTGTACTTGCCCTCTCCAAGGGAATTGTGTGTGCCCATTCCAATGGCCACAACCCTTCTAATAGGATAAACCTCCAAAGTCCCTGATCCATCTCAATAGTGGTGGCTTCCCAGGAAAAACAGGGGCAATCTGAGCCCAACTGAGCACCTACCTGCACTCAGACCCATAGACAGATGTCCCCAGAGGTAAAAAGGAAAGAACAGGCCCCTAGGCACTAATCAGATCCATTGCTTTGGTTTCCAGGCATCTCTCCTCAGAGGCCTGGATTTCAAAAGCAGCATATAGCTGTTTCTTGACTCACCCATCAGAAAACATCTCATCTACACATGGGAAACTTGCACGTTGGAGCTGTGTCAAAGCCTCTGTTTAGGAGAACCCTTTAGGGCCCCAGTGCCACCGCTTCATTCCAAGGTCTCCATAGACACAAAAGCACGTTAGGATCCATCCCCAGGGGTGTCCATTTCAACTCAGCATCCTCGGTTGCTCGCCACAGATCCAGGAGATCTAACCTGTCTTGTTGCTAGGAGACAATTGGAATGCGAGGTGGGCTACCCAGCCATCCATCCTTAGAACCCTGCTCAGAATCATTGGCCTGGAGAAAAAACAACTGGTCTCAATTGTCCTGCAGAAGACTCTCTGCAGTTTGGAGCTTCTCACAACTCTCATCGTGGGAAAACACCCATGGCCTCGTGATGCCCGCCCCATTCATGAAGGGGCCATCAGGGTCAGAAACTCCAACCTGAGCGATCGTCTGATCCTCGCCCTGACTTCAGATGCACGAGATCTCGATTCAGGTCTGTAGATTGTGCGTGCCATGGCCTCACCCAGAAACCTAAGCCTAGCTTGTGTTCTCAGACTTTTGTCGTCAGACTACTGGCCCACAAGCCCTCCAGTTTGGCAATCCAGAACTACAACACAGCACTCTGCCGGCCCTCCAGAAGAAAAACATTGTCCTCTGGTGCTACCTAGTAACCCCAAATGAGGATCAACCTGCACCGACCTTGGCTGTACCCCAAATACACAGGCTGACCAGGGCTCTAATGCCCTTCTGGTACAGCCTGAGCCTGGACCCCCTGGCCCCTCCCAGACAGCTGGCCGCAAACTGAGCACATTGAGCCGCCATGGCCTTAGGTCGTCATCTCTTCCCAACATCAATTTTCAGGTTTCAGAACCTAGAACTTATATCCAATCACTGCCCAGGGTTGAAGGTGATGCAGAAATCAGAACTCCTTCCCCATGGCAAGAAACCTTGTGGTTGGCATGTTGTCCAACGTTCATTGTAGTTGAAACCAGTGTGGCCCATGAGGCCCCGCCCATGCTCCTGGGCCACATTGGTCACAAACACACATTGTTACGCTCAGGCTGAGCCCAGTCCTCAAGTAAGGCCACTAAGTGGCTGGATGAAGAGATAGCATATTGGGCTTACCATGCCCCTAGGCCCCAATTTTTAACCATAGTTCGGGTTGTCACTTCAGTCTTCCCCACGGCTTGGCTTTGGAATTCCTCTTTTGGTGGGACACCTGAGGTAACAAAACTGAAATGAGTCCTCCCATCCCACAGATTGACGAAAAGCAATTGGGAATCGGGCCAAATCCTCAGAGAGGAAGATTCGTCCATGGCCCATGAGGCCTCCCCAACATTCCACGGCCATCGCTGATACAAAATCCAGAGGCAAAAGCCTGAGCAAGCGCCTCAGACTCGCACTTTCTTCATATCCTGAAGAGTTCTTCTCATGGTTTGTCAATCGGGCCTGCCTGCCATAACTACGTCCCCAAACCTAAGCTGAGTTTGTGTTTTCAGACTTCTGTCCTCAAAGTCTTGGGCCACCCACCCTCCAGGCTGGGCCCCTGGAGCCACACATTCGGACTGTGCCTACCAATCCATGGGAATTCTGCCCATTCCATGGTCCAAAATCGTACAAATTAGGAGAAACCTCCAAAGTCCCTGAGGCCATCCCAATAGTGTAGGTCGCCCGAAACAAACAAGGGCTGTCTGACACCAGCTGATAATCGACCTCCACTCATACCATAGATGGATGTCCCCAGAGAAGAAGATTGAACCAGACAGGACCCTAGGCCATAATAGGATCCATTGCTTTGGGTTACAGGCATGTGTCCTCAAAAGCCTGATTCCAATACGAGCATATGTGTTTTCCTGAGGCACCCATCAGAACTCATCTCATCTCCACAAGGAAATCTGTGCATGGGAGCCATGTCCAAAGCTTAGGAGAGTACTTCAGGATCCCGGTGCCACCGCCCCATTCCAAGGCCCAAATGGACACAAAAACACATTAGGACCCATCCTCACGAAAGTCCATTTCAACTCAGCCACCCTGGTTGCTCCCGCAGAGCCATCAGATCTAAACTGTCTTGTTGCTAGGAGACAATTGGAATGAGAGGCGGGCTTCCCAGGCATCCATCCGCGAACGGTGCTCTGGAGTCATTCTATATGGGATGTCCTGGAGCTGTCCAATAGGTCTCAATTGTCCCGCAGAAGGAATCCTTGAAGGGGGCATCCCACAACTCCCAACGGGGGAAAACCTCAATGGCCTCGAGATTCCGCTCCCTTCATGAAGCGGCCGTCATGCTCAGAAACTCCAACCTGAGCCAACGTCTGATCCTCGCCCTGACTTCAGATGCATGAGATATTGGTTCAGATCTGCAGGGGGTACCTGCCGTGCCCTCGCCCTGAAACCCAAGTCTAGCTTGTCTTCTCAGACTTCCGTCCTCACACTCCTGGCCCCGAAGCCCTCAAGTTTGGCAATTCCGGACCCACAATGCAGCACTCTGCCTGCCCTCTAGAAAAAAAATTATTGCCTCATGAGCTGCCCAGGCACCTTAAATGAGGGTAAACCTACACAGCACTCGACTTTACCCAAATTATAAAGTCTAACCTGGGCACTAATGCGCTGTCGAACACAACCTGAGCCCGGACCTCCTGACCAACACCCAGAAAGCTGACAGCACACTGAGCACATAAAACCCGCCATGGCCTTAGGTCATCATGTCTTCCCTACCTCAGTTTTCAGGCTTCAGAACCGAGACCTTATCTCCAATCACTGCCCAGGGGTGAGTGTGATGCAGAAATCAGAACTCCTCCTTACCCATGGCAAGAACCCTGTGGTTGGCACGTTGTCCAACGTTCAGTGTAGGAGAAACCAGCATTCACCCTGAGGCCCCGCCCATTCTTGAGTGCGACGAGGGCATACACACGCACTGTGACCCTAATCATGAGTCCTGTCCTATAGTAAGTCCTCTCAGTGGCTGGACCATTAGATGTCATAATGGGCTTGACATGTCCTTAGGCCCCAATTTTTAACCAGATTTCTGATGGTCCAGTCGCCCCTCCCCAGGGCTCTACTCTGGAATCCCTCATTTGGTGGGACACCGGAGGTTAAAAAAGAAAAACAACAACAACAACAAAAAAAAAAAAAAAGACTTCTTCCAGCCCACAGAATGACCCCGAACTCTTTGGACGGGGCCAAACCACCAGAGAGTAAGACTCGTCCATTTCCTATGAAGTCACCCAGAAATTCTATGACCATGAGTGACACGATATCCAGAGACAAAAACTTGAGCAGGAGCCTCACACTCGCCCTTCTTTCAAATCCCGAAGAGTTCTCCTCATGGTCTGTAGATCAGTCCTGCCATACCCATGACCCGAAACATAAGCCGAGTTTGGGTTTTAAGACAACTGTCCAAACATCCCTGGCCTACACAACCTACAGGCTCAGGCCCCTGGAGCCAAACCTGAGGACTGTACTTGCTCTCTCCAAGGGAATTGTGTGTGCCCATTCCAATGGCCACAACCCTTCTAATAGGATAAACCTCCAAAGTCCCTGATCCATCTCAATAGTGGTGGCTTCCCAGGAAAAACAGGGGCAATCTGAGCCCAACTGAGCACCTACCTGCACTCAGACCCATAGACAAATGTCCCCAGAGGTAAAAAGGAAAGAACAGGCCCCTAGGCACTAATCAGATCCATTGCTTTGGTTTCCAGGCATCTCTCCTCAGAGGCCTGGATTTCAAAAGCAGCATATAGCTGTTTCTTGACTCACCCATCAGAAAACATCTCATCTACACATGGGAAACTTGCACGTTGGAGCTGTGTCAAAGCCTTTGTTTAGGAGAACCCTTTAGGGCCCCAGTGCCACCGCTTCATTCCAAGGTCTCCATAGACACAAAAGCACGTTAGGACCCATCCCCAGGGGTGTCCATTTCAACTCAGCATCCTCGGTTGCTCGCCACAGATCCAGGAGATCTAACCTGTCTTGTTGCTAGGAGACAATTGGAATGCGAGGTGGGCTACCCAGCCATCCATCCTTAGAACCCTGCTCAGAATCATTGGCCTGGAGCCAAACAACTGGTCTCAATTGTCCTGCAGAAGACTCTCTGCAGTTTGGAGCTTCTCACAACTCTCATCGTGGGAAAACACCCATGGCCTCGTGATGCCCGCCCCATTCATGAATGGACCATCATGGTCAGAAACTCCAACCTGAGCGATCGTCTGATCCTCGCCCTGACTTCAGATGCACGAGATCTCGATTCAGGTCTGTAGATTGTGTGTGCCATGGCCTCACCCAGAAACCTAAGCCTAGCTTGTGTTCTCAGACTTTTGTCGTCAGACTACTGGCCCACAAGCCCTCCAGTTTGGCAATCCAGAACTACAACACAGCACTCTGCCGGCCCTCCAGAAGAAAAACATTGTCCTCTGGGGCTACCCAGTAACCCCGAATGAGGATCAACCTGCACCGACCTTGGCTGTACCCAAAATACACAGCCAGACCAGGGCTCTAATGCCCTTTCTGGTACAGCCTGAGCGTGGACCCCCTGGCCCCTTTCAGACAGCTGGCCGCAAACTGAGCACATCGAGCCGCCATGGCCTTAGGTCGTCATCTCTTCCCAACATCAATTTTCAGGTTTCAGAACCTAGACCTTATATCCAATCACTGCCCAGGGTTGAAGGTGATGCAGAAATCAGAACTCCTTCCCCATGGCAAGAAACCTTGTGGTTGGCATGTTGTCCAACGTTCATTGTAGTTGAAACCAGTGTGGCCCATGAGGCCCCGCCCATGCTCCTGGGCCACATTGGTCACAAACACACATTGTTACGCTCAGGCTGAGCCCAGTCCTCAAGTAAGGCCACTAAGTGGCTGGATGAAGAGATAGCATATTGGGCTTGCCATGCCCCTAGGCCCCAATTTTTAACCATAGTTTGGGTTGTCTTTTCAGTTTTCCCCACGGCTTCGCTTTGGAATACCTCTTTTGTTGGGACACCTGAGGTAACAAACCTGAAATGAGTCCTCCTATCCCACAGATTGACGAAAAGCAATTGGGATTCGGGCCAAATCCTCAGAGGGGAAGATTCGTCCATGGCCCATGAGGCCTCCCCGACATTCCACGGCCATCGCTGATACAAAATCCAGAGACAAAAGCCTGAGCAAGCGCCTCAGACTCGCACTTTCTTCATATCCTGAAGAGTTCTTCTCATGGTTTGTAGATCGGGCCTGCCATACCTACGTCCCCAAACCTAAGCTGAGTTTGTGTTTTCAGACTTCTGTCCTTAAAGTCTTGGGCCACCCACCCTCCAGGCTGGGCCCCTGGAGCCACACATTCGGACTGTGCCTACCAATCCATGGGAATTCTGCCCATTCCATGGTCCAAAATCGTACAAATTAGGAGAAACCTCCAAAGTCCCTGAGGCCATCCCAATAGTGTAGGTCGCCCAGAACAAACAAGGGCTGTCTGACACCAGCTGATAATCGACCTATACTCATAACAGAGATGGTTGTCCCCAGAGAAGAAGATTGAACCAGACAGGACCCTAGGCCATAATAGGATCCATTGCTTTGGGTTACAGGCATGTGTCCTCAAAAGCCTGATTCCAATACGAGCATATGTGTTTTCCTGAGGCACCCATCAGAACTCATCTCTTCTCCACAAGGAAACCTGTGCATGGGAGCCATGTTCAAAGCTTAGGAGAGTACTTCAGGGTCCCGGTTCCACCGCCCCATTCCAAGGCCCTCATGGACACAAAAGCAAATTAGGACCCATCCTCAGGAAAGTCCATTTCAACTCAGCCACCCCGGTTGCTCCCGCAGAGCCATCAGATCTAAACTGTCTTGTTGCTAGGAGACAATTGGAATGCGAGGCGGGCTTCCCAGGCATCCATCCGCGAACGGTGCTCTGGAGTCATTCCATATGGGATGTCCTGGAGCTGTCCAACAAGTCTTAATTGTCCCGCAGAAGGAATCCTTGAAGGGGGCATCCCACAACTCCCAACGTGGGAAAACCTCAATGACCTCGAGATTCTGCTGCCTTCAAGAAGCGGCCGTCATGCTCAGATTCTCCAACCTGAGCCATAGTCTGATACTTGCCCTGACTTCAGATGCATGAGATATTTTTTCAGATCTGCATGGGGTACATGCCGTGCCCTCGCCCTGAAACCCAAGTCTAGCTTGTCTTCTCAGACTTCCGTCCTCATACTCCTGGTTCCGAAGCCCTCAAGTTTGGCAATTTTGGACCCACAATGAGGCACTCTGCCTGCCCTCTAGAAAAAAAAAATTATTGCCTCATGAGCTGCCCAGGCACCTTAAATGAGGGTAAACCTACACAGCACTCAACTTTACCCAAATTATATAGTCTAACCTGGGCACTAATGCACTGTTGAACACAACCTGAGCCCGGACCTCCTGACCAACACCCAGAAAGCTGACCGCACACTGAGCACAAAAAACCCGCCATGGCCTTAGGTCATCATCTCTTCCTTACCTCACTTTTCAGGCTTCAGAACCGAGACCTTAACTCCAATCACTGCCCAGGGGTGAGTGTGATGTAGAAATCAGAACTCCTCTTTACCCATGGCAAGAACCCTTGTGGTTGGCACGTTGTCCAACGTTCAGAGTAGAAGAAACCAGCATTCACCCTGAGGCCCCGCCCATTCTTGAGTGCGACGAGGGCATACACAAACATTGTGAACCTCAGCTTGAGTTCTGTAGTCTAGTAAGTCCTCTCAGTGGCTGGAACATTAGATGTCATAATGGGCTTGACATGTCCCTAGGCCCCAATTTTTAACCAGATTTCTGATTGTCCAGTCGCCCCTCCCCAGGGCTCTACTCTGGAATCCCTCATTTGGTGGGACACCGGAGGTTAAAAAAGAAAAACAACAACAACAACTACAAAAAAAAAAAACAGACTTCTTCCAGCCCAAAGAATGACCCCAAACTCTTTGGACGGGGCCAAACCACCAAAAAGTAAGACTCGTCCATTTCCCATGAAGTCACCCAGAAATTCCACGACCATGAGTGACATGATATCCAGAGACAAAAACTTGAGCAGGAGCCTCACACTAGCCCTTCTTTCAAATCCCGAAGAGTTCTCCTCATGGTCTGTAGATCAGTCCTGCCATACCTATGACCCGAAACATAAGCCGAGTTTGTGTTTTCAGACAACTGTCCAAATAGCCCTGGCCAACACAACCTACAGGCTCAGGCCCCTGGACACAAAACTGAGGACTGTACTTGCCCTCTCCAAGGGAATTGTGTGTGCCCATTCCAATGGCCACAACACTTCTAATAGGATAAACCTCCAAAGTCCCTGATCCATCTCAATAGTGGTGGCTTCCCAGGAAAAACAGGGGCAATCTGAGCCCAACTGAGCACCTACCTGCACTCAGACCCATAGCAGATATCCCCAGAGGTAAAAAGAAAAGAACAGGCCCCTAGGCACTAATCAGATCCATTGCTTTGGTGTCCAGGCATCTCTCCTCAGAGGCCTGGATTTCAAAAGCAGCATATAGCTGTTTCGTGACTCACCCATCAGAAAACATCTCATATACACATGGGAAACTTGCACGTTGGAGCTGTGTCAAAGCCTTTGTTTAGGAGAACCCTTTAGGGCCCCAGAGCCACCGCTTCATTCCAAGGTCTCCATAGACACAAAAGCACGTTAGGACCCATCCCCAGGGGTGTCCATTTCAACTCAGCATCCTCGGTTGCTCCTCACAGATCCAGGAGATCTAACCTGTCTTGTTGCTAGGAGACAATTGGAATGCGAGGTGGGCTACCCAGCCATCCATCCTTAGAACCCTGCTCAGAATCATTGGCCTGGAGCCAAACAACAGGTCTCAATTGTCCTGCAGAAGACTCTCTGCAGTTTGGAGCTTCTCACAACTCCCATCGTTGGAAAGCCCCTTGGCCTCGTGTTGACCCCCCATTTATGAACGGGCCATCAGGGACAGAAACTCCTACCTGAGCAATCGTCTGATCCTCGCCCTGACTTCAGATGCACGAGATCTCGATTCAGGTCTGTAGATTGTGTGTGCCATGGCCTCACCCAGAAACCTAAGCCAAGCTTGTGTTCTCAGACTTTTGTCGTCAGACTACTGGCCCACAAGCCCTCCAGTTTGGCAATCCAGAACTACAACACAGCACTCTGCCGGCCCTCCAGAAGAAAAACTTTGTCCTCTGGGGCTACCCAGTCATCCCAAATGAGGATCAACCTGCACCGGCCTTGGCTGTACCCCAAATACATAGGCTGACCAGGGCACTAATGCCCTTTCTGACACAGCCTGAGCCTGGACCCCCTGGCCCCTCCCAGACAGCTGGCCGCACACTGAGCACATCCAGCCGCCATGGCCTTAGGTCGTCATCTCTTCCCAACCTCAGTTTTCAGGTTTCAGAACCTAGACCTTATCTCCAATCACTGCCCAGGGTTGAAGATGATGCAGAAATCAGAACTCCTTCCCCATGGCAAGAAACCTTGTGGTTGGCATGTTGTCCAACGTTCAGGGTAGTTGAAACAAGTGTGGCCCATGGGGCCCCACCCATGCTCGCGGGCCACATTGTTCACAAGCACACATTGTGACCCTCAGGCTGAGCCCAGTCCTCAAGTAAGGCCACTCAGTGGCTGGATGAAGAGATAGCATATTGTGCTTGCCATGCCCGTAGGCCCCAATTTTTAACCATAGTTCAGGTTGTCCCTTCAGTCTTCCCCACGGCTTTGCTTTGGAATTTCTCTTTTGGTGGGACACCTGAGGTAACAAACCTGAAAGGAGACCTCCCATCCCACAGATTGACGAAAAGCAATTGGGAATCGGGCCAAATCCTCAGAGAGGAAGATTCGTCCATGGCCCATGAGGCATCCCCGACATTCCACGGAGATCGCTGATACAAATTCCAGAGACAAATGCCTGAGCAAGCGCCTCAGACTCACTCTATATTCAAATCTTCATGAGTTCTTCTCATGGTTTGTAGATTGGGCCTGCCGTACCGATGTCCCCAAAGAAAGCTGAGTTTGAGTATCAGAATCACAATCAGAACTCTGCCTTCAACATGGCTGTAATGCTTGTTCTTCGCATGGAGTCACACCTTCACGTGGGAAACCCTTCATGGCCCCTGATGCCACGCCCAAACGTGAGTGCTGCTTGGGCACAAATTCACACTGTGACCCTAGCATGAGCCCCATGACAAAGAAAGGCCTGTCAGGTTCGGGACGAAGATCCTGCATTTAGTCCTTGCCATGCACATAGTCACCCAGGACTAACTAGATGGTGTGTATTCCAGTTGAGGGAACCCACTGCTGTGCTCTAGAGTCCCTCTCCTGGGAGGTCCTTTGTGGCAGAAAACAGTACTCTTCACTTCCCACAGAATGAACCCAAACACTTGGGAGCTTGGACAATCCCCCGAGAGGAAGGCTCTTCCTCGGACCCTGAGGCAACCCCTACCCTGACCGGACACTGTGAACGCAACACCCAGAGACAAAAGCCAGAGCGACTGCCTCCCACTTGCCCTCCTTTGATATCCAGAGGATCTCCCCTCACGGACTGGAGATCAGGCCTGCCATTACCTTGGCCCCTACCTGAGCCAAGTTTTCTCTTTCAGACATCAGTCCCCAGAGCCCTGGAAAACACAGCCTCTAGGCTGGGTCCTCTGGAGCCATACCACAGGACTGTGCCTACTCTCTCCTGGGAAACTGTGTCCATTCCTTTGGCCACACACCTACAGAATATGAGAAACCTCAAGGCCCCCGAGGTCATCCCACTACTGGGAGCCTCCCTGGACACACAGGGGCATTCGGACACAATCTGAGCAGCTACCTCCACGAAGGCATGCACACAGATGTCAACAGAGATAGAAGGTTGAGACGGACAGGCCCTTAGGCCCTAATCTCAACTCTTGCTTTGGGTTCCAGGTGTTACTCCTCAGAGGCTTTGGTTCGAAGAACAGGATATGGGGCTTTCCTGAGGCACTGAACAGAACTCCTCTCGTCTCCACATGGGAAGCTTCCTTGTTGTAGCTGTGCCAAACGCCTCAGTTTGGAAAACCCTGCAGAGTCCCCGAGCCACCTCCACATTCCAAGGTCTCCCAGGCCACCAAGCCACAGTAGAACTCATCTTCAGGAGAGTCCATTTCAACTCTCCCCTCTAGGTAGCTCACCCAGGAACCTGCAGATTGAGCCTGACTTGTCCTGACTAAACAGTGGGAATATGAGGTGGCGTTCCCAGGCATCCATGCTTTGACACCTGCTCTCGAGTCTTTCCGTATGGGGCCTCCTGGAACCATCCAATAGGACTCGACTGTCGAGAAGAAGGAAATCTTGAGGTTTGGAGTAGTTCACAAATCCCATCGTAGGCAAACCTCCCTGGCTTCATGAAGCCCCCACACCCTTCAGGAAGAGGACATGCTGGACAAAAACTCTAGCCTGAGGCACGTCTCATAGTTGACATGACCTCAGTGCAGGAGATCTCGATTCAGCCTCTGCAGAGTGGGCCTGCCGTGCCCTCGGTCCCAAACCTCACGCTAGCTTGTGTTTTCAGACTTCCTTCCTCACACTCCTGGCAAACAAGCCCTCCGGACTAGGAACTCCAGAAACAAAACCCAGCCCAGTGTCTGCCCAACGGAAGAAAAACGTTTCCCTGTGGGGCTCTCCAGAAAACCCAGATGAGGATCAACCTGCTCGGGCCTCGACGGTACCCGAACTGGATAGGCTGCTCTGGGCACTCATGCTCTGTCTACCACAGCCTGAAGCCAGACGTCCAGACAGACAAGGAGACAGCTGGCCGCACACCCACACTTCGGACACGCCATGGTCTTATGCCGTCACCTCATCCTAACATTGGTTTTCAGATATCTGAACCTAGACATCATATCAATTCTCCACACAGCTGGGTATCGCAAGCACAAAACAGAAGTCCTGCTTCCCCATGGCTGTAAAGCTTGCTCTTGGCATGGAGTAACACCTTCAGGGTGGGAGAAACCTTCATGGCCCCTGATGCCACGCAAAACGTGAGTGCTGATTGGGAACAAATTCACACTGTGACCCTCAGCATGAGCCCCATGTCAAAGAAAGGCCTCTCAGGGCTTGGACAAAGAGCGCGCATATGGGGCTTGCCAAGCCCCTATGCACCCAATCCTCACCACGTTTTGAATTTTCCAGTCGCCATGCCCGTACCTGGGGCTCTGCTCTGGAATCCCTTTCTTGGAGAGACCCATGAGCCAGACAACACGACTCCACCCTTCCCACAAAACGACCCCAATCTTGGGAGCTGGGACAAATCCCCAGAGAGGGATACTCGTCCACTGTCCCTGAGGCCACCCCTCAAATCCACGGATATCCCGGACACAACATACAGAGACAAAAGCCTGTTGGAACGCCTCTCACTCGCTCTTGTTTCAGAGGCCCAGGAGCTCCCTCTCGGGCTGTACATCCGGCCTGCCATACCCTAGGCGCCACTCATAAGCTGAGTTTGTGTATTCCGAATTCTGTGCCCACAGCCTGGACCCACACAACATCCAGGCTAGGGCCTCTGGACCAAACAGCGAAAGATTGTGCCTGCCCTCTCCAAGGAAAGTGTGCCCAATCCTTTGACCACAACCCTACAGGTTAGGGAAAAGCTCCAAGGCCCCTGAGGCCATCAATAGTGTAGGCCCCCCTGGACTAAGAGGGGTTCTCTGACACCAGCGGAGCAACTATCTCCACTTAGACTCTCAGACAGTGTCCCCAGAGACAGAAGGTTGAAATGGACAGGCCCCCAGGCCCTAATCTGAACCTTAGCTTTGGTTTCCATGTTTCCGTTCTCAGAGGACTGTTTACATAGACCAGCACATGGGGCTTTTCTGAGGCACCAAAACAAACCTCTCTCATCACCACATGGGCAGCTTTCTTACTGGGATGTATCAAACACTTCAGGTAGGAGAGTTCCGCAGGGCCACTGAACAACCAGCACATTCCAAGGTCTCCATGGACCCAAACGCACATTATGACGCATCCTCAGGAGAGGCCATTTCAACTCAGCCCCCTGGGTCGAGTGTTCCAGAGGCAGCAGATCAAACATATCTTGTCGCTAATAGCCAATGGGAATGCGAGGCATGCTGTACAGGGTTCCATCCTTCGAACCCTGCTCTCCAGTCCTTCCATATGGTATGTCCTGGAGCCATGCAACAGGACTCGAATGTCCCGCAGAAGGAAACCTTGTGGTTTGGGGCAAACTCCAAACTCAGCGTGGGAAAACTTCCTTGGCCTCATGAGGCCCCCACTTCATGAAGGTGCCATCATGGACACATACTGCAGCCTCAGCCAACGTCTGATCCTCAGCCTGACTTCAGATGCAGGAGATTTTGATTCAGCCTCTGCAGAGTGGGCCTGCTCTGCCCTTGGCTCCAATCCTCACACTAGCTTGTGTTTTAAGACTTCCGTCCTCACACTCCTGGCCCTCAAACCCTCCCTACTGGGAATTCTGGGGCCACAATGAAGCACTGTGCCTGCCTCCCAGGAGAAAAACCTTGTCTATGGCGCTGCCCAGAAACCCCAAATGAGGATCAAACTGCTTGGCCCTCGGCAACACCCCAATTGCATAGGCTACCTTAAACAGTGATGCTCTGTCGCAAATAGCCTGAGCCCAGACCTTCCAACAGACACCGACAGAGCTGGCTGCACACCCAGCACATTGGACCCGCCACTGCCTTAGGCCACCATCCATTCCCAACCTGGGTTTTCAGTTATCGGAACCTAGACCTTATCTCCAATCCCTGCACAGGGGGGAACCTGATGCACAAGTCAGAACCGCTCCTTCCCCATGGCAAGAAACCTTGCTGCTGGCAGTGAGTCAAACCTCCAGTGTAGGAGAAAACGGCATGGCCCATGAGGCCACGCCCAAGCGTGAGGGCCGCCTTGGGCACAAACACACATTGTGACCCTCAGCGTGAGTACCTTATTCAAGTAGCGCCTCTCAGTGACTGGACCAAGAGCCCGCATATGTGGCTTGCCATGCCCATAGGCACCCAGGACTAACTAGATGGTGTGTATTCCAGTTGAGGGAACCCACTGCTGTGCTCTAGAGTCCCTCTCCTGGGGGGTCCCCTGTGGCAGAAAACAGTACTCTTCATTCCCACAGAATGAACACAAACACTTGGGAGCTTGGACAATCCCCCGAGAGGAAGGCTCTTCCTCGGCCTCTGAGACAACCCCTACCCTGATCGGACACTGTAAATGCAACACCCAGAGACAAAATCCTGAGTGACTGCCTGCCACTTGCCCTACTTTGATTTCCAGAGGATCTCCCCTCACGGACTAGAGATCAGGCCTGCCATTACATTGGCCCCTAGCTGAGCCAAGTTTGCTTTTTCAGACATCTGTCCCCACAGCCCTGGCAAACACAGCCTCTAGGCTGGGTCCTCTGGAGCCATAGCACAGGACCGTGCCTGCTCTCTCCTGGGAAACTGTGTCCATTCCTTTGGCCACACACCTCCAGAATATGAGAAACCTCAAGGCCTCCGAGGACATCCCACTACTGGGAGCCTCACTGGACTCACAGGGGCATTCGGACACAAGCTGAGCAGCTACATCCATGAATGCATGCACACAGATGTCAACAGAGATAGAAGGTTGAGCCGGATGGGCCTTTAGGCCGTAGTCTCAACTCTTGCTTTGGTTTCCAGGTGTCACTCCTCAGAGGCTTTGGTTCGAAGAACAGGGTATGGGGCTTTCCTGAGGCACGGAACAGAACTCCTCTCGTCTCCACATGGGAAGTTTCCTTGTTGGAGCCGTGTCAAACACCTCATGTTGGAGAATCCTGCAGAGTCCCTGAGCCACCTCCACATTCCAAGGTCTCCCAGGCCACCAAGCCACAGTAGGACTCATCTTCAGGAGAGTCCATTTCAACTCTCCCCTCTGGGTAGCTCACCCAGGAGCCCGCAGATTGAGCCTGCCTTGTCCTGACTAAAGAGTGGGAATATGAGGTGGTGTTCTCAGGCATCCATGCTTAGACACCTGCTCTCGAGTCTTTCCATATGGGGCCTCTTGGAACCATCCAATAGGACTCGACTGTCGTGCAGAAGGTAACCTTCAGTTTTGGAGCAGTTCACAAATCCCATCGTAGGCAAAACTTTCTGGCCTCATGAAGCCCCCACACCCTTCAGGAAGAGGCCATGCTGGACAAGAACTCTAGCCTGAGGCACGTCTCATAGTTGACATGACCTCAGTGCAGGAGATCTCGATTCAGCCTCTGCAGAGTGGGCCTGCCGTGCCCTCGGTCCCAAACCTCACGCTAGCTTGTGTTTTCAGACTTCCTTCCTCCCACTCCTGGCAAACAAGCCCTCTGGACTAGGAACTCCGGAACCAAAACCCAGCCCAGTGTCTGCCCAACGGAAAAAAAACGTTTCCCTGTGGGCCTCTCTAGAAAACCCAATGAGGATCAACCTGCTCGGTCCTCGATGGTACCCGAACTGGATAGGCTGCTCTGGGCACTCATGCTCTGTCTGACACAGCCTGAAGCCAGACTTCCAGACAGACAAGGAGACAGCTGGCCGCACACCCAGCACTTCGGACACGCCATGGTCTTATGCCGTCACCTCATCCTAACCTAGGTTTTCAGATATCTGAACCTAGACATTATATCAATTCTCCACACAGCTGGGTATAGCAAGCACAAAACAGAACTCCTCCTTCCCCATGGCTGTCAAGCTTGCTCTTGGCATGGAGTCACACCTTCAGGGTGGGAGAAACCTTCATGGCCCCTGAAGCCACGCCCAAACTTGAGTGCTGCTTGGGCACAAATTCACACTGTGACCCTCAGCATGAGCCCCATGTCAAAGAAAGGCCTGTCAGGCCCTGGACCAAGAGCCCACATATGGGGCTTGCCAAGCCCCTATGCACCCAATCCTCACCACGGTTTGAATTTTCCAGTCGCCCCGCCCGTACCTGGAGCTCTGCTCTGGAATCCCTTTCTTGGAGAGACCCATGAGCCAGACAACACGACTCCACCCTTCCCACAAAATGACCCCAAACTCTTGGGAGCTGGGACAAATCCCCAGAGAGGGATACTCGACCACAGTACCTGAGGCCACCGCTCCAATCCACGGCTATCCCGGACACAACATCCAGAGACAAAAGCCTGAAGGAACGCCTCCCACTCGCCCTTGTTTCAGAGGCCCAGGAGCTCCCGCTCGGGCTGTACATCCGGCCGGCCATAGCCTAGGCGCCACTCATAAGCTGAGTTTGTGTATTCAGACTTCTGTGCCCACAGCCTGGACCCACACAACATCCAGGCTAGGGCCTCTGGACCAAACAGCGAAAGATTGTGCCTGCCCTCTCCAAGGAAAGTGTGCCCAATCCATTGACCACAACCCTACAGGTTAGGGAAAAGCTCCAAGGTCCCTGAGGCCATCAATAGTATAGGCCACCCTGGACTAAGAGGGGTTCTCTGACACCAGCGGAGCAACTATCTCCACGTAGACTCTCAGACAGTGTCCCCAGAGACAGAAGGTTGAAATGGACAGGCCCCCAGGCCCTAATCTGAACCTTAGCTTTGGTTTCCATGTTTCCGTTCTCAGAGGACTGTTTTCGTAGACCAGCACATGGGGCTTTTCTGAGGCACCAAACCAAACATCTCTCATCTCCACATGGGCAGCCTTCTTACTGGGATGTATCAAACACTTCAGGTAGGAGAGTTCCGCAGGGCCACTGAACAACCAGCACATTCCAAGGTCTCCATGGACCCAAACGCACATTATGACGCATCCTCAGGAGAGGCCATTTCAACTCAGCCCGCTGGGTCGCGTGTTCCAGAGGCAGCAGATCAAACATATCTTGTCGCTAATAGCCAATGGGAATGCGAGGCATGCAGTACAGGGATCCATCCTTCGAACCCTGCTCTCCAGTCCTTCCATATGATATGTCCTGGAGCCATGCAACAGGACTCGAATGTCCCGCAGAAGGAAACCTTGTGGTTTGGGGCAACCTCCAAACTCAGCGTGGGAAAACTTCCTTGGCCTCATGAGGCCCCCACTTCATGAAGGTGCCATCATGGACACATACTGCAGCCTCAGCCAACGTCTGATCCTCAGCCTGACTTCAGATGCAGGAGATTTTGATTCAGCCTCTGCAGAGTGGGCCTGCTCTGCCCTTGGCTCCAATCCTCACACTAGCTTGTGTTTTCAGACTTCCGTCCTCACACTCCTGGCCCACAAACCCTCCCTACTGGGAATTCTGGGGCCACAATGAAGCACTGTGCCTGCCTCCCAGGAGAAAAACCTTGTCTATGGCGCTGCCCAGAAACCCCAAATGAGGATCAAACTGCTTGGCCCTCGGCAACACCCCAATTGCATAGGCGACCTTAAACAGTGATGCTCTGTCGCAAATAGCCTGAGCCCAGACCTTCCAACAGACACCGACAGAGCTGGCTGCACACCCAGCACATTGGACCCGCCACTGCCTTAGGCCACCATCCATTCCCAACCTGGGTTTTCAGTCATCGGAACCTAGACCTTATCTCCAATCCCTGCACAGGGGGGAACCTGATGCACAAGTCAGAACCCCTCCTTCCCCATGGCAAGAAACCTTGCTGCTGGCAGTGAGTCAAACCTCCAGTGTAGGAGAAAACGGCATGGCCCATGAGGCCACGCCCAAGCGTGAGGGCCGCCTTGGGCACAAACACACATTGTGACCCTCAGCGTGAGTACCTTATTCAAGTAACGCCTCTCAGTGACTGGACCAAGAGCCCGCATATGTGGCTCGCCATGCCCATAGGCACCCAGGACTAACTAGATGGTGTGTATTCCAGTTGAGGGAACCCACTGCTGTGCTCTAGAGTCCCTCTCCTGGGGTGTCCCCTGTGGCAGAAAACAGTACTCTTCATTCCCACAGAATGAACACAAACACTTGGGAGCTTGGACAATCCCCCGAGAGGAAGTCTCTTCCTCGGCCTCTGAGACAACCCCTACCCTGACCGGACACTGTAAATGCAACACCCAGAGACAAAATCCTGAGTGACTGCCTGCCACTTGCCCTACTTTGATTTCCAGAGGATCTCCCCTCACGGACTAGAGATCAGGCCTGCCATTACATTGGCCCCTAGCTGAGCCAAGTTTGCTTTTTCAGACATCTGTCCCCACAGCCCTGGCAAACACAGCCTCTAGGCTGGGTCCTCTGGAGCCATAGCACAGGACCGTGCCTGCTCTCTCCTGGGAAACTGTGTCCATTCCTTTGGCCACACACCTCCAGAATATGAGAAACCTCAAGGCCTCCGAGCACATCCCACTACTGGGAGCCTCACTGGACTCACAGGGGCATTCGGACACAAGCTGAGCAGCTACATCCATGAATGCATGCACACAGATGTCAACAGAGATAGAAGGTTGAGCCGGACAGGCCTTTAGGCCGTAGTCTCAACTCTTGCTTTGGTTTCCAGGTGTCACTCCTCAGAGGCTTTGGTTCGAAGAACAGGGTATGGGGCTTTCCTGAGGCACGGAACAGAACTCCTCTCGTCTCCACATGGGAAGTTTCCTTGTTGGAGCCGTGTCAAACACCTCATGTTGGAGAATCCTGCAGAGTCCCTGAGCCACCTCCACATTCCAAGGTCTCCCAGGCCACCAAGCCACAGTAGGACTCATCTTCAGGAGAGTCCATTTCAACTCTCCCCTCTGGGTAGCTCACCCAGGAGCCCGCAGATTGAGCCTGCCTTGTCCTGACTAAAGAGTGGGAATATGAGGTGGCGTTCCCAGGCATCCATGCTTAGACACCTGCTCTCGAGTCTTTCCATATGGGGCCTCTTGGAACCATCCAATAGGACTCGACTGTCGTGCAGAAGGTAACCTTCAGTTTTGGAGCAGTTCACAAATCCCATCGTAGGCAAAACTTTCTGGCCTCATGAAGCCCCCACACCCTTCAGAAAGAGGCCATGCTGGACAAGAACTCTAGCCTGAGGCACGTCTCATAGTTGACATGACCTCAGTGCAGGAGATCTCGATTCAGCCTCTGCAGAGTGGGCCTGCCGTGCCCTCGGTCCCAAACCTCACGCTAGCTTGTGTTTTCAGACTTCCTTCCTCCCACTCCTGGCAAACAAGCCCTCTGGACTAGGAACTCCGGACCCAAAACCCAGCCCAGTGTCTGCCCAACGGAAGAAAAACGTTTCCCTGTGGGGCTCTCCAGAAAACCCAATGAGGATCAACCTGCTCGGTCCTCGATGGTACCCGAACTGGATGGCTGCTCTGGGCACTCATGCTCTGCCTGACACAGCCTGAAGCCAGACGTCCAGACAGACAAGGAGACAGCTGGCCGCACACCCAGCACTTCGGACACGCCATGGTCTTATGCCGTCACCTCATCCTAACCTTGGTTTTCAGATATCTGAACCTAGACATTATATCAATTCTCCACACAGCTGGGTATAGCAAGCACAAAACAGAACTCCTCCTTTCCCATGGCTGTCAAGCTTGCTCTTGGCATGGAGTCACACCTTCAGGGTGGGAGAAACCTTCATGGCCCCTGAAGCCACGCCCAAACTTGAGTGCTGCTTGGGCACAAATTCACACTGTGACCCTCAGCATGAGCCCCATGTCAAAGAAAGGCCTGTCAGGCCCTGGACCAAGAGCCCTCATATGGGGCTTGCCAAGCCCCTATGCACCCAATCCTCACCACGGTTTGAAATTTCCAGTCGCCCCGCCCGTACCTGGAGCTCTGCTCTGGAATCCCTTTCTTGGAGAGACCCATGAGCCAGACAACACGACTCCACCCTTCCCACAAAATGACCCCAAAGTCTTGGGAGCTGGGACAAATCCCCAGAGAGGGATACTCGTCCACAGTACCTGAGGCCACCGCTCCAATCCACGGCTATCCCGGACACAACATCCAGAGACAAAAGCCTGAAGGAACGCCTCCCACTCGCCCTTGTTTCAGAGGCCCAGGAGCTCCCTCTCGGGCTGTACATCCGGCCGGCCATACCCTAGGCGCCACTCATAAGCTGAGTTTGTGTATTCAGACTTCTGTGCCCACAGCCTGGACCCACACAACATCCAGGCTAGGGCCTCTGGACCAAACAGCGAAAGATTGTGCCTGCCCTCTCCAAGGAAAGTGTGCCCAATCCATTGACCACAACCCTACAGGTTAGGGAAAAGCTCCAAGTTCCCTGAGGCCATCAATAGTATAGGCCACCCTGGACTAAGAGGGGTTCTCTGACACCAGCGGAGCAACTATCTCCACGTAGACTCTCAGACAGTGTCCCCAGAGACAGAAGGTTGAAATGGACAGGCCCCCAGGCCCTAATCTGAACCTTAGCTTTGGTTTCCATGTTTCCGTTCTCAGAGGACTGTTTTCGTAGACCAGCACATGGGGCTTTTCTGAGGCACCAAACCAAACATCTCTCATCTCCACATGGGCAGCCTTCTTACTGGGATGTATCAAACACTTCAGGTAGGAGAGTTCTGCAGGGCCACTGAACAACCAGCACATTCCAAGGTCTCCATGGACCCAAACGCACATTATGACGCATCCTCAGGAGAGGCCATTTCAACTCAGCCCGCTGGGTCGCGTGTTCCAGAGGCAGCAGATCAAACATATCTTGTCGCTAATAGCCAATGGGAATGCGAGGCATGCAGTACAGGGATCCATCCTTCGAACCCTGCTCTCCAGTCCTTCCATATGATATGTCCTGGAGCCATGCAACAGGACTCGAATGTCCCGCAGAAGGAAACCTTGTGGTTTGGGGCAACCTCCAAACTCAGCGTGGGAAAACTTCCTTGGCCTCATGAGGCCCCCACTTCATGAAGGTGCCATCATGGACACATACTGCAGCCTCAGCCAACGTCTGATCCTCAGCCTGACTTCAGATGCAGGAGATTTTGATTCAGCCTCTGCAGAGTGGGCCTGCTCTGCCCTTGGCTCCAATCCTCACACTAGCTTGTGTTTTCAGACTTCCGTCCTCACACTCCTGGCCCACAAACCCTCCCTACTGGGAATTCTGGGGCCACAATGAAGCACTGTGCCTGCCTCCCAGGAGAAAAACCTTGTCTATGGCGCTGCCCAGAAACCCCAAATGAGGATCAAACTGCTTGGCCCTCGGCAACACCCCAATTGCATAGGCGACCTTAAACAGTGATGCTCTGTCGCAAATAGCCTGAGCCCAGACCTTCCAACAGACACCGACAGAGCTGGCTGCACACCCAGCACATTGGACCCGCCACTGCCTTAGGCCACCATCCATTCCCAACCTGGGTTTTCAGTCATCGGAACCTAGACCTTATCTCCAATCCCTGCACAGGGGGGAACCTGATGCACAAGTCAGAACCCCTCCTTCCCCATGGCAAGAAACCTTGCTGCTGGCAGTGAGTCAAACCTCCAGTGTAGGAGAAAACGGCATGGCCCATGAGGCCACGCCCAAGCGTGAGGGCCGCCTTGGGCACAAACACACATTGTGACCCTCAGCGTGAGTACCTTATTCAAGTAACGCCTCTCAGTGACTGGACCAAGAGCCCGCATATGTGGCTTGCCATGCCCATAGGCACCCAGGACTAACTAGATGGTGTGTATTCCAGTTGAGGGAACCCACTGCTGTGCTCTAGAGTCCCTCTCCTGGGGTGTCCCCTGTGGCAGAAAACAGTACTCTTCATTCCCACAGAATGAACACAAACACTTGGGAGCTTGGACAATCCCCCGAGAGGAAGGCTCTTCCTCGGCCTCTGAGACAACCCCTACCCTGACCGGACACTGTAAATGCAACACCCAGAGACAAAATCCTGAGTGACTGCCTGCCACTTGCCCTACTTTGATTTCCAGAGGATCTCCCCCCACGGACTAGAGATCAGGCCTGCCATTACATTGGCCCCTAGCTGAGCCAAGTTTGCTTTTTCAGACATCTGTCCCCACAGCCCTGGCAAACACAGCCTCTAGGCTGGGTCCTCTGGAGCCATAGCACAGGACCGTGCCTGCTCTCTCCTGGGAAACTGTGTCCATTCCTTTGGCCACACACCTCCAGAATATGAGAAACCTCAAGGCCTCCGAGCACATCCCACTACTGGGAGCCTCACTGGACTCACAGGGGCATTCGGACACAAGCTGAGCAGCTACATCCATGAATGCATGCACACAGATGTCAACAGAGATAGAAGGTTGAGCCGGACAGGCCTTTAGGCCGTAGTCTCAACTCTTGCTTTGGTTTCCAGGTGTCACTCCTCAGAGGCTTTGGTTCGAAGAACAGGGTATGGGGCTTTCCTGAGGCACGGAACAGAACTCCTCTCGTCTCCACATGGGAAGTTTCCTTGTTGGAGCCGTGTCAAACACCTCATGTTGGAGAATCCTGCAGAGTCCCTGAGCCACCTCCACATTCCAAGGTCTCCCAGGCCACCAAGCCACAGTAGGACTCATCTTCAGGAGAGTCCATTTCAACTCTCCCCTCTGGGTAGCTCACCCAGGAGCCCGCAGATTGAGCCTGCCTTGTCCTGACTAAAGAGTGGGAATATGAGGTGGCGTTCCCAGGCATCCATGCTTAGACACCTGCTCTCGAGTCTTTCCATATGGGGCCTCTTGGAACCATCCAATAGGACTCGACTGTCGTGCAGAAGGTAACCTTCAGTTTTGGAGCAGTTCACAAATCCCATCGTAGGCAAAACTTTCTGGCCTCATGAAGCCCCCACACCCTTCAGAAAGAGGCCATGCTGGACAAGAACTCTAGCCTGAGGCACGTCTCATAGTTGACATGACCTCAGTGCAGGAGATCTCGATTCAGCCTCTGCAGAGTGGGCCTGCCGTGCCCTCGGTCCCAAACCTCACGCTAGCTTGTGTTTTCAGACTTCCTTCCTCCCACTCCTGGCAAACAAGCCCTCTGGACTAGGAACTCCGGACCCAAAACCCAGCCCAGTGTCTGCCCAACGGAAGAAAAACGTTTCCCTGTGGGGCTCTCCAGAAAACCCAATGAGGATCAACCTGCTCGGTCCTCGACGGTACCCGAACTGGATAGGCTGCTCTGGGCACTCATGCTCTGCCTGACACAGCCTGAAGCCAGACGTCCAGACAGACAAGGAGACAGCTGGCCGCACACCCAGCACTTCGGACACGCCATGGTCTTATGCCGTCACCTCATCCTAACCTTGTTTTTCAGATATCTGAACCTAGACATTATATCAATTCTCCACACAGCTGGGTATAGCAAGCACAAAACAGAACTCCTCCTTCCCCATGGCTGTCAAGCTTGCTCTTGGCATGGAGTCACACCTTCAGGGTGGGAGAAACCTTCATGGCCCCTGAAGCCACGCCCAAACTTGAGTGCTGCTTGGGCACAAATTCACACTGTGACCCTCAGCATGAGCCCCATGTCAAAGAAAGGCCTGTCAGGCCCTGGACCAAGAGCCCTCATATGGGGCTTGCCAAGCCCCTATGCACCCAATCCTCACCACGGTTTGAAATTTCCAGTCGCCCCGCCCGTACCTGGAGCTCTGCTCTGGAATCCCTTTCTTGGAGAGACCCATGAGCCAGACAACACGACTCCACCCTTCCCACAAAATGACCCCAAAGTCTTGGGAGCTGGGACAAATCCCCAGAGAGGGATACTCGTCCACAGTACCTGAGGCCACCGCTCCAATCCACGGCTATCCCGGACACAACATCCAGAGACAAAAGCCTGAAGGAACGCCTCCCACTCGCCCTTGTTTCAGAGGCCCAGGAGCTCCCTCTCGGGCTGTACATCCGGCCGGCCATACCCTAGGCGCCACTCATAAGCTGAGTTTGTGTATTCAGACTTCTGTGCCCACAGCCTGGACCCACACAACATCCAGGCTAGGGCCTCTGGACCAAACAGCGAAAGATTGTGCCTGCCCTCTCCAAGGAAAGTGTGCCCAATCCATTGACCACAACCCTACAGGTTAGGGAAAAGCTCCAAGTTCCCTGAGGCCATCAATAGTATAGGCCACCCTGGACTAAGAGGGGTTCTCTGACACCAGCGGAGCAACTATCTCCACGTAGACTCTCAGACAGTGTCCCCAGAGACAGAAGGTTGAAATGGACAGGCCCCCAGGCCCTAATCTGAACCTTAGCTTTGGTTTCCATGTTTCCGTTCTCAGAGGACTGTTTTCGTAGACCAGCACATGGGGCTTTTCTGAGGCACCAAACCAAACATCTCTCATCTCCACATGGGCAGCCTTCTTACTGGGATGTATCAAACACTTCAGGTAGGAGAGTTCTGCAGGGCCACTGAACAACCAGCACATTCCAAGGTCTCCATGGACCCAAACGCACATTATGACGCATCCTCAGGAGAGGCCATTTCAACTCAGCCCGCTGGGTCGCGTGTTCCAGAGGCAGCAGATCAAACATATCTTGTCGCTAATAGCCAATGGGAATGCGAGGCATGCAGTACAGGGATCCATCCTTCGAACCCTGCTCTCCAGTCCTTCCATATGATATGTCCTGGAGCCATGCAACAGGACTCGAATGTCCCGCAGAAGGAAACCTTGTGGTTTGGGGCAACCTCCAAACTCAGCGTGGGAAAACTTCCTTGGCCTCATGAGGCCCCCACTTCATGAAGGTGCCATCATGGACACATACTGCAGCCTCAGCCAACGTCTGATCCTCAGCCTGACTTCAGATGCAGGAGATTTTGATTCAGCCTCTGCAGAGTGGGCCTGCTCTGCCCTTGGCTCCAATCCTCACACTAGCTTGTGTTTTCAGACTTCCGTCCTCACACTCCTGGCCCACAAACCCTCCCTACTGGGAATTCTGGGGCCACAATGAAGCACTGTGCCTGCCTCCCAGGAGAAAAACCTTGTCTATGGCGCTGCCCAGAAACCCCAAATGAGGATCAAACTGCTTGGCCCTCGGCAACACCCCAATTGCATAGGCGACCTTAAACAGTGATGCTCTGTCGCAAATAGCCTGAGCCCAGACCTTCCAACAGACACCGACAGAGCTGGCTGCACACCCAGCACATTGGACCCGCCACTGCCTTAGGCCACCATCCATTCCCAACCTGGGTTTTCAGTCATCGGAACCTAGACCTTATCTCCAATCCCTGCACAGGGGGGAACCTGATGCACAAGTCAGAACCCCTCCTTCCCCATGGCAAGAAACCTTGCTGCTGGCAGTGAGTCAAACCTCCAGTGTAGGAGAAAACGGCATGGCCCATGAGGCCACGCCCAAGCGTGAGGGCCGCCTTGGGCACAAACACACATTGTGACCCTCAGCGTGAGTACCTTATTCAAGTAACGCCTCTCAGTGACTGGACCAAGAGCCCGCATATGTGGCTTGCCATGCCCATAGGCACCCAGGACTAACTAGATGGTGTGTATTCCAGTTGAGGGAACCCACTGCTGTGCTCTAGAGTCCCTCTCCTGGGGTGTCCCCTGTGGCAGAAAACAGTACTCTTCATTCCCACAGAATGAACACAAACACTTGGGAGCTTGGACAATCCCCCGAGAGGAAGGCTCTTCCTCGGCCTCTGAGACAACCCCTACCCTGACCGGACACTGTAAATGCAACACCCAGAGACAAAATCCTGAGTGACTGCCTGCCACTTGCCCTACTTTGATTTCCAGAGGATCTCCCCCCACGGACTAGAGATCAGGCCTGCCATTACATTGGCCCCTAGCTGAGCCAAGTTTGCTTTTTCAGACATCTGTCCCCACAGCCCTGGCAAACACAGCCTCTAGGCTGGGTCCTCTGGAGCCATAGCACAGGACCGTGCCTGCTCTCTCCTGGGAAACTGTGTCCATTCCTTTGGCCACACACCTCCAGAATATGAGAAACCTCAAGGCCTCCGAGCACATCCCACTACTGGGAGCCTCACTGGACTCACAGGGGCATTCGGACACAAGCTGAGCAGCTACATCCATGAATGCATGCACACAGATGTCAACAGAGATAGAAGGTTGAGCCGGACAGGCCTTTAGGCCGTAGTCTCAACTCTTGCTTTGGTTTCCAGGTGTCACTCCTCAGAGGCTTTGGTTCGAAGAACAGGGTATGGGGCTTTCCTGAGGCACGGAACAGAACTCCTCTCGTCTCCACATGGGAAGTTTCCTTGTTGGAGCCGTGTCAAACACCTCATGTTGGAGAATCCTGCAGAGTCCCTGAGCCACCTCCACATTCCAAGGTCTCCCAGGCCACCAAGCCACAGTAGGACTCATCTTCAGGAGAGTCCATTTCAACTCTCCCCTCTGGGTAGCTCACCTAGGAGCCCGCAGATTGAGCCTGCCTTGTCCTGACTAAAGAGTGGGAATATGAGGTGGCGTTCCCAGGCATCCATGCTTAGACACCTGCTCTCGAGTCTTTCCATATGGGGCCTCTTGGAACCATCCAATAGGACTCGACTGTCGTGCAGAAGGTAACCTTCAGTTTTGGAGCAGTTCACAAATCCCATCGTAGGCAAAACTTTCTGGCCTCATGAAGCCCCCACACCCTTCAGGAAGAGGCCATGCTGGACAAGAACTCTAGCCTGAGGCACGTCTCATAGTTGACATGACCTCAGTGCAGGAGATCTCGATTCAGCCTCTGCAGAGTGGGCCTGCCGTGCCCTCGGTCCCAAACCTCACGCTAGCTTGTGTTTTCAGACTTCCTTCCTCACACTCCTGGCAAACAAGCCCTCCGGACTAGGAACTCCAGAACCAAAACCCAGCCCAGTGTCTGCCCAACGGAAGAAAAACATTTCCCTGTGGGGCTCTCCAGAAAACCCAGATGAGGATCAACCTGCTCGGGCCTCGACGGTACCGAACTGGATAGGCTGCTCTGGGCACTCATGCTCTGCCTGACACAGCCTGAAGCCAGACGTCCAGACAGACAAGGAGACAGCTGGCCGCACACCCAGCACTTCGGACACGCCATGGTCTTATGCCGTCACCTCATCCTAACCTTGGTTTTCAGATATCTGAACCTAGACATTATATCAATTCTCCACACAGCTGGGTATAGCAAGCACAAAACAGAACTCCTCCTTCCCCATGGCATTCAAGCTTGCTCTTGGCATGGAGTCACACCTTCAGGGTGGGAGAAACCTTCATGGCCCCTGATGCCACGCCCAAACTTGACTGCTGCTTGGGCACAAATTCACACTGTGACCCTCAGCATGAGCCCCATGTCAAAGAAAGGCCTGTCAGGGCCTGGACCAAGAGCCCACATATGGGGCTTGCCAAGCCCCTGTGCACCCAATCCTCACCACGGTTTGAATTTTCCAGTCGCCCCGCCCGTACCTGGAGCTCTGCTCTGGAATCCCTTTCTTGGAGAGACCCATGAGCCAGACAACACGACTCCACCCTTCCCACAAAATGACCCCAAACTCTTGGGAGCTGGGACAGATCCCCAGAGAGGGATACTCGTCCACAGTACCTGAGGCCACCGCTCCAATCCACGGCTATCCGGGACACAACATCCAGAGACAAAAGCCTGAAGGAACACCTACCACTCGCCCTTGTTTCAGAGGCCCAGGAGCTCCCTCTCGGGCTGTACATCCGGCCTGCCATACCCTAGGCGCCACTCATAAGCTGAGTTTGTGTATTCAGACTTCTGTGCCCACAGCCTGGACCCACACAACATCCAGGCTAGGGCCTCTGGACCAAACAGCGAAAGATTGTGCCTGCCCTCTCCAAGGAAAGTGTGCCCAATCCATTGACCACAACCCTACAGGTTAGGGAAAAGCTCCAAGGTCCCTGAGGCCAACAATAGTATAGGCCACCCTGGACTAAGAGGGGCTCTCTGACACCAGCGGAGCAACTATCTCCACTTAGACTCTCAGAGAGTGTCCCCAGAGACCGAAGGTTGAAATGGACAGGCCCCCAGGCCCTAATCTGAACCTTAGCTTTGGTTTCCATGTTTCCGTTCTCAGAGGACTGTTTCCGTAGACCAGCACATGGGGCTTTTCTGAGGCACCAAACCAAACATCTATCATCTCCAGATGGGCAGCTTTCTTACTAGGATGTATCAAGCACTTCAGGTAGGAGATTTCCGCAGGGCCACTGAACAACCAGCACATTCCAAGGTCTCCATGGACCCAAACGCACATTATGACGCATCCTCAGGAGAGGCCATTTCAACTCAGCCCCCTGGGTCTCCCTGTTCCAGAGGCAGCAGATCCAACATATCTTGTCGCTAATAGCCAATGGGAATGCGAGGCATGCTGTACAGGGTTCCATCCTTCGAACCCTGCTCTCCAGTCCTTCCATATGTTATGTCCTGGAGCCATGCAACAGGACTCGAATGTCCTGCAGAAGGAAACCTTGTGGTTTGGGGCAACCTCCAAACTCAGCGTGGGAAAACTTCCTTGGCCTCATGAGGCCCCCACTTCATGAAGGTGCCATCATGGACAAATACTCCAGCCTCAGCCAACGTCTGATCCTCAGCCTGACTTCAGTTGCAGGAGATTCTGATTCAGGCTCTGCAGATTGGGCCTGCTCTGCCCTTGGCTCCAATACTCACACTAGCATGTGTTTTTAGACATCTGTGCTCACACTCCAGGCCCACAAACCCTCCCTACTGGGAATTCTGGGGCCACAAGGAAGCACTGTGCCTGACTCCCAGGAGAAAAACATTGTCTATGGCGCTGCCCAGAAACCCCAAATGAGGATCAAACTGCTTGGCCCTCGGCAACACCCCAATTGCATAGGCTCCCTTAAACAGTGATGCTCTGTCGCAAATAGCCTGAGCCCAGACTTTCCAACAGACACCGACACAGCTGGCTGCACACCCAGCACATTGGACCCGCCTCTGCCTTAGGCCACCATCCTATCCCAACCTGGGTTTTTAGTCATCGGAACCTAGACCTTATCTCCAATCCCTGCACAGGGGGGAACCTGATGCACAAGTCAGAACCCCTCCTACCCCATGGCAAGAAACCTTGCTGCTGGCAGTGAGTCAAACCTTCTGTGTAGGAGAAAACGGCAGGGCCCATGAGGCCACGCCCAAGCGTGAGGGCCGCCTTGGGCACAAACACACATTGTGACCCTCAGCGTGAGTACCTTATTCAAGTAACGCCTCTCAGTGACTGGACCAAGAGCCCGCATATGTGGCTTGCCATGCCCATAGGCACCCAGGACTAACTAGATGGTGTGTATTCCAGTTGAGGGAACCCACTGCTGTGCTCTAGAGTCCCTCTCCTGGGGTGTCCCCTGTGGCAGAAAACAGTACTCTTCCCTTCCCACAGAATGAATCCAAACACTTGGGAGCTTGCACAATCCCCCGAGAGGAAGGCTCTTCCTCGGCCTCTGAGACAACCCCTACCCTGACCGGACACTGTAAACGCAACACCCAGAGACAAAATCCTGAGTGACTGCCTCCCACTTGCCCTACTTTGATTTCCAGAGGATCTCCCCTCACGGACTAGAGATCAGGCCTGCCATTACATTGGCCCCTAGCTGAGCCAAGTTTGCTTTTTCAGACATCTGTCCCCACAGCCCTGGCAAACACAGCCTCTAGGCTGGGTCCTCTGGAGCCATAGCACAGGACCGTGCCTGCTCTCTCCTGGGAAACTGTGTCCATTCCTTTGGCCACACACCTCCAGAATATGAGAAACCTCAAGGCCTCCGAGGACATCCCACTACTGGGAGCCTCACTGGACTCACAGGGGCATTCGGACACAAGCTGAGCAGCTACATCCATGAATACATGGACACAGATGTCAACAGAGATAGAAGGTTGAGCCGGACGGGCCTTTAGGCCGTAGTCTCAACTCTTGCTTTGGTTTCCAGGTGTCACTCCTCAGAGGCTTTGGTTCGAAGAACAGTGTATGGGGCTTTCCTGAGGCACGGAACAGAACTCCTCTCGTCTCCACATGGGAAGTTTCCTTGTTGGAGCCGTGTCAAACACCTCATGTTGGAGAATCCTGCAGAGTCCCTGAGCCACCTCCACATTCCAAGGTCTCCCAGGCCACCAAGCCACAGTAGGACTCATCTTCAGGAGAGTCCATTTCAACTCTCCCCTCTGGGTAGCTCACCCAGGAGCCCGCAGATTGAGCCTGCCTTGTCCTGACTAAAGAGTGGGAATATGAGGTGGCGTTCCCAGGCATCCATGCTTAGACACCTGCTCTCGAGTCTTTCCATATGGGGCCTCTTGGAACCATCCAATAGGACTCGACTGTCGTGCAGAAGGTAACCTTCAGTTTTGGAGCAGTTCACAAATCCCATCGTAGGCAAAACTTTCTGGCCTCATGAAGCCCCCACACCCTTCAGGAAGAGGCCATGCTGGACAAGAACTCTAGCCTGAGGCACGTCTCATAGTTGACATGACCTCAGTGCAGGAGATCTCGATTCAGCCTCTGCAGAGTGGGCCTGCCGTGCCCTGGGTCCCAAACCTCACGCTAGCTTGTGTTTTCAGACTTCCTTCCTCACACTCCTGGCAAACAAGCCCTCCGGACTAGGAACTCCAGAACCAAAACCCAGCCCAGTGTCTGCCCAACGGAAGAAAAACGTTTCCCTGTGGGGCTCTCCAGAAAACCCAGATGAAGATCAACCTGCTCGGGCCTCGACGGTACCCGAACTGGATAGGCTGCTCTGGGCACTCATGCTCTGCCTGACACAGCCTAAAGCCAGACGTCCAGACAGAAAAAGAGACAGCTGTCCGCACACCCAGCACTTCGGACACGCCATGGTCTTATGCCGTCACCTCATCCTAACCTTGGTTTTCAGATATCTGAACCTAGACATTATATCAATTCTCCACACAGCTGGGTATAGCAAGCACAAAACAGAACTCCTCCTTCCCCATGGCTGTCAAGCTTGCTCTTGTCATGGAGTCACACCTTCAGGGTGGGAGAATCCTTCATGGCCCCTGATTCCACGCCCAAACTTGAGTGCTGCTTGGGCACAAATTCACACTGTGACCCTCAGCATGAGCCCCATGTCAAAGAAAGGCCTGTCAGGGCCTGGACCAAGAGCCCACATATGGGGCTTGCCAAGCCCCTATGCACCCAATCCTCACCACGGTTTGAATTTTCCAGTCGCCCCGCCCGAACCTGGAGCTCTGCTCTGGAATCCCTTTCTTGGAGAGACCCATGAGCCAGACAACACGACTCCACCCTTCCCACAAAATGACCCCAAACTCTTGGGAGCTCGGACAAATCCCCAGAGAGGGATACTCCTCCACAGTACCTGAGGCCACCGCTCCAATCCACGGCTATCCCGGACACAACATCCAGAGACAAAAGCCTGAAGGAACGCCTCCCACTCGCCCTTGTTTCAGAGGCCCAGGAGCTCCCTCTCGGGCTGTTCATCCGGCCGGCCATACCCTAGGCGCCACTCATAAGCTGAGTTTGTGTATTCAGACATCTGTGCCCACAGCCTGGACCCACACAACATCCAGGCTAGGGCCTCTGGACCAAACAGCGAAAGATTGTGCCTGCTCTCTCCAAGGAAAGTGTGCCCAATCCATTGACCACAACCCTACAGGTTAGGGAAAAGCTCCAAGGTCCCTGAGGCCATCAATAGTATAGGCCACTCTGGACTAAGAGGGGCTCTCTGACACCAGCGGAGCAACTATCTCCACTTAGACTCTCAGAGAGTGTCCCCAGAGACCGAAGGTTGAAATGGACAGGCCCACAGGCCCTAATCTGAACCTTAGCTTTGGTTTCCATGTGTCTGTCCTCAGAGGACTGTTTTCGTAGACAGGGACACGGGGCTTTTCTGAGGCATCAAACCAAACCTCTCTCGTCTCCACATGTGGAGATTTCTAACTGGGGTTGTATCAAACCCTTCAGGTAGGAGAGTTCCGCAGGGCCACTGAACAACCAGCACATTCCAAGGTCTCCATGGACTCCAAACGCACATTATGACGCATCCTCAGGAGAGGCCATTTCAACTCAGCCCCCTGGGTAGCGTGCCCCAGAGGCAGCAGATCAAACATATTTTGTCGCTTATGGCCAAGGGGAATGTGAGGCATGCTGTACAGGGATCCATCCTTCGAACCCTGCTCTCCAGTCCTTCCATATGGTATGTCCTGGAGCCATGCAACAGGACTCGAATGTCCCGCAGAAGGAAACCTTGTGGTTTGGGGCAACCTCCAAACTCAGCGTGGGAATACTTCCTTGGCCTCATGATGCCCCCGCTTCATGAAGGTGCCATCAGGGACACATGCTCCAGCCTCAGCCAACGTCTGATCCTCAGCCTGACTTCAGATGCAGGAGATTTTGATTCAGCCTCTGTAGATTGGGCCTGATCTGCCCTTGGCTCCAATCCTCACCCTAGCTTGTGTTTTCAGACTTCCGTCCTCACACTCCTGGCCCACAAACCCTCCCTACTGGGAATTCTGGGGCCACACTGAAGCACTCTTCCTGCCTCCGAGGAGAAAAACATTGTCTATGGTGCTGCACAGAAACCCCAAATGAGGATCAAACTGCTTTGCCCTCGGCAACACCCCAATTGCATAGGCTACCTTAAACACTGATGCTCTGTCGCAAATGCCTGAGCCCAGACCTTCCAACAGACACCGACACAGCTGGCTGCACACCCAGCACATTGGACCCGCCACTGCCTTAGGCCACCATCCATTCCCAACCTGGGTTTTCAGTCATCGGAACCTAGACCTTATCTCCAATCCCTGCACAGGGGGGAACCTGATGCACAAGTCAGAACCCCTCATTCCCCATGGCAAGAAATCTTGCTGATGGCAGTGAGTCAAACCTTCAGTGTAGGAGAAAACGGCATGGCCTATGAGGCCACTCCCAAGCGTGAGGTCCGCCTTGGGCACAAACACACATTGTGGCCCTCAGCGTGAGAACCTTATTCAAGTAACCCCTCTCAGTGACTGGACCAAAAGCCCGCATATGTGGCTTGCCTTGCCCATAGGCACCCAGGACTAACTAGATGGTTTGTATTCCAGTTGAGGGAACCCACTGGTGTGTTCTAGATTCCCTCTCCTGGGGGGTCCCCTGTGGTAGAAAACAGTACTCTTCCCTTCCCACAGAATGAACCCAAACACTTGGGAGCTTGGACAATTCCCCGAGAGGAAGGCAGTTCCTCGGCCCCTGAAGCAACCCCAACCATGAAGGGCCACTGTGAACACAACACCCAGATACAAAAGCCTGAGCGACTGCCTCTCACTTGCTCTCCTTTGATATCCAGAGGATCTCCCCTCACGGGTTGGAGATCAGGCCTGCCATTACCTTGGCCCCTAGCTGAGCCAAGTTTGCTTTTTCAGCCATCTGACCCCACAGCCCTGGCAAACACAGCCTCTTGGCTGGGTCCTCTGGAGCCATTCCACAGGACTATGCCTCCTGTCTCCTGGGAAACTGTGTCCATTCCTTTGGCCAAACACCTCCAGAATATGAGAAACCTCAAGGCCCCCGAGGACATCCCACTACTGGGAGAGTCACTGGACACACAGGGGCATTCGGACACAAGCTGAGCAGCTACCTCCACGAAGGCATGAACACAGATGTCAACAGAGATAGAAGGTTGAGCATGACAGGCCCTTAGGCCCTAAACTCAATTCTTGCGTGGTTCCCAGGTGTCACTCCTCAGAGGCTTTGGTTCGAAGAACAGGGTATTGGGCTTTCCTGAGGCACTGAACAGAACTCCTCTCGTCTCCACATGGGAAGTTTCCTTGTTGGAGCCGTGTCAAACACCTCATGTTGGAGAATCCTGCAGAGTCCCTGAGCCACCTCCACATTCCAAGGTTTCCCAGGCCACCAAGCCACAGTAGGACTCATCTTCAGGAGAGTCCATTCCAACTTTCCCCTCTGGGTAGCTCAACCAGGAGCCCGCAGATTGAGCCTGCCTTGTCCTGACTAAAGAGTGGGAATATGAGGTGGCGTTCCCAGGCATCCATGCTTAGACACCTGCTCTCGAGTCTTTCCGTATGGGGCCTCTTGGAACCATCCAATAGGACTCGACTGTCGTGCAGAAGGAAAAACCTTGAGGTTTGGAGCAGTTCACAAATCCCATCGTAGGCAAACCTCCCTGGCCTCATGTAGCCCCCACACCCTTCAGGAAGAGGCCATGCTGGACAAAAACTCCTGCCTGAGGCACGTCTCATGGTTGACATGACCTCAGTGCAGGAGATCTCGATTCAGCCTCTGCAGAGTGGCCCTGCCATGCCCTCGGTCCCAACCTCATGGTAGCTTGTGTTTTGAGACTTCCTTCCTCACACTCCTGGCAAACAAGCCCTCCGGACTAGGAACTCCAGAACCAAAACCCAGCCCAGTGTCTGCCCAACGGAAGAAAAACGTTTCCCTGTGGGGCTCTCCAGAAAACCCAGATGAGGATCAACCTGCTCGAGCCTCGATGGTACCCGATCTGGATAGGCTGCTCAGGGCACTCATGCTCTGTCTGACACAGCCTGAAGCCAGACGTCCAAACAGACAAGGAGACAGCTGGCCGCACACCCAGCACTTTGGACACGCCATGGCCTTATGCCGTCACCTCTTCCTAACCTTGGTTTTCAGATATCTGAACCTAGACATTATATCAATTCTCCACACAGCTGGGTATCGCAAGCACAAAACAGAACTCCTCCTTCCCCATGGCTGTCAAGCTTGCTCTTGGCATGGAGTCACAGCTTCAGGGTGGGAGAATCCTTCATGGCCCCTGATTCCACGCCCAAACTTGAGTGCTTCTTGGGCACAAATTCACACTGTGACCCTCAGCATGAGCCCCATGTCAAAGAAAGGCCTGTGAGGGCCTAGAACAAGAGCCCCCATATGGGTCTTGCCAAGCCCCTATGACCCAATCCTCACCAGGTTTTGAGTTTTCCAGTCGCCCCACCTGTACCTGGGGCTCTGCCCTTGAATCCCTTTCTTGGAGAGACCCATGAGCCAGACAACACGACTCCACCCTTCCCACAAAATGACCCCAAACTCTTGGGAACTGGGACAAATCCCAAGAGAGGGATACCCCTCCACAGATCCTAAGGCCCCCCTCCAATCCACGGCTATCCCGGACACAACATCCAGAGACAAAAGCCTGAAGGAATGCCTCCCACTCGCCCTTGTTTCAGAGGCCCCGGAGCTCCCTCTCGGGCTGTACATCAGGCCTGCCATACCCTAGGCGCCACTCTTAAGCTGAGTTTGTGTTTTCAGACTTCTGTGCCCACAGCCTGGACACACACAACCCCCAGGCGAGGGCCTCTGGAGCCACAGCGAAAAATTGTGCCTGCCCTCTCCAAGGAAAGTGTGCCCAATCCATGACCACAAGTTAGGGAAAAGCTCCAAGCCCCTGAGGCCATCAATAGTGGAGGCCACCCTGGACTAAGAGGGGCTCTCTGACACCAGCGGATCAACTATCTCCACTTAGACTCTCAGACAGTGTCCCCAGAGACAGAAGGTTTAAATGGACAGGCCCCCAGGCCCTAATCTGAACCTTTCTTTGGTTTCCATGTGTCCGTCCTCAGAGGACTGTTTTCGTAGACCAGCACACGGGGCTTTTCTGAGGCACCAAACCAAACCTCTCTCGTCTCCACATGGGTGCTTTCTTACTGGGGATGTATCAAGCCCTTCAGGTAGGAGAGTTCCGCAGGGCCACTGAACAACCAGCACATTCCAAGGTCTCCATGGACTCCAAACGCACATTATGATGCATCCTCAGGAGAGGCTTTTTCAACACAGCCCCCTGGGTAGCGTGCCCCAGAGGCAGCAGATCAAACATATTTTGTCGCTTATGGCCAAGGGGAATGCGAGGCATGCTGTACAGTGATCCATCCTTCGAACCCTGCTCTCCAGTCCTTCCGTATGGTATGTCCTGGAGCCATGCAACAGGACTCGAATGTCCCGCAGAAGGAAATCTTGTGGTTTGGAGCAACCTCCAAACTCAGCGTGGGAAAACTTCCTTGGCCTCATGAGGCCCCCGCTTCATGAAGGTGCCATCATGGACACATACTCCAGCCTCAGCCAACGTCTGATCCTCAGCCTGACTTCAGATGCAGGAGATTTTGATTCAGCCTCTGCAGAGTGGGCCTGCTCTGCCCTTGGCTCCAATCCTCACACTAGCTTGTGTTTTCAGACTTCCGTCCTCACACTCCTGGCCCACAAACCCTCCCTACTGGGAATTCTGGGGCCACACTGAAGCACTCTTCCTGCCTCCCAGGAGAAAAACATTGTCTATGGTGCTGCACAGAAACCCCAAATGATGATCAAACTGCTTGGCCCTCGGCAGCACCCCAATTGCATAGGCTACCTTAAACACTGATGCTCTTTCGCAAAAGCCTGAGCCCAGACCTTCCAACAGACACCGACACAGCTGGCTGCACACCCAGCACATTGGACCCGCCACTGCCTTAGGCCACCATCCATTCCCAACCTGGGTTTTCAGTCCTCGGAACCTAGACCTTATCTCCAATCCCTGCACAGGGGGGAACCTGATGCATAAGTCAAAACCCCTCCTTCCCCATGGCAAGAAACCTTGCTGCTGGCAGTGAGTCAAACCTTCAGTGTAGGAGAAAACGGCAAACCTTCCGGGCCTTATGAAGCCCCCATATCCTTCAGGGAGAGGCCATCATGGTCAAAAACTCTAGCTTGAAGCACGTCTCATAGTAGACATGACCGCAATGCAGGAGATCTTGATTCAGCCTCTGCAGAGTGGCCTGCCGTGCCCTCGGTCCCAAAACTCGTGCTAGCTTGTGTTTTCAGACTTCCTTCCTCACACTCCTGGCAAACAATCCCTCCAGAGTAGGATTTGCAGAACCACAAGCCTGCCCAGTTACTGCACACCCGTAGAAAACGTTTCCTTGTGGGGCTTTCCATAAAACCCAGATGAGGATCAACCTGCTCTTGCCTCGACGGCACTCAGATTTGATAGGCTGCTCTGGGCACTAATGCTCTGCCTTTCACAGCCTGATGCCAGACGTCCAGACAGGCAAGGAGACAGCTGGCCACACACCTAGCACTTCTGACACGCCATGGTCTTATGCCGTTATCTCTTCCTAACCTTGGTTTTCCGATATCTAAACCCAGATATTATATCAATTCCCCACACAGTTGGGCATCTGAAGCACAAATCAGAACTCCTTCTTCCCAATGGCTGTAAGGCTTGCTCTTGGCATGGAGTCACACCTTCAGGGTGGGAGAAACCTTCATTTCCCCTGAAACCACGCCCAAACTTGAGTGCTGCCTTGGGCACAAATTCACTCTGTGACCCTCAGCATGAGCCCAATATCAAAGAAAGGCCTGTCAGGGCCTTGACCAAGAGCCCTCATATGGGGCGTGCCAAGCCCCTATACACCCAATCCTCACCAGTGTTTGAGTTTTCCAGTCTCCCCCCTGTTCCTGGGGCTCTGCTCTGGAATCACTTTCTTGGAGAGACACATGAGCCAGACAACAGGACTCCACCCTTCCCACAAAATGACCCCAAACTCCTGTTAGCTGGGACAAATCCCCAGAGAGGTTACTCGTCCACAGTCACTGAGGCCACTCCCTACAATCCACGGCTATCCTGGACGCATCCAGACACAAAAGCCTGAAGGAATCTCGCCCTTGATTCACAAGCCAAGGAGCTCACTCTTTATCTGTACATCCGGCCTGCCATACCCTCGGCGCCACTCATAAGCTGAGTTTTTGTTTTCAGACTTATGTGCCCACAGCCTGGACCCACACACCCTCCAGGCTAGGGCATCTGGAGCCACAGTGAAAGATTGTGCCTGCCATCTCCAAGGAAAGTGTGCCCAATCCATTGACCACAACCCTACAGGTTAGGGAAATGTTCCAAGGCCCCTGAGGCCATCCTGATAGTGTAGGCTGCCCTGGACTAAAAGGGGCACTCTGACTCCAGCTGAGCCATTATCACCACTTAGACTTTCAGACTGTGTCCCCAGAGACAGAAGATTGAAATGGACAGGCCCTTGGGCTTTAATATGAACCTTAGCTTTAGTTTTCATGTGTCTGTCCTCAGAGGACTGGTTTCTTATACCAGCATATTAGGTTTTTCTGAGGCTCCAAACCAAACCTCTCTCGTCTCCACATGGAGTGCTTTCTTACTGGATCTGTATCAAACCCTTCTGGTCGGAGAATTCTGCAGGGCCACAGTACAACCATCACATTCCAAGGTCTCCATGGACAGAAACCCACATTATGACGCATCCTCAGGAGAGGCCATTTCAACTCAGCCCACTGGTTAGCTTGCCCCAGAGCCAGCAGAACAAACATATCTTGTCGTTAATGGCCAAAGGGAATGCGAGGCATGTTGTTCAGGGATCCATCCTTTGAACCCTCCTCTTCAGTCCTTCCGTATGGTATGTACTGGAGCCATTCAACAGGACTCGACTGTCTCGCAGAAGGAAACCTTGTGGTTTGTGGCAACCTCCAAACTCAGCGTGGGAAAACTTCGTTGGCCTCATGAGGCACCTGCTTCATGAAGGTGCCATCAAGGGCACAATCCAACCTCAGCCAATGTCTGATCCTCAGCCTGACTTCAGATGCATGAGATATCCTTTCAGCCTTTGCAGAGTGGGCCTGCTCCCCACCTCACCCTATGTTTTGTTTTCAGACTCTACCCTAGCACTCCTGGCCCAAACCCTCATGATTGGGAATTCTGGTTCCAGAACGAAGCACTCTGCCTGCCCCCTAAGAAAAACATTGTCTATGGCATTGCTCAGAAACCCCAAATGAAAATCAACCTGCTCAGCCCTCGGCAACACCCCAATTGCATAGGCTACCCTAAACACTGTGCTCTGTCTTACATAGCCTGAGCCCAGACCTTGTGAGAGACATTGAGACAGTTGGCTTCACACCCAGCACATCGAAACTGCCTTGGGTTAGGCCATTTCATCCCTTCCCATTGACCTGGGTGTCTTCCTGGAGGTATATTCTGAGGCTGTGTCAGACTATGCATTTTTTCTGGAGCTTCCTATGGAATTGGGGTGGTATTAGGGGCCTTGCAATTTTCTCTTAATCTAGTGGGTTGGGAAAATGAGACAGGCTGACATTCCTTGGGAGAGCTGGCCCAGTGCTGTTGTGTGTTCCTGGAGGCCCCATCCTGGAGGGCATATGGGTCAACACTCTGGGTCCAAAGTCTTCAGACACAAACTCGGGTAAGAGTTAAGCTCGAGGTGATGGCAGACACAATCTGTAGACCCTGAGCGAAGCATCTCCAGATATGAAATTCGGACGGCTGTGAGGCAGGAGCACAGTCTTTTCTGTCTGAATTGTTTGTCTATGATGGCCACGAAATGGAGGGGTGGCCTCATGGGTCCATGTGAGATTCTACCTCTCTGGGAATTCTGCTCGGCACCCAAGAGTTTGGTGTATTTCTGGGGGATGGGAGGAGCGCAGTTTTATGAGTCAGGGATCCCGTCCAAACAGCCTTTCCAGAGATGGGTCCTGGGTTCTGGAGCCTGGATCACCGCAACAAGGCTTAGGATTTGGGCCTAGGGTCCTGCTCTATGTTTTCCTGGTACAGCTCCCGAGTGTTCTTGTTGGAAATGGGTATCAATCTGAGTGTCACAATGCCTGTTTTTGCCCAGATGCCCATGCTGAGTGGGTGTGACCTCATGGGCTATGCACTTGGCTCCCACTCTGAGGGTTGGACTGCCATCTCAACATTCAGTTTTCCTGCCATGGGGAAGGAGGGGTACTTTTTTATGCTTCAGGTTCCCCCATGGGCAGGAATTTGAGCTAAGTTCTGGGACAGGGGCCTGAATACCCAGTTCACTTTGAGATGAGGTCCTCGGGCCAAGGCAGGACCCACCTGCAGAAAATGAGGCCTGCTTTCTGGGTGGCTGTCAGGAGCTCGGGCTCGAGCTGTGTCAGACAGAACATTCGTGGAGAGTTCGGCCTATGATATTGGGGTGCTTTTGAGAGCTGTGCAACTGGATCCTCATGGGGGATTTTTGCACAGACCCTTTTTTCACTTCTTCTATCTGGTGAGCAGGCAGATGGCTGCATTACGGCTCCAGAATATCCAAGTTGGAGGGTTTGCAGGCGAGGAGTGTGAGGACAGAAGTATGAAAACATAAGCTACGGTTACGCTCAGTGCCGAGCACATGTCTATTCCAATGTACAGCAGTTGTTTCGAGATCTCCAGCACCTGGGCGAGGGGAAGATGTCTGCTCACGCTGGAGTTTGTATCCATGATGGCCAACATATGGTGGGGAGGCCTCAAGAATTCTTGGAGGTTTTTCCAAGCTGGAGCTTGTGAGCTGCTCCAAACATCAAGGTGTCCTACTAAGGGACAGCAGAAGTCTTCTTACAGGGCTCCAGGGTCCCCCATATGGAAGATTCGATAGCAATGCTCTCTGAATGGAGGCCTGGGAAGCCAATCTCGTGTTACCATTGCAGCTGAGGAACAGGGTAAGCTTGAACCAATGACACTGATTCCAAGTTCCAAGTGATTTGCGTTGATGGAAGTTCTCAGTCTAACAGGTCCCAATGCTGCTTGGTGTCCAGGGAGACCTTAGAATGTGGTGGCGGCTCTCTGACCATTGAGGATTCTCTATCCTTAGGATTAGACCCAGTACCCAGGAGCCAGGTTTCCTTCTTGGGACAGGAGGTGTGCTCTTGTATGGCTCACGGACCACAGGTTGGACCATATGCTTGAATTTCCAGAACAGCCCTCTAGGGAGAGAGACCTCAAAACATAAGCTAGGGTTCTGATGAGGTTTTAGGGCCATGGAAGTTTCAATCTTCGGACTAAGTGCCATTGGCCTGCATGTCATCCTGGAGGTAGGTGCTGAGGCTGTGTCAGGCTGTGCACTTTTTCCAGAGTGGCCTATGATATTGGGGTGCAGTCAGGGGCCTTGCAGTTTTCTCCTAATCTGGACATTTTGGGAAACTGAGATGGGCAGGGTTTCCTCAGGAGAGCAGGGCCAGTGATGTAATGTGTTTCTCGAGGCCCCATCCTGGAGGTCATGTGTGTCAGGACTTTGGGACCAAAGACTTTAGACACAACCTCGGATAAGAGATAGGAGTGAGGTGATGGCAGTCCGAATCTGAAGACCCTGAGGGAAGCTCCTCGGGATTTGAAATTCAGGTGGCTGGGAGGGAGGAGCACAGGCTTTTCTGTCTGGATTGTGTGTCTAGGATGGCCACTAAATGGAGGGGTGACCTCATGTGTCCATGGGATATTCTTCCACTCTGGTGATTCTGCTTGGCACCCAAGAGTTTGATTTCTTTCTGGGGAAGAGGAAAAGACTGTATTCCATCTCTGGGATCCTGTCCAAACAGGGATTCCAGAGATGGTTTCTGGGTCCAGACACTGGGAAAACTTAACCAAAGCTTCGATTTGGGTTCCTGGTCCAGATCCCAAGGGGGATCTTTGGAAAGGGGTCTCATTCTGAGGGTCACAATGCCTGTTTGTGCCCAGCTGCCCATCCTGTGTAGGCGTGGTCTCATGGACCATGCACCTGGTTCCCACTCAGGGTTGTACAGCCATCTCAACATTCAGTTTTCTGGCCATGGAGAAGGAGGAGCACTCTTTTGTGCTTCCGAGTCCCCTATGGGCAGGAATTTGAGCTAAGTCTGGGACAGGTACCTGAATATCCAGGTTGCTTCAAGATGATGGCCTCGGGCCAAGGTTGGACCCACCTGGAGGATATGGGGCCCACTATCTGGGTGGCTGACAGGAGGTCGGGGATCAGGCGATGTCAGACAGACAATTTATGCAGAGGTCGGTCTATTATATTGGGGTGCCATTGAGGGCTGTGCAGGAGGATCCTCATGTGGGTTTCTGCGAAGACCCATAGGGCACTTCTTCTTTCTGGTGGGCAGGCAGAAAGCTGCACTGTGGCTTCAGAATTCCCAATATGGAGGGCTTGTAGGCGAGGAGTGTGAAGACAGAAGTCTGAAAACACAAGCCACGGATAAGCTCAGTGCCGACCACAGGACCATTCCATTGTGCAGTGGTTGTTTCGAGATTTCCAGCACCTGAGTATGGGCGAGGGTCAGATGTCTGCTCACGCTGGGTTTGCATCCATGATGGTCAACAAATTGTGGGGTGGCCTCAAGAATTATTGGAGATTTTCCCAAGCAGGACCTTGTGAGCTGCTCCAAACAGCAAGGTGTCCTACTGTGGGACAGGGGAAGTCCGCTTACAAGGCTCCAGGGTCCCCCATATAGAAAGATTCGACAGCAGAGGTCTCTGAATGGGGGCCTGGGAAGTCTTCCTTGCATGACCATTGCAGCTGAGGAACATTGCAGGCTTGATCTGCTGGTTTTTGTTCAAATTTCCAAGTGATCTAAGTTGACGGATGTTCTCAGTCTAATGAGTCACAATGCTGCTTGGTGTCCAGGGAGACCTTAGAATGTGGTGGTGAGGGTGCCTGGGTGGCTCACTGGGCTAAGCCGCTGCTTTCGGCTCAGGTCATGATCTCAGGGTCCTGGGATTGAGTCCCGCATCGGGCTCTCTGCTCAGCAGGGAGCCTGCTTCTTCCTCTCTCTCTCTCTGCCTTCCTCTATGCCTACTTGTGATCTCTCTCTGTCAAATAAATAAATAAAATCTATATAAAAAAAAAGAATGTGGTTGTGGGTCTGTGGCCATGCAGGATTCTCCTACCTGAGGGTTAGACCCAGTTCCCAGGAGCCAGGTTCCCTTCTCGGGACAGGAGGGGTTCTCTTGTATGGCTCAGGGACCACATGTCGGATCATATGTTGGATTTCAAGACCAGGCCTCTGGGCACAGAGGCCTGAATATCTAGGCTAGGGTTCTTATGAGGTTGTAGGGGCATGTCATCCTCAACCTTCGGACTTAGGGACTTTGACCTGTGAGTCTTCCTGGAGGTAGATGCTCAGGCTGTGTCAGACTGTGCATTTTTTCCAGAGTGGCCTATGAAATTGGGGTGGGCTCAGGGGCCTTGCAGGCTTTTCCTAATCTGGAGGGTTTGTGCAACTGAGACGGCAGAATTTCATCCAGAGATCAGGCCCAGTGATGTAGTGTGGTTCTGTCAGCCCCATCCTGCAGGGAATGTGGTTAAGGGCTCTGGGACCAAAGTCTTCAGACACAAAATTGTGTATCAATTAGGAGGGAGGTGATGGCAGCCCCGATCTGCAGACGCTGAGGGCAGCTCCTCAGGATTTGAAATTCGTGTGGCTGGGAGGCAGGAGCAAAGGCTTTTCTGTCTGGATTGTGTCTAGGATGGCCTTGGAATGGTGGTGTGTCCTCATGTGTCCATGGAATATTCTACCTCTCTGGGGATTCTGCCCAGCACCCAAGAGTTTGGTGTCTCACTGAGAAGGAGAGAGCGTGGTTTACTGTTTCACGGTTCCCGTCAACACAGGGATTCCAGAGATGGGTTATAGGTCCCTGTGCCTGGATAACCCTACAAAGGCTTAGTATTTGGGCCTAGAGGCTTGACTGCCTGGCTCTGTGGGGCTTTGGTTCAGCTCCCATGGAGACTTGTTGGAAATGGGTCTCAGGGTAAGGGTCACAATGCCTGTTTGTGCCCAGATGCCCATCCTGAGTGGGCATTGGCTCTTGTTCCATGCACCTGGATCCCAATATGAGGGTTGGACCACCATATCAACATTTAATTTTCCTTCTATGAGGAAGGAGGAGTACTCTTTTGTGCTTCAGATTCCCCCATGCACAGTAATTTGAGCTATGTTCTGGGACTGGTACGTGAATAACCAGGTTGGTTTGAGATGAAGGACTCAGGTCAAGGCAGGTCACACCTGCCAGATATGGGTCCCGCTATCTAGGTGGCTACCAGGAGGTCGGGGCTCGAGCTGTGTCAGACAAAGCATTAGTTCACAAGGTGGCCTATGATATTGTGGTGCTATAGAGGGCTGTGCTGGTGGAACCTTATATGGAGTTTCACGCAGACCCATAGGGCACCTCTTTTTTCTGGTGGGCAGGCAGAAGGCTGCATTGTGGCTCCCAAATTCCCAATATAGGGGACTTGAAGGCGAGGAGTGTGAGAACAGAAGGCAGAAAACACAATCTATGCTTAATCTCAGTGCCGAGAACATGGCCATTCCAATGTGCAGTGGTTTTTTTCGAGATCTCCAGCATCTGAGTACAGGCGAGGGTCAGATGTCTGCTCATGATAGAGTTTGTATCTATCGTGGCCAACAAATGAAATATCCAGCACCTGAGTAAAGGTGGATTTCAGATGTTTACGCACACTGGAGTTTGTCTCTGATGACCGAATGGAGGAGTGGCATCAAGAGGCTGATGCATGTGAGATGCTCCAAACAGCAAGGTTGTTTTTTCTACTGGACAGTTAGAGTCTGGTATGTTTTCTGCAGGGCCCCCCATGTGAAAAGTATGGGTAGCAGAGCCCTTCCACATGGAGGCCTGGAAAGCACACCTCCATTGACCAATGCAGCTGAGGAACATGCAGGTTCTTTACGGTGCTTCTGGGGCGAAGCACCAAGGTCTTGAGTTGACATGGAATCTCTTTAAGATGGGTTACAATGCTGTTTTTTTTTTTTTACCAGGTAGATCTTAGAATGTGTTGGTGGCTAAGGTGCCTGCAGGATTCTCCTACCCTGAGGGTTTAACACAGGTCGAAGAGCACGGTTACCTTCTGGGGACAGGAGATGTAGTGTTTTGTGGCTCAGGGACCACATGCCGTATCATAAGTTCCTATTCAAGAACAGGCCTCTGAAGACAGATGCCCGACAACCTAATCTAGGGTTCCAATGAGTCCCAGGGGCATGAGAGGTTCAATCTTCAGACTTAGGACAGTTGACTTGGGTGTCTGCCAGGATGTAGGTGATCAGGGCGTTTCAGACTGTGCACTTATGTCCAGAGTAACCTCCAATATTGGGGTGGCCACAGGGGCCTTGAATGTTTCAACCAACTCTGGAGGGTTTGGTTAACTGACATGCACAATTTCCATGGGGATGGCAAGCACAGTCCTGTGGTGTGGCTCCAGAGACTCCACCCTGGAGGGCATGTGAGCCATGGTTCTGGGAGGGAAGTCTGCAAACACAAACTTGGGTTAGGTTTAGTGGCTAGGTTATCGCAGGGCAATGTGTAGACCTGGAAGGCTACTCGTCAGGAACAGTAACTGGAATGAACCGAAGGCGGAAGCACAGGCTTTTATATCTGGATTGTGTGTCTAGGGTGACGTCAGAATGTAGCTGTGGCCTCATGGGTCCATGGGAGATTTTTCCTCTAAGGATACAGGCGGCTCCCAATATTTTGATGACTTTTTGGTATGGGAAGACTGCTATTTTCGATCTTAGGTGTGCCCCAAAACAGAGATTCCAGAGATGGGCTCTGGGTCTAGGCGCCTGGAAAATCCCACCAAGGGTTGGGATTTGGGCTTATGGGCAGACCAGGCCTGCAATGCAGGATCTTGGTGGTGCAACTGAGAGGGCTTGTTTGGAAACATGCTCAGGCTGAGCATTACAATGCCTGTTTGTGCCCAGGGTGGCCCTCAGGAGTGGGCGTGGTCCCATTGTCCATTTTCTGGCTCCCACACTGAGGGATGGACACACATTCCAATGGCCAGGTTTCCAGCCATGGGGAAGGAGGAAATATCTATTGTGCTTCATGTTCCCCCATAGGCAGGGATTACAGCAAAGGTCTGGGGACAGATGCCTGAATACCAAGGATGCATAGAGATGACAGATTTGGGCCATGGCCGTTCTCACATGCTGGATATGGGCCCCGCTCTCTGGGTGGCTGACACGAGGTCTGGGCTCAGGCTGTGTCAGACACAGCACTAGTGGCCAGAGAAGTCTATATATTGGGGTTCTCTCCAGGGCCGAGTAAATTGATCCTCATGTAGGGTTTCTGGCGAGACTCACGAAGCACTTCTTTCTGTGGGGCAGGCAGAATGCTGCCTTATGGATCCAGAATTCCCTATCAAGAGGGTTTGGGGACAAATAGGGTGAGAATGCAATTATAAACACCAGCTATGCTTAAATTGAGTGCCAAGCGGAAGTCAGTTTCAATGTGCAGCAGCTTATACGAGATATCCAGCACCTGAGTAAGGGCAGATGTCAGATATTTGCTCACACTGGAGTTTGTGTCTAGGATGACGACTAATGGAGGGGTGGCTTCAGGAGGCAATGGAGGATTACCCACGCTTAAGATTGTGAGATGCTCCAAACAACAAGGTTTCCTTCTAATGGACAGGAGGAGTCTGTTTTTTTTTCCTCCAGGGTCCCTCAAGTGGAAGTTTGCGTAGCAGAGCCCTCCCGCATGGATGACTGGAAAGCACACGTCCAATGACCATTGCAGCTGAGGAACATGACAGGTTCGTTTTGGTGGTTCTGGTGCCAAGTACCAAGGCCTTGAGTTGACTTGGAATCTCTTACAGATGTGTCCCAAAACTGGTTTGTTACAAGGGAGGTCTTAGAATGTATTGGTGGCTATGGGCCACGCTGAGGGTTTGGCACAGGTCGATGTGCACAGTTTCCATCTTGGGAGAGGAGATGTTCTGTTTTGTGGCTCAGGGTACATATGTTGTATCCTGACTTGGTATTCAAGAACAGGCCTCTGAGGATTGATGCTGGCAACCTAATCTAGAGATCCAATGATGTCCTTGGTGCCCATCAGGTTCAATTTTCTTACTAAGGACCATTGATATGGTTGTCTGACTGGATGTAGGTGATCAGGGTGTTTCAGACTGTGCATTTGCATCCAGAGCCACTTCCAATATTGGGGTGGGCTCAGGGGCCTTGCAGGTTTCTCCTAACTTGGAGGCTTTGGGGAACTGTGATGGGCACAGTTTCCTTGGGGATGGCAGGCCCAGTCCTGTGGTAAGGCTTCAGAGACCACCTCCTTGAGGATATGAGAGCCATGGTTTTGGGAAGGAAGTCTGCAAACACAAATTTGGGTCAGGGATAGTGGCAAGGTGATGGCAGGTCCAATGCATAGACCTAGAAGGCATCACGTCAGGAACTGTAATTAGGGTGACTGAAAGCTGGTAGCACAGGCTTTTCTATCTGGATTGTGTGTCCAGGATGGGCTCTGAATGTAGACGTGGTCTCATGGTTCAATGGGAGACTTTTCCTCTCTAAGGATCCTGGTGGATCTCCATAGATTGGTGGTTTTTCAGAGAAGAAAAGAGTGCTCTTTTCCATCTTAGGGGTGCTCCAAAACAGGGAAGAATGCTGTTTTCCAACTTAGGCTTATGCCAAAACAGGGATTCCAGAGACGGGCTCTGGGTCTGGGTGCCCGGATATCCCACCAAGTGTTAGGATTTGGGCCTAGGGGCATTCCAGGCCTGCAATGCAGGATCCTAATGGTGTAACAGAGAGGGCTTGTTTGAAAGCATGCTCAGGCTGAGGGTCATCATGCCTCTTTGTGCCCAGGGGGGCCCTCAGGAGAGGGCGTAGTCTCATTGGCCATATAGCTGGATCCCAATTTGAGGGTTGGACACCCATTGCAACAGCCAGGCTTCCTGCAATGGAAAGAGGAGTTCTCTATTGTGCTTCAGGTTCCCCCATTGGCAGGGTTACAGGAAAGGTCTGTGGAAAGTTGCCTTAATACCAAGGATGTGTACAGATGACAGGCTAAGAATTCCCAGGTAACAAAACAGCATTCTTACCCATATTCATGACATTCCATGTAAAAATAAGCCCTTAGTACTTCGCCCCAGAGCCACCAGAATGAACTTGCCATGTTCCTAAGCTGCAATGGTCAGTGGAGGTGTGGTTTCCAGGCAACCATACGGGGGTGCTCTGCTACACGAACTTTGCAATTGGCGGGGACCCTTGAGACAAAAAAAACAGAATGCCCCTGTCCGGTAGAAGGAAACCTTCTGTTTGGAGCATCTCACAAGCCCCAGCGTGGGAAATCCTCCATTTCCTCTTGAAGCCACCACTCCATTTGTCAGTAATCATAGACACAAACTCCAGCATGAGCAAACATCTGACATCTGCCCTTACTCAGGTGCTGGATTTCAATTCGATCGCTGCACACTGGAACTGCCTTTAGTTTGACTGAATTAAGCCATAGCTTGGGTTTACAATTCCATCCTCAGCCTACTGGTCCACAAGCCCTATTGTGAGGGAATTCTGGAGCTACAACACAATATTCTGCCTTCCCCATAGAAAGAAAAAGGGCCTGGAGAGTCTGCCCAGAAACTCCATATGATGGTCAATCTTCTCGGTGCTAGACGGAACCCTGATTCATAGGCTGCCCTGGGCACTAGTGCTGTGTCTGACATAGCCGGAGCCAGGACCTAGTGTCAGCCACTGAGAGATCAGGGCCCATATACAGCATGTGAGACCAGCTATGGCCCAAGTCTGTCTTCTCTTCTATTCTTGGTATTCAGGCATCTGTACCCACACCTTTGCTGAAATCCTTGCCATTGGGGGAACCTGAAGCACAATAGAGAACTCCTCCTTCCCCATGGAAGGTATTCTGACAGTTGGGATAGTTGCTCAACCCTCAAAGTGGAAGGCAGCTCCATGGCCAAGGAGACCATGTGCACTCATGATGGCTTCCCCGGGCACAAGCAGGCATTGTGACCTCAGCCTGAGCATTCTTTCAACCAAACGCTCTCAATTGCATCTCTGGGACCCCGAATTGCAGGCCTAGTACACACCTAGGCCCAAATCCTAACCCTGGTGGGATTTTACAGGGGCCCAGACACAGAGCCCATCTCTGGAATCCCTATTTTGGGGGACCCTTAAGATGGAAAACAGCACTCTTCCCTTCCCCGAGATAGTCACCAAACTCTTGGTAGCCACCAGGATCCTTGAGTGGAAAAATCTGCCCTAGACCCATGAGAACACACCTGCATTCCGAGGCCATCCTGGACATACAATCCAGATACATATCATGTGCTATCACCTTTGAGTCATCGGATTTACAGTTCCTGACGAGCTGCCTTCCAGGTCTATGCATTGGGCCTGCAATCACCTTGCCATTAACCTAAACTGAGTTTGTGTTTGCAGACTTCCTTCCTAAAACCATGGCTCACATGACCTCCAGGTTCTGGCATCTGAAGCCACACCACAAGACTGTGCATGAGATCCTCAAGGAAACTGTGCCCATCACTTTTGCCCGATACCTTTAGATTAGGAGAAACCTGCAAGGCCCCTGAGCGCAGCCAAATAATGGAGGCCGCTCTGGGCACAAATGCACAGTCTGAGACACCCTGATCCCCTCCATACAGGCAGACACCCAAGTCAATGCTCCTGAGTCAGAAGATTGAACCTGACATGCCCCGAGGACTTCATTGGCACACTAGATTAGGTTTACAGGTATCTGTCATCAGAGGCCTGCTCTGGAATATCAACTTATGATAAAATATATAGTCCCTGAGCCACAGAACAGAATATGTCCTCCCCAAAAAGGAAGCCATGCTCCTGGAATTGTGTCATACCCTTAGGGTATTTGGATCCTGAATGGCCCCTTAGCAACCAGCACATTCTGATATTCCTGGTAACAAACCATCATTGTGCCCCATCTTCATGAGACTCCATGTCAACTTAAGGTCTCGATATATTGCCCCAGAGCCACCAGAATGCACCTGCCATGTTCCTCAGGTGCAATGGTCAATTGAGGGGTGATTTCCAGGCATCCCTGTGGGGTTCTCTGCTACAAAACTTTCCACATGGAGAAACCAGAGAAAACAAACCAGACTTCTCCTGTCCGGTAGAAAGAAACTTTGCTATTTGGAGCATCTCACAAGCCCCAGCATGGGAAATCCTCCATGGCCTCTTGACGCCACCCTTCCATTTGTGGGTAATCACAGACACAAACTCCAGTGTGAGCAAACATCTGACATCCACCCTTACTCAGGTGCTGGATATTCGAAACGGCAGCTGCACACTGGAACTGCCTTTTGCTTTTCACTGAACTTAACCATAGCTTTATATTACTATTCTATCCTCACCACACTGGTCCACAATATCTCTTGATAGGGAATTCTGGAGCCACAACGCAGTATTCTGCCTTCCACATAGAAAGAAGAAGGACCTGTTGAGTCTGCCCAGAAACCTCATATGAGGATCAATCTACTCAGACCACGAGGCAACCCTGATTAATAGATTTCCCTGACCACTAGTGCTGTGTCTGACAGAGTCTAAGCCCCGACCTCGTGTCAGCCACCCAGAGTTGAGGGCCCATATTTAGCATGAGAGATCGGCCATGGCCCTGGGCCATCATCTGTACCCATCCTTGGTATCCAGTCATCTGTCCCCCAAACTTTGCTGGAATTCCTGCCAATGGCGAACCTGAAACACAATAGAGAACACCTCCTTCCCCATGGCAGGAATATTGGTTGTCCAACCCTCAGCGTGGGAGCCAGCTGCATGGCCAAGGAGACCATGCCCACTCCTGAGGGCCGACATGGGCACAGGCAGGCATGGTGATCCTCAGCCTGAGCATGTTTTCCAACAAACACTCTCAGTTGCTCCTCCAGTACCAGCATTGCAGGCCTGGTATGCCCCTAGGCCCAAATCCTAACCCTTGGTGGGATTTTCCAGGTGCCCAGACCCAGAGTCCGTCTCAGAATCCCTGTTTGGGGCACCATTAAGATGGAAAACAGCACTCTTCCCTTCCCTGAGAAAGGCACCAAACTATTGGGAGCCGCCAGGATCCTTAGAGAGAAAAAATCTCCCATGGACCCATGAAAACAAACCTGCATTCCGAGGCCATCCTGTCCACACAATCCAGAGAGAAAAGTCTTTGCTACTGCCTTCGAGTCATCCTATTTACATTTCCTGACGAGCTGCCCTCCATGTCTATGCATTGGGCCTGTGATCATCTCGACACTAACCCTAACCCCAGTTTGTGTTTGCCGACTTCTCTCCCAAAACCATGGCTTACATGCCCACCAAGATGTGGTCCCTCAAGCCACATCACAGGAAAGTTCCTGCCATCCCCAAGAAAACTGTGCCCATCAGGTTGTCCAAACCCTCCAGATTAGGAGAAACCTGCCAGGCCCCTGAACCCACCCAATATTGGAGGTTGCTCTGGATGCAAACGTGCAGTCTGAAACACCCTGAGCACCTCCATCGAGGCAGAAAGCCAAGTCAATGGTTCTGAGTCAGATGATTGAACCTGACATGCCCCTAGGACTTCACTGGAACCCTAGATTGGGTCTTCAGACATCTGTTCTCAGAGTCCTGTTCTGGAATACCAAGTTATGATACAACATGTGGTCCCTGATTCCCACAACAGAACATCTCCTGTCTCCAGAAGGAAAATGTGCTCTTGGATCTATGTCCAACTTTCAGGGTAGATGGATCCTGCATGACCCATTAGCCCCAGCACCTTCTATGATCTCCCTGGTAACAAACCAGCATTGTGACCCAACTTCCTGAGACTTGATGCCAACTCAAGGTGTTGGTACTTTGCCCAAGAGCCATGAAACGAATCTGCCATGTTCCTCAGGTACAAAGGTCAATGGACGTGTGCTTTCTAGGCATCCAAGAGGTAGTTCTCTGCTACACAAAAATTCCACATAGGGAACCCTAGAGCAAACAAATAAGACTGCTCCTGTCAGGTTGAAGGAAACCTTGGTTGTTTGGAGCATCTCACAAGCCCCAGCCTGGGAAGTCCTCCACATTCTCTTGATGCCAACCCTCCATTTGTTAGTCATCATAGACACAAATTCCAGCATGAGCAAACATCTGACATCTGCTCTTACTCAGGTGCTGGATATTCGAATCAGTCACGCACACTGGAAATACCTTTCACTTGACACTGTATTCTTGCATAGTTTGGGTTTACAATTCCATCCTCACCCTACTGGACTGCAAGTCCTCTTGAGAGGGAATTAGGGAGACAAAACGCAACATTCTGCCTTCCCCATAGAAAGAACAAGGGCCTGGTGAGTCTGCCCAGAAACTCCCCATGAAGATCAATCTACTTGGCCCTCGAGGGAACCCCGATTTATACTTTGCGCTGGCCACTAGCGCTGTGTCTGAGAGAGCCTGAGCCCCAACCTCGTGTCAGCCACCCAGAGTGTGGGGCCCTTATCCAGCATGTGGGACTGGCCATGGCCCAGTCATCTCTACCCATCCTTGGTATTCCGGCAACTATCCCAGACCTTTGCTGGAATCCCTACCAGTGGGGGAACCTGAAGCACAATTGAGAACTCCTCCTTCCCCATGGCAGGAAGCCTGGCTGTTGCTATGGGTGCCCAACCCTCAGAATTAGAACCAGCTGCATGGCCAATGAGACAACGCCCAATCATAAGGGCCGCCTGGGCCAAAGCAGGCATTGTGTCCCTCAACCTTAGCATGCATTCAAACAAATGCTCTCAGTTGTTTCTGCAGGGTCCCGCATCGCAGGCCTGGTATGCCCTTAGGACCAAATCCTAACACTTCGTGGGATTTTCCATGCCAACATAACCAGAGCCCGTCTCTGGAATCTCTGTTTTGAAGCACCCCTATGATGGAAAACAGCACTCTTCCCTCCCCTGAGAAAACTATTAGGAGCTGCCAGGATGCGTAGAGAGGAAAAATCTCCCAGGGCTCCATAAGACCACACCTTCATTCCGAGGCCATCCGGGACACACAATCCAGATACAAGAGACTGTGCTACCACCTTCGAATCACCTGGTTTACAGTTCCAGACGAGCTGCCCTACAGATCTACGCATTGGGCCTGTGATCACCTCGCCATTAACCCTACCCCAAGTTTGTGTTTGCAGACTTCTTTCCCAAAACCATGGCTCACATGCCCTCTATGATGGGTCTCTGTAGCCACACCACAGGAAAGATCCTGCTATCCCCAATGAAACTGTGTCCATCACAGTTGCCCAAACCCTCCAGATTAGGAGAGACCTGCAAGTCCCCTGAGCCCAGTCCAATATTGGAGGCCACTCTGGACACAAATGCACAGTGTACAACACCCTGATCACCTCCATCCAGGAAGACACCCAAGTCAATGGTCCTGAGTCAGAAGATTGGTCCCGGAACCCCACAATAGAATATCTCCTGTCCCCAGATGGAATTCGTGCTCTTCAACTTGTGTCAAGGGTCGGGGTATATGAATTATGCACAGCCCCTTAGCCCCCAGCACATTCTAAGATCTCTCTGGTAACAAACAAACAGCATTGTGATCCATCTTCATGAGATTCCATGTCACTTCAAGTCCTTGGTAATTCCCCCCAGAGCCACCAGAATGAACCTGCCATGTTCCTCACCTGATATGGTCAGTGGAGGTGTGCTTTCCAGGCATCCATGTGGGAGTGCTCTTCTACTTATTCTTTCCACATGTGGGACCCTGGAGCAAACAAACCAGACTGCCACTGACCAGTAGAAGGGAACCCTCTGTTTGGAGCATCTCAGAAGCACCAGCAGGAGAAATCCTTCATGGCCCTTGACACAACCCCCCCATTTGTCAGTCATCATAGACAAAAACTCCAGCATGAGAAAACATCTGAAATCTGCCGTTATTTAGAATCTGCATTTTTTTTTCCACTACTGCACACTGGAACTGCGTTTCACTTGACACTAAATTTAACAATAGCTTGGGTTTAGAATTCCATCCTCAGCCTCCTGGTCTGCAAGCCCTCTAGAGAGGGAATTTGGAGCCACAAGGCAACATTCTGCATTCCCACTAGAAAGAAATAGGGCCTGGTGAATCTTCCCAGAAACTCCACATGAGGATCAATCTACTTGGCACTCGATGGAACCTTGATTTATAGGCTGTCCTGGGCACTAGTACTAGTACTAGTACTAGTACTGTGTCTGACAGAGCCTGAGCCAAGACCTAGTTTCAGGCACCCAGAGATATGAGCCCATATCCAGCATGTGAGATTGGCCAGGGCCCAATTACATCATCTCTACCCATCCTTGGTATTCAGGCACCTGTCCCCAGACCTTTTATGTAATCCCTACCAATGGGGTAACCTAAACCACAAAAAAGAACTCCTCCTTCCCCATGGTAGGAATCCTGGCTGTTGATATGGGTGTCCAAACCTCAAAGTGGGAGCCAGCTGCATGGCCAAGGAGACAATGCCCACTCATGAGGGCGGCCCTGGGCACAAGTAGCCATTGTAACCCTCAGCTTGATCAAGCCTTCAAAAAAATGCTCTTAGTTGCACCTCCAGGATCCTGCATTGCAGGCCTGATATGCCATTAAGCCCAAATCCTAACACATCGTGGGATGTTCCATGTGCACATACCCAGAGCCCGTCACTGGAATCCCTGTTTTGAGGCACCCCTAAGATGGAAAACAGCACTCTTCACTTCCCTGAGAAAGCCACCAAACTAATGGGATCCCCCAGGATCCTTGAGAAGAAGAATCTCCCATGGTCCCATGAGTCCACACCTGTATTCCAAGGCCAGCGTGGATATGCTATCCAGATACAAGAGACTGTGCTACTGGCTTCGAGTCACCTGATTTACAGTTCCTGACGTGCTGCCCTCCAGATCTTTGGATTGGGGCTGTGAACACCTCTCCATTAACCTTATCCCGAGTTTGTGTTTGCAGATCTCTCTCTAAAAACCATTGCTCACATGTCCTCCAGGATGGGGCCCCTAGAGTCACACCACAAGACTGTGCTTGCCATCCCCAAGGAAACTGGGCCCATCACAGTTGCCCAAACCCTCCTGATTAGGAGAAACCTGGAAGGCTCCTGAGCACATCCCAATATTGGAGGCTGCTCTGGATGCAAATGCACAGTCTGAAACACCCTGATCACCTCCATCCAGGCAGACACCCAAATCAATGGTCCTGAGTCAGATAATTGAACCTGACATGGCCCTAGGACCTCATTGGAAGAGGGATTAACTTTTCAGGCACCTGTCCTCAGAGGCCTCTTCTGGAATACCAACTTATGATACAAATTATGGCCCCTGAGCCCCAGGGTGGGAAATCCTCCATGGCCTCTTGAAGCCACCTCTCCATTTGTTGGTCATCATAGACACAAACTCCAGCCTGAGCAAACATCTGACATCCGCCCATATTCAGGCGCTGATATTGGAATCAGCTGCTGCACACTGGAACTGCCTTTCGCTTTGCAATGAATTTAAGCCTAGCTTCAGACTACAATTTCATCCTCACCCTACTGGTCTGCCATATCTCTTGATAGGGAATTCTGGAGCCACAACGCAACATTCTGCCTTCTTCATAGATAGAAGGACCTGGTGAGTCTGCCCATAAACTGCACATGAAGATCAATATACTCATCCCAGGAGGGAACCCCTATTTATAGTTTGCCCTAGCCACTAGTGCTGTGTCTGACAGAGCCTGAGCCCCTACCTCGTGTCAGCAACCCAGAGGGTGGGGCCCACATTAACCATGTGAGACCGGCCATGGCCCAGGGCTGTCATTACTACCCATCCTTGGTATTCAGGCATCTGTCTCCTAGATCTTAGCTGGAATCCCTACCAATGGGGGGACCTGAAGCACAATAGAGAATTCATCCTTCGCCATGGCAGGAATCCTGGCTTTTGGATGGGTGTCCAACCCTAGGAATGGGAACTGGCTGCATGGCTAAGTAGACATCGCCCAATCCTGATGGCCTCCGGGGCACAAGCAGGCATTGGGACCCTCAGCTTGACCATACTTTCAAACAAACGCTCTCAGTTGCACCTCCAGGATCCCGCATTGCAGGCCTGGTATGGCCCTAGGCCTAAATATTAACCCTTGGTGGGATTTTCCAAGCACTTAGACCCAGAGCTCATCTCTGGAATGCCTGTTTTGGGGCACGCCTAAGCTGGAAAACAGTACTCATCCCTTCCCGGAGAAATCCAACAAACTATTGAGAACCGCCAGGATCCTTGAGAGGAGAAATCTCCCATGGACGCTTGAGACAACACCTGCAATAAAGGCCATTCTGGAAATTAAATCCAGATACAATTACCTGTGCTACCACCTTTGAGTTACGTGATTTACAGTTCCAGACTTGCTGCCCTCCTGGTCTATGGATTGGGACTATGATCACCTTGCCACTAACCCTAACCTAAGTTTGTGTTTGCAGACTTCTCTCTCAAAATCATGGCGCACATGTCCTCCAGGATGGGGTCTCTGGAGTCACACCACAGGACAGTTCCTGCAATCCCCAAGGAAACTGCCCATCACAGTTGTCCAAAAACCCCATATAAGGAGAAACCTGCAAGAAACATGAGCCAACCCTAGTATTGGATGCCACTCTGGACACAAATGCACAGTCTGAAACACCCTCATCACCTGCATCCAGTCAGACACCAGAGTCAATGATCCTGAGTCAGAAGATTGAATGACATTCCCCTAGGGCCTCATTCAAACCCTTTATTAGGTTTTCAGGCTTCTGTCCTCAGAGACCTGTTCTGGATTACCAATTTATGATACAACATATGGCCGCTGAGCCCCACAACAGAATATCTCCTGCCCCCAGAAGCAATCCGGGCTCTTGGGCCTGTGTCAAATCCTCAGGCTAGATGAATCCTGCATGGCCCATTAACCACCAGCACATTCTAAGATCTCCCTGGTAACAAACCAACATTTTAACCCATCTTCATGAGGTTCCATGTCCAATCCAGTCTTTATTTCTTCGCCTCAAAGCCACCAGATGCCATGTTCCTTCGCTGTCATGGTCAATGAAGGTGTGCTTTCCAGTCACCCATGTGGGAGATCTATGTTATCCAATCTTTCGACATGGGGAACCATGGAGGAAACAAATCAGACTGCCCCTGTCTGGTAGAAGGAAACCTTGCTGTTTGGAGCATCTCAAAAACACCAGATTGGGAAATCCTCCATAACCTCTTGACGCCACCCCTCCATTTTTGTGTCATCATAGACACAAACTCCAGCATGAGCAAATATCTGACATCCACCCTCACTCAAGTGCTGAATATTGGATTCAAACATTGCACACTGGAAATTCCTTTTGCTTGATACAGAATGTAACCATAGCTTAGGTTTACAATTCCATCCTCAGCCTCCTGGTCCACAAGCCCTCTTGATAGTGAATTCTAGAGCCACAAAGCAGCATTCTGCCTTCCCCTTACAAACAAGAAGGGCCTGGTGGTCTGCCCAGAAACCATACATGAGGATCAATCTGCTCGGCACTTGAGGGAACCCCAATTTATAGGCTGCCCTGGGCACTAGTGCTGTGTCTGACAGAGCCTGAGCCAAGACCTAGTGTCAGCCACCCAGTGATCGGGGCCCATATCCACGATTTGATACTGGCCATGGCCCATGTCCATCATCTTTACCCATCCTTGGTATTCAGGCCTCTGTCCCCAGACCTTTGCTGGAATCCCCGCTAATGGGGGAACCTGAAGCACTATAGAGAACTCCTCTTTCCCCATGGCAGGATTCTGGCTGTTGGGATGGTTTTCCAACCCTCAAAGTGGGAGCCAGCTGCATGGCCAATGTGACCACGCCCACTCATGAGGGCCACCTGGGCATAAGCAAGTATTGTGACCCTCAGCCTGAGAATGATTTCAAACAAGCCCTCTCAGTTGCACCTCCAGGATCCTGCATGCAGGCCTGGTAAGCCACTAGGCCCAAATCCTAACACTTGGTGGGATTTTCCAGGGGACCAAACCCAGAGTCCGTCTCTGGAATCCATATTTTGGGGCACCCCTAACATGAAAAACAGCACTCTTCCCTTCCCCGAAAAAGCCACCAACTATTGGGAGCCACCAGGATCCTTAGAGAGGAAAAATCTCCCATGGACCCATGAGGCCACAACTGCATTCTGAGGCCATCCTGCACACAATACAGAGAAAAAAGCCTGTGATTCTGCCTTTGAGTCACCCGATTAACAGTTCCTGAAGAGCTGCCATCCATGTCTATGCATTGGGCCTGTGATAACCTTGCCACTAACCCTAACCCATGTTTGTGTTTTCAGACTTCCCTCCCAAAACCATGGCTCACATGCCCTCCAGTTTGTGATAACTGGAGCCACACCACGGGATTGTACCTGTCTTCCCAAAGGAAACTGTGATTGTCACTATTAAACAAACCCTCTAGATTAGGAGAAACCTGCAAGGCCCCTAAGCCCAGCCCAATATTGGAGGCCACTCTGGACGCAAATGCACAGTCTGACACACCATATCACCTACATCCAGGCTGATATCCAAGTCAATGGTCCTCAGACAGAAGATTGAACCTGACATGCTCCTAGGATTCACTGGAACACTAGAATAGGTTTTCAGGTATCTGTAATCAGAAGGCTGTTCTGAATATCAATGTATGATACAATATGGTCACTGAGCCACACAAAAGAACATCTCCTGTCCTTAGAAGAAAGCTGTGCTCTGGACCTGTGTCAAACACTCTGGGTAGATGAATCCTTCAAGGCCCCCTGACAACCAGCACATTCTATGATCTCCCTGACAACATACCAGCATTGTGACCCATCTTCATGAGACTCCATGACAACTCCAGCCCTTGGTACTTCGGCCCAGAGCCACCAGAATGAAACTGCCATGTTCCTCTGCTGCCATGGTCAATGTAGGTGTACTTTCCAGGCATCCAGCGGGAGTGCTCTGATACCAACTTTCCACATGGGGAACCCTGGAGGAAACAAACCAGACTCCCCTGTACGGTAAAAGGAATCTTTGCTGTATGGAGTATCTCAAGCCTGAGGGTGGGTAATCCTCCATGGCCTCTTGAGGCCACCCATCCATTTGTTGGTCATCATAGACACTAACTCCAGCGTGAGCAATCAACTGACATCTGCACTTACTCAAGTGATGGATATTTGAATCAGCTGCTACACACTGGAATTGCCTTATGCTTGGCACTGAATTTAAAAGTAGCTTGGCGGGACGCCTGGGTGGCTCAGTTGGTTAAACAGCTGCCTTCGGCTCAGGTCATGATCCCAGCGTCCTGGGATCGAGTCCCACATCAGGCTCCTTGCTCCGCAGGGAGCCTGCTTCTCCGTCTGACTCTGCCTTCCACTCTGTCTGCCTGTGCTTGCTCTCGCTCGCTCTCTGACAAATAAATAAAATCTTGAAAAAAAAAAAGTAGCTTGGGTTTGCAATTCCATCCTCACCCTGGTGTTCAGTAAGCTCTCTTGATAGGGAATTCTGAAGCCACAACACAGCATTCTGCCTTCCCCATAGCAAGAAAAAACAGCCTGGAGAGACTGCCCAGAAACCCTACATGAGGATAAATCTACTCGACCCTCGAGTGAACCCCATTTATAGGTTTACCTGGCCACTAGCGCTGAGTCTGACAGAACCTCGTCTCTGACCTCGTGTCAGGACCCAGAGACTGGGCTCCAACTCCAGAATGTGAGACCAGCCATGTCCCAGGGCTGTCATCTCTACCCATTTTGATTCAGGCATCTGTCCCCAGACATTTGCTGAAATCCCTGCCAATGGGGGAACCAGAAGCACAATAGGGAAATCCTCCTTCCCCATGGCAGGAATGATGGCTCTTGGGATGGGTTTCCAGACCTCAGAGTGGTAGCCAGCTGAATGGCCAATGATAACCCGCCCACTCATGAGGGCCGCCCTGGACACAAGCAGGCATTGTGACCCCCAACATGAGCATGCTTTCAAACAAACACTCTCAGTTGCATTCCAGAATCCAAATTTGCAGGCCTGATATGCCCCTAAGCACAAATCCTAACACCTGGTGGGATTTTTCAGGGGCCCAGAAACACAGCCTGTCTCTGGAATCCCTGTTTTGGGACACCCCTAAGATGGAAAATAGCACTCTCCCCTTCGCCAAGAAAGCCACCATAGTATAGGGAGCCGCTAGGATCCTTCAGAGGAAAAATCTCCCATGGATCCATGAGACCACACCTGTATTCCGAGGCCATCCTGGACACAAAAGCCAGATACACAAGCCTGTGCTACCACCTTCAAGGCAACTAATTTATAGTTCCAGACGAGCTGCCCTCCAGGTCTATGCATTGGGCCTGCGATCACCTCACCGCTAACCTTAACCCGAGTTTGTGCTTACAGACTTCTATCCCGAAACCATGGCTCATATTTCCTCCAGGATGGGGTCTCTGGAGCCACACCAAAGGACTGTGCCTGCCATCCCCAAGGAAAATGTGTCCGTCACATTTGCCTAAAACTTCGAGATAAGGAGAAACCTGCAAGGCCCCTGAGCCCACCCCAATACTGGAGGCCCCTCTGGACACAAATGTGCAGTCTGAAATACGCTGATCACCTGAATCCAGGCAGATACCCAAGTCAGTGTTTCTCAGTCAGAAGATTGAACCTGACATGCTCCTATGACCTCATTGTAACCCCTGATTAGGTTTTCAGGCATCTGTAATCAGAGACCTGTTCTGGAGTACCAACTTAAGATACAACATATGGTCCCTGATCCCCACAACAGAACATCTCCTTTCTCTAGATGGAAGCCGTGCTCTTGGAACTGTGTCAAACCCTCAGGGTAGATGAATCCTATTTGGCCCGTAGCCACCAGCAGATTCTAAGATCTCACTGGTAACAAGCCAGCATTGTGAGCCATCTTCATGAGATTCCATGTCAACTACAGGCCTTGGTACTTCACCCCAGAGCCTTCAGAAAGAACCTGTCATGTTCCTCAGCTGCAATGTTCAGTGGAAGTGTGCTTTCCAGGCATCCATGTGGGAGTGCTCTGCTACCCAAACTTTCCACATGGGGGACTCTCGAGCAAACAAATCTGACTGCCCTGTCCTGTAGAAGGAAACCTGGCTGTTTGGAGCATCTCACAAGCTCAAGTGTGGGAAATCCTCTATGACCTCTTTTCAACTCCTCTCCATTTGTCGGTCATTATAGACACAAACTCCAGCTTGAGCAAACATCTGACGTCTGCGCTTACTCAGGTGCTGGATATTCGAATCAGCCGCTGCACACTGGAAATGCCATTCGCTTGTCACTGAATTTATTCATAGCTTGGGTTTACAATTCCATCCTCACCCTACTGGTCCACAAGCCCTCATGATAGGGAATTCTGCAGCCACAACACAGCATTCTGCCTTCCCAATAGAAAGAAGAAGGGCCTGGTGAGTCTGCCCAGAAACTCCACATTATGATCAATCTACTTGTCCCTTGAGGGAACCCTGAATTATAGACAGCCCTGGCCCCTAGTGTTGTGTCTGACAGAGCCTAAGCCCCGACCTCGTGTCAGCCACCTAGAAGGTGGGGCCCATATCCCGCATGTTAGACTGGCCACGGAACAGAGCCGTCATCTTTACCCATCCTTGGTATTCAGGCATGTGTCCCCAGACCTTTCCTGGAATCCCTACCAATGAGGGAACCTGAATCACAATAGAGAAATCCTCATTCCCCATGGCAGGATTCCAGTAAGTTCGGAAGGGTGTCCAACACTCAGAGTGTTAGCCTACTGAATGGCCATTGAGACCACCCCCATTTCTGAGGGCCACCCTATGCAAAAGCTTGCATAGTGACCCTCAACCTGAGCATGCTTTCAAACAAACGCTCTCAGTTGTATCTCCAGGACTTGCATTGGAGGCCTGGTAAGCCCCTATGCCCAAATCATAACCCTTGGTGGGTATTTCCAGGTGCCCAGAGCCAGAGCACTTCTCTGCAATCCCTGTTATGGGACACCCTTAATATGGAAAACAGAACTCTTTCCTCTCTGAGAAAGCCACCACATTATAAGGAGCCGCCAGGATACTTGAGAGGAAATATCACCCATGGACACCTGAGACCACACCTGCATTCTTAGTCCATCGTGGATACACAATCCAGATAAAAAAGCCTGTGCTACCTCCTTTGAGGCATGCGATTTACATTTCACACGGAGCTTCCCTCCAGGAGTATGCATTGGGCCTACAATCACTTCGCCACTAAACCTAACCCGCATTTGTGTTTGCAGACTTCCCTCCGAAAACCATGGCTCTCATGCCCTCCAGCATGGGGTCTTTGGAGCCACACCACAGGACTGTGCCCACCATTGCCAAGGAAACTGTGCCCATCAAATTGCCCTATCTTTCCAGATTAGGAGAAACCTGCAAGGCCCCTGAGCCCACCCCAATACTGGTTGCCACTCTGTACACAAATGCACAGTCTGGAACACCCTGATCACCTACATCTAGGCAGACTTTGAAGTCAATGATACTGAGTCAGAGGATTGAACCTGACATTCCGTTAGGATTTTATTGGAACCCTAGATTAAATTTTCAGGCATCTATCCTCAGAGGCCTGTTCTGCAATACCAAATTATGATACATTTGGTCCGTTAGCCCCACATCAGAACATCTCTGGTCCGAGAAGGAAACCATGCCCTTTGACCAGTGTCAAACCCTCAGGGTAGATGAATCCTACATGGTCCCTTAGCCACCAGCACACTGTAAGGTCTCCATGGTAACAAACCTGCATTATGACCCATCTTCATGAGACTTCATGTCAACTCCAGGCCTTGGTAATTCGCCCAAGAGCCACCAGAACGAATTGGCCATGTTTCTCAGCTGCAATTTTAATGGAGGTGTGCTTTTCAGGCATCCACGTGGGAGTGCTCTGCTACCCAAACTTTCCACATGGGGGACCCTGGAGCAAATAAACCAGACTCCCCCTGTGTGGTAGAAGGAAACTTTGCTGTTTGAAGCATCTCACAAGCCCCAGCATGTGAAATCCTCCATGGCCTCTTGACGCCACCCCTCCATTCATCGGTCATCATAGACATAAACTCCAGCATGAGGAAATGTCTGACTTTCACCTTTACTCAGGTGCTGGATATCTGGAATCAGACACTACACAATGGAACTGCCTTTTGCTTGGCACTGAATTGAACCTTAGCTTGAGTTTACAATTCCATCCTCACCCTACTGGTCCCCAAGCCCGCTTGATAGGGAATTCTGGGGCCACAACGCAGCTTTTTGCCTTCCCCTTAGAAAGAAGAAGGGCATGGTGATTCTGCCCAGAAACTCTGCATGAGGATCAATCTGCTCAGCCCTTGAGGGATCCCTGATTCATACTCAGCCCTGACCACTAGTTCTGTTTCTGACAGAGCCTGAGTGCTCAATTCATGTCAGCTACTCAGAGAGTCAGGCATGTGAGACTGGCCATGTCTCAGGTCCCTCATCTCTACCCATCCTTGGTATTCAGGCATCTGTCCCCAGACATTTGCTAGAATACCTGCTAATGGGGGAACCTGAGGCACAATAGAGAATTCTTCCTTTTCCATGGCAGGAATCCTGGTAGTTGGGATGGGTGTCCTACATTAAAGTGGTAGCCAGCTGCATGGCCAAGGAGACAACTCCCACTCATAAGGGCTGCCCTAATCACATCAGGCATTGTGACACTCAGACTAGCATGCTTTCAAACAAACGCTCTCAGTTGTACCTCCAAGTCTCACATTGTAGGCCTGGTACACCCCTAGGCCCAAATCCTAATCCTGGTGGGATTTTCCAAGCACCCAGACTCACAGCCCTTCTCTGGGATCCCTTTTTGGGGAACATCTAAGATTGAAAACAGCACTCTTCCATTCAAACGAGAAAGCCACCATACTATTGGGAGCTTCCAGGATCCGTAGAGAGGAAAATACTCTCATGGAAACATTAGAACACACCTGCATTCCAAGGCTATCATGGACACACAATCCAGATACAAAATCCAGTGCTAGTGCCTTCGAGGTACGTGATTTACAGTTCCTGACGATCTGCCCTCCAGGTCTATGCATTGGGCCTACGATCACCTCGCAACTCAACCTAATCCGAGCTTGTGATTGCAGACTTCTCTCCCAAAACCATGGCTTACATGCCCTCCACGATGGAGTCTCTGGAGCCACACCACAGGACTGTGCCTGCCACCCCCAAGGAAACCGTGCCCACAAATTTGCCTAAACCTTCAAGATTAGGAGAAACCTGCAAGGCCCCAGAGCCCACCCCAATATTGGAGGCCACTCTGTACACAAAGGCACAGTCAGAAACATTCTGGTTGCCTACATATAGGCAGACACTGAAGTCAATGGTCCTGAGTCTGATGATTCAACCTGAAATTCCCCTTGGACTTCATTGGAACCCTAGATGAAGTTTTTAGGCATCTGTCCTCAGAGGCCTGTTCTGGAATACCAACTTATGATACAACATTTGGTCCGTGAGCCCCACAACAGAACATCTCCGATACCCAGAAAGAAACCATGTTCTTCGACCGGTGTCAAACCATCAGGATAGACTAATCATACATGGCCCCTTAGCCACCAGCACATAGTAAGATTTCCGTGGTAACAAAACTGCATTGTGACCCAACTTTATTAGAATCCAGGCCTTGGTACTTTGCCCTAGAGCAACCAGAAAGAACCTGCCATGTTCCTTAGGTGCAATGGTCAATGTAGGTGTGCTTTCCAGTATCCACGTGCGAGTACTATGCTACCCAAACTTTGCACATGGGGGAACCTGGTGTAAACAAACCAGACCTCCCCTGTCCAGTAGAAGGAAACCTTATGTTTGGATCAACTCACAGGCCTCAGCGTGTAAACTGCTCCATGGCCTCTTGATGCCACCACTCCATTGGTCGGTCATCATAGACACAAACTCCAGTCTAAGCAAACATCTGACATGCACCCTTATCCCGGTGCTGGATGTCTTGAATAAACCACTGCACATTGGAACTGCCTTCCACTTGGCACTGAATTGAACCATAGCTTGTGTTTACAATTCCATCCTCACCTGACTGGTCCCTAAGCCCTCTTGATAGGGAAATCTGGGGCCACAACGCAGCATTCTGCCTTCCCCATCGAATGAAGAAATGCCTGGTGAGTCTGCCCTGAAAACCCACATGAGGATCAATCAGGTCGGCCCTCGAGTCAACACCGATTTATAGGCTGCCATGGCCACTAGTGCCGTGTCTGACAGAGCCTGAGCTCGACTGAGTTTCAGCCACTAAAGAGCAGGCCCCATATCTAACATTTGGGATTGCCATGGCCAAAGTATGTCATCTCTACCCATCCTTGATATTCAGGCACCTGTCCCCAGACCTTGGCAGGGATCCCTGCCAATTAGGGAACTTGAAGCACAATAGAGAACTCTTCTTTCCCCATGGCAATAAACCTGGCTTTTGGGATGGGTGTTCTACCCTCAAAGGGGGAGCCAGTTACAACATCAATGACACCACACACACACTCCTGAGGACTACCCTTGGCACAAACAGGCATTGTGACCCTCACCCTGAGCATGCTTTCAAAAAATCCCTCTCAGGTTCACCGCAATGATCCCTCATTTCAGGCCTGGTATGCCTGTAGGTTCAAATCATAAAACTTGGTGGGATTTTCGAGGTGCCCAGACCCAGAGACCATCTCTGGAATTTTTGTTTTGGTGCACCCTTCAGATGGAAAACAGCACTCATCCCTTCCCCAAAAATGTCACCAAATTATGAGGAGCCACCAGGATCCATAGAGAGGCAATGTCTCCCATGGACCCATGAGAACACACCTGCATTCCGAGGCCATCCTGGACACACAATCCGGAGAGAAAAGCGTGTGCTACTGCCTTCCATTCACCCTAATTACAGTTCCAGATGAGCTGCTCTCAAGGTATATGCATTGGGCCTGTGATCACCTCGCCACTCACCCTAATTCGAATTTGTGTTTGCAGACTTATCTACCAAAACCATGGCACACATGCCCTCCAGGATGGGGTCTCTGGATCCACACTGCAGGACTGTCCCTGCCATCCACAAGGAAACTGTTTCCATCACAGTTGCCCAAACTGTCTAGATTAGGAGAAACCTACAAGGCCTCTGGGCCTACCCCAATTTCGGCGGCCGCTCTGAACACAAATGCACAGTCTGAAATACCCTGATCCCCTACATCCAGGAACACAGCCAAGTCAATGGTCCTGAGTCAGAATAATGAACCTAACATGCCCCTAGGACGTCATTGGAACCATTGATTCGGTTTTCAGACATGTGTCCTCAGAGGCCTGTTCTAGAATGCGAACTTATGATACAACATGTGGTGGCTGGGCCACACAACAGAACATCTCCTGTCCCCAGAAGGAAACCGTGCCCTACAATCTGTGCAAAATCCCAGAGTAGTAGATTCCTGCACAACTACTAAGCCACCAGCACATTCTAAGATCTACCTGGTAACAAACCAGCTGTGTGGCCCATCTGCAAGAGATTCCATGTCAAATCAAGGACTTGGTACTTTGCTACAGAGACACCAGAATAAAGCTGCCATGTTCTTCAGTTGCAATGGTCAATGAAGTTGAACATTCCAGGCATCCATGCGGTAGAGCTCTGCTACCCAAACTTTCCACATGGGGGACCCTGGAGCAAATAAACCACACTCCACCTGTCCAGTAGAATGAAACCTTGCTATTTGGAGCAGCTCATGAGTCTCAACGTGAAAATCCCTACATGGCTTCTTGACGCCACCCCTCCATTTGTCAGTCATCATAGACACAAACTCCAGTGTGAGCAAATATCCGACGTCCTTCCTTACTAAGGTGCTGGATATCTCGAAAAAGCTGCTGGACACAGGAACTGCCTTCCGCTTGGCAGTGAATTGAACTGTAGCTTGTGTTTACAATTCCTTCCTCACCCGACTGGTCCCCAAGCCTTCTTGATAGCGAATTATGGACACACAACACAGCATTCTGCCTTCCCGATAGAAACAAGTGCCTGGTGAGTCTGGCCAGAAACCCCACATGAGGATCAATCTGCTCGGCCCTATATCGGAGGGACCCTGATTTATAGGTTGCCCTGGCCACTAGTGCTGTGTCTGACAGAGCCTGAGCCCAGACCTAGTGTCAGTCACCAGAGTTTGAGCCCCACATCTAGTATTTGGGAATGCCATGGCTCAAGTATTTCATCTCTACCCATCCTTGGTATTCAGGCACCTGTCCCCAGACCTTTGCTGGAATCCCTGATAATGGGGCATCCTGAAGCACAATAGAGAACTCCTCCTTCTTCATATCAGGAAACTTGGCTGTTAGGATGGGTGTTCAACCCTGAAAGGGGGAGTCATTTACAAGTCCAGTGAGACCACACAAACGCCTCAGGGATGCCCTGGAGGCAAACAGGCCTTGTGACCCTCAGCCTGAGGATGCTTTCAAACAATCCTTCTCTGTTGCACCACCATGAACCCGCATTGCAGGCCTAATATGCCCTAAGCCCAAATCCTAGGACTTGTTGTGATGTCCCAGATGCCATGAACCAGAGCCCGTCTCTGGAATCCCTGTTTTGGGGCACCCATAAGGTGGAAAACATCACTCTCCCCTTCCCCGAAAAAGCCACCAAACTATGGAGAGCCACCAGGATCCATAGAGAGGAAAAGACTCCCATGGACCCATGAGACCACACCTGCATTCCAAGGCCATCCTGGACACACAATCCAGAGAGAAAAGCCTGTGCTACTGCCTTCCAGTCTCCCTAATTATAGTTCATGACGAGCTTCCCTCCAGGTCTACGCATTGGGCCTGTGATCACCTCGCCACTCACCCTAATTTGTATTTGTGTTTGCAGACTTCTCTCCCAAAACCATGGCTCACATGCCCACCAGAATGTTATCTCTGGAGCCACACCACAGAACTCTGGCTGCCAACCCCAAGGACACTGTGCATATCAGATTTGCCCAAACCTTCCAGATTAGGAGAAACCTGTGTGGCCCCTGAGCCCCCACCAATATTGCTGGCCACTCGGGATGGAAATGCGCAGTCTGAAACACCCTTATCACCTACATCCAGGGAAATAGCCAAGTCAATGATCGTGAGATAGACGATTGAACCTAAAATGCCCCTAGGCTCTCAATGGAACCCCATTAGGTTTTCAGGCATCTGTCCTCAGGGGCCTGTTCTAAAATACCAATCTATGACACATCATGTTTTCTCTGAGCCACACGACAGAACATCCCCTGTCCCCAGAAGAATACCATGCTCTTCGACCTGTGCTAAACCCTCAGGGTAGGAGAATCCTGCATGGCACCTTAGCAACCAGCACATTCTAAGTTCTCCCTGGTAACAAACAAGCATTGTGACCCATCTGCAAGAGATCCCATGTCAACTCAAGGCCTTGGCACTTTGTCCCAGAGCCACCAGAACGAATCTGCCATGTTCCTCACCTGCAGTTGTCAATGGAGGTGTGCTTTCCTGGCATCCATGCCGGAGAGCTCTTCTTCACAAACTTTCCACATGGGGAAACCTAGAGTAAACAAACCAGACTTCACCTACACTGTACAAAGAAATGTTACTTTTTGCAGCAGTTCACAGGCCTCAGCATGTGAACTCCTCCATGGCCTCTTTATACCACCCCTCCACTTGTCGGTCATCATAGACAAAAACTCTAGTGTGAGCAAGCATCTGACATCCACCCTTATTCCAGTGCTGGATGTCTCGAGTAAACTGCTACAAATTGGAACTGCCTTCTGCTTGGCACTGAATTGAACCATAGCTTTTGTTTACAATTCCACCCAAAACTGACTGGTCCCCAAGCTCTCGTGATTGGGAAATCTGGAGCCACAACACAGCATTCTGCCTTCCCTATTGAATGAACAAATGCCTGGGAATCTTCCCAAGAAACTCCACATGAGGATCAATCTGCTCCGCCCTCGAATCTACTCTGATATAAAGGCTGCCATGGCCACTAGCGCTGTGTCTGACAGAGCCTGAGCCCCGACCGAGTTTTAGGCCTCATATCTAGCATTTGGGATTGCTATGGCCCAAGTACGTCATCTCCACCCATCCTTGATATTCAGGCACCTATTTCGAGACCTTGCTGGAAACCCTGCCAATGGGGCAACCTGAAGCACAGAGGAACCTGACGGAAGAGAACTCATCCTTCCTCATGGCAGGACATTTGGCTGTTGGGTTGGGTGTCCAACTCTCTAAGAGGGAGCCAGATATATGACCAATGAGACCACTCCCACTCCTGAGGGCCGCCATGGGAGCAAACAGGCATTGTGAGACTCAGCCTGAGCAAGCTTTCAAACAATCCCTCTCAGTTGCACCATCATGATCCCGCATTGCAGGCCTCATACACCCCTAGGTGCAAATCCTAACCCTTGGTGGGAAGTCCCAGATGCCCAGAAAAAGAGCCTGTATCTGGAATCCCTGTTTTGGGGCACCCATAAGATGGAAAACAACACTCTTCCCTTCCCCAAAAAAGCCACCAAACTATGAGCTGCACAGATCCATAGAGAGGAAAAGTTTCCCATGGACCCATGAGACTATACCTGCATTCCGAGGCCATCCTGGACACACAATATAGAGAGAAAAGCCTGTGCTACTGCCTTCCAGTCACCCTAATTACAACTCCTGACAAGCTGCACTCCAGATCTACTCATTGGGCCTGTGATCACCTTTCCACTAACCATAACCCACATTTGTGTTTGCAGACTTCTCTCCCAAAACCATGGCTCATATGCCCTCCAGGACAGGGTCTCTGGATCCACAACACATGACTAGGCCTGCCATCCCCAAGGAAACTGTGCCCGTCAAACCTGCCCAAACCTTCCAGTTTAGGAGAAACACGCAAGAGCCCTAAGCCCAACCCAATATTGTCGGCAGCACTGGACACAAATGCCAGTCTGAAACGCCCTGATCACCTACATCCAAGCAGACAGCCATTTCAATGTTCCTGGGTCAGAAGATTGTACCTGACATGCTCCTAGGACGTCATTGGAACACTAGATTAGGTTTTCAGGCATCTGTCCTCAGGGTCCTGTTCTGAAATACCAACTTAGGATACAACATGTGGTCCCTGAGCCACACAATAGAATATCTCCTGTCCCCAGTAGGAAACCATGCCCTTCGACCTGTGCCAAACCCTCAAGTTTGGAGAATCCTGCACAGCACCTTAGACACCAGCACAAACTCTAGTTTGTGCGTTGACCCATACCACAAGCTTTCCATCTGCTGGACAGTCGAGTCCTGTTGAATGGCTCCAGGATGTCCCATACGGAAAGACTGGAGAGCAGGATTCGAAGGATGGATGCCTGTACAGCATACCTCACATTCCCATTGGCTCTTTGTGACAAGACATGTTTGAACTACTGGCTCTGGGGCGAGCTAACTAGGGGGCTGAATTGAAATGGACTCTCCTGCGGATGGGTCATAATGTGGGTTTGTGTGCATGGAGACCTTGGAATATGTTGGCAGCTCAGGGGCCATGAAGTATTCGCCTAACCGAAGGGTGTAATATTGCTCCAATTAAAAAGAGATCCCTATGTGGAGATGAGACAGGTTCTCTTTGGTGCCTCAGAAAAGCCCCAGATACTGGTCTTCAAACCAGTTCTCTGAGTAGAGACACCTGGAAACCAAAGCTAGGGTTCAGATTAGAGCCTAGATGCCTGTCCGTTTCAATCTTCTGTCTCTGGGGACACTGTCTGAGTATCTAAGTGGAGATAGTTGCTCAGCTGGTGTCAGAGTGCCCCTCTTAGTCCATGGCCGAGGCATGGCCTTGGAGACCTTATTGGATTCTCCTAATCTCTAGGGTTGTGGCCAATGGATTGGGTACAGTTTTCTTGGAGAGGACTGGCACAGTCCTTCAGTGTGTCTCCATAGGCCCTAGCCTGGAGGGTGTGTGGGTCCGGGCTGTGGGCACAGAAGTATGAAAACACAAACTCGGCTTGGGTGCGGAGCCGAGAGCATTGCAGGATGGACCCACAGACCGTGAGAGGAGATCCTCAGCTTATGAAAGAAGGGCAAATGGGAGGCAGTCACGCAAGCTTTTGTCTTTGGATGTTTTGTCTCCCATAGCCGTGGAATGTAGGGGTGACCTCAGGGGCTATGGAAGAGTCACCCTCTCTGAGAAGTTGGTCCAGCTCTTAAGATTTTGGGGACATTTTGTGGGAAGGGTGGAGTCCTGCTGTCTGGCTCAGGTGTTCTTCCAGGAGAGGGACTCCAGATCACAGTCCTGGGTTCGAGCAAATGGAATACTCGAGCTCTTGTGAAGATTGGGATCATAGGGGCTTGGCAAGCCCCATATGCGGGCTCTTAGTCCAGGTCCTGAGAGACCTTACTTCGACATGGGGCCCATGCTGATGGTCCCAATGCGAGTTTGTACCCAAGGAGGCACTCAAGTTTAGACTTGGCCTCAGGGGCCATGAAGGTTTCTCCTACACTGAAGGTATGACTCCATGCCAACAGCAAGCTTTCCAGCCATGGGGAAGGAGAAGATCTGATTTGTGCTTCAGTTACCCACGTTTGCCAGGATTTGATATAATATCTAGGGTCAGATGTCTGAAAACCCAGGTTGGGAAGAGATGACAGCATAAGGCCATGGCCTGTCTGATGTGCTTAGTGTGCAGCCAGCTGTTTCCTTGTCTGTCGGGACGTCAGGCTGTGTCAGACAGAGCAATACTGACCAGGGTAGCTTTTCCAGTTAGGGTGCGGTCGAGGCCAGAGCAGATTGGTTCTCATTTGTGGTTTCTGGAGAGCCCCATAGGGCAACGTTTTTCTTCTGGTGGGCAGGCAGAAAACTGTGTTGTGGTTCTGGAATTCCCAGTCTGGAGGGCTTGTTTGCCAGGAGTGTGAAGAGGGAAGTCTGAAAACACAAGCTAGCGTTAGGTTTGGGGCATGGCAGGCCCACTCTGCAGAGACTGAATCAAGATCTCCTGCATCTGAGGTCAGGGCGAGTATCAGACGTTGCCTCAGGTTGGAGTTTGTGTCCATTATGGCCCCTTCCTGAAGGGGGTGGGGGCGTCATGAGGCCAGGGAGGTTTCCCAACGCTGGGAGTTATGAGCTGCCCCAAACATCAAGGTTTCCTCTGTAGGACAGTCGAGTACTATGAGATGGTTCTAGGATGACCCCTACAGAAAGACTCGAGAGAAGGGGTCTAAGCATGAATGTCTGCAAATGCCACCTCACATTCCCACTGGCTGCTTGGGGCAAGGCAGGCTCAATCTGCAGGCTCTTGGGCGGGTTTCTCAGAGGGCTGAGTTGAAATGGACTCTCCTGAGGATGAGTCATACTCAGGGTTGGTGGCCATGGAGACCTTGGAATGTGGCGGTGGCTCAGGGACTCTGCAGGTTTCTCCAAACCGAAGGGTTTGACACAGCTCCAACAATGAAGCTTCCCATGTGTAGACGATAGTTGTTCTGTTTGGTGTCTCAGGAAAGCCCCAGATGCTGGTCTTCAAACCCAGGCCTCTGAGGAGTGACACCTGGAAACCAAAGCAAGAGTTCAGATTAGGGCCCAGGGGCCTGTCTGGTTCAATCTACTGTCTCTGCCGACATCTGTCTGTGTTTCTGCATGGAGGTAGTTGCTCAGCTAGTGTCAGGATGCCTTTGTCCAGAGAGGCTTATAGTAGTGGGATGTCCTCGGGGGCCTTGAGGTTTCTCCTATTCTGTGGGGTTATGGGCAATGGAATGGGCATAGTCTCCTTGGAGAGAGCAGGACAGTCCTGTGGTGTGGCTCCAGAGGCCCCAGCCTGGCGGCTGTGTGGGCCAGGGCTGTGGGGACAGACATCCAAAAACACAAACTCGGCTGAGGTTTGGGGCTGAGGTTATGGCAGGAGTGATCTACAGTCCGTGAGGGGAGCTCATTGTGATTAGAAAGTAAGGCGAGTGAGAGGCGGTCGTTCAAGCTTATGTCTCTGGATGTTGTATTCATGATGGTCATTTAATGTAAGCATGGTCTCATGGGCCATGGAAGTCTCCCTCTCTGGTGATTTGTCCGGCTCCCAAGAGATTGGGGTCATTTTGTGGGAAGGGAGGAGTCCTGTTTTCTGCCTCATGTGTTCCCACAATAGAGGGATTCTAGAGCAGAGCACTGGGTACATACAACTGGAATACCCACCCTCTGGTTAGGCCTGGGGTCCTATGGGCATGGCAAGCCCATATGCAGATTCTTGGTCCAGCCACTGAGAGACGTTACTTGAATAGTGGACTCATGCTGAGGGTCACAATGTGTGTTTGTGCCCAAGGTGGTCCTCAATATTGGGCGGGACTTCATTGAGCTTGCAGGTTTCTCCTACAGTGAACCTTGGACATGCCAACCTCAGGGTTTCTTGCCATGGGGAAGGAGGAGTTTTGATTTCTGCATCACGTTCACCTCTGGGCACTAATTGGAGATAAGGTCTAGGTTCTGAAGCCTGAAAACCGAGGTTTGGAAGAGATGACGACCTAAGGCCATGGCGGGTCCGATGTGTTCAGTTTGGGGCCAGCTTTCTAGGTGTCGTTCAGGAGGTCTGCACTCAGGCTGTGCCAGACAGGGCATTCGTGCCCAGATACGCTGTATAATTGGGGTACAGTTGAGTGGCATGCAGAAGATAATTATTTGGGGTTTCTCCGTAGCCCCATAGGGCAAAGTCTTTCTTCTGGAGGGCAGGCAGAGTGCTGCATTCTGGCTCCGAAACTGCCAAACTGGAGTCCTTGGGGCCAGGAATGCAAGGATGTAAGTCTGAGAACTGAAGCTTTGCTTTGGTTTCAGGGCGAGGACATGGCAGGCACACTCTGCAGAGCTGAATTGAGATTTCATGCATCTGAGGTCAGGGCGAGGTTCATATGTTGGCTCAGGTTGGAGTTTCTGTCCATGATGGCCCCTTCATGAAGGGGGGTCATCACACCGCCATTGGTGTTTTCCCATGATGGCAGTAGTGAAATGCTCCAAACCACAAGGATTTTCTGCGGGTCAGTTGAAACCTGTTGGATGGCTCCAGGGCATCCCATATGGAACAATTGCAGAGCAGGGTTCTAAGGATGGATGCCTGGGCATCCGGCCTTGCATTCCAATTGTCTCCTAGCGAAATGGCACGTTTGATTGCTGCCTATGATGTAGCAGCCGAGGGGGCTGAGTTGAAATGCATTCTCCTGAGGATCGGTCATAATGTGGGATTGTGTCCATGGAGACCTTGGAATGGGGCAGTGGCACCAGGGCTCTGAAGGATGCTCCTAACCAGAGGTTTTGACACAGCTCCAAGAAGCATTTTTCCCATGGGGAAACAAGATTTGTTCTCATTGGTGCTTCAGTAACCCCCAATATGCTGGTATTGGAAACCAGAACTCTGAGGAGAGATGCCTGGAAACCAAGGCAATGGATCTGATTAGGGCCTGGGGCCTGTCTGGTTTAATCTTCTTCTCTCGGTTCATCTGTCTATGGGATTGAGTGGAGGTAGTTCCTCAGCTGGTGTCAGATTGCCCCTATTTGTCCTGGGCAGTCTATACTATTGGGATGGCCACTTTGACTTTGGAGGTTTCTCCTAATTTGCAAGTTTTTGGCCAATGAAATGGGCAGAATTCCTTTGGGGAGGGAAGGCACAATCCTGAGGTGTGGCTCTAGGGGCTCAAGCATGGAGGGTGTGTGGGTCAGAGCTGTGGGGACAGAAGTCTGAAAACAGAAACTCGTCTTAGGTTTGGGTACATAGGTATGGGAGGCCCGATCTACAGACCTTGAGGAGAACTCTTCAGGATATGAACAAAGAGTGAGTGTGAGGCACTTGCTCAGGCTTTTGACTCTGGATTTTGTGTCACTGATGGCCGTGGAATGTAGGGGCGTCCTCATGGACCATGGGTGAGAGTTCCTCTATGGGGATTTGGATGATCCCAATATTTTGGGGTCATTCCGTGGGATGGGAGGAGTCCATTCTGTTTTTTTTTTTTGTTTTGTTTTGTTTTTTTTACCTCAGGTGTGCCACTAAAGAGGGATTCCAGAGCAGAACCCTGGGAAGGGGCGACTGGACAACCCGAACTCTGTATAAGATTGGGGGCCTAAGGGCATGGCAATCCCCATATGGGGTACCTTGGTCCAGCCACTGAGAGGTCTTACTTGAGTACAGTGCTCACACTGAGGGTCACAATGCATGTTTGTGCCCAATGTAGGCATCAAGCATGGGCGGGGACTCATGGGCCATGCTTGATTCTCCTACACTGAACTTTGGACAACATACGAACCACAAGGTTTCTTTCCATGGGGAAGGAGGAATTCTGATTTCTGCATCATGTTCACCCCTGGGCAGTGACTGGAGATAAGATCTAAGTTCTGAATCCAGAAAATCGAGGTTGGGATGAGATGATAACCTAAGGTCATTGAGGGTCCGATGTGCTCAGTGTGCGGTCAGCTTTCTGGGTGTTCTTCAGGAGGTATGGATTCAGGCTGTGTCAGACAGTGCATTAGTGCCCAGGTTAGACTGTATAATTTGGGTACAGTTGAGTTCCATGTAGGTTCATCCTCATTTATTGTGTCAGGGAAGCTCACTGGGGCAGGCAGAGTGCAGCATTGTGGGTCCAGAATTGCCAAACTTAAGGGCATCGGGACCAGGAGTATGAGGACGTAAGTCTGAGATCATAAGCTAGACTTAAGTTTCAGGGCGAGGGCACGGCAGGCACCCTCTGCAGATCCGAATCAAAATCTCATTCATCTGAAGTCAGGACGAGGATCAGACTTAGGCGCAGGTTGGAGTTTCTGTCCATGATGGCCCCTTCATCAAAGGGGTGGAATCTCGAGGCCATGGAGGTTTTCCCACGTTGGGAGTTGTGGGATGCTCCAAACTGCAAGGATTCCTTCTGCGGGAAAATTGAGAACTGTTGGATGGCTCCAGGACATCCCATATGGAATGACTCCAGAGCCGGGTTCTAAGGATGGATGCCTGAGCAGACTGCCTCTTACACCAATTGTCTCCCTGCCACAAGACAGGTACGATCTGATGGCTATGCAGGAGCAATCGTGGGAGCTGAGTTGAAATGGACTCTCCTGAAGATGGGTCTTAATGTGTGTTTGTGTCCATGAGGACGTTGGAATGGGGTGGTGGCCCCAGGGCTCTAAAGGATTCTAACCGGAGATTTTGAAACAACTCGAAAGAGCAAGTTTTCCATGCGGAGACAAGATTTGTTCTAATTGGTGCCTCAGGAAACCCACATATGCTGGTATTAGAACCAGGCTTCTGAGGAGAGATACATAGAAACCACAGCAATGCATCCAATTAGGTCCTAGGAGCCTCTCTGGTTCAATCTTCTTCTCTGTCGACATCTGTCTATTTTATGAAATGGAGGTAGTTGCTCAGCTGGTGTCAGACCGCTCCTGTTTGTCCGGGCGGCCTACACTATAGGGATGGCCTCGGGGACTTTGGAGGTTTCTCCTAAATTGTATGATTATGGACAATGGCATGGGCAGAATTCCTGTGGAGTGGGCAGGCACAGACCTGATGTGTGGCTCCAAGAGCCCAGCCTTGAGGGTGTGTGGGCAAGGACTTTGGGGACAGATGTCTTAAAACACAAACTCAGCTTAGGTTTGGGGACGTAGGTATGGCAGACTATGAGGAGAACTTTTTGGGATATGAATAAAGGGTGAAAGTGTGACACTTGTCAGGCTTTTGCCCCTGGATTTTGTGTCAAAGATGGCCGTGGAATGTCGAGGAGTCCTCATGGGCCATGGAAGAGTGTTTCTCTCTGTGGATTTGGCCAGATCCCAATTGTTTTGGGTTAATCTGTGGGATTCAGTTTTGTTAACTAAGGTGTCCCACCAAAAGAGGGATTCCAGAGCAGAGCCCTGGACAACAAGAAATCTAACTAAAAATACGGGCCTAGGGGCATGGCAAGCCCAATATGCCTTCTAATGGTCCAGCCACTGAGAGACCTTCATTGAGGACAGAACTCATGCTGAGGGTCACAATGCGTGTTTATGCCCTCGTGGTACTCAAGCATGGGTGGGGACTCATGGTGCATGCTTGTTTCTCCTACACTGAATGATAGTCAACATGTCAACCACATGAGTTCTTGCCATGGGGAAGTATTAATTCTGATTTCTGCATGTCATTCACCCCTGGGTAGTGATTGGACATAAGGTCCAGGTTGTGAAGTCTGAAAACCGAGGTTGGGAAGAGATGACAACCTAAGGCCATGTCGGGTCCGATATGCTCAGCGTGGAGCCAGCTGTCTGGGTGTTGGTCGGGAGGTCCAAGCTTGGGCTGTGTCAGACAGGGCCTTAGTGCCCAGGGTAGATTGTATAATTGGGGTACAACTGAGTGCCGTGCAGGTTGATCTTTATTTGAAATTTCTGGGTAGCCCCAAGGGCAATGTTTTTCTTCTGGAGGACAGGCAGAGTGCTGCATTGTGGCTCCGGAATTTCCAAAGTGGATGCCTTGTGGACGGGGAGTGTGAGGACGGAAGTCTGAGAACACATGTTAGGCATAGGTTCTGGGCGAGGGCACGGCAGGCACCCTCTGCAGATCTGAATCGGGATATCATGAATCTTAAGTCAGGGCGAGGTTCAAACCTAGGCTTAGGTTTGAATTTCTGTCCATTCTGGCCACTTTATGAAGGGGACAGCATCTCCAGTCCATGGAGGTTTACCCACGATGGGAGTTGTGAGATGCTCCAAACAACAAGGATTCCTTCTGATCAACAATTGAGACCTTTTGTATCACTCCAGTACATACCATACAGAATGACACCAGAGCAGGGATCTTAGGATGGATGCATGGGAAGCCCGCCTCACATTGCAGTTGTCTCCTAGCAAATAGACAGGTTTGATATGCTGGCTCTGTCAGAGCAACCAAGGGGGCTGAGTTGAAATGGACTCTCCTGAGGATGGATGCTAATGTGGGTTTGTGTCCATGGAGACCTTGGAATGGGGCGTTGGTGCATGGGCCCTGAAGGATTCTCCTAACCGGAGGTTTTGAGACATCTCCAAAGGACAAGTTTCCCATGTGGAGACGAGATTTGTTCTGATTGGTGCCTCAGGAAACCCCCATATACTGTTATTGGAATATAGGCCTCTGAAGAGAGATAACTGGAAACCAAAGCAATGGCTCCGTTTAGAGCCTAGGGGCCTGTCCGGTTGAATCTTCTTCTCTGTGTACATCCATCTAAGGTATTAGTGGAGTTAGATGCTCAGCTGGTGTCAGATGGCCCTTGTTTGTCCCAGGCGGCCTACACTATTGTGAAGGCCTTGGGGACTTTGGAGGTTTCTCCTAATTTTATGATTATGGACAATGGAATGGGCAGAATTCCCGTGGAGAGGGAAGGCACAGTTTTGATGCGGCTCCAGGGGCCCCAGCCTGCAGGGTGTGTGCCTCAGGACTGTGGAGACAGAAGTCTAAAACACAAACTCAGTTTAGGTTTAGGGACGTAGGTATGGCAGGCCCGATCTACAGACCGTGAGGAGAATTCTTCCAGATATGAAGAAAGAGAGATTGTGAGGGACTTGTTCAGGCTTTTGTTTCTGGATTTTGTGTCAACGATGGGCGTGGAATGTCCAGGAGGCCTCATGGGCCATGGACGAGTCTTCCACTCTGTGGATTTGGCCCGATTCCAATTGTTTTGGGTCAAACTGTGGGATGGGAGGAGTCCTTTCAGTTTTGTTACCTCAGGTGTCCCACCAAAAGAGGGATTCCAAAGCCGAGCCCTGGGGAGGGGAGACTGGACAACCAGAAATCTGGTTAAAAATTGGGGCCTAGGGGCATGAGAAGCCCAATATGCTGTCTTTTGGTCCAGCCACTGAGAGGCCTTACTTGAGAACTGGGCTCACGTTGAGGGTCAGAATGCATGTTTGTGAACGACTTGGTCCTCAAGCATCTGCAGGGCCTCATGGGCCACACTGGTTTCAACTACATTTTACGTTGGACAACATGCCAACCACAAGGTTTCTTGCCATGGGGAAGGAGTTCTGATTCCTGCATCATGTTCAACCCTGGGTGGTGACTGGAGATAAGGTTTAGGTTCTGAAGCCTGAAAACCGAGGTTGGAAAGAGATGATGACCTAAGGCCATGGCGGGTCTGATGTGCTCAGTGTGTGGCTAGCTGGGTGGGTGCGAGCCAGGAGGTTCAGTCTCAGGCTGTGCCAGAAAGGGCAGTAGTGCCCAGGGCAGCCTGTATAATTGGGGTCCAGTCAAGTGGCATGCAGGTTGATCCTCATTTGGGGAATCTGGGTAGACCCAGAGGGCAATGTTTTTCTTCCGGAAAGCAGGCAGAGTGCTGCCTTGTAGTTCTGGAATTGCCAAACTGGAGGGCTTGTGGGCCAGGAATGTGAGGATGGAAGTTGAGAACACAAACTAGACTTACGTTTCTGGGCAAGGGCACGGCAGACACACTCTGCAGAGCTGAATCAAGATGTCCTGCATCTGAAGTCAGGGCGAGGATCAGACGATCGATCAGGTTGGAGCTTCTGTCCCTGATGGCCCCTTCATGAAGCACAGGGGGCGGGATCACGAGGCCATGGAGGTTTGCCCACGATGGGAGTTGTGAGATGCTCCAAACAGTATAGATTCTTCTGCGGGACTATTGAGACCTGTTGGTTGGCTCCAGGACTTCCCATACAGCATAATTCTGAGAATGGTTCTAAGTATGGATGTCTGGGAAGCCTGCCTCTCATTCCAATCATCTCCTAGCGACAAGACGGGTTAGATCTGCTGGATCAGGGGGAGCAACTGAGGGGGCTGAGTTGAAATGGACTCTCCTGTGGATGGGTCCTAATGTGGGTGTGTCTCCATGGAGACCTTGGAATGAGGCGCTGGCACCGGGAACCTGAAATGTCCTTCTAACCAGAGGCTTTGAGAGAGCTCCAACATGCAAGTTTCCCATGTGTAGACGAGATTTGTTCTGATGGGTGCCTCAGGAGAAGCCCTCAGCTGGTATTGGAAACCAGGCTTTTGAGGAGACATGCCTGTAAACCAAAGCTATGGATCCCATTATGGCCTGGGGTCCTGTCTGGTCAATCTTCTTCTCTGGGGACATCCATCTATGGTATGAGTGGAGGTAGATCCTCAGCTGGTGTCAGACGGCCCTTTATTGTCCCAGACAACCTACACCATTGGTATGGCTTCAGGGAATTTGGAGGTTTCTCCTAATTTGTACGGTTTTGGATAATGGAATGGGCAGAATTCCCATGGATTGGTTAGGCACAGTCTTAATGTGTGGTTCCAGGGGCCCAGCCTGGAGGGTGTGTGGCCCAGGACTTTGAGGACAGAACTCAAAAAACACAAACTCAGCTTAGGTTTGGGAACGTAGGTATGGCACGGCCGAACTACAAATCATGAGAAGAACTCTTCAGGATATGAAGAAAGAGCGAGTCTGAGGCGCTTAGTTAGGCTTTTGTCTCTGGATTTTGTATCAGCGATGGCCGTGGAATGTCGGAGAGGCCTCATGGGCCATGGACGAATCTTCCTCTCTGTGGATTTGGCCCTATCCCAATTCTTTTTCGTGAATCTGTGGGATGGGAGGACTCCTTTAAGGTTTGTTACCTGAGGTGTCCCACCAAAAGAGGAATTCCAAAGCAGAGCCCTGCGCAAGAGTGAAGGGACAACCCGAAATATGGTTAAAAATTAGGGTCTAGGGGCATGGCAAGCCCAATATGCTGTTTCTTCATGCAGCCACTGAGAGGCCTTGCCTGAGGACCGGGCTCAGGCTGAGGGTCACAATGTGTGTTTGAGACCAATGTGGCCCTCAAGCATGGGCTGGGTCTCATGTGCCACACTGGTTTCAACTACACTGAACGTTGGACAACATGCCAACCACGAGGTTTCATGCCAAGGGAACGAGTTCGGATTTCTGCAACATTTTGAAACCTGGGCAGTGATTGGAGATAAGGTCAAGGTTCTGAAGCCTGAAAACCGAGGTTGGGTAGAGATGACGACCTAAGGCCATGGCAGGTCCGATGTGCTCATTGTGCGGCCAGCTGTCTGGGTGGGGCCAGGAGTTCCAGGCTCAGGCTGTGTCAGAATGGGCAATTGTGCCCACTTCAGCCTATATATTTGGTGTACAGCCAAATGGCGTGCAGGTTAATCCTCATTTGGGGTTTCTGGGTAGCCCCAGAGGGCAATGTTCTTCTTCCAGGGAGCAGGCAGAGTGCCGCATTGTACTTCTGGATTGCCAAACTGGAGGGCTTGTGGGCCAGTAGTCTGAGGACTGAAGTCTGAGAACACAAGCTAGGCTTAGTTTTTATGGGTGAGGACATGGCAGGCACAATCTACAGACCTGAATCGAGATCTCGTGCATCTGAAGTTAGGGTGAGGATCAGACGATCTTCAGGTTGGACTTTCTGTCCCTGATGGCCCCTTCATGAAGGGGGGGAATCACGAGGCCATGGGGGTTTTCGCACGATGGGAGTTGTGAGAAGCTCCAAACTACAAAGATTCTTCTCCAGGACAATTGAGACCTGTTAGTTGGCGCCAGGCCAAGGATTCCAAGCATGGTTCTGAGGATGGATGGCTGGGTACCCCACCTGGCATTCCAATTTTCTCCTAGCTACAAGAAAGGTTAGATCTGCTGGATCTGGGGGAGCAACTGAGGAGGCTGAGTTGAAATTGACTCTCCTGTGGATGTGTCCTAATATGTTTTTGTGTCTATGGAGACCTTGGAATGAAGCGGTGGCACTGGGTCCCTGATGGGTTCTTCTAAACAGAGACTTTGACACAGCTCCACCGTGCAAGTTTCCCATATGTAGATGAGATTTGTTCTGATGGGTGAGTCAAGAAACAGCCATATGCTGGTATTGAAATCCAGGCCTCTGAGGAGACATGCCTGGAAACCATAGCAATGGATCCGATTAGTGCCTAGTGGTCTGTTCATTCCTTTTTTCCTCTGGGGACATCAGTCTATGGGTCTGAGTGCGGGTAGGTGCTCTGATGTGCTCAGATTGCTCCTGTTTGTCCTGGGAAGCCACCACTATTGGGATGGCCTCAGGAACTTTGGAGGTTTATCCTATTAGTAGGATTGCGGCCATTGGAATGGGTACACACAATTCCCTTGGAGAGGGCAAGTACAGTCCTCAGGTTTGGCTCCAAGGGCCTGAGCCTTTGGGGTGTGTAGGCCACGGCTGTTTGGACAGTTGTCTGAAAACACAACCTCGGCTTATGTTTCGGGTCATAGGTATGGCAGGACTGATCTACAGAACATGAGAAGAACTCTTCGGGATATGAAAAAAGGGTGAGTGTGAGGCTCTTGCTCAAGTTTATCTCTGGATATCGTGTGACTCATGGTCGTGAAATTTCCGGGTGACTTCATGGGAAATGGACGAGTCTTACTCTTTAGAAGGTTGGCCTCGTCCAAAGAGTTTGGTGTGTTTATGCCCTCGTCGCACTTGAGAATGGGCTGGGCCTCAGGGTGAATGCTGGTTTCTCCTACACTGAACGTTGGACAACATGCCAACCACAAGGTTTCTTGCCATGGGTAAGGAGGAGTTCTGATTTCTACATACCATCACCCCTGGGCAGTGATTGGAGAAAAGGTAGGTTCTGAAGCCTGAAAACTGAGGTATGGAAGAGATGATGTCCGAGGGCCATGGCTGGACTGTTGTGCTCAGTGTGTGGTCAGCTGTCTGTGTGTTAGTCAGGAGGACCGGGCTCAGGTGTGTCAGACCGTGCATTAGTGCACAGCTTAGAGTATATAATTTACGTACAGTCAAGTGGAGTGTAGGTTTATCCTCATATGATGTGCCTGGGCAGCTCATGAGGCATTTTTTTTCTAGAGGGCAGGCAGAGTGCTGCACAGTGGGTTCGGAATTGCCAAACTTGAGGTCTTCTGGGCCAGGAGTGTGAGGACGGAAGTCTGAGAACACAAGCTAGACTTGGGTTTCAGGTCGAGGGTACGGCAGGTACCTCGGCAGATCTGAACCAATATCTCATGCATCTGAATTCAGGGCGAGGATCAGACATTGGCTCTGGTTGGAGTTTCTGTACATGATGGCCCATTCATGAAGGGAGTGGAATCTCTAGGCCATGGAGGTTTTCCCACGTTGGGAGTTGTGAGATGGCCCTTCAAAGATTCCTTCTGCGGGACAATTGAGACCTGTTGGACAGCTCCAGGACATCACATATGGAATGACTCGAGAGCACCATTCGAGGATGAATGCCTGGGAAGCCCGCCTCGCATTCCAATTTTCTTCTAGCAACAAGACAGTATAGATCTGATGGCTCAGCAGGTGTTACCGGGGTGGCTGAGTTGAAATGGACTTTCCGGAGGATGGGTCCTAATGTTTGTTTGTGTCCCTGAGGGCCTTGGAATGGGGCGGTGGCACCGGCCCCCTGAAGTATTCTCCTAAGCCTTTGACATAGCTCCCATGCACAAGTTTCCTTGTGGAGACGAGATTTGTTCTGATGGGTGCCTCAGGAGAAGCCCTATGCTGGTATTGGAATCCAGGCTTTTGAGGAGACATGCCTGTAAACCAAAGCTATGGATCCCATTATGTCCTAGGGTCCTGCCTGGTTCAATCTTCTTCTCTGGGGACATCCATCTATGGTATGAGTGGAGGTTGATGCTCAGCTGGTGTCAGACGGCCCTTGTTTGTCCGGGACAACCTACACCATTGGGATGGCCTCAGGGACTATGGAGGGTTCTCCTAATTTGAACGGTTTGAGACAATGGCATGGGCAGAATTCCCAAGGATTGGGTAGGCACAGTACTAATGTGCGGCTCCAGGGGCTCAGTCTGGAGGGTATGTGGCCCAGGAATTTGAGGACAGAAAATAAAAAACACAAACTCATCTTAGGTTTGGGAACGTAGGTATGGCAAGCCCGACCTACAAACCAGGAGAAGAACTCTTCAGGATATGAAGAAAGAGCGAGTCTGAGGCGCTTGCTCAGGCTTTTGTCTCTGGATTTTGTATCAGCGATGGCCGAGGAATGTCGGGGCGGCCTCCTGGGCCATGGACGGATCTTCCTCTCTGTGGATCTGGTCCGATCACAATTCTTTTTCGTGAATCTGTGGGATGGGAGGACTCCTTTCAGGTTTGTTACCTGAGGTGTCCCACCAAAAGAGGAATTCCAAAGCAGAGCCCTGGGCAAGAGTGAAGGGACAACCCGAACTATGGTTAAAAATTGGGGTCTAGGGGCATGGCAAGCCCAATATGCTGTTTCTTCATGCAGCCACTGAGAGGCCTTGCCTGAGGACCGGGCTCAGGCTGAGGGTCACAATGTGTGTTTGAGACCAATGTGGCCCTCAAGCATGGGCTGGGTCTCATGTGCCACACTGGTTTCAACTACACTGAACGTTGGACAACATGCCAACCACGAGGTTTCTTGCCAAGGGAACGAGTTCTGATTTCTGCAACATTTTCAAACCTGGGCAGTGATTAGAGATAAGGTCTAGGTACTGAAGCCTGAAAACCGAGGTTGGGAAGAGATGACGAACTAAGGCCATGGCGGTTCCAATGTGCCTAGTGTGCGGCCAGCTGTCTGGGTGGGGCCAGGAGGTCCAGCTCAGGCTGTGTCAGAGAAGGCAATGATGCCCAGATCAGCCTATATATTTGGTGTACAGCCAAATGGCGTGCAGGTTGATCTTCATTTGGGGTTTCTAGGTAGCCCCAGAGGGCAATGTTTTTCTTGGAGGGCCCACAGAGTGCTGCATTTTACTTCCGGATTGCCAAACTGGAGGGCTTGTGGGCCGGTAGTCTGAGGACGGAACTCTGAGAACACAAGCTAGGCTTAGGTTTTATGGTGAGGACATGGCAGGCACAATCTACAGACCTGAATCGAGATCTCGTGCACCTGAAGTCAGGTTGAGCATCAGACGATGCCTCAGGTTTGACTTTCTGTCCCTGATGGCCCCTTCATAAAGGGGGGGATTCACGAGGCCGTGGGGGTTTTCCCACCATGGGAGTTGTGAGAAGCTCCAAACTGCAAAGATTCTACTGTGGGACAATTGAGACCAGTTGGTTGGCTCCAGGCCAACGATTCTGAGCAGGGTTCTAAGGATGGATGGCTGGGTAGCCCACCTCGCATTCCAATATTCTCCTAGCTACAAGATAGGCTAGATCTGTTGGATCTCGGGGAGCAACCGAGGAGGCTGAGTTTAAATGGACTCTCCTGTGGATGGTTCCTAATATGTTTTTGTGTCTATGGAGACTGTGGCATTAAGCGGTGGCACTAGGGCCCTGAAGGCTTCTCCTAAACAGAGGTTTGACACAGCTCCACCATGCAAGTTTCCCATGTGTAGAGGAGATTTGTTCTGATGGGTGAGTCAAGAAACAGCCATATTCTGGTATTGAAATCCAGGCCTCTGAGGAGAGATGCCTGGAAACCAAAGCAATGAATCCGATTAGTGCCTAGGGGCCTGTTGGTTTCTTTTTACCTCGGGCGACATCTATCTATGGGTCAGAGTGCAGGTAGGTGCTCAGATGAACTCAGATTGCCCGTGTTTGTCCTTGGAAGCCAACACTATGGGATGGCCTCAGGGAATTTAAAGGTTTATACTTTTAGTTGCGTTGTCCCCATTGGAATGGGCTCACACAATTCCCTTGCGAGGGCAAGAACAGTCCTCAGGTTTGGCTTCAGGGGCCTGAGCCTATAGGGTGTGTAAGCCAGGGCTGTTTGGACAGTTGTCTGAAAACACAAACTCGACTTCTGTTTCGGGTCATAGGTAGGGCATGACTGATCTACAGACCATGAGGAGAACATTTTGGTATATGAAAAAAAAGCGAGTGTGAGGCTATTGCTCATGTTTTTGTCTCTGCATATCATGTCACTCATGGTCGTGAAATTTCCGGGTGACTTCATGGGAAATGGACGAGTCTTACTCTCTGGGTATTTGGCCCCTTCCAAAGAGGTTGGGGTCATTCTGTGGGATGGAAGAAGTCGTTTTTTTTGTTGTTGTTGCTTTGTTTTGTTTCATTTTTTAACCTCCGTTGTCCCACCAAATGAGGAATTCCAGAGTAGAGCTCTGGGGAGGGGTGACTGGACAAACAGAAATCTGGTTAAAAATTGGGGCCTAGGGCTATGTCAAGCCCATTATGACATCTAGTGATCCAGGCTCTGAGAGGAATTACTAGAGGACAGGACTCACACTGAGGGTCACAATGCATATTTATGCCCTCGTCGCACTCAAGAATAGGCGGGCCTCAGGGTGAATGCTAGTTTCTCCTACAATGAACGTTGGACAACATGCCAACCACAAGGTTTCTTGCCATGTGTAAGGAGAAGTTCTGATTTCTGCATCACACTCACCCCTGGGCAGTGATTGGAGATAAAGTCTAGTTTCTGAGGCCTGAAAACTGAGGTAGGGAAGAGATGATGACCTAAGGCCATGGCGGTTCTGATGTGCTCAGTGTGCGGTCAGCTGTCTGGGTGTTGGTCAGGAAGTCCGGGCTCAGGTTGTGTCAGACAGTGCATTAGTGCCCAGGTTAGACTATATAATTCGGGCAAAGTCGAGTACCGTGTAGGTTTATCTTCATATAAGGTGCCTTGGCAGCTCTTTAGGCAATATTTTTTTTCCAGAAAGCAGGCCATGTGCTGCATTGTGGGACCGGATTTACCAATCATGAGGGCTTTGAGGCCAGGAGAGTGAGGTCGGAATTCTGAGAACAAAAGCTATACTTGGGCTCAGGGCAAGGGCACGGCAGGTACCCCCTGCAGATCTGAACCAATATCTCATCCATTTCAAGTGAGGGAGAGAATTAGACTTTGGCTTAGGTTGGAGTTTCTGTGCCTGACGGCCCCTTCATGAAGGGAGCTGGAATCTCGTGTCCATGGAGTTTTTCCCACGTGGGAGTTGTGGGTTGCCCCCTTCAAGAATTCCTTCTGCGGGACAATTGAGACCTTTGGGCAGCTCCAGGACATCCCATATGGAATGACTCCAGAGCACCGTTCGAGGGAGGATGCCTGGGAAGCCAGCCTCGCATTCCAATTGTCTCCTAGCAACAAGCCAGTTTAGATCTGATGGCTCTGCAGGAGCAACCGGGGTGGCTGACTTGATATGGACTTTCCTGAGGATGGGTCCTAATGTGTCTTTGTGTCCATGGGGCCTTGGAATGGGGCCGTGGCACCAGGACCCTGAAGTATTCTCCTAAGCTTTTGACATAGCTCGATGCACATGTTTCCTTGTGGAGACGAGATTTGTTCTGATTGCTGCCTCAGGAAAACCCCTATGCTGGTATTGGAATCCAGGCTTTTGAGGAGACATGCCTGTAACCAAAGCAATGGATCCGATATGGCCAGGGTCCTGTCTGGTTCAATCTTCTTCTCTGCAGACATCCATCTATGGTATGAGTGGAGGTTGATGCTCAGCTGCTATCAGACCGCGCTTGTTTGTCACGGGCGACCTGCACAATTGGGATGGCCTCAGGGATTTGGAGGGTTCTCCTAATTTTACGGTTTTGGACAATGGAATGGGCAGAGTTCCCATGGATTGGGTAGGCACAGTCCTTATGTGTGGCTCCAGGGACCGCAGTGTGGAGGGTGTGTGGCCCAGGACTTTGAGGACAGAAGTCTGAAAACATAAACTCAGCTTAGGTTTGGAGACGTAGGTATGGCAGGCCCGATCTATAAACCATGAGAAGAACTCTTCAGGATATGAAGAAAGAGCGAGTCTGAGGTGCTTGTTCAGTCTTTTGTCTCTAGATTCGGTATCCGTGATGGCCGTGGATTGTCTGGGAAACCTCATGGGACATTGACGAATCTTCCTCTCTGTGGAATTGGCCCGATCCCAATTCTTTTTTGTCAATCTGTGGAATGGGAGGTCTCCTTTCAGGTTGGTTACCTTAGGTGTCCCGCCAAAAGAGGAATTCCAAAGAAGAGCCCTGTGGAAAAGCGAAGGGACAACCCGAACTATGGGTAAAATTTGGGGCCTAGGGGCATGGCAAGCCCAATATGCTGTCTCTTCATCCAGCCACTGAGAGGCCTTACCTGAGGACTGGGATCAGGCTGAGGGTCACAATGTGTGTTTGTGACCAATGTGGCCCATAAACATGGGCGGGGCCTCATGGGCCACACTGGTTTCAACTACACTGAACATTGGAAAACATGCCAACCACATGGTTTCTAGCCACGGGGAAGGAGTTGTGATTTCTGCATCACTTACAAGCCTGGGCAGTGATTGGAGATAAGGTCTAGGTTCTGAAACTTGAGAATCGAGGTTGGGAAGAGATGGCGACCTAAGGACATGGCTCATCCGGCGTGCTCAGTGTTCGACCAGCTTTCTGGGAGGGGCCAGGAAGTCCAGGCTCAGGCTGTGTAGAAAGGGCAATAGTGCCCAGGTCAGCCTATATATTTGGGGTACAGTCGAATGGCGTGCAGGTTGATCCTCATTTGGAGTTTCTGGGTAGCCCCACAGGGCAATGTTTTTCTTCCTGAAGGCTGGAAGAGTGCTGCATTATAGTTCTGGTTTGCAAACTGGAGGCTTGTGGGCCAGTAGTCTGAAGACGGAAATCTGAGAACACAAGCTAGGCTTAGGTTTCTGGGTGAGGACAAGGCAGGAACAATCTACAGACCTGAATCGAGATCTCGTGCTTCTGAAGTCAGGGCGAGGATCAGAAGATCGCTCAGGTTGGTGTTTCTGTCCCTGATGGCCCCTTCATGAAGGGGCGGGGGGGTCAAGAGGCCATGGGGGTTTTCCCACGATGTTAGTTGTGAGAAGCTCCAAACTGCAAAGATTCTTGTGCAGGACAATTGAGACATGTTGGTTGGCTCCAGGCCAACGATTCCGAGCAGGGTTCTAAGGATGGACGCCTGGGTAGCCCACCTTGCATTCCAATTGTGTCCTAGCAACAAGACAGGTTATATCTGCTGGATCTGGGCGAGCAATCTGGATCTGAGTTGAAATGGACTCTCCTGTGGATGGATCCTAATATGTTTTTGTGTCTATGGAGACCTTGGAATGAAGCGGTGGCACTGGGGTCCTGAAGGGTTTTTTCAAACAGAGGCTTTGACACAGCTCCAACGTGCAAGTTTCCCATATATAGATGAGATTTTTTATGCCGGATGAGTCAGGAAACAGCCATATGCTGGTATTGAAATCCAGGCCTCTGAGGAGAGATGACTGGATACCACAACAATGAATCCGAATAGTGCCTAGGGGCCTGTTCGTACCTTTTTACCTCTGGGAACATCAGTCTATGCGTCTGAGTGCATGTAGGTGCTCAGATGGGCTCAGATTGCCCGAGTTTGTCCTGGGAAGCCACCACTATTGGGATGGCCTCAGGGAGTTTGCAGGTTTATCCTATTAGTAGGTTGTGGCCATTGGAATGGGCACATACAATTCCCTTGGAGAGGGCAAGTACAGTCCTCAGGTTTGGCTCCAGGGGCCTGAGCCTGTAGGGTGTGTAGGCAGAGCTGTTTGGACAGTCATCTGAAAACACAAACGCGGCTTCTGTTTCAGGTCATAGATATGGCAGGATTGATCTACAGACCATGAGGAGAACTCTTCGGGATATGAATAAGGGGCGAGTGTGAGGCTCGTGCTCAAGTTTTTGTCTCTGGATATCGTGTCACTCATGGTCGTGAAATTCCCTGGTGACTTCATGGGAAATGGACGAGTCTTACACTCTGGGGGTTTGGCCCCGTCCAAAGAGTTTGGGGTCATTCTGTGGGATGGAAGAAGTCCGTTTTGTTGTTGTTGTTGATTTGCCATGTTTTGTTTTTTAACCTCAGGTGTCCCACCAAATGAGTGATTCCAGAGTAGAGCCCTGGGGAGGGCCGAACGGACAACCAGAAATCTGGTTAAAAATCATGGCCTAGGGACATGTCAAGCCCATTATGACATCTAATAGTCGAGCCACTGAGAGGACTTACTAGAGGACAGGACTCACGCTGAGGGTCACAATGCGTGTCTATGCCCACTTCGCAAACAAGAATGGGCAGGGCCTCATGGTGAATCCTGGTTTCTCCTACACTGAACGTTGGACAACATGCCAACCACAAGGTTTCTTGCCATGGGTAAGGAAGAGTTCTGATTTCTGCATCACAGGCACCCCTGGGCAGTGATTGGCAATAAGGTCTAGGTTCTGAAGCCTAAAAACTGAGGTAGGGAAGAGATGATGACCTAAGGCCATGGCAGGTCTGATGTGCTCAGTGTGCGGTCAGCTGTCTGGGTGTTGGTCAGGAGGTCCGGGCTCAGGTTGTGTCAGACAGTGCATTAGTGCCCAGGTTAGACTATATAATTTGGGTACAGTCGAGTGCCATGTAGATTTATCCTCATATAAGTTGTCTGGGCAGCTCATTAGGCAAAATTTGTTTTCTAGAGGGCAGGCAGAGTGCTTCATTGTCAGTCCGGAATTGCTAAACTTGAGGGCTTCGTGTAGAGGAGTGTGAGGACGGAAGTCTGAGAACACAAGCTAGACTTGGGTTTCAGGTCGAGGACACGGCAGGTACCACTGTAGATCTGAACCAATATCTCATGCATCTGAAGTCATGGCGAGGATCAGACGTTGGCTCAGGTTGGAGTTTCTGTGCATGACGGACCCTTCATGAAGGGAGCGGAATCTCAAGGCCATGGAGTTTTTCCCACGTTGGGAGTTGTGGGATGCCCCCATCAAGGATTCCTTCTGCGGGACAATTGAGACCTGTTGGGCAGCTTCAGGACATCAGGGCACTGTTCGAGGATGGACGCCTGGGAAGCCGGCCTCGCATTCCAAATGTCTCCCAGCAACAAGACAGTTTAGATCTGATGGCTCTGCGGGAGCAACCGGGGTGGCTGACTTGATATGGACTTTCCTGAGGATGGGTCCTAATGTGTGTTTGTGTCCATGAGGGCCTTAAAAAGGGGCGGTGGCACCGGGACCCTGAAGTATTCTCCTAAGCTTTTGACATAGCTCGATGCACAAGGTTCCTTGTGGAGACGAGATTTGTTTTGATGGCTGCCTCAGGAAAACTTCTATGCTGGTATTGGAATCCAGGCTTTTGAGGAGACATGCCTGTAATCCAAAGCAATGTATCCGATTATGGCCTAGGGTCCTGTCTGGATCAATCTTCTTCTCAGGGGACATCCATTTATGGTATGAGTGGAGGTAGATGCTCAGCAGGTATCAGACCGCCCTTGTTTGTCCCGGGCAACCTGCACTATTGGATGGCCTCAGGGATTTGTAGGGTTCTCCAAATTTTACTGTTTTGGACAATGGCATCGGCAGAATTCCCATGGATTGGGTTGGCACAGTCCTAATGTGTGACTCCAGGGGCCCCAGCCTGGAGGGTGTGTGGCCCAGGACTTTGAGGACAGAAGTCTGAAAACACAAACTCAGCTTAGGTTTTGGGACCTAGGTATGGCAGGCCCGATCTATAAACCATGAGAAGAACTCTTCCGGATATGAAGAGAGAGCGAGTCTGAGGCGCTTGCTCAGGCTTTTGTCTCTGGATTTTGTATCAGAGATGGCCGTGGAATGTCGGGGAGGCCTCATGGGCCATGGACGAATTTTCCACTCTGTGGATTTGGCCCAACCCCAATTGTTTTTCATCAATCTGTGGAATGGGAGGACTCCTTTCAGGTTTGTTACCTCAGGTGTCCCGCCAAAAGAGTAATTCCAAAGAAGAGCCCTGGGGAAAAGTGAAGGGAGAAGCCGAACTATGGGTAAAATTTGGGGCATAGGGGCATGGCAAGCCCAATATGCTGTCTCTTCATCCAGCCACTGTAAGGCCTAACCTGAGGCCTGGGATCAGGCTGAGGGACACAATGTGTGTTTGTGACCAATGTGGCCCATAAACATGGGCGGGGCCTCATGGGCCACACTGGTTTCAACTACACTGAACGTTGGAAAACATGCCAACCACTAGGTTTCTTGCCAAGGCGAAGGAGAAGTTCTGATTCTTGCATCACGTTCACTCCTGAACAGTGAGTGGAGATAAGGTCTAGGTTCTGAAGGTGAAAACTGAGGTTGGGTAGAGATGATGGCCTAAAGCCATTGTGGGTGTGATATGCTCTGTGTATGGCCAGCTGTCTGGGTGTTGGACTGGAGGTCTGCCCTCAGGCTGTGTCAGACAGGGCTTTACTGCACAGGCTAGACTGTATAATTGGGGTATGGTCGAGTGGCATGCAAGTTGTTACTAATTTGGCGTTTCTGGTTAGCCCTATAGGGCAACATTTTTCTTCTGGAGGGCAGGCAGAGTGCTGCATTGTGTCTCCAGAATTGCCAAACTGGAGGGGTGTGGCCAGGATTGTGGGGAAGGAAGTCTGAAAACACAAGCTAGCACGAGTTTTGGGGCCAAGAGCATGGCAGCCCACTCTGCAGAGGCTGAATCGAGATCTCTTGCAGGTGAGGTCAGGGCGAGTATCAGATGTTGCCTCAAGCTGCAGTTTGTGTCCATGACGGCCCTTACATGAAGGGGGTGGGGGCGTCATGAGGCCAGGGAGGTTTCCCTACGCTGGGAGTTGTGAGCTGCTCCCAACTTCAAAGTTTCCTTCTTCAGGACAGTCGAGTACTATTGTATGGTTCCAGGATGCCCCATACAGAAAGACTCGAGAGCAGGGGCCTAAGCATGGATGCCGAGAAACGCCAACTCACCTTCCCATTGCCTGGTGGAGACAAGGCACGCTCAATCTGCGGGCTCTTGGGTGAGCTACCCAGAAGGCTGAGTTTAAATGGACTTTCCTGAGGATGAGTCATAATGTGGGTTGGTGGCCATGGAGACCTTGGAATGTGGCAGTAGCTAAGGGACTCTGCAGGATTCTCCAACCCGAAGGGCTTGACACAACTCCAACAAGGAAGCTTCCCATGTGGAGATGAGAGGTCTTCTGTCTGGTGCCTCAGGAAAGCCCCGTGTGCTGGTCTTCGAACCCAGGCCTCTGAGGAGTGATACCTGGACACCAAAGCAAGAGTTCATAATAGGGCCTCGGGGCCTGTCTGGTTCAATCTTCTGTCTCTGCGGATATCTGTCTGTGTGTCTGCATGGAGGTAGTAGTTGCTAAGCTTGTGTCATAATGCCCCTATTTGTCCAGTGCGGCTTGCGGTAGTGGGATGTCCTTGGGGACCTTGAGGTTTCTACTAATTTGTAGAGTTGTGGCCAATGGAATGGGCAGTTTCTTAAGAGAGAGCAGGCACAGTTCTGTGGTGTGGCTCCAGAGACCCCAGCCTGGAGGCTGTGTGGGCCATGGCTGTGAAGACAGACATCCAAAAACCCTAACTCAGCTCAGGTTTGGGGCCGAGGTTACGGCAGGCCTGATCTATAGTCCATGAGGGGAGCTCCTCTGGATATGAAAGAAGGGTGAGAGGGAGGCAGTCGCTCAGGCTTTTGTCTCTGGATGTTTTGTCCACAATGGCCGTTTAATGTAGTAGTTGCCTCACGGGTCGTAGAAGTCTCCCTCTCTGGTAATTTGTCCAGCCCCCAAGAGTTTGGGTTCATTCTGTGGGAAGGGAAGTGTCCTGTTTTCTGCTTCATGTGTCCCCCCAGTAGAGGGATTCTAGAGCATAGCAGTAGGTACTGACAACTGGAATACTCGCCCTCTGGTTAAGCCTGGGGGCCTATGGATATGACAAGCCCCATATGCAGGATCTTGGTCCAGCCACTGAGAGGCGTTACTTTAATACGGGACTCACGCTGCAGGTCACAATGCATGTCTGTGCCCTAGGCGGCCCTCAAGCACTGGCGTGGCCTTTCGGACAATTCAGGTTTTCCCACATTGAACGTTGGACATCATGCCAACCACAAGGTTTCTGGCCATGGGGAAGGAGGAATTCTAATTTCTGCATCACGTTCACCCCTGGGCAGTGATTGGAGATAAGGTCTAGGTTCTGAAGCCTGAAAACCGAGGTTGGGAAGAGATGACGACCTACAGCCATAGCGGGTCCTATGTGTCCAGGTTGGGGCCAGGTGTCTGGGTGTCGTTTGGGATGTCTTGTTTCAGGCTGTGCCAGACAGGGCATTAGTATACAGGGTGGGCTGTATAATTGCTTTACAATCGAGTGGCATGCATTAGAAAATCATTTGGGGTTTCTTATTAGCAGCATAGGGCAAAGATTTTCTTCTGGAGGGCAGGCAGAGTGCTGCATTGTGGCTTCGGAATTCCCAAACTGGTGGGCTTGTGGGCCAGGAGAGTGAGGACAGAATTCTGAGAACACAAGCTTAGCTTAGGTTTTGGGGCAAGGACATGGCAGGCACACTCTGCAGAGCTGAATTGAGATCTCATGCGTCTGAAGTCAGGTCGAGGTTCAGACTTGGGCTCAGGTTTGAGTTTCTGTCCATGTTGGCCCCATCAGGAAGGGGCGGCATTATGAGGCCATGGGGGTTTTCCCACTATTGGAGTTGTGAGATGCTCCAAACCGCAAGGATTCCTTCTGTGGGACAATTAAGATTTGTTGGATGGCTCCAGGACGTCTTATAAGGTATTTTTCCAGAACAGGGTTCTAAGTATGGATGCCTGGGCAGCCAGTCTCACATTCCAATTGTCTCCTAGCAACAAGAAACGTTTGATCTGCTGGCTTGGGGTAGCAACAGAGGGGGCTGAGTTGAAATGGACTTTCCTGAGGATGGTCTTAATGTTGGTTTGAGTCCATGGAGACCTTGGTATGGGGTAGTGGCACCAGGGCCCTGAAGGATTCTCCTAACCAGAGGTTATGACAAAGCTCCAATGAGCAAGTTTCCATGGGGAGACGAGATTTGTTCTTATTGGTGCCTCAGGAAACCACCATATGCTGGTATTGGAAACGAGGCCTCTGAGGAGAGATGCCTGGAAACCAAAGCAATGGATCTGATTAGGGCCTAGGGGCCTGTCCGGTTCAATATTCTTCTCTGGGGACATCTGTTGTCTGAGTGGAGTTAGTTACTCAGCTGGTTTGAGATCACCCCTGTTTGTCATAGGCGGCCTACACTCTTGGGATGGCCTCGGTGACTTTGGAGGTTTTTCCAAAAATGCAAGGTTGTGGCCAATGGAATGGGAAGGATTCCCTTGAAAGGGAAGCACAGTCCTGAGGTGTGGCTCCAGGGACCCAAGTGTGGAGCGTGTGTGGTCCAGGGCTATTTGGACAAAAGTCTGAAAACACAAACTCCACTTAGGTTGTGGGATGTAGGTATGGCCGGCCTGATCTATAGACCGTGAGGAGACCTCTTCGGGATATGAACAAAGGGCGAATGTGAGGTGCTTGCTCATGCTTTTTTTTTTTTTTTTGTGGAAATGTGTCACCGATTGCCATGGAATGTCGGGGTGTCCTCATGGGCCATCGATGATGCTCCCTTTCTGGGGATTTGACCCGAACCCAAGAGTTTGGGGTCATTCTGTGGGAAGGGAGGAGGCCTTTCTGGTTTTTTTTTGTTTATTTTTTTTGTTTTTGTTTTTTGTGTTTTTACCTCAGGTGGACCACCAAAAGAGGGATTCCAGAGCAGAGTCGTGGGTGGGGGCAACTGCACAACCATAACTATGGTTAACATTGGGACCTAAGAACATGGCGGCCCCATATGTGGGCTCTTGGTCCAGACACTGAGAGGCCTTCCTTGAGGATAGGTCTCACACTGAGTTTCACAATGTGTTTTTGTGCCCAAGGAGCCCCTCAAGTCAAGGCGTGGCCTAATGTACCATGCTGGTTTCTCCTACACTGAACGTTGCACAGTATGGGAACCACAAGTTTTCTGGCAATGGGGAAGATGGAGTTCTAATTTCTGCAACAATTTCACTCCTGGACTGTGATTGGATTTAAGGTCTAGGTTCTGAAGCCTAAAACTGAGGTTGGGAAGAGATGAAGCCCTAAGGCCATGGTGTGTCTGATGTGCTCAGTGTTCGGCCAGCTGTTGAGTGTGGGTTGGGAGGTGCAGGCACAGGCTGTGGCAGACAGGGAATTAGTGCCCAGGATAGACTGTATCATTGGGGTGCAGTCGAGTTTCGTGCAGGATAGTACTCATTTGTGGTTACTGGGTAGCCCCAGAGGGCAAAGTTTTTCTTCTGGAGGGAAGACCCAGTGCCACATAGTGTCTCCAGAATTCCCAAACTGGAAGGCTTGTGGGCCAGGAGAGTGAGGAAAAAATTCTGAGAACACAAGCCAGACTTAGATTTCGGGGTGAGGGGACGGCAGGCACCCTCTGCAGAGATGATTTGAGATCCTGTATACCTGAAGACAGAGCTAGGATCAGACGTTGGCTTAGATCGGAGTCTCTGTCCACGACGGCCCCTTCATGAAGGGGAGGGTGTAACGAGGACATGGAGGTTTTCCCACGATGGGAATTGTGAGATGCTCCAAACCGCAATGATTCCTTCTGTGGAACAGTCGAGACCTGTTGGATGGCTCCAGGACATCCCATAAGGAAATTATCCAGAGCAGGGTTCTAAGGATGGATGCCTGGGCAGCCTGCCTCCCATTCCAGGTGTCTCATAGAGCCAAGGCATATTCGATCTGCTGGATCAGGGGAGCAACCGAGGCGGGTGTGTTGAAATGGGTGAGTTGAGGATGGGTCATAATGTGCATTTGTGTGTATGTAGACCTTGGAATGGGGTGCTTGATCCGGGGCCTAGAGGGATGTTCATAACCGGAGGTTTTGATGGAGCACTAAAGAGTATGTTTCCTATGTAGAGAAGAGAATTGTTTTGATGAGTGCCTAAGGTATCTCCCATATGCTGGTATTGGAAACCAGTCCTCTGAGGAGAGATGACTGGAATCAAAAGCAATGGATCTGATTAGGACATAAGTGCCTGTCCAGTTCATCTAATTCTATGGGGATATCTGTCTCTGGGTCTGAGTGGTGGTAGTTTCCTAACTTGTGAAAGATCATCCCTGTTTGTCCTGGTCAGCCAACACAATTCGGATGGCCTGGGGGAGTTTGGAGGATTCTCCTAATCTATAGGGTTGTGGCCAATGGAAATGGCAGAATTCCCCTGGAGAGGGAAGCCACAGTCCTGAGGTGTGGCTCCAGGGGCCCCAGCTTGGATGGTCTGTGGGCCAGGACTGTGGGGACAGAATTCTGAAAACACAAACTCAGCTTAGGTTTGGGGATGTATGTATGAAGGCTCGATCTACAGACCGTGAGAATTTTCCGGGCTATGAACAAAGGGCGAGAATGTGGCGCTTGCTCAGGGTTTTGTCTCTGGATTTTGTGTCAATGGTGGCCGTGGAATTTCGGGATGTCCTCAAGGGCCATGGACAATTCTTTCTCTGGTGATATGGCCTGATCCCAAGTGGTTGGGATCATTCTGTGGATTGGAAGAGTCCTTTCTGTATATATATATATATATATATATATATATATATATATATATATATATTTTTTTTTTTTTTTTTTACCTCAGGTGTCCCACCAAAGAGGGATTCCAGAGAAGAGCCCTGAGTAGGGGTGACTAGACATCTCGAACTCTGGTTGAGATTGGGGGACTAGGGGACTGGCAAGCCCCATATGTGGGCTGTTGTTCCAGTCACTAAGAGGCTTTACATGAGGATAGGGCTCACGCTGAGGGTCACAATGTGTGTTTGTGCAAATTATGCCCCTCAGGGATAGGTGGGGCCTCATAGTCCATGCTGCTTTCTCCTACAATGAACATTGGACAACATGCCAACCACTAGGTTTCTTGCCAAGGCGAAGGAGAAGTTCTGATTCTTGCATCACGTTCACTCCTGAACAGTGAGTGGAGATAAGGTCTAGGTTCTGAAGGTGAAAACTGAGGTTGGGTAGAGATGATGGCCTAAAGCCATTGTGGGTGTGATATGCTCTGTGTACGGCCAGCTGTATGGGTGTTGGACTGGAGGTCTGCCCTGAGGCTGTTTCAGACAGGGCTTTAGTGCACAGGCTAGACTGTATAATTGGGGTATGGTCGAGTGGCATGCAGGTTGTTACTCATTTGGCGTTTCCGGTTAGCCCTATAGGGCAACATTTTTCTTCTGGAGGGCAGGCAGAGTCCTGCATTGTGTCTCCAGAATTGCCAAACTGGAGGGGTGTGGCCAGGATTGTGAGGAAAGAAGTCTGAAAACACAAGCTAGCACGAGTTTTGGGGCCAAGAGCATGGCAGGCCCACTCTGCAGAGGCTGAATCGAGATCTCCTGCAGGTGAGGTCAGGGCGAGTATCAGATGTTGCCTCAAGCTGGAGTTTGTGTCCATGACGGCCCCTTCCTGAAGGGGGTGGGGGCGTCATGAGGCCAGGGATGATTCCCTACGCTGGGAGTTGTGAGCTGCTCCAAACTTCAAAGTTTCCTTCTTCAGGACAGTCGAGGACTATTGGATGGTTCCAGGATGCCCCATACAGAAAGACTCGAGAGCAGGGGCCTAAGCATGGATGCCGAGAAACGCCAACTCACCTTCCCATTGCCTGGTCGAGACAAGGCACGCTCAATCTGCGGACTCTTGGGTGACCTACCCAGAAGGCTGAGTTTAAATGGACTCTCCTGAGGATGAGTCATAATGTGGGTTGGGGGCCATGGAGACCTTGGAATGTGGCAGTAGATAAGGAACTCTGCAGGATTCTCCAACCCGAAGGGCTTGACACAACTCCAACAAGGAAGCTTCCCATGTGGAGATGAGAGGTCTTCTGTCTGGTGCCTCAGGAAAGCCCCGTATGCTGGTCTTCGAACCCAGGCCTCTGAGGAGTGATACCTGGACACCAAAGCAAGAGTTCATAATAGGGCCTAGGGGCCTGTCTGGTTCAATCTTCTGTCTCTGCGGATATCTGTCTGTGTGTCTGCATGGAGGTAGTAGTTGCTCAGCTTGTGTCATAATGCCCCTATTTGTCCAGTGCGGCTTGCGGTAGTGGGATGTCCTTGGGGACCTTGAGGTTTCTACTATTTTGTAGAGTTGTGGCCAATGGAATGGGCAGTTTCTTAGGAGAGAGCAGGCACAGTTCTGGGTGTGGCTCCAGAGACCCCAGCCTGGAGGCTGTGTGGGCCATGGCTGTGCAGACAGACATCCAAAAACCCTAACTCAGCTCAGGTTTGAGGCTGAGGTTACGGCAGGCCTGATCTACAGTCCATGAGGGGAGCTCCTCTGGATATGAAAGAAGGGTGAGAGGGAGGCAGTCGCTCAGGCTTTTGTCTCTGGATGTTTTGTCCACAATGGCCGTTTAATGTAGGAGTTGCCTCATGGGTCGTAGAAGTCTCCCTCTCTGGTAGTTTGTCCAGCCCCCAAGAGTTTGGGGTCATTCTGTGGGAAGGGAAGTGTCCTGTTTTCTGCTTCATGTGTCCCTCCAGTAGAGGGATTCTAGAGCATAGCAGTGGGTACTGACAACTGGAATACTCGCCCTCTGGTTAAGCCTGGGGGCCTATGGATATGACAAGCCCCATATGCAGGATCTTGGTCCAGCCACTGAGAGGCGTTACTTTAATACGGGACTCACGCTGCAGGTCACAATGCATGTCTGTGCCCTAGGCGGCCCTCAAGCACTGGCGTGGCCTTTCGGACAATGCAGGTTTTCCCACATTGAACGTTGGACAACATGCCAACCACAAGGTTTCTGGCCATGGGGAAGGAGGAATTCTAATTTCTGCATCACGTTCACCCCTGGGCAGTGATTGGAGATAAGGTCTAGGTTCTGAAGCCTGAAAACCGAGGTTGGGAAGAGATGACGACCTACAGCCATAGCGGGTCCTATGTGTCCAGGTTGGGGTCAGGTGTCTGGGTGTCGTTTGGGATGTCTTGTCTCAGGCTGTGCCAGACAAGGCATTAGTATACAGGGTGGGCTGTATAATTGCTTTACAATCGAGTGGCATGCATTAGAAAATCATTTGGGGTTTCTTATTAGCAGCATAGGGCAAAGTTTTTCTTCTGGAGGGCAGGCAGAGTGCTGCATTGTGGCTTCGGAATTCCCAAACTGGAGGGCTTGTTGGCCAGGAGAGTGAGGACAGAAGTCTGAGAACACAAGCTAGGCTTAGGTTTCGGGGAAGGACATGGCAGGCACACTCTGCAGAGCTGAATTGAGATCTCATGCGTCTGAAGTCAGGTCGAGGTTCAGACTTGGGCTCAGGTTTGAGTTTCTGTCCATGTTGGCCCCATCAAGAAGGGGGGGCATTATGAGGCCATGGGGGTTTTCCCACTATTGGAGTTGTGAGATGCTCCAAACCGCAAGGATTCCTTCTGTGGGACAATTAAGATTTGTTGGATGGCTCCAGGACGTCTTATAAGGTATTTTTCCAGAACAGGGTTCTAAGTATGGATGCCTGGGCAGCCAGCCTCACATTCAAATTGTCTCCTAGCAACAAGAAACGTTTGATCTGCTGGCTTGGGGTAGCAACAGAGTGGGCTGAGGTGATATGGACTTTCCTGAGGATGGTCTTAATGTTGGTTTGAGTCCATGGAGACCTTGGTATGGGGTAGTGGCACCAGGGCCCTGAAGGATTCTCCTAACCAGAGGTTATGACAAAGCTCCAATGAGCAAGTTTCCATGGGGAGACGAGATTTGTTCTTATTGGTGCCTCAGGAAACCACCATATGCTGGTATTGGAAACGAGGCCTCTGAGGAGAGATGCCTGGTAACCAAAGCAATGGATCTGATTAGGGCCTAGGGGCCTGTCCGGTTCAATATTCTTCTCTGGGGACATCTGTTGTCTGAGTGGAGGTAGTTGCTCAGCTGGTTTGAGATCACCCCTGTTTGTCCTGGGCAGCCTACACTATTGGGATGGCCTCGGTGACTTTGGAGATTTTTCCTAATTTGCAAGGTTGTGGCCAATGGAATGGGAAGAATTCCCTTGAAAGGGACGCACAGTCCTGAGGTGTGGCTCCAGGGACCCAAGTGTGGAGAGTGTGTGGTCCAGCGCTATTTGGACAAAAGTCTGAAAACACAAACTCCACTTAGGTTGGGGGATGTAGGTATGGCCTGCCCCATCTATAGACCGTGAGGAGACCTCTTCGGGCTATGAACAAAGGGCGAATGTGATGTACATGCTCATGGTTTTTTTTTTTTTTTTTTTTCTGGAAATGTGTCACCGATTGCCATGGAATGTCGCGGTGTCCTCATGGTCCATCGATGAGGCTCCCTTTCTGGGGATTTGACCCGATCCCAAGAGTTTGGGGTCATTCTGTGGGAAGGGAGGAGGCCTTTCTTTTTTTTTTTTTTTTTATTTTTTTTTATTTTTTTTTTTTTAACCTCCGGTGGACCACCAAAAGAGGGATTCCAGAGCAGAGTCGTGGGTGGGGGCAACAGGACAACCAGAACTCTGGTTAACATTGGGACCTAAGAACATGGCAAGCCCCTTATGTGGGCTATTAGTCCAAACACTGAGAGGCCTTCCTTGAGGATAGGTCTCACACTGAGTTTCACAATGTGTTTTTGTGCCCAAGGAGCCCCTCAAGTCAGGGCGTGGCCTAATGTACCATGCTGCTTTCTCCTACACTGAACGTTGCACAGTATGGGAACCACAAGTTTTCTGGCAATGGGGAAGATGGAGTTCTAATTTCTGCAACAATTTCACTCCTGGACTGTGATTGGATTTAAGGTCTAGGTTCTGAAGCCTGAAAACTGAGGTTGGGAAGAGATGAAGCCCTAAGGCCATGGTGTGTCTGATGTGCTCAGTGTTCGGCCAGCTGTTGAGTGTGGGTTGGGAGGTGCAGGCTCAGGCTGTGGCAGACAGGGAATTAGTGCCCAGGCTAGACTGTATCATTGGGGTGCAGTCGAGTTTTGTGCAGGATGGTACTCATTTGTGGTTACTGGGTAGCCCCAGAGGGCAACGTTTTTCTTCTGGAGGGAAGACACAGTGCCACATAGTGGCTCCAGAATTCCCAAACTGGAAGGCTTGTGGGCCAGGAGTGTGAGGAAAAAATTCTGAGAACACAAGCCTGACTTAGATTTCGGGGTGAGGGGACGGCAGGCACCCTCTGCAGAGATGATTCGAGATCCCGGATACCTGAAGACAGAGCTAGGTCAGACGTTTTCTTAGGTCGGAGTTTCTGTCCATGACGGCCCCATCATGAAGGGAAGGGTGTCACGAGGACATGGAGGTTTTCCCACGATGGGAATTGTGAGATGCTCCAAACCACAATGATTCCTTCTGTGGGACAGTCGAGACCTGTTGGATGGCTCTAGGACATCCCATAAGGAAGTTATCCAGAGCAGGGTTCTAAGGATGGATGCCTGGGCAGCCTGCCTCCCATTCCAGGTGTCTCATAGAGCCAAGGCAAGTTCGATCTGGTGGATCTAGGGGAGCAACCGAGGCGGGTGTTTTGAAATGGGTGAGTTGAGGATGGGTCATAATGTGCATTTCTGTCCATGTAGACCTTGGAATGGGGTGCTTGATCCGGGGCCTTGAGGGATGTTCAAAACCGGAGGTTTTTATGGAGCTCTAAAGAGTATATTTCCTATGTAGAGAAGAGAATTGTTTTGATGAGTGCCTAAGGAATCTCCCATATGCTGGTATTGGAAACCAGGCCTCTGACGAGAGATGACTGGAATCAAAAGCAATGGATCTGATTAGAGCCTCAGTGCCCGTCCAGTTCAATCTTATTCTATGGGAATATCTGTCTCTGGGTCTGAGTGGAGGTGGTTTCCTAACATGTGAAAGATCATCCCTGTGTGTCCTGGGCAGCCAACACAATTCGGATGGCCTGGGGGAGTTTGGAGGATTCTCCTAATCTATAGGGTTGTGGCCAATGGAAATGGCAGAATTCCCCTGGAGAGGGAAGCCACAGTCCTGAGGTGTGGCTCCAGGGGCCCCAACTTGGATGGTGTGTGGGCCAGGACTGTGGGGACAGAAGTCTGAAAACACAAACTCAGCTTAGGTTTGGGGATGTATGTATGAAGGCTCGATCTACAGACCGTGAGAATTTTCCGGGCTATGAACAAAGGGCGAGTATGTGGCGCTTGCTCAGGGTTTTGTCTCTGGATTTTGTGTCAACGGTGGCCGTGGAATGTCGGGGTGTCCTCAAGGGCCATGGACAATTCTTTCTCTGGTGATTTGGCCTGATCCCAAGGGGTTGGGATCATTCTGTGGATGGGAAGAGCCCTTCCTGTATTTTTTTTTTTTTACCTCAGGTGTCCCACCAAAAAGGGATTCCAGAGTAGAGCATTGAGTAGGGGTGACTAGACATCTCGAACTCTGGTTGAGATTGGGGGACTAGGGGCTTGGCAAGCCCCATATGTGGGCTGTTGTTCCAGTCACTAAGAGGCTTTATATGAGGATAGAGCTCACGCTGAGGGTCACAATGTGTGTTTGTGCAGATTGTGGCCCTCAGGGACAGGTGGGGCCTCATAGTCCATGCTGCTTTCTCCTACAATGAACATTGGACAACATGCCAACCACTAGGTTTCTTGCCAAGGCGAAGGAGAAGTTCTGATTCTTGCATCACGTTCACTCCTGAGCAGTGAGTGGAGATAAGTTCAAGGTTCTGAAGGTGAAAACTGAGGTTGGGTAGAGATGATGGCCTAAAGCCATTGTGGGTGTGATATGCTCTATGTATGGCCAGCTGTCTGGGTGTTGGACTGGAGGTCTGCCCTCAGGCTCTGTCAGACAGGGCTTTAGTGCACAGGCTAGCCTGTAAAATTGGGGTATGGTCGAGTGGCATGCAGGTTGTTACTCATTTGGCGTTTCTGGTTAGCCCTATAGGGCAACATTTTTCTTCTGGAGGGCAGGCAGAGTGCTGCATTGTGTCTCCAAAATTGCCAAACTGGAGGGGTGTGGCCAGGATTGTGAGGAAGGAAGTCTGAAAACACAAGCTAGCACAAGTTTTGGGGCCAGGAGCATGGCAGGCCCACTCTGCAGAGGCTGAATCGAGATCTCCTGCAGGTGAGGTCAGGGCGAGTATCAGACGTTGCCTCAAGCTGGAGTTTGTGTCCATGACGGCCCCTTCCTGAAGGGGGTGGAGGCGTCATGAGGCCAAAGAGGTTTCCCTACGCTGGGAGTTGTGAGCTGCTCCAAACTTCAAAGTTTCCTTCTTCAGGACAGTCGAGTATTATTGTATGGTTCCAGGATGCCCCATACAGAAAGACTCGAGAGCAGGGCCCTAAGCATGGATGCCGAGAAACGCCAACTCACCTTCCCATTGCCTGGTCGAGACAAGGAACGCTCAATCTGCGGGCTCTTGGGTGAGCTACCCAGAAGGCTGAGTTTAAATGGACTCTCCTGAGGATGAGTCATAATGTGGGTTGGTGGCCATGGAGACTGTGGAATGTGGCAGTAGCTAAGGGACTCTGCAGGATTCTCCAACCCGAAGGGCTTGACACAACTCCAACAAGGAAGCTTCCCATGTGGAGATGAGAGGTCTTCTGTCTGGTGCCTCAGGAAAGCCCTGTATGCTGGTCTTCGAACCCAGGCCTCTGAGGAGTGATACCTGGACACCAAAGCAAGAGTTCATAATAGGGCCTAGGGGCCTGTCTGGTTCAATCTTCTGTCTCTGCGGATATCTGTCTGTGTGTCTGCATGGAGGTAGTAGTTGCTCAGCTTGTGTCATAATGCCCCTATTTGTCCAGTGCGGCTTGCGGTAGTGGGATGTCCTTGGGGACCTTGAGGTTTCTACTATTTTGTAGAGTTGTGGCCAATGGAATAGGCAGTTTCTTAGGAGAGAGCAGGCACAGTACTGTGGTGTGGCTCCAGAGACCCCAGCCTGGGGGCTGTGTGGGCCATGGCTGTGCAGACAGACATCCAAAAACCCTAACTCAGCTCAGTTTTGGGGCCGAGGTTACGGCAGGCCTGATCTACAGTCCATGAGGGGAGCTCCTCTGGATATGAAAGAAGGGTGAGAGGGAGGCAGTCGCTCAGGCTTTTGTCTCTGGATGTTTTGTCCACAATGGCCGTTTAATGTAGGAGTTGCCTCATGGGTCGTAGAAGTCTCCCTCTCTGGTAGTTTGTCCAGCCCCCAAGAGTTTGGGGTCATTCTGTGGGAAGGGAAGTGTCCTGTTTTCTGCTTCATGTGTCCCCCCAGTAGAGGGATTCTAGAGCATAGCAGTGGGTACTGACAACTGGAATACTCGCCCTCTGGTTAAGCCTGGGGGCCTATGGATATGACAAGCCCCATATGCAGGATCTTGGTCCAGCCATTGAGAGGCGTTACTTTAATACGGGACTCACGCTGCAGGTCACAATGCATGTCTGTGCCCTAGGCGGCCCTCAAGCACTGGCGTGGCCTTTCGGACAATGCAGGTTTTCCCACATTGAACGTTGGACAACATGCCAACCACAAGTTTTCTGGCCATGGGGAAGGAGGAATTCTAATTTCTGCATCACGTTCACCCCTGGGCAGTGATTGGAGATAAGGTCTAGGTTCTGAAGCCTGAAAACCGAGGTTGGGAAGAGATGACGACCTACAGCCATAGTGGGTCCTATGTGTCCAGGTTGGGGTCAGGTGTCTGGGTGTCGTTTGGGATGTCTTGTCTCAGGCTGTGCCAGACAGGGCATTAGAATACATGGTGGGCTGTATAATTGCTTTACAATCGAGTGGCATGCATTAGAAAATCATTTGGGGTTTCTTATTAGCAGCATAGGGCAAAGTTTTTCTTCTGGAGGGCAGGCAGAGTGCTGCATTGTGGCTTCGGAATTCCCAAACTGGAGGGCTTGTGGGCCAGGAGAGTGAGGACGGAAGTCTGAGAACACAAGCTAGGCTTAGGTTTCGGGGCAAGGACATGGCAGGCACACTCTGCAGAGCTGAATTGGGATCTCATGCGTCTGAAGTCAGGTCGAGGTTCAGACTTTGGCTCAGGTTTGAGTTTCTGTCCATGTTGGCCCCTTCAGGAAGGGGGGGCATTATGAGGCCATGGGGGTTTTCCCACTTTTGGAGTTGTGAGATGCTCCAAACCGCAAGGATTCCTTCTGTGGGACAATTAAGATTTGTTGGATGGCTCCAGGACGTCTTATAAGGTATTTTTCCAGAACAGGGTTCTAAGTATGGATGCCTGGGCAGCAAGCCTCACATTCCAATTGTCTCCTAGCAACAAGAAACGTTTGATCTGCTGGCTTGGGGTAGCAACAGAGGGGGCTGAGTTGAAATGGACTTTCCTGAGAATGGTCTTAATGTTGGTTTGAGTCCATGGAGACCTTGGTATGGGGCAGTGGCACCAGGGCCCTGAAGGATTCTCCTAACCAGAGGTTATGACAAAGCTCCAATGAGTAAGTTTTCCATGGGGAGACGAGATTTGTTCTTATTGGTGCCTCAGGAAACCACCATATGCTGGTATTGGAAACGAGGCCTCTGAGGAGAGATGCCTGGAAACCAAAGCAATGGATCTGATTAGGGCCTAGGGGCCTGTCCGGTTCAATATTCTTCTCTGGGGACATCTGTTGTCTGAGTGGAGGTAGTTGCTCAGCTGGTTTGAGATCACCCCTGTTTGTCCTGGGCGGCCTACACTATTGGGATGGCCTCGGTGACTTTGGAGGTTTTTCCTAATTTGCAAAGTTGTGGCCAATGGAATGGGAAGAATTCCCTTGAAAGGGAAGCACAGTCCTGAGGTGTGGCTCCAGGGACCCAAGTGTGGAGCGTGTGTGGTCCAGGGCTATTTGGACAAAAGTCTGAAAACACAAACTCCACTTAGGTTGTGGGATGTAGGTATGGCCCGCCCGATCTATAGACCGTGAGGAGACCTCTTCGGGATATGAACAAAGGGCGAATGTGAGGTGCTAGCTCATGCTTTTTTTTTTTTTTCTGGAAATGTGTCACCGATTGCCATGGAATGTAGGGGTGTCCTCATGGGCCATCGATGAGGCTCCCTTTCTGGGGATTTGAAACGATCCCAAGAGTTTGGGGTCATTCTGTGGGAAGGGAGGAGGCCTTCTGTTTTTTTTTGTTCATTTATTTATTTATTTATTTTTTATTTATTTTTTTTTTTACCTAAGGTGGACCACCAAAAGAGGGATTCCAGAGCAGATTCGTCGGTGGGTCAACTGGACAACCAGACCTCTGGTTAACATTGGGACCTAAGAACATGGCAAGCCCCTTATGTGGGCTCTTGGTCCAGACACTGAGAGGCCTTCCTTGAGGATAGTTCTCACACTGAGTTTCACAATGTGTTTTTGTGCCCAAGGAGCCCCTCAAGTCAGGGCGTGGCCTAATGTACCATGCTGGTTTCTCCTACACTGAACGTTGCACAGTATGGGAACCACAAGTTTTCTGGCAATGGGGAAGATGGAGTTCTAATTTCTGCAACACTTTCACTCCTGGACTGTGATTGGATTTAAGGTCTAGGTTCTGAAGCCTGAAAACTGAGGTTGGGAAGAGATGAAGCCCTAAGGCCATGGTGTGTCCGATGTGCTCAGTGTTCGGCCAGCTGTTGAGTGTGGGTTGGGAGGTGCAGGCTCAGGCTGTGGAAGACAGGGAATTAGTGCCCAGGCTAGACTGTATCATTGGGGTGCAGTCGAGTTTCGTGCAGGATGGTACTCATTTGTGGTTACTGGGTAGCCCCAGAGGGCAACGTTTTTCTTCTGGAGGGAAGACACAGTGCCACATAGTGGCTCCAGAATTCCCAAACTGGAAGGCTTGTGGGCCAGGAGTGTGAGGAAAAAATTCTGAGAACACAAGCCTGACTTAGATTTCGGGGTGAGGGGACGGCAGGCACCCTCTGCAGAGATGATTCGAGATCCCGTATACCTGAAGACAGAGCTAGGATCAGACGTTGGCTTACGTCGGAGTTTCTGTCCATGAAGGCCCCTTCATGAAGGGGAGGATGTCACGAGGACATGGAGGTTTTCCCACGATGGGAATTGTTAGATGCTCCAAACCACAATGATTCCTTCTGTGGGACAGTCGAGACCTGTTGGATGGCTCTAGGACATCCCATAAGGAAGTTATCCAGAGCAGGGTTCTAAGGATGGATGCTTGCGCAGCCTGCCTTTCATTCCAGGTGTCTCATAGAGCCAAGGCAAGTTCGATCTGCTGGATCTAGGGGAGCAACCGAGGCGGGTGTGTTGAAATGGATGAGTTGAGGATGGGTCATAATGTGCATTTGTGTCCATGTAGACCTTGGAATGGGGTGCTTGATCCGGGGCCTTGAGGGATGTTCATAACCGGAGGTTTTGATGGAGCTCTAAAGAGTATGATTCCTATGTAGAGAAGAGAATTGTTTTGATGAGTGCCTAAGGAATTTCCCATATGCTGGTATGGGAAATCAGGCCTCTGAGGAGAGATGACTGGAATCAAAAGAAATGGATCTAATTAGGGCCTAAGTGCCCGTCCAGTTCAATCTTATTCTATGGGGATATCTGTCTCTGGGTCTGAGTGGAGGTGGTTTCCTAACTTGTGAAAGATCATCCCTGTGTTTCCTGGGCAGCCAACACAATTCGGATGGCCTGGGGGAGTTTGGAGGATTCTCCTAATCTATAGGGTTGTGGCCAATGGAAATGGCAGAATTCCCCTGGAGAGGGAAGCCACAGTCCTGAGGTGTGGCTCCAGGGGCCCCAGCTTGGATGGTGTGTGGGCCAGGACTGTGGGGACAGAAGTCTGAAAACACAAACTCAGCTTAGGTTTGGGGATGTATGTATGAAGGCTCGATCTACAGACCATGAGAATTTTCCGGGCTATGAACAAAGGGCGAGTATGTGGCGCTTGCTCAGGGTTTTGTCTCTGGATTTTGTGTCAATGGTGGCCGTGGAATGTCGGGGTGTCCTCAAGGGCCATGGACAATTCTTTCTCTGGTGATTTGGCCTGATCTCAAGTGGTTCGGATCATTCTGTGGATGGGAAGAGTCCTTTCTGTATTTTTTTTTTTTATCTCCGGTGTCCCACCAAAGAGGGATTCCCGAGTAGAGCCCTGAGTAGGGGTGACTAGACATCTCGAACTCTGGTTGAGATTGGGGGACTAGGGGCTTGGCAAGCCCCATATGTGGGCTGTTGTTCCAGTGACTAAGAGGCTTTACATGAGGATAGGGCTCACGCTGAGGGTCACAATGTGTGTTTGTGCAAATTGTGGCCCTCAGGGATAGGTGGGGCCTCCTAGTCCATGCTGCTTTCTCCTACAATGAACATTGGACAACATGCCAACCACTAGGTTTCTTGCCAAGGCGAAGGAGAAATTCTGATTCTTGCATCACGTTCACTCCTGAGCAGGGAGTGGAGATAAGGTCTAGGTTCTGAAGGTGAAAACTGAGGTTGTGTAGAGATGATGGCCTAAAGCCATTGTGGGTGTGATATGCTCTGTGTTACGGCCAGCTGTCTGGGTGTTGGACTGGAGGTCTGCCCTCAGGCTGTGTCAGACAGGGCTTAGAGCACAGGCTAGACTGTATAATTGGGGTATGGTCGAGTGGCATGCAGGTTGTTACTCATTTGGCGTTTCTGGTTAGCCCTATAGGGCAACATTTTTCTTCTGGAGGGCAGGCAGAGTGCTGCATTGTGTCTCCAGAATTGCCAAACTGGAGGGGTTTGGCCAGGATTGTGAGGAAGGAATTCTGAAAACACAAGCTAGCACGAGTTTGGGGGCCAAAAACATGGCAGGCCCACTCTGCAGAGGCTGAATCGAGATCTCCTGCAGGTGAGGTCAGGGCGATTATCAGATGTTGCCTCAAGCTGGAGTTTGTGTCCATGACGGCCCCTTCCTGAAGGGGGTGGGGGCGTCATGAGGCCAGGGAGGTTTCCCTAAGCTGGGAGTTGTGAGCTGCTCCAAACTTCAAAGTTTCCTTCTTCAGAACAGTCGAGGACTATTGGATGGTTCCAGGAAGCCCCATACAGAAAGACTCGAGAGCAGGGGCCTAAGCATGGATGCCGAGAAACGCCAACTCACCTTCCCATTGCCTGGTCGAGACAAGGCACGCTCAATCTGCGGGCTCTTGGGTGAGCTACCCAGAAGCCTGAGTTTAAATGGACTCTCCTGAGGATGAGTCATAATGTGGGTTGGTGGCCATGGAGACCTTGGAATGTGGCAGTAGCTAAGGGACTCTGCAGGATTCTCCAACCCGAAGGGCTTGACACAACTCCAACAAGGAAGCTTCCCATGTGGAGATGAGAGGTCTTCTGTCTGGTGCCTCAGGAAAGCCCCGTATGCTGGTCTTCGAACCCAGGCCTCTGAGGAGTGATACCTGGACACCAAAGCAAGAGTTCATAATAGGGCCTAGGGGCCTGTCTGGTTCAATCTTCTGTCTCTGCGGATATCTGTCTGTGTGTCTGCATGGAGGTAGTATTTGCTCAGCTTGTGTCATAATGCCCCTATTTGTCCAGTTCGGCTTGCGGTAGAGGGATGTCCTTGGGGACCTTGAGGTTTCTACTATTTTGTAGAGTTGTGGCCAATGGAATGGGCAGTTTCTTAGGAGAGAGCAGGCACAGTTCTGTGGTGTGGCTCCAGAGACCCCAGCCTGGAGGCTGTGTGGGCCATGGCTGTGCAGACAGACATCCAAAAACCCAAACTCAGCTCAGGTTTGGGTCTGAGGTTACAGCAGGCCTGATCTACAGTCCATGAGGGGAGCTCCTCTGGATATGAAAGAAGGGTGAGAGGGAGGCAGTCGCTCAGGCTTTTATCTCTGGATGTTTTGTCCACAATGGCCGTTTAATGTAGGAGTTGCCTCATGGGTCGTAGAAGTCTCCCTCTCTGGTAGTTTGTCCAGCCCCCAAGAGTTTGGGGTCATTCTGTGGGAAGGGAAGTGTCTGTTTTCTGCTTCATGTGTCCCCCCAGTAGAGGGATTCTAGAGCATAGCAGTGGGTACTGACAACTGGAATACTCGCCCTCTGGTTAAGCCTGGGGGCCTATGGATATGACAAGCCCCATATGCAGGATCTTGGTCCAGCCACTGAAAGGCGTTACTTTAATACGGGACTCACGCTGCAGGTCACAATGCATGTCTGTGCCCTAGGCGGCCCTCAAGCACTGGCGTGGCCTTTCGGACAATGCAGGTTTTCCCACATTGAACGTTGGACAACATGCCAACCACAAGTTTTCTGGCCATGGGGAAGGAGGAATTCTAATTTCTGCATCACGTTCACCCCTGGGCAGTGATTGGAGATAAGGTCTAGGTTCTGAAGCCTGAAAACCGAGGTTGGGAAGAGATGACGACCTACAGCCATAGCGGGTCCTATGTGTCCAGGTTGGGGCCAGCTGTCTGGGTGTCGTTTGGGATGTCTTGTTTCAGGCTGTGCCAGACAAGGCATTAGTATACAGGGTGGGCTGTATAATTGCTTTACAATCGAGTGGCATGCATTGGAAAATCATTTGGGGTTTCTTATTAGCAGCATAGGGCAAAGTTTTTCTTCTGGAGGGCAGGCAGAGTGCTGCATTGTGGCTTCGGAATTCCCAAACTGGAGGGCTTGTGGGCCAGGAGAGTGAGGACGGAAGTCTGAGAACACAAGCTAGGCTTAGGTTTCGGGGCAAGGACATGGCAGGCACACTCTGCAGAGCTGAATTGAGATCTCATGCGTCTGAAGTCAGGTCGAGGTTCCCACTTTGGCTCAGGTTTGAGTTTCTGTCCATGTTGGCCCCTTCAGGAAGTGGGGGCATTATGAGGCCATGGGGGTTTTCCCACTATTGGAGTTGTGAGATGCTCCAAACCGCAAGGATTCCTTCTGTGGGACAATTAAGATTTGTTGGATGGCTCCAGGACGTTTATAAGGTATTTTTCCAGAACAGTGTTCGAAGTATGGATGCCTGGGCAGCAAGCCTCACATTCCAATTGTCTCCTAGCAACAAGAAACGTTTGATCTGCTGGCTTGGGGTAGCAACAGAGGGGGCTGAGTTGAAATGGACTTTCCTGAGAATGGTCTTAATGTTGGTTTGAGTCCATGGAGACCTTGGTATGGGGCAGTGGCACCAGGGCCCTGAAGGATTCTCCTAACCAGAGTTTATGACAAAGCTCCAATGAGCAAGTTTTCCATGGGGAGACGAGATTTGTTCTTATTGGTGCCTCAGGAAACCACCATATGCTGGTATTGGAAACGAGGCCTCTGAGGAGAGATGCCTGGTAACCAAAGCAATGGATCTGATTAGGGCCTAGGGGCCTGTCCGGTTCAATATTCTTCTCTGGGGACAGCTGTTGTCTGAGTGGAGGTAGTTGCTCAGCTGGTTTGTGATCAACCCTGTTTGTCCTGGGCGGCCTACACTATTGGGATGGCCTCAGTGACTTTGGAGGTTTTTCCTAATTTGCAAGGTTGTGGCCAATGGAATGGGAAGAATTCCCTTGAAAGGGAAGCACAGTCCTGAGGTGTGGCTCCAGGGACCCAAGTGTGGAGCGTGTGTGGTCCAGGGCTATTTGGACAAAAGTCTGAAAACACAAACTCCACTTAGGTTGTGGGATGTAGGTATGGCCGGCCCGATCTATAGACCGTGAGGAGAACTCTTCGGGATATGAACAAAGGGCGAATGTGAGGTGCTTGCTCATGCTTTTTTTTTTTTTTTTCTGGAAATGTGTCACCGATTGCCATGGAATGTCGGGGTGTCCTCATGTGCCATCGATGAGGCTCCCTTTGGTGATTTGACCCGATCCCAAGAGTTTGGGGTCATTCTGTGGGAAGGGAGGAGGCCTTTCTTGTTTTTTTGTTTATTTTTTTATTATTATTTTTTTTTTACCTAAGGTGGACCACCAAAAGAGGGATTCCAGAGCAGAGTCCTGGGAAGGGGCGACTGGACTACCAGACCTCTGGTTAACATTGGGACCTAAGAACATGGCAAGCCCCATATGTGGGCTCTTGGTCCAGACACTGAGAGGCCTTCCTTGAGGATAGGTCTCACACTGAGTTTCACAATGTGTTTTTGTGCCCAAGGAGCCCCTCAAGTCAGGGCGTGGCCTAATGTACCATGCTGGTTTCTCCTACACTGAACGTTGCACAATATGGCAACCACAAGTTTTCTGGCCATGGGGAAGAAGGAGTTCTAATTTCTGCAACACTTTCACTCCTGGACTGTGATTGGATTTAAGGTCTAGGTTCTGAAGCCTGAAAACTGAGGTTGGGAAGAGATGAAGACCTAAGGCCATGGTGTGTCTGATGTGCTCAGTGTTCGGCCAGCTGTTGAGTGTGGGTTGGGAGGTGCAGGCTCAGGCTATGGAAGACAGGGAATTAGTTCCCAGGCTAGACTGTATCATTGGGGTGCAGTCGAGTTTCGTGCAGGATGGTACTCATTTGTGGTTACTGCGTAGCCCCAGAGGGCAACGTTTTTCTTCTGGAGGGAAGACACAGTGCCACATAGTGGCTCCAGAATTCCCAAACTGGAAGGCTTGTGGGCCAGGAGTGTGAGGAAAAAATTCTGAGAACACAAGCCAGACTTAGATTTCGGGGTGAGGGGTCGGAAGGCACCCTCTGCAGAGATGATTCGAGATCCCGTATACCTGAAGACCGAGCTAGGATCAGACGTTGGCTTACGTCGGAGTTTCTGTCCATGAAGGCCCCTTCATAAAGGGGAGGGTGTCACGAGGACATGGAGGTTTTCCCACGATGGGTATTGTGAGATGCTCCAAACCGCAATGATTCCTTCTGTGGGACAGTCGAGACCTGTTGGATGGCTCCAGGACATCCCATAAGGAAGTTATCCAGAGCAGGGTTTTAAGGATGGATGCCTGGGCAGCCTGCCTCCCATTCCAGGTGTCTCATAGCGCCAAGGCAAGTTCGATCTGCTGGATCTAGGGGAGCAACCGAGGCGGGTGTGTTGAAATGGGTGAGTTGAGGATGGGTCATAATGTGCATTTGTGTCCATGTAGACCTTGGAATGGGGTGCTTGATCCGGGGCCTTGGGGATGTTCATAACCGGAGGTTTTGATGGGCTCTAAAGAGTACGTTTTCTATGTAGAGAAGAGAATTGTTTTGATGAGTGCCTAAGGAATCTCCCATATGCTGGTATTGGAAACCAGGCCTCTGAGGAGAGATGACTGGAAACAAAAGCAATGAATATGATTATGGCCTAGGTGCCTGTCCGGTTCAATCTCTTTCCTGAGGATATGTTTCTACGGATCTGAGGGGATGTAGTTGCTCAGCTTGTGTCAGATCGCCCCTGTTTGTCCTGGGCAACCCATAATATTTGGATGGCCTCGGGACTTTGGAGTTTCTCCTAATCTATAGGGTTGTGGCCAATGGAATGGGCAGAAATCGCCTGGAGAGGTCAGGCACAGTTCTGAGTTTGGCTCTAGGGGCCCAGCCTTGAGGCTGTGTGGGCCAGGCCTGTGGGGACAAAAGTCTGAAAACACAAACTCCGCTTAGGAATGGGGACATAGGTATGGCACGCCCAATCTACAGACCGTGATAACACTTCGGGATATGAAAAAGGGTGTGTTTGAGGTGCTTGCTCAGGTTTTGTCTCTGGATTTGTGTCAACAATGTGCGTGGAATGCTGGCGTGGCCTCATGGGTTGTGGACGGCTTTCCTTCTCTGAGGATTTGACCCGATCCCAAGAGTTTGGGTACATTCTGTGGGATGGGAGGAGTCCTTTCTGTTTTTTATTTTATTTTATTTTAATTTATTTATTTTATTTTATTTTATATTTTATTTTATGTACCTCAAGTGTCCCAATAAAAGAGGGATTCCAGAGCAGAGTCCTTGGGAGGGACAACTGGATAACCCCACCTCTGTTTAAGTTTGGGGGCCTAGGGGCATGGCAAGTCCAATATGTGGGCTCTTGATTCAGACACTGGGAGGCCTTCCTTGAGGACAGGGCTCATGCTGAGGGTCACAATGCCTATTTGTGCCCAACAAGGCCCTCAAGCATGGGAAGTGCCTCATGGGCCATGCTGGATTCTCCTACACTGAACGTTGGAGAATATGCCAACCACAAGATTTCCAGCCATGGCGAAGGAAGAGTTGTGATTTCTGCATCACGTTCACCCCTGGACAGTGATTGGAGTTTAGGTCTTGGTTCTGAAACCTGAAAACTGAGGTTGGGAAGAGATGAAGACCTAAGGACCTGATGGGTCCAATGAGCTCATTGTGCGGCCAGCTGTTGAGCATAGGTCTGGAGGTGTGGGCTCATGCTGTGTCAGACAAGGCATTAGACAGGGTAGACTGTATATTTGGGGTTCAGTCGAGTGGCGTTCAGTTGATCCTCATTCGGGTTTCTAGGTAGCTCCATAAGGCAACTTTTTTCTTCTGGAGGGCAGGCAGAGTGCTGCATTGTGGCCCCAGTATTGCCAAACTGTAGGGCTTTTGGGCCAGGGGTGTGAGGACGGTAGTCTGAGAACCCAAGCTAGGCTTAGTTTTTGGGGTGAGGGCACAGAAGGCACACTCTGCAGAGCTGAATCAAGATCTCATGCACCTGAAGTCAGGGCGAATATCAGACGTTTGCTCAGGTTGGAGTTTCTGTCCAAGATGGCCCCTTTATAACGTGGAGCGTCTCAAGAGGCCATGTAGATTTTACCACAATGGGAGTTGTGAGATGCTCCAGACTGCAAAGATTCCTTCTGTGGGACACTTGAGACCTGTTGGATGGCTCTAGGATGTCCCATGTTGAACGACTCCAGAGTAGGGTTCTAAGGATGGATGCCTGGGCAGCCCGCCTCCCATTCTAGTTGTCTCCTAGCAACAAGGCAGGTTTGATCTGCAGGCCCTGGGGGAGAAACCAAGGGGGTTGAGTTGACATGGACTCTCCCGAGGATAGATCATAATGTGGTTTTAAGTCCATGGAGACCTTGGAATGGGGCCCTTGATCCGGGGCCCTGAAAGATTCTCCTAAACAGAGGTTTTTATAGAGCTCCAAAGAGTACATTTCCTATGTGGAGACGAGATTTTTCTGATGAGTGCCTCAGTAATCCCCCGTATGCTGGTATTGGAAAACAGGCCACTGAGGAGAGATGCCTGGAAACAAAAGCAATGGATCTGATTAGGGCCTAAGTGCCTGTCCAGTTCAATCTTATTCTATGGGGATATCTTTCCCTGGATCTGAGGGGAGGTAGTTTCCTAACTTGTGAAAGATCATCCCTGTTTGTCCTGGGCAGCCAACACTATTGGGATGGCCTCGGGGAGTTTGGAGGATTCTCCTAATCTATAGCGTTGTGGCCAAAGGAAATGGCAGAATTCCCCTGGAAAGGGAAGCCACAGTCCTTAGGTGTGGCTCCAGGGGCCCCAGCTTGGATGGTGTGTGTGCCAGGACTGTGGGGACAGAAGTCTGAAAACACAAACTCAGCTTAGGTTTGGGGATGTATGTATGAAGGCTCGATCTACAGACCGTGAGAATTTTCCGGGCTATGAACAAAGGGCGAGTATGTGGCGCTTGCTCAGGCTTTTGTCTCCGGATTTTGTGTCAACGGTGGCCGTGGAATGTCGGGGTGTCCTCAAGGGCCATGGACAATTCTTTCTCTGGTGATTTGGCCTGATCCCAAGGGGTTGGGATCATTCTGTGGATGGGAAGAGTCCTTTCTGTATTTTTTTTTTTTTTACCTCAGATGTTCCACCAAAGAGGGATTCCAGTGTAGAGCCCTGAGTAGGGGTGACTAGACATCTCGAACTCTGGTTGAGATTGGGGGACTAGGGGCTTGGCAAGCCCCATATGTGGGCTGTTGTTCCAGTCACTAAGAGGCTTTACATGAGGATAGGGCTCACGCTGAGGGTCACAATGTGTGTTTGTGCAAATTGTGGCCCTCAGGGATAGGTGGGGCCTCCTAGTCCATGCTGCTTTCTCCTACAATGAACATTGGACAACATGCCAACCACTAGGTTTCTTGCCAAGGCGAAGGAGAAGTTCTGATTCTTGCATCACGTTCACTCCTGAGCAGTGAGTGGAGATAAGGTCTAGGTTCTGAAGGTGAAAACTGAGGTTGGGTAGAGATGATGGCCTAAAGCCATTGTGGGTGTGATATGCTCTGTGTACGGCCAGCTGTCTGGGTGTTGGACTGGAGGTCTGCCCTCAGGCTGTGTCAGACAGGGCTTTAGTGCACAGGCTAGACTGTATAATTGGGGTATGGTCGAGTGGCATGCAGGTTGTTACTCATTTGGCGTTTCTGGTTAGCCCTATAGGGCAACATTTTTCTTCTGGAGGCCAGGCAGAGTGCTGCATTGTGTCTCCAGAATTTCCAAACTGGAGGGGTGTGGCCAGGATTCTGAGGACGGAAGTCTGAGAACACAAGTTAGGCTTAGGTTTCAGGGCGAGGGCCCAGCAGGCACACTCTCAAGTGCTGAATCGAGATCTCATGCTTCTGAATTCAGGGCGAGGATCAGACTTTGGCTTAGGATGGAGTTTCTGTCCGTGATGGCCCATTTATGAAGGTGTGGGGCATCATGAGGAAATGGTGGTTTTCTCACAGTGTTATTGTGTGATGATTCAAACCACAAGGATTCATTCTGCGAGACAGTCAAGACAGGTTGGTTGGATTCAAGACGTCCCATAAAGAAGTTCTCCAGAGCAGGGTTCTAAGGATGGATGCCTGGGAAGCCCGCCTCCCATTCTAACTGTCTCCTAGTGACAAGGAAGGTTTGATCTGCTGGCTCTGGGTGAGCAGCCGAGGGGGCTGATTTGAAATGGACTCTCCTGAGAATGGATCATAATGTAAGTTTGTGTCCTTGGAGACCTTGGGATTGGGCCATGGTGCCAGCGCCCTGAAGTATCCTCCTAACCTGAGGTATTGACACAGCTCCAAAGAGCAAGTTTCCCATGTGGAGATGAGATCTGTTCTGATTGTTTCCTTAGGAAACCCCCATATTCTGATATTGGAAACCAGGCCTCTGAGGAGAGATACCTAGAAACCAAAGCAATGCATCAGAAGTTTGCTCAGGTTGGAGTTTCTGTCCATGATGGCCCCTTTATAAAGGGGAGCATCTCATGAGGCCATGTAGGTTTTCCCACGATAGGAGTTGTGAGATGCTCCCATCTGCAAGGATTCCTTCTGTGGGACAGTCAAGACCTGTTGGAAGGCTCCAGGACATCCCATATGGAATGGCGCCAGAGCAGGATTCCAAGGATGGATGCCTAGAGAGTCTGCTTTGCATTCCAGTTGTCTCCTAGCGACAAGGCAGGTTTGATACTCTGCCTCTGGGGGAGTAATCGACGGGGCTGCGTTGAAATGTACTCTCCTGCCGAATGGTCATAATGCGGGTATGTGTCCATGGAGACCTTGGAATAGGACGGTTGCTCCGGCTACCTGAAGTTTTCTCCTAACTGGAGGCTTTTACAGAACTCCGAAGGATAAGTTTCCCATGTGAAGACAAGATTTGTTCTGATTGGTATCTCTGGAATCCCCCATATGCTGGTATTGGAAAAAAGGCCTCTGAGGAGAGATGCTTAGAAAAAAAAGCAATGGAACCAATTACATTCTAGGGGCCAGTCCAGTTTAATCTTCTTCTCTTGGGTTATCTGTCTATGGGTGAGTTGACGTCGTTGCTCAGCTTGTGAGAGATCGCCCCTCTTTGCCCTGGGTGGCCTACACTATTGGAATGGCCTCTGGGACTTTGGAGGTTTCTCCTTATCTGTAGGGTTGTGGCCAATGGAATGGGAAGAATTTCCTTGGAGAGGGCAGGCACAGTCCTGAGGTGTGGCTCCAGGGGCCTCAGTCTGGAGGGTGTGTGGGACAGGGATGTCAGGATAGAAGTCTGAAAACACAAACTCGGCTTAGGTTTGGGGACGTAGGTATGGCAGGCCCAATCTACAGACTATGAGGAGAATTTTTTGGGCTATGACCTAAGGGTGAGTGTGAACGCTTGCTGAAGCTTATGTCTCTGGATTTTGTGTCAATAGTGGCCGTGGAATGTCGGGCTGGCCTCATGGGCCATGGACGAGTCTTTCTCTCTGGACCCCAATCACTTGGGATGGCCCAATCCCAAGTGATTGGGGTCATTCTGTGAGTGGGAGGAGTCCTTTCTGTGTTTATTTACCTCAAATGTCCCACGAAAGAGGGATTCCAGAGCAGAGCCCTGAGTAGGGGTGACTAGATGTCTCTACCTCTGGTTAAGATTGGGTGACTTGGGGCATGGCAGGCCCCATATGCGGGCTCATGGTCCAGCCACTGAGAGGCTTTACTTGAGGACAGGGCTCAAACTGAGGGTCCCAATGTGTGTTTGAGCCCACCGCAGCTCTTAAGCATAGGCAGGGCCTCAGGGACCCTACACTACCCTCAGGGGCCCTACTACTACCCCTGTAGGCCCTACAGGGGTCCTACACTGAACGTTGGACAAGATGCCAACCACAAGATTCTGGCGAGAGGGAAGGAGGAGTTCTGATTTCTGCATCACGTTCACCCATGGGAAGTGAGTAGAGATAAGGTCTAGGATTCTGTAGCATGAAAACCGAAGTTGGAAAGAGATGGCGACCTAAGGCCATGGCGGTTCTGATGTTCTCAGTGTACTGCAAGCTGTCTGGGTGTCGGTTGGGAATTCAGGCCGCAGGTTCTGTCAGACAGGGCATTAGTGCACAGGCTAGACTATATAATTGGTGTACAGTTGAGTGACGTGCAGGTTTATCCTCATTTGAGGTTTCTGGGTAGACCCATAGGGCAATATTTTTCTTCTAGAGGGCAGGCAGAGTGCAGCACTGTGTCATCGGAAATCCCAAAATAGAGGGCGTGTGGTCCAGGAGAGTGAGGACGGAAGTCGGAGAACACTAGCTACGCTTAGGTTTTGGGGTGAGGGCACAGCAGGTACACTCTGAAGAGCTGAATCAAGATCTCGTGCATCTGAAGTCAAGGCGAAGATCAGCTGTTGGCTCAGGTTGGAGTTTCTTTCCATGATCTGCCTTCATGAAGATTGGGGGCATCATGTGACCTTGGAAGCTTTCCATGATATGAGTTGTTAGGTGGTCCATGCACAAGGACTCCTGTGGGACAGTCGAGACCTGTTGGATGGCTCAAGGATGTCCCATAAGGAACGACACAAGAGCAGGGTTCTAAGGATGGATGCCTGAAGAGCCCAACTCGCATTTCAATTGTCTCCTAGCGACAAGGCAGGTTCAATCTGCTGGCTCTGGAGTAGCAACCGAGGGGGTTTAGTTGAAATGGACTCTCCTGAGGATGGGTCATAATTTGGGATTGTGTCCATGGAGATATTCAAATGGGGCAGTGGCTCCAGTGACCTGAAGTTTTCTCCTAACTGGAGGTTATGACACAGCTCCATAGAGCAAGATTCCCATGTGGAGACGAGATTTTTTCTGATAGGTATCTCTGGAAACCCCCTTATGCTGGTATTGGAATCCAGGCCTCTGAGGAGAGATGCCTGAAAACAAAAGCAATGGATCCAATTAGGGCCTAGGTGCCTGTCTTGTTTAATATTCTTTTCTATGGATATCTGTCTAAGGTTCTGATTGGAGGTAGTGGCTCAGCTTGTGCCAGAGGGTCCCTGTATGTCCAGGACATCCGACACTATTGGGATGGCCTCAGAGATTTTGGATGATTCTCCTAATCTGTCAGGTTGTGCCAAATGAATGAGCAGAATTCCCTTGGAGAGGGCAGGCACAGTCCTGAGGTGTGGCTCCATGGGGCTCAGCCTTTAGAATGTGTGGGTGAGGACAATGGAGACAGAAATCTGAAAACACAAACTCGGCTTAGGTTTGGGGACATAGGTATGACAGGCCCGATCTACAGACCTTGAGATTTTGGGGGGCTCTGAACAAAGGGCAAGTGTGTGGCGCTTTTTCAGGTTTTTGTCTCCGGATTTTGTGTCAATGGAGGCCGTGGAATGTCAGGCTGGCCTCATCGACCATGGACGAGTATTTCTCTCTGTGGATTTGGCCAGATTCCAATTGTTTGGGGTCATTCTTTGGATGGTAGGAGTCCTTACTTTTTTTTTTTCTTTATCTTGGTTTTTTTTTTTTTTTTTTTTTTTTTTTTACCTTATGTGTCCCACCAAAGAGGGATTCCAGAAAAGAGCTCTGAATAAGGTTGACTAGACTTCTCAAGCTCTGGCTAGGATTGGGGGAGTAGGGGCATGGCAAGTCCCATATGCAGGCTCTTGGTCCAGCCCCGCAGAGGCTTTACTTGAGGCCAGGGTTCATGCTTAGGGTCCTAATGTGTGTTTGTGCCCATCGCAGCCCTCAAGCGTGTCTGAGGCCTCATGGGCCATGCTGGGTTCTCATATACTGAACGTTGGACAACATGCCAACCACAAGGTTTCTGGTCATGGTGAAGGTGAAGTTCTGATTTCTGCATCACGTACATCACTTAGTTGTGAGTGGAGATAATGTCTAGGTTCTGAAGCCTGAAGACCAAGGTTGGGAAGAGATGATGACCTAAGGCCATGGCATGTTCGATGTGTTCAGTGTGAGGCCAGGTGTCTGGGTGTCGGTCACGAGGTCTGGGGTCAGGCTGTTTCAGACAGGGCATTAGTGCCCAGGCTAGACTGTATAATTGGGGTACAGTCTAGAGAATTGCAGGTTGATCCTCATTTGATGTTTCTGGGTAGACCCCTAGGGCAAAGTCTCTTTTCTGGAGGGCAGGCAGAGTGCTGCATTTTGTCTCCAGAATTCCCAAAGTGGAAGGCTTGTGGGCCAGGAGTGTGAGGATGGAAGACGAGAATGCGAGCTGGCTTAGGTTTTGGGGCGAGGGCAAGGCAGGAACACTCTGCAGAGCTGAATTGAGATCTCATGCATCTGAGGTCAGGGCGAGGATCAGACGGGAGTTTCTGTCCATGATGTCCTCTACCTGAAGGTGGAGGCATCACGAGGCCATGGAGGTTTTCCCACGGTGCGAGTGTGTGATGCTGCAAACCACAAGGATTCCTTCTGCAGGACAGTTGAGACCTGTTGAATGGATCAAGGACACCCCATTAGGAATTTCTCCAGAGCAGAGTTCTAACATGGATACCTGGGCAACGAACTCGCATTCCAATTGTCTCCTAGTGACAAAGCAGGTTTGATCTGCTGGCACTGGGTGAGCAACCGCCAGGTTTGTGTTGAAATGGACTCTCCTGAGGATGGGTCATAATGTGGGATTGTGTCCATTGAGACATTGGAATGGGGCGGTGGCTCCAGTGACGTGAAATTTTCTCCTAACTGGAGGTTTTGACACAGTTCCATATAGCATGATTCCCATGTGGCATGTGATTTGTTCTGATTGGTAGCTCCAGAAACCCCCATGTGCTGGTATTGGAATCCAGGCCTCTGAGGAGAGATACATGAAAACAAAAGCAATGAATTCGTTTAGGGCCTAGGTGCCTGTCCTCTTCAATCTTCTTTTCTATGGATATCTATCTACAGGTCTGATTGGAGGTAGTGGCTCAGCTTGTGGCAGATGGTCCCTGTTTGTCCCGGACATCCTACAATATTGGGGTGGCGTCGGGGACTTCGGATGTTTCTCCTAATCTGTCAGGTTGTGCCAAACGAATGAGCAGAATTCCCATGGAGAGGGCAGGCACAGTCCTGAGGTGTGGCTCCATGGGGCCAAGCCTTGAGGGTGTGTGGGCCAGGACAATGGAGACAGAAGTCTGAAAACACAAACTTGGCTTAGGTTTGGGGACATAGGTATGGCAGGCCCGATCTACAGACCGTGAGAATTTTTCAGGCTTTGAACAAAGGGCGAGTGTGTGGCGCTTTTTCAGGCTTTTGTCTCCGGATTTTGTGTCAATGGTGGCCGTGGAATGTCAGGATGGCCTCATCAGCCATGGACGAGTATTTCTCTCTGTGAATTTGGCCCAATTCCAAGTGTTTGCGGTCATTCTTTGGACGGTAGGAGTTCTTTCTCTATTTTTTTTTTAACCTCATGTGTCCCACCAAGGAGGGATTCTAGAGAAGAGATCTGAGTAGGGGTGACTAGACTTCTCAAGCACTGGTTAAGGTTTGGGGAGTAGGGGCATGGTAATCTCCATATGTGGGCTCTTGGTCCAGCCCCGGAGAGGCTTTACTTGAGGCCAGGGTTCATGCTTAGGGTCCTAATGTGTGTTTGTGCCCATCGCAGCCCTCAAGCATGTCTGAGGCCTCATGGGCCATGCTGGTTTCTCCTACACTGCACGTTGGACAACATGCCAACCACAGGGTTTCTGGTCATGGGGAAGGAGGAGTTCTGATTTCTGCATCACGTACACGGCATGGCAGTGAGTAGAGATAAGGTCTAGATTCTGAAGCCTGAAAACCGAGGTTGGTAAGAGATGACGACCTAAGGCCATGGTGGGTCCGATGCACTTAGTGTGCGGCCAGATGTCTGTGTCCATCATGAGGTCTGGGCTCAGGCTGTGTCAGGCAGGGCATTAGTCCCCAGGCTAGACTGTATAATTGGGGTACAGTCGAGTGATGTGAAGGTTGGTCCTCATTTGGGGTTTCTGGTTGGCCCCATAGGGCAAAGATTTTCTTCTGGAGGGCAGGCAGAGTGCTGCATTCTGGCTCCAGAATTGCCAACTTCAGGGCTTGTGGGCCAGGTGTTTTTGGACAGAAGTCTGAGAACACAAGTTCAGCTTTGAATTCGCAGAGGTGACATGGCAGGCACACTCTACAGACCTGAAATGAGATCTCGTGCATCTGAAGTCAGGGCGAGGATCAGATGTTGGCTTAGGTTGGAGTTTCTGTACATGATGTCTCCTTCATGAAGGTGGGGGGGCATCAGGAAACCATGGAAGATTTCCAACTTTGTGAGTGTGTGATGCTCCAAACCACAAGGATTCCGTCAGCGGGACAGTCACGACCTTTTGGATGGATCAAGGACGTCCCATAAGAAATGCTCCAAAGCACAGTTCTAATGATGGATGCCTGGGCAGTCCAACTTGCATTCCAGTTGTGTCCTAGTGAAAAGGAGGATTCGATCTGCTGTCACTGGGGGAACAACCGAGGGGGCTGAATTGAAATGGACTCTCATGAGGATCAGTCATGATGTGGATTTGTGTCCATGGATCCCTTGGAATGGGGCAGTGGCTCTGTTGCCCTGAAGAATTCTCCTAACCTGAGGTTTTGATGCAGCTCCAAAGAGCAAGTTTCCCATGTAGAGACGAGATTTGTTCTGAAACCCCCACAACCTGGTATTGGAAACCAAGCATCTGGGGAACAATGCCTGGAATCCAAAGCAATGGATCTGATTACGGTCTAGGGGCCTTTCCTTTTCAATATTCTCCTCTGAGTGTCTCTGTCTAAGATTCAGAATGGAGGTCACTGCTCAGCTTGTGTCAGATCACCCTTGTTTGTTGGGGGAGGCCAACACTATTGGGCTCGTCTTGGGAATTGGAGGTTTCTCCTAATCTGTAAGGTTGTGGCAAATGAAACGGGCAGAGTTCCCTTGGAGAGCACTGGCACAGTCCTTAGGTGTGACACCACCTTTCTGGGTGTCATCCAGGAGGTCCAGGCTCAGGCTGTGTCAGACAGGGCATTAGTGCCAAGCTTAGACTGTATAATTGGAGTAAAGTTGAGTGGCATGCAGGTTGATCCTCATTTGGCGTTTCTGGGTAGCCCCAGGGGCAACGTTTTTCTTCTGGAGGGAAGGAAGAGTGCTGCATTGTGGCGACGGAATTCTCACACTGGAGGGCTTGTGGGCCAGAATTGTGAGGAAGGAAGTGAGAGAACACAAGCTAGGCTTAGGTTTTGGGTCAAGATCATGGCAGGCACACTCTGTAGAGCTAAATCTAAATCTCATGCATCTGAAGTCAGGGCGAGGATCAGACGTAGGCTCAGGTTGAAGTTTCTGTTCAGGATGGCCCCTTCATGATGGTGGGGGGCATCATGGGGCTATGGAGACTTTCCCACGATTGGCATTGTATGTCGCTCCAATCGGCAAGGATTCCTTCTACGGGACAGTCGAGACCGGTCAGATTGCTCCAGGACGTCCCATGCGGAACCACGGCAGTGCAGGGTTCTAAGGATGGATTCCTGGAGTGCCCGCCTCACATTCCTATTGTCTCCTAGTGACAAGGCAGGTTCGATCTGCTTCTTTTGGGGAGCAACCAAAGGGGATGTGTTGAAATGGACTCGCCTGCGGATGGGTCATAATGCAGGTTTGTGTCCATGGAGACCTTGGAATGGGGTGTTGGCTGCTGGGACCTGAAGGTTTCCCTTAACTGGAGGTTGTGACACAGCTCCAAAATGCATGTTTCCCATGTGGAAATGAGATTTGTTCAGACTGGTATCTCTTGAAGAACACATATGCTGGTATTGGAAACCAGGCCTCTGAGGAGAGATGCCTGGAATCAAAAGCAATGGATCTGATTAGGGCCTAGGTGCCTGTCCGGTTCAATCTTCTTCTCTGGGGTTATCTGTCTATGGATCTGAGTTGAGGTAGTTGCTCATCTTGGGACAGATCACCCTGTTTGCCCTGAGTGGCCAACACTATTGGGAAGGCCTCAGGGACGTTGGAGTGTTCTCCTAATCTTTAGGGTTGTGGCCAATGGAATAGGCAGAATTTGCTTGGAGAAGGCAGGCACAGTCCTGAGGCATGGCTCCAGGGGCCCCAGCCTGGAGGGTGTGTGGGCCAGGACAGTGGGGACAGAAACCTGAAAACCCAAACTCAGAATAGATTTGGGGACGTAGGTATGACATGCCTGATCTATAGACCGTGAGAAGAATTTATCAGGCTATGAACAAAGGGCAAGTGTGAGGCATATCTCCAGGCTTTTGTCTCTAGATTTTGTGTCAATGGTGGCCATGGAATGACGGGATGGCCTCTTTGGCCATGGATGATTCTTTCTCTTTTAAGATTTGGTCAGATCCCAAGTTTTGGGGCTCATTCCGGGGATGGAGGAGACCCTTCAATATTTTTTTTCCTCAGGGGTTCCAGAGCAGAGACCTGAATAGGGGTGATTAGAACTCTCAACCTCTCATTAATATTGGGGGACTAGGGATGGCAATGCGGGTTCTTGGTCCAGACCCTGAGAGGCTTTACTTGAGGACAGGGCTCACACTGAGGGTCCCAATGTGTTTGTGCCCATTGCGGTTTTTCAAGCATGGGCGGGGACTCATGGGCTACACTGGATTCTCCTACACTGAACGTTGGAAAACATGCCAACCACAAGGTTTCTTGCCTTGAGGAAGAAGGAGTTTCATTTCTGCATCACGTTCACCCCTGGGTAGTGAGTATATATAAGGTCTAGGTTCTGAAGCCTGAAAACCAAGGTTGAAAAGAGATGATGACCTAAAGCCATGGCGGGTCTGATGTGCTCAGTGTACAGCCAGCTGTCTGGGTGTCGGTTGAAAATTCAGACCTCAGGCTGTGCAAGACAGGGCATTAACGCTGAAGCGAAACTGTATAATTGGGGTAGAGTCAAGTGGCATGCAGGTTGATCCTCATTTGGTGTTTCTGGTTAGCCCCATAGGACAACGTTTCCCTTCTGGAGGGCAGTCAGAGTGCTGCATTGTGTCTCTCCAGAATTCCCTAACTGGAGGGCTGGTGGGCTCGGAGTGTGAGGACGAAGTCTGAGAACAATAGCTAGGTTTTGCTTCGGGGCGGGGTTTCGGCAGGCACACTCTGCAGAGTTGAATCAAGATTTCGTGCATCTGAAGTCAGGGCGAGGATTAGACGTTGGCTCAGGTTGGAGTTTCTGTCCAAGATGGCTCTTTCATGAAGGGGACGGTGCACCACGAGGCCACAGAGCTTTTCCCATGATGGGAGTGGTGAGGTGCTCCAAAGCGCAAGGATTCCTTCTGCAGGACAGCTGTGACCTGTTGGATGGCTCCAGGACGTCCCATATGGAATTACTTCAGAGTAGTTTTCTACAGATGGATGCCTAGCCAGCCCGCCTCACATTCCAATTGTCTCCTAGTGACAAGATAGGTTCGATCTGCTGGCTCTAGGGGAGCACCCAAGGGCACTGAGTTGAAATAGACTCTCCTGCAGATGGGTCCTAATGTGGGATTGTGTCCATGGAGACCTTGGAATGAGGTGGTGGCACCGGGGCCCTGAAGGATTTTCCTAGCCGGAGGTTTTGACACAGCTTGAAAGAGCACGTTTCCCATGTGGAGAAGACATTTGTTCTGACTGATGCCTCAGGAAACCCCCATATGGTGGTATTGAAAACCAGGCCTCTGAGGTTCTGACATAGCTCCTCGAGCAAGTTTCCAATGTGCAGACAAGACTTGCTCTGAAGGAGCCTATGGAAACCCCATAGGCTGGTATTGGAAACCAGGCCTCTGAGAAGAGATGCCTAGAAACCAAAGCAATGGATCTGATTAGGGCCTAGGGGCCTGTCCAGTTCAATGTTCTTCTCTGGGGACATCTGTCTCCTAGTCTGTGTGGAGCTAGTTGCTCAGCTAGTGTCAGATCACCCCTGTTTGTTCCGAGCAGCCTACAATATTGGGAGGGTCCCAGGGACATTGGAGATTTCTCCTGATTTATATGGTTGTGGCCAATGGAATATGAAGAATTCCCTTTGAGAGGGCAGGAACAATCCTGATGTGTGGTTCCAGGGGCCCTAGCATGGAGGGTGTGTGTTTTCACACAACTGTACAAACAGCCCTGGCCTACACAACCTACAGGCTCAGGCCCCTGGAGCCAAACCTGAGGACTGTACTTGTCCTCTCAGAGGGAAATGTGTGTGCCCATTCCAAAGGCTACAACCCTTCTAATAGGATAAACCTCCAAAGTCCCTGATCCATCTCAATAGTGGTGGCTTCCCAGGAAAAACAGGGGCAATCTGAGCCCTACAGAGCACCTACCTGCACTCAGACCCATAGACAGATGTCCCCAGAGGTAAAAAGGAAAGAACAGGCCCCTAGGCACTAATCAGATCCATTGCTTTGGTTTCCAGGCATCTCTCCTCAGAGGCCTGGATTTCAAAAGCAGCATATAGCTGTTTCTTGACTCACCCATCAGAAAACATCTCATCTACACATGGGAAACTTGCACGTTGGGGCTGTGTCAAAGCCTCTGTTTAGGAGAACCATTTAGGGCCCCAGTGCCACCGCTTCATTCCAAAGTCTCCATAGACACAAAAGCACATTAGGACCCATCCCCAGGGGTGTCCATTTCAACTCAGCGTCCACGGTTGCTCCCCACAGATCCAGATCTAACCTGTCTTGTTGCTGGGAGACAATTGAAATGCGAGGTGGGCTACCCATCCAACCATCCTTAGAACCCTGCTCAGAATCATTGACCTGGAGCCAAACAACAGGTCTCAATTGTCCTGCAGAAGACTTTCTGCAGTTTGGAGATTCTCACAACTCCCATCGTGGGAAAACACCCATGGCCCCGTGATGCCCCCCCCCCATTCATGAAGGGGCCATCAGGGACAGAAACTCCAACCTGAGCGATCCTCTGATCCTCGCCCTGACTTCAGATGCACGAGATCTCGATTCAGGTCTGTAGATTGTGCCTGCCATGGCCTCACCCAGAAACCTAAGCCTAGCTTGTGTTCTCAGACTTTTGTCGTCAGACTACTGGCCCACAAGACCTCCAGTTTGGCAACCCAGAACTACAATGCAGCACTCTGCCGGCCCTCCAGAAGAAAAACATTGTCCTCTGGGGCTACCCAGTAACGCCAAATGAGGATCAACCTGCACCGACATTGGCTGTACCCCAAATACATAGGCTGACCAGGGCACTAATGCCCTTTCTGACACAGCCTGAGCCTGGACCCCGTGGACCCTCCCAGACAGCTGGCCGCAAACTGAGCCCATCGAGCCACCATGGCCTTAGGTCGTCATCTCTTCCCAACCTCGGTTTTCAGGTTTCAGAACCTAGATATTATCTCCAATCACTGCCCAGGGTTGAAGGTGATGCAGAAATCAGAACTCCTTCCCCATGGCAAGAAACCTTGTGGTTGGCATGTTGTCCAACGTTCAGTGTAGTTGACACCAGTGTGGCCCATGAGGCCCCGCCCATGCTCGCGGGCCACATTGGTCACAAACACACATTGTGATGCTCAGGCTGAGCCCAGTCCTCAAGTAAGGCCACTCAGTGGCTGGATGAAGAGATAGCATATTGGACTTGCCATGCCCCTAGGCCCCAATTTTTAACCATAGTTCGGGTTGTCCCTTCAGTCTTCCCCACGGCTTGGCTTTGGAATTCCTCTTTTGGTGGGACACCTGAGGTAACAAAACTGAAATGAGTCCTCCCATCCCACAGATTGACGAAAAGCAATTGGGAATCGGGCCAAATCCTCAGAGAGGAAGATTCGTCCATGGCCCATGAGGCCTCCCCGACATTCCACGGCCATCGCTGATACAAAATCCAGAGACAAAAGCCTGAGCAAGCGCCTCAGACTCGCACTTTCTTCATATCCTGAAGAGTTCTTCTCATGGTTTGTCGATCGGGCCTGCCATACCTACGTCCCCAAACATAAGCTGAGTTTGTGTTTTCGACTTCTGTCCTCAAAGTCTTGGGCCACACACCCTCCAGGCTGGGCCCCTGGAGCCACACATTAGGACTGTGCCTACCAATCCATGGGAATTCTGCCCATTCCATGGTCCAAAATCATACAAATTAGGAGAAACCTCCAAAGTCCCTGAGGCCATCCCAATATATTTGGTCGCCCTGAACAAACAAGGGCTGTCTAACGCCAGCTGATAATCGACCTCCACTCATACCATAGATGGATGTCCCCAGAGAAGAAGATTGAACCAGACAGGACCCTAGGCCATAATAGGATCCATTGCTTTGGGTTACAGGCATGTGTCCTCAAAAGCCTGATTCCAATACGAGCATAGGGGTTTTCCTGAGGCACCCATCAGAACTCATCTCGTCTCCACAAGGAAACCTGTGCATGGGAGCCATGTCCAAAGCTTAGGAGAGTACTTCAGGGTCCCGGTGCCACCGCCCCATTCCAAGGCCCTCATGGACACAAAAACACATTAGGACCCATCCTCAGGAAAGTCCATTTCAAGTCAGCCACCCCGGTTGACCAGGCAGAGCCATCAGATCTAAACTGTCTTGTTGCTAGGAGAAAATTGGAATGCGAGGCGGGCTACCCAGGCATCCATCCGCGAACGGTGCTCTGGAGTCATTCCATATGGAATGTCCTGGAGCTGTCCAACAGGTCTCAATTGTCCCGCAGAAGAAATCCTTGAAGGGGGCATCCCACAACTCCCAACGTGGGAAAACCTCAATGGCCTCGAGATTCTGCTCCCTTCATGAAGCGGCCGTCATGCTCAGAATCTCCAACCTGAGCCAACGTCTCATCCTCGCCATGACTTCACATGGATGAGATATTGGTCAGATATGCAGGGGGTAACAGCCATGCCCCCCCGAAACCCAAGTCTAGCTTGTCTTCTCAGACTTCCGTCCTCACACTCCTGGCCCCGAAGCCCTCAAGTTTGGCTATTCCGGACCCACAATGCAGCACTCTGCCTGCCCTCTAGAAAAAAAAAAAATTATTGGCTCATGAGCTGCCCAGGCACCTTAAATGAGGGTAAACCTACACAGCACTCGACTTTACCCAAATTATATAGTCTAACCTGGGCACTAATGCACTGTCGAACACAACCTGAGCCCGGACCTCCTGACCAACACCCAGAAAGCTGACCGCACACTGAGCACATAAAACCCGCCATGGCCTTAGGTCATCATCTCTTCCCTACCTCAGTTTTCAGGCTTCAGAACGAGACCTTATCTGCAATCACTGCCCAGGGGTGAGTGTGATGCAGAAATCAGAACTCCTCTTTACCCATGGCAAAAACCCTTGTGGTTGGCACGTAGTTCAACGTTCAGTTTAGGAGAAACCAGCATTCAACCTGAGGCCCCACCCATTCTTGAGTGTTATGAGGGCATACACACGCATTGTGACCCTCAGCATAAGTCCTGTCCTCTAGTAAGTCCTCTCAGTGGCTGGACCATTAGATGTCATAATGGGCTTGACATGTCCCTAGGCCCCAATTTTTAACCAGATTTCTGATTGTCCAGTCGCCCCTCCCCAGGGCTCTACTCTGGAATCCCTCATTTGGTGGGACACCTGAGGTTAAAAAAGAAAACAACAACAACAACAACAAAAACGGACTTCTTCCAGCCCACAGAATGAACCCAAACTCTTTGTACGGGGCCAAACCACCAGAGAGTAAGACTCGTCCATTTCCCATGAAGTCACCCAGAAATTCCACGACCATGAGTGACACGATATCCACAGACAAAAACTTAAGCAGTAGCCTCACACTCGCCCTTCTTTCAAATCCCGAAGGGTTCTCCTCATGGTCTGTAGATCAGTCATGCCATACCTATGACCCGAAACATAAGCCGAGTTTGTGTTTTCAGACAACTGTCCAAACAGCCCTGGCCTACATAACCTACAGGCTCAGGCCCCTGGAGCCAAACCTAAGGACTGTACTTGCCCTCTCCAAGGGAATTGTGTGTGCCCATTCCAATGGCCACAGCCCTTCTAATAGGATAAACCTCCAAAGTCCCTGATCCATCTCAATAGTGGTGGCTTCCCAGGAAAAACAGGGGCAATCTGAGCCCAACTGAGCACCTACCTGCACTCAGACCCATAGACAGATGTCCCCAGAGGTAAAAAGGAAAGAACAGGCCCCTAGGCACTAATCAGATCCATTGCTTTGGTTTCCAGGCATCTCTCCTCAGATTCCTGGATTTCAAAAGCAGCATATAACTGTTTCTTGACTCACCCATCAGAAAACATCTCATCTACACATGGGAAACTTGCACGTTGGAGCTGTGTCAAAGCCTCTGTTTAGGAGAACCCTTTAGGGCCCCAGTGCCACCGCTTCATTCTAAAGTCTCCATAAACAAAAAAGCACGTTAGGATCCATCCCCAGGGGTGTCCATTTCAACTCAGCGTCCTCGGTTGCTCCCCACAGATCCAGGAGATCTAACCTGTCTTGTTGCTAGGAGACAATTGGAATGCGAGGTGGGATACCCAGCCATCCATCCTTAGAACCCTGCTCAGAATCATTGGCCTGGAGCCAAACAACAGGTCTCAATTGTCCTGCAGAAAACTCTCTGCAGTTTGGACCTTCTCACAACTCCCCTCGTGGGAAAACACCCATGGCCTCCTGATGCCTCCCCCAATCATGAAGGGGCCATCAGGGACAGAAACTCCAACCTGAGCGATCCTCTGATCCTCGCCCTGACTTCAGATGCACGAGATCTCGATTCAGGTCTGTAGATTGTGCCTGCCATGGCCTCACCCAGAAACCTAAGCCTAGCTTGTGTTCTCAGACTTTTGTCGTCAGACTACTGGCCCACAAGCCCTCCAGTTTGGCAATCCAGAACTACAATGCAGCACTCTGCCGGCCCTCCAGAACAAAAACATTTTCCTCTGGGGCTACCCAGTATCCCCAAATGAGGATCAACCTGCACCAACCTTGGCTGTACCCCAAATATTTAGGATGACCAGGGCACTAATGCACTTTCTGACACAGCCTGAGCCTGGAACCCGTGGACACTCCCAGACAGCTGACCGCACACTGAGCACATCGAGCCGCCATGGCCTTAGGTCGTCATCTCTTCCCAACATCGGTTTTCAGGTTTCAGAACCTAGACCTTATCTCCAATCACTGCCCAGAGTTGAAGGTGATGCAGAAATCAGAACTCCTTCCCCCCATGGCAAAAAACCTTGTGGTTGGCATGTTGTCCAACGTTCAGTGTAGTTGAAACCAGTGTGGCCCATGAGGCCCCGCCCATCTCGCGGGCCACATTGGTCACAAACACACATTGTGACGCTCAGGCTGAGCCCAGTCCTCAAGTAAGGTCACTCAGTGCCTGGATGAAGAGATAGCATATTGGGCTTGCCATGCCCCTAGGCCCGAATTTTTAACCATAGTTCGGGTTGTCCCTTTAGTCTTCCCCACGGCTTGGCTTTGGAATTCCTCTTTTGGTGGGACATCTGAGATAACAAAACTGAAATGAGGCCTCCCATCCCACAGATTGACGAAAAGAAATTGGGATTCGGGCCAAATCCTCAGAGAGGAAGATTCGTCCATGGCCCATGAGGCCTCCCCGACATTCCATGGCCATCGCTGATACAAAATCCAGAGACAAAAGCCTGAGCAAGCGCCTCAGACTCGCACTTTCTTCATGTCCTGAAGAGTTCTTCTCATGGTTTGTAGATCGGGCCTGCCATACCTACGTCCCCAAACCTAAGCTGAGTTTGTGTTTTCAGACTTCTGTCCTCAACGTCTTGGGCCACACACCCTCCAGGCTGGGCCCCTGGAGCCACACATTAGGACTGTGCCTACCAATCCATGGGAATTCTGCCCATTCCATGGTCCAGAATCGTACAAATTAGGAGCAACCTCCAAAGTCCCTGAGGCCATCCCAATAGTGTGGGTCGCCCGTAACAAACAAGGGCTGTCTGACACCAGCTGATAATCGACCTCCACTCATACCATAGATGGATGTCCCCAGAGAAGAAGATTGAACCAGACAGGACCCTAGGCCATAATAGGATCCATTGCTTTGGGTTACAGGCATAGGTCCTCAAAAGCCTGATTCCAATACGAGCATAGGGGTTTTCCTGAGGCACCCATCAGAACTCATCTCGTCTCCACAAGGAAACCTGAGCATGGGAGCCATGTCCAAAGCTTAGGAGAGTACTTCAGGGTCCCGGTGCCACCGCCCCATTCCAAGGCCCTCATGGACACAAAAACACATTAGGACCCATCCTCAGGAAAGTCCCTTTCAACTCAGCCACCCCGGTTGCTCCAGCAGAGCCATCAGATCTAAACAGTCTTGTTGCTAGGAGACAATTGGAATGCGAGGCGGGCTTCCCAGGCATCCATCCGCGAACGGTGCTCTGGAGTCATTCCATATGGGATGTCCTGGAGCTGTCCAACAGGTCTCAATTGTCCCACAGAAGGAATCCTTGAAGGGGGCATCCCACAACTCCCAACGTGGGAAAACCTCAATGGCCTCGAGATTCCGCTCCCTTCATGAAGCGCCCGTCATGCTCAGAAACTCCAACCTGAGCCAACGTCTGATCCTCGCCCTGACTTCAGATGCATGAGATATTGGTTCAGATCTGCAGGGGGTACCTGCCGTGCCCTCGCCCTGAAACCCAAGTCTAGCTTGTCTTCTCAGACTTCCGTCCTCACACTCCTGGCCCCGAAGCCCTCAAGTTTGGCAATTCCGGACCCACAATGCAGCACTCTGCCTGCCCGCTAGAAAAAAAATTATTGCCTCATGAGCTGCCCAGGCACCTTAAATGAGAGTAAACCTACACAGCACTCGACTTTACCCAAATTATATAGTCTAGCCTGGGCACTAATGCACTGTCGAACACAACCTGAGCCCGGAACTCCTGCCAACACCCAGAAAGCTGACCGCACACTGAGCACATAAAACCCGCCATGGCCTTAGGTCATCATCTCTTCCATACCTCAGTTTTCAGGCTTCAGAACAGATACCTTATCTCCAATCACTGCCCAGGGGTGAGTGTGATGCAGAAATCAGGACTCCTCCTTACCTACGGCAAGAACCCTTGTGGTTGGCACGTTGTCCAACGTTCAGTGTAGGAGAAACCAGCATTCACCCTGAGGCCCCGCCCATTCTTGAGTATTATGAGCGCATACACACGCATTGTGACCCTCAGCATGAGTCCTGTCCTCTAGTAAGTCCTCTCAGTGGCTGGACCATTAGATGTCATAATGGGCTTGACATGTCCATAGGCCCCAATTTTTAACCAGATTTCTTATTGTCCAGTCGCCCCTCCCCAGGGCTCTACTCTGGAATCCCTCATTTGGTGGGACACCTGAGGTTAAAAAAGAAAACAACAACAACAACAACAACAACAAAAAAAAAACGAACTTCTTCCAGCCCACAGAATGACCCCAAACTCTTTAGACGGGGCCAAACCACCAGAGAGTAAGACTCGTCCATTTCCCATGAAGTCACCCAGAAATTCCACGACCATGAGTGACACGATATCCAGAGACAAAAACTTGAGCAGGAGCCTCACACTCGCCCTTCTTTCAAATCCCGAAGAGTTCTCCTCATGGTCTGTAGATCAGTACTGCCATACCTATGACCCGAAACATAAGCCGAGTTTGTGTTTTCAGACAACTGTCCAAACAGCCCTGGCCTACACAACCTACAGGCTCAGGCCCCTGGAGCCAAACCTGAGGACTTTACTTGCCCTCTCCAAGGGAATTGTGTGTGCCCATTCCAATGGCCACAACCCTTCTAATAGGATAAACCTCCAAAGTCCCTGATCCATCTCAATAGTGGTGGCTTCCCAGGAAAAACAGGGGCAATCTGAGCCCAACTGAGCACCTACCTGCACTCAGACCCATAGACAGATGTCCCCAGAGTTAAAAAGGAAAGAACAGGCCCCTAGGCACTAATCAGATCCATTGCTTTGGTTTCCAGGCATCTCTCCTCAGAGGCCTGGATTTCAAAAGCAGCATATAGCTGTTTCTTGACTCACCCATCAGAAAACATCTCATCTACACATGGGAAACTTGCACGTTGGAGCTGTGTCAAAGCCTCTGTTTAGGAGAACCCTTTAGGGCCCCCGTTGCCACGGCTTCATTCCAAAGTCTCCATAGACACAAAAGCACATTAGGATCCATCCCCAGGGGTGTCCATTTCAACTCAGCGTCCTCGGTTGCTCCCCACAGATCCAGGAGATCTAACCTGTCTTGTTGCTAGGAGACAATTGGAATGCGAGGTAGGATACCCAGCCATCCATCCTTAGAACCCTGCTCAGAATCATTGGCCTGGAGCCAAACAACAGGTCTCAATTGTCCTGCAGAAGACTCTCTGCAGTTTGGAGCTTCTCACAACTCCCCTCGTGGGAAAATACCCATGGCCTCGTGATGCCCCCCCAATCATGAAGGGGCCATCAGGGACAGAAACTCCAACCTGAGCGATCCTCTGATCCTCGCCCTGACTTCAGATGCACGAGATCTCGATTCAGGTCTGTAGATTGTGCCTGCCATGGCCTCACCCAGAAACCTAAGCCTAGCTTGTGTTCTCAGACTTTTGTTGTCAGACTACTGGCCCACAAGCCCTCCAGTTTGGCAATCCAGAACTACAATGCAGCACTCTGCCCGCCCTCCAGAAGAAAAACATTGTTCTCTCGGGGTACCCAGTAACCCCAAATGAGGATCAACCTGCACCGACCTTGGCTGTACCCCAAATACATAGGCTGACCAGGGTACTAATGCCCTTTCTGACACAGCCTGAGCCTGGACCCCCTGGCCCCTCCCAGACAGCTGGCACACACTGAGCACATCTAGCCGCCATGGCCTTAGGTCGTCATCTCTTCCCAAACTCGGTTTTCAGGTTCAGAACCTAGACCTTATCTCCAATCACTGTCCATTTTGAAGGTGATGCAGAAATCAGAACTCCTTCCCCATGGCAAGAAACCTTGTGGTTGGCATGTTGTCCAACGTTCAGTGTCATTGAAACCAGTGTGGCCCATGAGGCCCGGCCCATGCTTGCAGGCCACATTGGTTACAAACACACATTGTGACCCTCAGGCTGAGCCCAGTCCTCAAGTAAGGCCACTCAGTGGCTGGATGAATAGATAGCATATTGGGCTTGCCATGCCCCTAGGCCCCAATTTTTAACCATAGTTCGGGTTGTCCCTTCAGTCTTCCCCACTGCTTGGCTTTGGAATTCCTCTTTTGGTGGGACACCTGAGGTAACAATATTGAAATGAGTCCTCCCATCCCACAGATTGACGAAAAGCAATTGGGAATCAGGCCAAATCCTCAGAGAGGAAGATTTGTCCATGGCCCATGAGGCCTCCCCGACATTCCACGGCCATCACTGATACAAAATCCAGAGACAAAAGCCTGAGCAATCGCCTCAGACTCGCACTTTCTTCATATCCTGTAGAGTTTTTCTCATGGTTTGTAGATCTGGCCTGCCATACCTACATCCCCAAACCTAAGCTGAGTTTGTGTTTTCAACTTCTGTCCTCAAAGTCTTGGGCCACACACCTTCCAGGCTGGGCCACTGGAGCCACACATTAGGACGGTGCCTACTAATCCATGGGAATTCTGCCCATTCCATGGTCCAAAATCGTACAAATTAGGAGAAACCTTCAACGACCCAGAGGCCATCCCAATAGTGTGGGTCGCCCGGAACAAACAAGCGGTGTCTGACACCAGCTGATAATCGACCTCCACTCATACCATAGATGGATGTACCCAGAGAAGAAGATTGAACCAGACAGGACCCTAGTCCATAATAGGATCCATTGCTTTGGGTTACAGGCATGTGTTCTCAAAAGCCTGATTCTAATATGAGCATAGGGGTTTTCCTGAGGCACCCATCAGAACTCATCTCGTCTCCACAAGGAAACCTGTGCATGGGAGCCATGTCCAAAGCATAGGAGAGTACTTCAGAGTCCCGGTGCCACCGCCCCATTCCAAGGCCCTCATGGCCACAAAAACACATTAGGACACATCCTCAGGAAAGTCCATTTCAACTCAGCCACCCAGGTTGCTCCCGCAGAGCCATCAGATCTAATCTGTCTTGTTGCTAGGAGACAATTGGAATTCGAGGCGGGCTTCCCAGGCATCCATCCCCGAACGGTGCTCTGGAGTCATTCCATATGGGATGTCCTGGAGCTGTCCAACAGGTCTCAATTGTCCCG